>NC_091088.1:27545000-28180000 GCF_032405125.1 Capricornis sumatraensis | reverse complement strand
TCAAACCATTTGTTTCTAATCAAAAGGCTCCTGGATAATAGAGTGTTAGTGACAGAGAGATCAGGGGAGGATAAAGAAAACTGACAGACTGAGAAGAACCATTCAGAAGGAGTCAAGTTCAGCATGGGACGCTCACAGCCCAGGGCCGAGAGCTTAGGACGTTTCTTCTGTAGTGGCAGACTCGCTCTACAGTGACTCAGTGCTACGTGGATGGACACCGAACAAAATTTGCTGAGACTGTTTAAAGCTGAGTTACAACTGGGAAAGAGCATTTCCTGTGATGTACTTGTGTGTATATAAGACACCACTGTGTTGGTCTTAGGGGCCCTCCCACCCCACCCTGTTCCAGCTTTCTCCTGTATGTCCACCGCACCTCTATGGGCAGTGCTTCAATGCTCTCTGTTTACACGTCCATCTCCCTCTTCTAGACTGTAAGTCCTTGATGGCAGGGGCCTTGCCTTATTTGTCCTGGTGTTCCCAGCATCCTGCACAGTCCCTGGCAGAGCTGGCATTCAACAAGTACTCACTGAATGAACAAGGGAATAAAGTGATGCCTATGCAACTGACTAGTATATCCATTATCTACTGCTGTGTAACGAATTACCCACCACATTAGGGGCCTAAAACAGTAAGTGTGAGTATCTCAGTGTTTCTGTAGGTCAGGCATTTGGTGCAGGGTCTCTCAGGAGGATGTACTCAATGTGTCAGCAGGTGCTGCAGGCACCTGAAGCTTGATGTGGGCTAGAAGTTACACTTGGAAGCTCGCTGCCACGGCTGGTGGCTGGAGGCCTCAGTTCCTTACCATGAGGGCCTCTCCAGAAGGCTGTTCATGGCAGTTAGCTTCCCCCAGAAGGAGTGGTCCAGAGAGAAAGACATTGAGAGTTACCATGATGCCCCTTATGACCTAATTTCCCCCCTTATTCTGTTTGTCAGAAGCAAGTCAGCAACTCTCACTGAAAGAGAGAGGATTTCACTAGGCTGTGAATTCTGGAAGCTGGGGATCATGTGGGGCCACCTGGGAGGTCAGTTACCACTGCTGGATGCTAAGAAAACAATGAATTCAATCAATTCTATCAAGTTCCATCTATGTAAGAGACACTGTGCTGGGTGCTATGGCTACAACAGTCAGTGGGAAGTATGTCTCCTGCCCTCACAGAGCTTACAATCCAGTAGGGAAGCTGGGTGTTAAGAAATTAGAATATGAATATTACATACGGAAAAGTGATGGGAGTAGGGGTGGGAATGTACGAGCGCAGGGCATCCTTCGCTTAAGATACTTAAACTGCAACCATAGGCCATTAGACAGACTGTTATTATACATGCTATTGTTATGCCCTAGCCATCATTTTGGCTTCTTCCCAAATAATTATGCAGTGTCCTGAAAATACAGTACTGGACTATAACTGAGGGTGAGCCTTTAATAGGTAGCAGGCAAGAATCAGAGATGGTTATCAACTTCCTCTCTCCAGTGAGGAACTTCAGGCCAGGAGGGCAAAGACTTGCTCAATTGCACGATAATAACTTTATATCAAAACACTTTCACTCTTCAGAGAGAAAACAAGTCATAGGTGGAGATAGAAAATCTGCTCTCCAAGCCTGAAAGATGCCCTTCTAATTACTACATAATGGGGGATTCCATTGTGTCTGTAAGTGATCTGAACCCGACTAAATCCAGACAAAACCTTCTTGTGTCATGTATTTACTATTTAAAATGTTCTTTTTTTTATTTCTCAAGTAATGGAAAGGCAGGGAGTGTAAGTTTTCTTTTTTATGGTGGGGGGGGAGGGGAGTGGATTCTGTTTTTCTTGTTTTGTTTTGTAATCCAAGGATCGACTTCTTTCTTCCTGGGGAATCTTTATTGAATTGCAACTCACTCGATATTAAGAATTCCGATCAGAGGTAAACATGCAAAACACTCATCTGAGGGGATTAAGACTCTTTGTTAGTGTTTACATTATCTGTTTTTAATTCCTATATATCCTTTCTTTATCTCAGTGTTTCAACACTAATTGCAAAACAGCTCTTACCAGTGGTAATGAGCCCCGGACCTTTGCAGACCTCTAGACGTAGCTCCTCATGTAGATAAGGCAGCCCCTTAACAAAGCTCCGTATCTGGATCAAGGCCACAGCCTGCTTCTCTACTTTCTTTGGCTCGTCTGGCCTTCCAGAGGCTAAACCAGCTCACTAAATAAGTCAGGGAGTTCAGGGTGATGGCTTAGTCGGCCATGCGTCTAAACTCAGCCGACTCTAATGAAATGGATGTGCTGTTCTCGTCTTCTTCAAGATACTTCCTGACTTCACATGAATTGAGATGGAACATCTGTATCTAAGAGTACCAATTCCACCTGGTACTACAGCAGGACTGAATCAAAACTGGACCCTGTCCCCCAGTTAACCCCAGTTCGTTGGTATGAACTAAAGTTGGTATGAATTAAGCTTGTCCTCAAGATTTCAAGAATCAGGCATGACTCGGGTCTCCATCTCTCCCTTCCATGAATTTTCACGCTGCACTTGGGATAAAGAGCGCTCCCTGAGTTCTGCCTGCATTGGAATCACAAATGCCAAAGAAAGAAGATGAGCTTTTGTGTTAATGGGGTTGGTTCGACTGCTGCTTACTCTTATTTTATTTAGCAAGGGAGAACTAAGCAAGAACTAAGTTCTGTCTTTTCTCTCCTGTAGCCCCAATTTTCCACTCAGCCGTTTCTATGATTACAAATACCTTTTACTCTTTTTGCATTACCGACTCACCTACCCATTGAAATGGTACCTATTTCATCTTCCTGCCTTGTCTCTTCCTGTATGCCCCTTTCCAGAGACTTAATTCAGAGACCGTTGCTAGGCAACTATACACCACAGCAGCCAGTCACCAATAACTAATTGCCCTCAGCACTTTCGCCTGACAAATCTGGACCGCCTATGACAATGGCAAGTAGTTTCAATGGCCGAAAACACACCAACAGGTCTTCTTAGCTCAGGGAAGGCAAAAGCATGAAAAAGAAGGTACCATCATCACGCAGAAACAAAGACGTCCAGTCTCTTACACCCACCAAAGTGCACAGCTATAAAGTCACCAGCTTGGCACTGTTCTCTGGTCCTGCTCAGGTACCAGACCAGAGGTACGACTGGAAGCATCTGAACACACACACACTGATGGAAAAGTGAACACTGGGGTTTCACGTTCACTCACCTTCCTCCCTACTGGCCCCATCCCATTTCTACAGTTTCTAGTTGAATTGAGGGCCTATGAGTAATCAAATTTCAGCCTCAATTTTATGGTGAGTGTAATGGAGTTAATTTCTTTAATGCTAGCAGTTCATGGAAGGGGTCTCTTGTGGCCGCACAGACCTGGGATTCGCAGCAGCTGTCAAGAGATGCCGCTGAGGAATTCCTTATTAGCTAAGATGCAACCAGGCAGAAAACTCATTACACAGTGCTAAATATACTTAATCACATCTATTAGAGAAAAATGAACTTGATAATTACAACAAATAACTAAACTGCAGAAAGTGTTCAAGAAAAAAAAAAACAAAAAACCCAAGAAGAACCCATGCCAGGATTTAAGGACACAGGGAGTGTGAGCTGCCCAAGACTAAAGGGAAACCAGCATTGTGCAGCTTTGAGCTGAAGGAGAAACCCTGGTCTCAAGGTAGGTGGGGCTGATTTAAGTTGCCTATGAAAATGACAAATTTCCATTTCAAACGTGCCCTTGTTTATTGGGTATATGTAAAATTTTAATTAGAAAGAAATCCTCAGAGGGTAAATGCTTTGTTTGTAGACAGGTTCCTGGTATGGTTGGGGGGATGGGGGGAGGGCAGAAAAGGAGCCCATGGTAAACACTCCATTTGACAAACAGAGATCTCTAATAGCTCAGTGGCACACACGACTTTCCCTGGAGCCTTGCCAACGCTGAGAGTCAAGTTTGTCTTTTTCTCTAATCACAAACATTGAAGTCCTTGAGTCGGGGACCTTTGCCATCCCTGACTGAGGAATTACGCAAAGCGAGCCACTGTAAGTATCTCCTCCCCATTTTCCCAGTGCCTGACCTCACCCAGGAAAGTCACTACCGTCGGAGGTGGTTCAAGGTACTTCTGCTTCTCATGGCGAGACCAGCAGCCCATGGGAACTTTGAGCAGTGACCCAGCAGGAGATGATCTTTGAAAGCCCTGAGAAGGAGGAAATGAGGGTGGGTAGAGAGAGGAACAGGTAGAATAAAGACAAAACGGGTGAGTCCTGAGGATGTGTGATGAGCAAGGGTCAAAGCCGGCCAAAGCCTAGAGGGGTCCCTGACTCTGACAACTGCAGAGGTCGCCAGATGGACATGGATTTTAAGCACAGACACGGCAGGATGGTTTCATCTCCTTTAAGTCTGCTGAACAAAAATACACTTCTGTCACCTTTGGCCACTGTGAGCAGCAGCAGAAAGACACCCACCCATCTTGAACATTGGGAAAATCGGAAGCCAAGCCTGGACATCAGCAGGAATAAACCAAGCAGCCCCTCCCTCTTATTATCCATATTTTAAGGGGAGTGGAAATAGAAGCAGCGAATGTGATTCACCTGTGACACCCAGTTTCCTGATCAAAGAGGTCTACTTTCCTGTCTTAATGTTTTGGAGGAATGGCCTTTCGTATAGTCTTGGCTTTTTGTTTTGGTTTGGTTTCAGTATTTATTTATTTTTGGCTGCACCGTGTTACTGAATGCAGCCTCTTCACGTCAGCATGCGGGCTTCTCTCTAGTTGTGGAGCTTGGGCTCCAGAGCTCCTGGGCTCAGTAGTTGTAGCCAGAGGTCTTAGTTGCCCCACAGTATGTGGGATCTTCCTGGACCAGGGACTGACCCCGTGTCCCTGGCATTGCAAGGCAGAGTCTCAACCACTGGACTTCTCTTATCTAGGGAAGTGTCCCCCAGGATACTCTTGCTTTGGTCACCAACTCAGGCTGTGACCTTATCCTAGCTGTCCTCCATGAAAGCTCTTCATTCCAGACTCTGGGCCCCAGGGCGTCGAGCGCAGCCAACCCCAGCCCTGGCATCACCCTGCTCCCCTAGCTTCCATCAAGGCAAAGGAGCACCTGTGCTGGGAACACCATGGGATATGAACACGGAAGGAAAGAGCATCAAGAGCAACTGGTCAACATCTTGTGAGCAAGGGAAGAAAGTCTGACTGACAGTGGGGCCAACATTGCTGGGAGGGAGTAACTTCTTCAACGGAGCAGAAGAATGTAGGTCACGGCCGTCTTATCTCAACTCAAGGTCATACTGTACTAAAGTCAGATATTCTTGACCTTTTCAAACACATGAGTGTGTGCTACATCGCTTCGGTTGTGTCCGACTCTTTGTGACCCAATGGATTGGAGCCCGCCAGGCTCCTCCATCCATGGGGATTCTCCAGGCAAGGATACTGGAGTGGGTTGCATGCCCTCCTCCGGGGGAATCGTCCCAACCCGGGGACTGAACCCGTGTCTTCTGCATTGCAGGCAGACTCTGTACCACTGAGTCACCAGAAAAGCCCCTTTTCAAACACATGAGCCAATAAATCATCTTTGCCCCCACCTTCCCACACATCCCAGCCAGGCTTTTGCCCCAGTTGCAACTGAAAAGATCCCGAAAGAGTGTCACCTGCCCACTGTCAACCACAACACTTCCCATGGACTCTGCCTGCTGCCGAAGGAAAGCTCAGGGGATAGCCATATGACTTAAGAAGAGACCTGAACCAGGTAACTGCTGGCTCTGTTTAGAGCATGCATTCTGTGGTCCAAGTGCCCAGCGAATGAGCATTTCAGAACCCAAGTCACAGCACGGTGGGTCACTGGGAACCCGCCTTTCGAGCTGGTAGAGAGATCAGAGGACGTGGGAATATCAGCTCCAACCAGCCATCCAGCTGCACTGCGTTTCATCACGTATCAATTTTTACTGAAAAGAAAACCATACAAATTTAATCAGCTCTTCATATGGAAATATTTAACTTTTTTTTTCCCCTGGAGTTGTTTGATATTATTGTTTTAAGAGTCAGGATTACAAAAAATATCAAGATGTGTGATAGTGGCGGACACAGAAAAGCATCCATTTCTGGCAAGAATGCAAGTCTCATTTCCAGTAGACTCGAGTCTTAAATGCACTGGCGTCTCCGTCAATTGCCCGGCTCAATGAAGAACATATTACATGCCCATAACCATGAAGCATAAATTGAGAATGATCCATCTTGCATAGCCCTCACCAGCGGTTGAGGCAGGATGCTCTTATTGGTGAGAATAATATGACCTCAGAAAAGCTCCTGTTGTCCCCAGGTTCTGGGAGTATTCTGTTTTAGCATCCAGACTTCTAAGGTTTCTATCTGCTCCTTTGCCCTTCAAAGATGTTATCAAACGGCCTTGTTCCAGAACTTTTAATCTCTGAAAACCTATAACATGGAACTCTCTTACATATATATATATATCTATTAAATAACTATGCTCTCTCCATATAGTCATAAAATATAAAACACCTCTTAAGAGACTGCCTTTGTTTCCCAGCCAAGGAAGGGCACATGAGACGAAAGAGGCTGCCTTTTAAATATAATTTTAAAACATTCCATGAAATAAAATGAAGTATCAATATACAGAGTGATTGAAAAACGGGGACTGCTTTTGAGATCATGGGGCATTTTGAAGTGCAAAAGTGATGTAAGCTGTGTGCCAACGCCAAGAATTTCACATCTCAGAAATGGGTCATCGGAAACTTAGGGGCAAGGAAAATATAGTGCATTTAAGGAAGATGTGTGCATTTGAAGACCACACATCACTTGGGCCAGCTCTTGAGGAGGGTGGGTCAGCTACCTGCAGAGTCTAGCCCAACCTCGGCTGGGACAAATGTCCATACTGTCTTGAACTGCCTCCAACCACAGTCTCAAATCCTTAGGGTTAGAAACTTCTAACACTAACACACTTGCTAAGTGATAATGTGTGCAAGAGATGCACCTATTAGGGACTTGCCTGGTAGTCCAGTGGTTAAGAATCTACCTCGCAATGCAGGGGACCTGGGTTCGATCCCTGGTTGGGGAACTAAGATCCTACACACTGCAACTACTGGACATGCAGGCTACTATGAAGACCCATAACAGTCAAAATTTTTAAAAAGAGAGAGAGATGCAGCTATTAGGTCATCAATCCAGATCAATTTTTCCACTGTGGTTTCGCTGAATGGTGGAAATGAAAGTCGCTCAGTTGTGTCCAACTCTTTTCGACCCCATGGACTATACAGTCCTGGAATTCTCCAGGCCAGAATACTGGAGTGGGTAGCTATTCCCAATCTGGGGATCAAATCCAGGTCTCCCACACTGCAGGCGGATTCTTTACCAGCTGACCCACTAGCCCTGACCTGTCTATTTACTAAATGCCATGATATCTGCCAGGTGGGCAGAGTTAATCTCCCAGGCTCCTGTGAAGATGTCTTCTGTCCTTCATCATGTTAGCAACACTGCCTATGCCCTTGGAGGAGAAGCGGTGAAAACTAACAGCGGAGATGAGAGAAGCCTATTCTTGAGAGGCAGAGTTTGGGGAACCCAAATCACAGAAAATTTTATGTCAACGCTATGGAGCATGCTTTTTTTCTTTTTAAGAGGAAGAAGAAATCCCATTTCTATTATGCAGTCAGGAAATTGAAGATGTCTATCTCCAGATAACCCACTGCTTGTGGTATGATTTCAGATGGAAACTTGCATGTAGAATGTTTTCCTCATTGACTTTTTTTCCCCCCTGCTCTCTGTAGCAAATAAATCAGAAAGTTAATAGTTTTGTTGATTTGTTGGAGTTTTTTTTTTTCCCCGCCTTTAAAAAAAAATAAAGAAAAAAATAGATTTAAAGGTGGGGGATGCAGAAACTGATCCCACCGTGTTAACAACTCCATCGTGGTTTCAGGCTGCGGTCATGCCAACTGTCTAGTAAAGACAGGAATTCCAACGTAGCAGAAGTCATAAAATCTTCTTTAAAAGCACAAATACCATGCAGAGAAGAAACATACACCCTTGCACTGGGACCAGGAAGGTGGGGGTGGTACGAAGGAAAATGTGGACTGGAGCGCTGGGGATTAGTGGTCACCACATTGCCTTGGAGGATCTTCCACCAGAAGCAGCTGTTGCCTTGACCCAGAGCCTTCTCTTCCTCTTAATCCATCACCCGGAGGATTTTACAAAGATGTCAGCTATTATCTGAAGCTATCTTCATTGTTATTCATATGACAAAATATTTATCACTGACCAACTCTGCTTTTTCAAAGAGGCTGATCTCCAAGATGGGTATCTGGGAGTTTCTTACCAGCACAGCAGCAGGCTTAGGGCAGGCCAAAATGTGACTGCCCTGGGAGACAGACAGGAGGATACAGGGAAGAAACATGTGCTGCCTGTTCACCAAACCACTGTTATCTTATCCGTCCTCAGACCCCAGAGCCGAGCCTTTGACAACAGTCCCCTATCTGGATTTCTACATCTCATAATTGACAAATAATTGACTTGCCTTCCAGTGAGGGTCAAAGCTCCCCCCAGTTACCACCCCTGGTGATGAACACAGTGGGCCAAGTGTTCCCCAGGCAGCCAGGAGGAATCCTGTCCGCCCCGCAGGCCCCCACTCAGTTACTCCAACAAAAGGCAGCCGTTGAATGCAGAGAAAAAGTCAAGCGAAAGAGCTCGGATCCTGTGACACGAGGCATTCAGCAGCCAGATTGCTTTCACACAATCACTCAATATCTCTTGATGATGGCCAGACCGAGATGGGGGATCCGTTTGCCAGGTACCGCTCTGACGCTGGGAGCCGGCGGGCTGGGGGCAGACTGCAAAGTCAAATTCCTGTTTCCGAATACAAGTGCTTCTAGAAAACATCCACCTCTTTGACGCACTGCAGAATCCTGGGAAAAGGAGCCGGCAGAGCAAGAGGGCAGGGCCCCACGGAGGGACCTCTCACAGTCTCTACCTCCTGATGGGCTGTCCCTCTTCCCTTTCCCTGAAAACTCTGCTCAAGGGAAGGAGGGGGCCGCTTCTGGGGAAGTGAAAGCCAGTAGCAGCGGCGGCGGCGGCAGCCCAAGCCACCCCCTTCACACTTGAATGAATTAAACACCCAGATACAAAGACGTGTATTTCATGTCATCTGCCATTTCCTCCACCCTCCCT
Organism: Capricornis sumatraensis; assembly: GCF_032405125.1. Taxonomy (NCBI): domain Eukaryota; kingdom Metazoa; phylum Chordata; class Mammalia; order Artiodactyla; family Bovidae; genus Capricornis; species Capricornis sumatraensis. Next base: position 28,170,866 of record NC_091088.1, on the reverse strand, counting down.
CCACCCGAGCTGTATGTAAACATTACAATCCCCCCCCCTCACCACTTTGGATTTAATTGTATTCCTAATTGAAAATGAAAATTAATTTGCTTTTGATCAATTCCAGGTGGCACATCAGCCGGCAATGGTAGCAGAGCGTTTGTTCCCCTCCACTCCCAGCCCCATTCTCTGAGTGACCACACACACGTGCCCATAAACACCAGCCTGCGTCAGGAGTGTAAACAGGCAGCAGCTTCTTTCTGCACAAGGCCTCCTAGTTCCTAGTGTCTCTCATCCCTTGGCTGATTGGCACCATTCAATTTTTTTTTTTTTAAATAAAAGGTTTACCAAAGTGACGATACTTGTGGAAATCAACTGCTGACAGACTTGCAGAGTTAAGTACATAATTAAGGCTGTGGAAATACAGATGTTGAACAATGGCGGCTTACATCAAGATGTATGTGGGGATCAAAATAACCCGGCATCTGGTTTCTTTATCTAAGTACCTTTCTTACGGTTTGGATCTTAATTTTTTACAGTTGACAGCAGTGTTATTTGAGCCACTCAGTGGCATCTGGCTGCTAGGGGAAAGCAAAAAAAAAAAAAAAAACGAAAGCAAGCAAGGAAGAAGGGGGGGAAAAAAATCTCCATGCACTTTAATTAATTGTGGAGAAATTACATGGTCCTTCAACCGTGTAGTTTGTCATCAGCACACATTACAGATTTATATTAGATGTTTCTCCACAGTGTCAGGAATAATTAAAAGGGGGTACGAAATGATGCCAACCAGCAATGCTTTACATCAGTGGTGAAAGTTTTATATTTATTACAGCCAAACAATTTTAGAAGAAGATGTCAACTCAGAGGCTTGACTGTGCGTGGAATACATATCAAGCTGGAGGGGAAGCCAAGGCTGCAAGAATAATGGGAGAGCACTCATGTTTAATCTGTCAGGCCAACCAGAATTGGTGTGGCGTGCCAGAGTTATTAAGGACACGGCATCCCCTTTTTAAATCCTAAAAACATTCACCCCAAACAATAAGTAACATACGCCTTTTTTTTTTCCCCCTTCTGAAATGATCTGCATCCAATGGTCCTTTCCAATCGTAATAAGAACAGAAAGGCCAACTGAATGCAAGTCACTTTTTTTGCCCAATTAATTTGTGCTACACTTTTGGCTTGGGGAGCACTGGTAGAATTACTTAGTAAGAGAATATCAAAACAACTTCTGCCTTCACTGAGTACACGATTACAGCATCCCTGCCAGGGCTTTCCATGGAGGGGGCCAGGCCCAGACAACAGCAAACATGAATGGTGATCACCATCCTGTATGTTAGCTTCCGTATTCCTGGTGCCATGGAACAAACCTGGGCCATATTCCTTTACCTTTTCTAGAGATCACGGCCAAGGACTACATTTAGCAGCCAAAGGTCACAAAAAAAAGCTCTTAGAAACGGCCCACGTCAAAGGGTGCAATCCTCCTCAGGACATAAATCTTCTGGTTATTCTTTCGAAGGACCAGACTTCCTTTTGTATCAGGAGTTCATCAGGCAGCACATTACCGGGCGATGATTAGATGCCCTTAGCCTTCATCATGGGTCTTGCAGGAGAGTCAAATAATCCCCTAATATGCAATGCCTGTCACTTCTTATTTATTAGCTTCTTGCCCTGGATATTTTCATAATTTCCATTTAGCTCATGTGGCCCCAGAAGCGGGGACTTTCTGGGAATTACAGCCTCAGGACATCTTCACCTTTGCTCGCAGCGACTCAGAGGAGAGCACTGGGCTAAACCAGGATCCTCTCCTCAGTGTCTGTGGGTTTACATGGCGGGAATCCTCCTCCCTGAAGCCCTCATGATGTACAGAAAATGGCAACAGAGTCCTCAGAGCGACGCAGGCCTCAGAGAATGGCCAGGTGGGTCTAACAGAGAGAACTGGCTTCTCCCACAAATAATAGCTTCCCCGATGGCTCAGATGGTAACGAATTGGCCTGCAATGCAGGTAGACCCAGGTTCCATCCCTGGGTTGGGAAGATCCCCTGGAGGAAGGAATAGCAACCCACTCCAGTATTCTTGCCTGGAGAATCCCCAAGGACAGAGGAGCCTGGCAGGCTACAGTCCATGGGGTCACAAAGAGTCAGACACAACTGAGCAACTAACACTTTCATAAAGTAATATCTTCAATGGTGTTAAATGATTTAATAACAATAACCTTAAATTTAGTGTTTCAAAATTTTCAAAGCAGTTTGGTAAATATGATTTGATTTCACTAATCCTTGCATAACTCAATGTGGAGGTACCAGAAGCGGGAGAAACCTCTGTGAGTTCTTCAGTCCTAAATAAAACATACACCTCACCTGTTTTTCCTTTGCTGATGAAAAGTCTGTGTTTGGTTGTCTAAAGTATTCTCTGGACTTCGAACACAACTGAAACTTCTTCCTGTGGCCCTGTGTCCTCTCTGACTATTCCCGTCTCCTATCGCTCTGCCTTAAACATGTTTCCGACCTCCTCCTCTTCCCCTAAGACAGCAAGCCCAATCCTACCTCAGGAATTCTGACTTACCAGGGTCCCCTCTGTTAGGAACAGTAACTTCATATCCTTACATAGATGTCTCCTTCTTGTCTTTCAAATCTCAGCTTAAATGTCACCTCTCAGAGCAGCTTTTTCTGGCCCCTCTAATATTACCCACTCTCTACTCCCATTTCCTAAATCACTCTCTGAAATGATCCTCTTTTTATATTGCTGTTGCTCAGTTGCTAAGTTGTGTCTAATTCTGCCACCCCATAGACTGCAGAATGCCAGGCTCCTCTACCCTCCACTATCTCCCAGAGTTGGCTCAAATTCATTAAGTCAGTGACACTATCTAACCACCTCACCCTCTGTTGCCCCCTTCTTCTCTTGCCCTCAGTCTTTCCCGGCATCAGGGTCTTCTCCAATGAGTCGGCTCTTCACGTCAGGTGGCCAAAGTACGGGAGCTTCAGTTTCACCATCAGTCCTTCCAATGAATATTCAGGGTTGACTTTTCCTTTAGGATGGACTGGTTTGATCTCCTTGCAGCCCAAGGGACTCTCAAGAATCTTCTCCAGCATCACAGTTCAAAAGCATCAATTCTTCAGTGCTCAGCCTTCTTTATGGTCCAACTCTCACATCTGTACATGACTACTGGGAAAACCATAGCTTTGATTATATCGACCTTTGTTGGCAAAGTGATGTCTGCTGTTTTATATTGGGTTGGCCAAAAAGTTTATTCAGGTTTTTCCATCAGTGTTACAAAAAAAACTGGAATGAACTTTTTGGCCAACCCAATACTGGTTTAAAACTGGTCTCTCCTGCTGACATGTCAGTACTGAGAGCTTGGCAATATACCACTTCAGGGAAGATTTCCCTATGTGCTTAAATGATTAGTCTCGAATAATCTATGTGTCAAATTTTTCTTTAATTCCGTAGAAAGTCTTTAATCTGGTTAGCATAACTGAAATTTTGACCATGTCAATGATTTTTCTTCATCCCATTTGGGTTTCAAAGGCACAGATGGAACCTCTCTTTTGGCATGACCCTAATGGAATTAACCACATGGAAAGAGATGTTGACCTGAAATCACTATTATTGGAAAGAAAAGAATCTGAATAAAAGGTCAAGTCAGTGCATCTTGGGTCTCTAAAAGGATTATTTTAAACTCATTCCCCCCACCCACCCCTGGCCCCCGTCACTGTTAGTATTAAAGCAGTTTGCTCACCAGGTTTGAACTCTGATTTGAATTGAGGTTTGCCGAGGCTCAACCAATCCCTGCTAAATGCAGCTTCAGAGAGGTGCAACTAAGTGCAGCTGTGGTCAAGGTGAGAATCGTGCCTAGCAGGGCCCTGTGGGACTCCAGGGCACGGAGGCCTTTTTGTTCCCAATTCCTCAAGAGCAGGAATCTGGCCTCCATGACCTTCTGAGTTTCAAAGGGCCGCACAGTTGCTCATCAAAGGGGAAACAGTAAGGAAACCACCTGAGGCAGAGGTTCATTGAGATTAGGAGGGGACCACCTGGGACCCTGCACACACCCTAATCTTGTCAGCAAACCCCACCGTTCTGCAACTGCAGAAGAAGGAATTCAAAACTGTTACTGCCTTGAGCCTATCACATACTCCTGCCTGACTATATAACCTTTCCCTACTCACCAAGGACTGCTAATACTGTTAGTCACTCAGTCCTGTCTGACTCTTGTGATCCCATGGTCTGCAGCCCACCAGGCTCCTCTGTCCATGGGATTCTCCAGGCAAGAAGTCTGGAGTGGGCTGCCATTCCCTTCTCCAGGGGCTCTTCCCGACCCTGAGATCGAACCCAGGTCTCCTGCACTCCAGGCAGATTCTTCACTGTCTGAGCCCCCAGGGAAGTCCAAGGCGCAGTTCTGGAGGCACTAGCCCATGTTTCCCCTTGCCTGACAAAGGAATAAGGCTACTCTTTCCTCTTTCTTTCTCCTCCGTAACTCTGTCTCTGTATTTCTGTTTGGCATTCGGGTACAGAGAGCCAAGATTTTTGGAAACAAGAACTGTTGGCTTGTGGACTTCCCTGACCCTGGAAGATTCTGAAACAGTTTATCTCAGACTGGGACTTGAACTCATGTGCTGGGACTCAAACCCAGCCCAAACCCATGGTACTTGGTTTCAGGAACTAATGAAGCTCAGGTTCTTCATGTCTCATTGCAAAAAGAATTCAGTGAGAGACATAGTGAGAGGTAAGAAGTGGATTTATTCAGATTCAGAGAGAAGCACACTCCACAGAGTGTGGGCCGTCGCAGAAGCCGAGTGCGGCCTAGAAATGTGGCGTGGTTAGTTTTTATAGGCTGGGTAATTTCATATATGACTTCCCTGGTGGCTCAGACGGTAAAGCATCTCCCTACAATGCGGGAGACCCGGGTTCTATCCCTGGGTCGGGAAGACCCCCTGGAGAAGGAGTACTCTTACCTGGAAAATCCCACGGACAAGGAGCCTGGTAGGCTACAGTCCATGGGGTCACAGAGAGTCGGACACAACTGAGCGACTTCACTTCACTTCACTTTAGTGAGCCAGGAGGATTATTTTTGGGAAGGGGCAGAGATTTCCAGGACTTGGGCCACCGCCAACTCCTTGGTCTTTGGACAGTGCCTTGGAACTGTCATGGCGCCTCTGGGTCTGTCATTTCACCTGCTGACTGAGGATCAAGGTCTAGTCTTGTCTGCCATCTTGCTCCCATTTGATTCTAATCAGTTTATGCTGTGTCCTTGGGCTATGTCATTCTTTCAAAAGTTGTGCCCTGTCCCTTTCCCTCCTTTACAGTGCCACATGCTGTGGACCAACCAAGCCCGTGTGCTAGAAGCAACTACTGAAGCTCACATGCCTAGAGCCTGTGCTCCACAGCAGGAAAAGCCACCACAATGAGAAGTCCGCACATCGCAGCACAGAGTAGCTCCACTCACTGAAACTAGAGAAAGTCCCCACAAAGCAATAAAGACCCAATCCAGCTAAACTAAAAGAAAAAATAAAATAAAATAAAGAATCGTCGGCTTGTGCTTCAAACAGCAGGTACCAATGGCAATCTTGCATGCTGAGGGCTGGCCAAGACTAGAAAAGCAATTAGAACAGGGAAATTGGACTCCAACCAAGAAAACAAATATCTACAGGAAGTGAGAGGCCTAATAAGTGACTAACTGACTAAAAATCTCGGGAGAGATTACAATTAGGATCCATCCCTGGCATCTGCACTTCCTGAGGCCTCTGTTGGTTCACCTTTACGACTCCTCATGGTACCTAATGGGCTTCCTTGGCAGCTCAGCTGGTAAAAAATCTGCCTGCAATGCAGGAGACCCTGGTTCAATTCCTAGGTGAGGAAGACCCCCTGGAGAAAGGATAGGCTACCCACCCCAGTATTCTTGGGCTTCCCTGGTGGCTCAGATGGTAAAAAAAAATCTGCCTGCAATGTTGGAGACCTGCGTTCAATCCCTGGGTCGGGGAAGATCCTGTGGAGAAGGGTATGGCAACCCACTCCAGTATTCTTGCCTGGAGAACCCCCATGGACAGAGGAGCCTGGTGGGTTACAGTCCACGGGGTGTAGCCTGCCCTATGGACTTGGACATGACTGAGCCACTGAGCACAGCACAGCATGGTACCTAATATATTAAGTACTCAAGATAGATGTGCTGGAGCGAGTCTGGAGGACGTCTTCCCTGTAAACTCCATGAGGTCAAGGTCCTGTTTCTCCAGTACTCAGCACAGTGGGAGGTAAAAAAGTTTGTTGAATGAAAAGCACTGATCAATGAATAAATCCATCAATGAACCAATGGGCCAGATCATTCCTATAGGGCTAAGATGCTTGATAATTCTGTAGTGGTGTTGAAATCTCTCTTCCAAACTCTACCTCGTTTCTTTCCAGATACTGAAATATCTTTCATTCTCTGCCATCCCTCTGTATCTACTCTGAAACAAAGACTGTCCTACTTTCAGAGAAGCAGAGGTGCCTCGGTGGAGGCTCCTGACAACCTGTCCTCTTCATCAAATTCATTAAGCTCTACCTTCATTAAGCCCCAACCACACAGCACTGTTACACGTGGTAGAAAAAGCCAGAAGGAGCAGTTTCCTGGGGTCTAAGAGCTAATGGATTAAAGGCACCTGACAGGTGTGGGACATGCAGTGTCAGCTCGCCTCTTGAGCCCTTCCCTTTACTTCTCATGCTCTTTGACAATCTGGTTTGCCCTTTTCAAGAAGAAGAAAAGGAGCGTGCAAGCAAAAGGCCCCCTCTCCGAGGTACGCCCTCCAGCCTTCACAAGCCCTGCTGGCTGTTCTAGTTGTCCTGTCTTGCTTTACACATGGACTGCCATAAGGGCAGATTAAAAATCAGATGGTGTCTAATGGGTTGCATCTTCTCTCCCAGTTTTGCAGTCAGAAAGTGAAAGTGAAAGTGAAGTCGCTCAGTCGTGTCTGACTCTGCGACCCTGTGGACTGTAGCCCACCAGGCTCCTCCATCCATGGGATTCTCCAGGTAAGAATACTGGAGTGGGTTGCCATTTCCTTCTCCAGGGGAATCTTCCCGACCCAGGGATCAAACCCAGGTCTCCCGCATTGCAGGCAGACGCTTTAACCTCTGAGTCAGAAGTAGATAGCAAAGCTTGGGGGTGGGGTGGGGGGAGGGCAGTGGAGACAGTGAGAAGGCCTTTTCCAGGTGAAGCGCAATCTTTTTTTTTTTTAATTTTTCTTTATATATTGCCGCCTCAGGTCAGTTGCAGCATGCAGGATCTTCGTTGTGTTGTGCGGGCTTCTCTTCGTTATGGTGCACAGTCTCAGTAGCCCCTCAGTGTGCAGGATCTTCATCCCCTGACCAGGGATTGAACCTGTGTCCCTGACATTGGAAGGCAGACTCTTAACCAGTGGACCACCAGGGGAGTTCCTGAAGCACAGTCTTGATGCATCTAATTTCCCTCGCAGAAAGCACTTCACTGGGAGGCCACTGCAATGAGAGTCCCCTATCTGGATTTTAACCAAATTTTTGCCTCTACAGACCTGCAATGTTCCACGCTTCTACCACTTCTGAAACCCAGTGGCTCTGAAATTACATGATGAGAGGTTCTTCCCAACTCTAGATTCTGATTCTACCAGTGCTTGAAAACATCCTCCGATTGCTTCTGATGATGGGCCGTCTTTCTGGGGCCATGTCTCTGCTTAGACCCTAATTTAACGCAGCTGGAGCCACAATGATGAGGATTTCATTTTTGATGTGTTCACTACTGGAATAAAGATTCCAGTGGCTCTGGAAAAGTATAGCATTATGTTAGGGCAAGTTCACTTTTGTGAGCAAGAATACAATCACAAGTAGGGTAGGTTGTCTTCTCATTAAGTGTACTTTCTAAAATACTAAAAATAACGACAGTCTAGGGCTTTCCTGGTGGCTCAGATGGTAAAGCGTCTGCCTACAATGCGGGAGGCCCGGGTTCGATTCCTGGGTCAGGAAGATCCCCTGGAGAAGGAAATGGCAATCCACTCCAGCACTCTTGCCTGGAAAAGAGCCTGATAGGCTACAGTCCATGGGGTTGCAAAGAGTCAGACACGACTGAGCAACTTCACTTAAGGATAATTGAAAGTTACACACAATACCACCATTCTAAAAAATCTAGCTGGCATTCACACGAATATTTTTACATACTTTTGAACATAACACAGAATCGTTAATTGGCTGCCTTCATTGAATGGTACAAGCATTTTTCCATGTTTCCGTGTTGTCTTCACAAACATTACCTATGTTTTTGCTAGCATAAAAGAGCCTATAAAAACCTAAAACAAACCATCTATTAAACAAGGGACTATAAATATAAATGCCTTGTAATCCAAAAATTTCTAGGCAATAGGAAAAAATAACATCTGAAGTATGTGTAGCTGTGATACAGCAGGAAAAAAATTGAATAAAGGATATATTAGATGATTTTGCCTAAAAGCGTGAGCACTGGACACTATTCCCTAGCTTTAGGAGCTCTGGGAAATTAATCACTTTCTCTTTGCCTTCACTTTTTTATCCCCCAATGAGACACAGAGGGTAGGGTTGGGTGAACTTTAAAATCCTTTCCTGCTCTAAAATTTTATGTCCATGCCTTAAAATAACTCTATTTTGAGGGATACAAGGAACTATAGATGCTTTAATGTACTCGGTAAAGAAGTCGTACGATGGAAATACACTGGATTGCCTCTCGAACACACGCGGCTTCAGGAGTAGGATCCTGGCGGCCATGTTTGTTCAGGGCAGCCTCACAGTCCACCACCCCCAACTTCCTGAGCCAGAGTGGATTATTCCACAACTGGCAGCCATCTTTCAGTCAGTCGTGCGGACAGACATACAGCCGAAGTTGATGTGCCGAAAGAAGGGAGCAAGCAGACACTCAGGGAGATGCGGAAATCAAAGACAGAAACCTCCCCAACTATTCCTAAGATAGGGGTTAATGAGATCTTCTGAATCAGTCACAGAGTTCTACCAAAACAATCGTGTCCCTCATTTCATTGGTATATCTGAACTAGCAAAAAGCACTCAGAGTTAACAATCCTCATTCAGGGTCCTCAGTATTTCTACACATCTACACACCTCCTGGATATTTAAACAGAAAGAAACAAAACAGTATTATTTGTTCCCATCAGTAGAAGAACAGAGGAAATGTGCTTGTAAAAACCCAAACAACATAGAATTGTACTGGAGGAGCTAAAGCTCCATGCATGACCTCTTGCTTAACATAAAGACTACCTGTTAATTATTTCTGACCCCAGAGCTCAACTTCTGTTTGACAGTGTGGGAAATCATGAGAAGGAGCCAGAACTCTCAAAACTTCAGCATTTTCAGAAATGAACCTGTTTTTGAAAGAGCTTGAGAGTTCAGGGCAAAAAGAGACTCTAGGTTTTTAGTTTTGACCCTTGGATCTATCTTTATGACTCAGGGTAACTCTCAATTCATTCTGTCTTCAATGCTGGGGACTTGGATTTCCAGCACCCAGAAATGGGGTCTGGTCTTTTGGTGGGTTTCCCTCCATCCAGCCCTAATGAATGCCCTCTTATAGATGCAGAGATGCTAACAGAGATAGGCACTGTGAAAGCTGGGAACTGAGTCCACCCAGAATATTGGAAACATTAAAGAGCTAAATCTTAGATTAGGACTAATGTGGTAAATTCTGAACACTGAGGGGCAACTGGAGCCTGAAAACAGGATAGACAGCTGAAAACATGAGCTTTCTTTTGTGCTCTGCCTTAACCCACCCATCTATCTGCAGGTCTAATCTATCAGGTATTTAACCATATACCAGAGATATTTCCTTCAGTCCTTGGGGGAAGAAGGCAAGGGGGGAATTGGTTCCATATGAAGCAATGTGGTTTTATTACGCTGCTAAATTAAAGTTTCGCAGCCCCGGATGTGATAACTGTGTTTGTTCATTACACCATCTCCACCACCACCACACCACCACCAAAAATCCCAACTTCAAAAGCAAGAAATTGAAAACGGAAAGAAATGTATTTGACATACATCCAGCACCCAGGGATCTATGTACAACTGAGGCTTGATTTATTTAAGAGGGAAAAAGTGAGGGGAAGGTACAAAGAATCTGACAATTCCAGTTATTTCAGCACAGACGTAAAGAATATGCTTGGGTTTGTCTGCCTCAGAACTTTCCCAGGGTTTCCCGTAAGTGGCAAGAAGCTGCTTTGTTAAAGACCCTGAAAAGCCCTTGAAACACACTGGGCCAATGGTCTACAATTAAGTGTTCTCTAGTGGGCCTCAGCATGACAAACCCTAATGGCTCCAGAGGAGCCCTTAAAACCCACCATGTCAATGAGCTCCCCCAAGCACGGGGATTTAGAGTTATGGATTAGACCTCTTAACCCTTCTCCTCCCCTCAAAATACCTTAAAGACCCTTCCGTCCCAGGGGAGGAGCTGTTAGAGCCAGTGTCTGGTTAAGAGATCTTTGGGAAGTCACGTGATGACATGGTTCCAGTACATCTAATGAAGACTGTGCATTCAGCTGAGACCTCCCCCTTCTTGTTACTGTAAGTCAGACTGAGGGTCAGAACCACAGCGACTCCACCAAAATGAAGAAAAGGCCTCATAGTGGGTCTCATTTTACTTCTGGATGTGAATAGCTATGTAGTCTTGGAAAGACACCTATTTTCTTGGTGCTCTAACTTTTATACCTATCAAGTACTAATTGGCAAGTTATCTTGCAAGTCTGGATTCGGGAATACCTTAAAAGTAGATGATCTGACTAAAGAGAACATCTGTTTTACAGCCAAAATAACAAAATGGACACATCAGTTCCTGTTCCATCAATAAGGTACTTCCTGCTATGTCACTTTGAGAGATAGGTGAGTTCTTTCGGACCATAAGGAAAAAATTGGAATCAGCTCTGCATTTTCTGACCTCAGTGGTTACCGTAACACACAAAAAATGATATTAAGTGAGTGATTCCAAGCTTTGTATATTTAGAAAGTGCTAGCATTAGTTGCACAGGCATGTGACCCCATGGACTGTAGCCCCTCCAGGCTCCTCTGTCCATGGAACTCTCCAGGTGAGAATACTGGAGTGGGTTGCCATTCCCTTCTCCAAAGGATCTTCCCGACCCAGGGATCGAACCTGGGTCTCCTGCATCGCAGGCAGATTCTTTACCATCTGAGCCACCAGGGAAGCCCATATTTAGAAAGGTGATCATATATTATTACTTTGAAAGGGATTTATTCCAATTATGTTTTGCTGGAGACTCAGTGTGCTTTGTCCTCTAAGCAGCCACTAATATAATACATATATTAGACTGAGAACGTGATTTAAGTGCGGCTACAGACATCGGCTTATTATTGGAAATTATTTTAAGCCAATTTATGTGAAAATGTGAACTATAGTTATAAAAAAAAAGTATAGCTCCAGAAGAATTAGAAACTGCAGTGGCTTGAAAGCAAAGCATTAACGACCTTTTTATGATCCTAATATGACTAAAACAGCTCTGTTACCTGGTCTGATGTTCACACCATCCTATTGGTCTCAAAAGCTTGGTTCATTCCCCACCTGTGGCTACGCAGGTTCCAGGGTGAAGTACCATACATAGCACAGCATTTGGGAAACTTAGAGGATAATGACTGTAACAGAGCTGGAAATGATTATGTCCTAATAAAAGCTCCATCCTCCCAGGCAAGGTGAGGTACATTTTTTTTGGAGTGGGGGGGAGGCCCAAATTTTCCATCGCTCTTTCCTTTTTCTTATATAGTCAGGGAATTCTTTTCATTTTAGGCTCATAAAGCTCTTAAGCTCTCATTTTAAGATGGAAAAGCAACGGGATCTTTTATTAGAAGAGTGCTTTCTTCCCTTGTTACACAAACGTCTGCCTTCCCAGAGAGAGGAAAGCCAATATTTATTGTAAAGTCTATTTAAAAAGGTGATTTCACACATACCACCTCTCGGTAACGGGGGAAATAACCACCCTTAATTTTGTTATTTTCCAATTTGTAAATGGCTTCAGAATTTGGCTAGCATGGCTCTGCCCCCTCAAAGTGTCAGGGGGCGTGTGCCACAGACCTTTGACCTTCACCTTTCAGAAGTGACGCTGAGAAGGCTAAGTTGTGGACAGGGCAGCACGAGGCACTGTAAGTGAGACACCTGGAAAGTTGTAAGGACCTCAAAGGCCACCTAAAAAGTCACATAGCCTGGAGCTCACAGGACTTAGATGTTTCTGACGAAAGTGGAATTTTCCCTGTTCTCTGAAATGGGGTGAGTGCAAGTTTCATAAAGACAGTCTTCAACTAGACAACTGTCTGCACTCAATTCAGTCTTTAGCCCGGATCTGTTGGGTTGGCCAATAAACTCATTCAGGTTTTCCCATCACATCTAATGGAAAAACTGGAACAAATTTTTTTGGCCAACCCAGTAGATTCCTAGGTTGAGGCGACAGGTGTGGCAGGAGGTACAGGGTTTTTCTGCTCCGTTTCTCCTCACTCTTCAAATTTGAGGGTGTCACCCCAGAGACTTCCCAGCCCCACAGCCTCGACTTCGTTACTCCATTAGACAGAAAGCAGCCAATTCTTCAGGGATTACAGAGCTCTTGTTCTTCAGAGACAACAGAATCTCGGTAAGCAGCGAAAAAAAAGGCAGTTGGGAATTGACAGGTCATTGGTCAATTTGTCAGTTTCTGAGAACCAAGGTGATATGAGTTTCAACCTAAATAGTAACAAAGAGGGAAAATCTGGCCGTCCACTGGTGGAAGCATCACCAAGCCCTTAATCACAAGCCTCCGTAAGAAGATAGTTTAAGGTGATTACTAACAATGCAATAAAATATCAAAATCATGAAAACATCTGGCAATCTGTTTACTCGCAATTACTGGCTTTGTACTTGAAGTATTCTTATAGCTCAGGCTGCTGAGTTGACATGAAAATTAAAGTAATTCTTTGTAGGACAATTTCATAATTTTCTCAACTAGGAGAATATCAAGGCAGTGCTTCTTTCTTTGCATTGTGGGTCTTATCAATAGCTATTCACGTGGCTGTATCCTTAAAACTTCTCCCTGTGCTTAAGCTAAGTGTTGCCATGTACAATCTGCTCCCTCTAAATGTCTGTTTACTGCTAGGTTTGAAATCAAGAATCACCCTTGACTCTGTCCTCTTCTTCATCTCTGTAAATAATTGGTTATAAAATTCTCTCACCTCGGAAGTCCTTTGAGATTCATATTTCCCTTCTGTATCACTGCTCTGCAGAGTACATGTCCAGATCATGTTATTTCAAGAATCTTGCTTTCTTCCAAATACACCCCTTTAAATAAGAACAACCCAAATCCATGGTACACCTGCCACCAAACTAATCTTTCTAAAATACTAATATCATGTGCATAACGTCACACTTAGCACTGAACACCTTTGACAGCTTCTCAGAACTCAGCTGCCTCTTAGTATCTCCTACGTACTTAGTCTAAGTTTCTGAAACTTTCTATTTTAGCCAGGAAGCCCAACACACCGAACCTGGTTTATACTAGATTCTCTTGACCCTCCTAATTGGAATGACCTCTCTTCACCTGCCTACATATAACCCAACTTGAAAGCCCACGATTCCCCCGAAGTCTGATCAACATGGCTTGAAATGAACCCATCAGTGAACTTGGATCCTGCTAATGAAATGACTAGATTCTGGGTCTGTGAGCCCCACTGGCATCTTCTCAGAGGTCTGTGAGTTTTATCAGAATTTTAAAATTCTATGCCTTTGTGGGATAAGTTGCTTCAATCGTGTCTGACTCTTTGTGACCCTATGGACTATAGGGTTCCTATAGATACCAGGTTCCTCTGTCCATGGGATTTTCCAGGCAAGAATACTGGAGTGGATTGCCATGCCCTTCTCTGGGGGATCTTCCTGACCCAGGGATCAAACCCACGTCTTTTACATCTCCTGCACTGGTAGGTGGGTTCTTTAACAACTAGTTCAGTGATAATCTAAAATAATTATAAGTTACATAGATCAGATTTCTCTTTAGCTGACATTCTGAAATTGAAAACCATCTTTATAGAGTAGTACTTAATATTAGGGAATTTCCCTGGTGGCTCAGATGGTAAAGCATCTGTCTATAATGTGGGAGACCCGGGTTCAATCCCTGGGTTGGGAAGAATCCCTGGAGAAGGAAATGGCAACCCACTCCAGTACTCTTGCCTAGAAAATCCCATGGACAGAGGAGCCTGAGAGTGTCGCAAAGAGTTGGAGACAACTGAGCAACTTCACTTCACTAATATTATGGGGATTCAGAACTAGCATCTGTGAGCTTTGACTATTAGAAGGACCTAAGGATACACTTCTTCTAAGAGAAATCTGTAAATGCCTTTGACAATCATGTGTTGTCATGTGGCATATCTTCCCTAGTGTTATCTTGAACTGCTATTTGAGTCCTTTTTTGCTGTTCAGTTGTCCAGTTGTGTCCGACTCTTTGTGACCCCATGGACTGCGGATCAGCAGGCTTCCCCGTCCTTCACCATCTCCCAGAATTTGCTCAAACTCATGTCCATTGAGTCCATGATGCCATCCAACCATCTTATCCTCTGCCACTCCCTTCGCCTCCTGCCTTCAATCTTTTCCACCATCAGGGTCCTTCATGTTTCTGCCTTATCTTCCCAAATAGATGGCAAACTCTCTGGGGACAGGGATTATGTCTCAGTCTTCTTTCGGTTTTGGATACACCAAATCTAATCCTGCAGAGAGCAAGTGCTTGGTCAAAATTGGTCGTTCTCGTTTTGACTATGAAGGGTTGATCTGGTCAATGGACTCCTTGATGGATTCCCCTCCGATCCATCCACACTGGATGCTAGAGGGGAATAAAACAATGAGGACAGTTTCACCAGCTATCCAACTGAAAATTATGGAAAGGAACTACTCAAGCAGTCCAAATGTAAGTACTTATCTGCATGAGGTGAGCCTTATCTGCACGAGGGCTGCATTATTTGAAAACATTTCCTGTCCAATCACAGGGCTCCTCGATGAAGCTTTTTATACAACAAAGGCTTTCATTATTTCTTTCTTCTAATAAGACAACAAAAATCAAGAGCATTTTGAAGCATTTCTTTCTCATGATCGGTAAGAGCTACTAGAATTTTTTTTAAAGGTGGTGAATCTGAGTTATTGAAGTTTCTGGTAAATCCTTAATCTATGTTAATTGCCTGCTATTCTACAGAGAATCCTAGAAGTACTGTCCGTCTCCCACATGATCAGGGTGGTTCTGTGTGTCATCCCAAAGACTTCATTAGTAGCAGAATGAAGCCAGGAGATGTCAAGGAGATAGGATTAGAAGGAGCAGAGAACCTCAAAATGGGATTTTCCCACTTGAGGACAGAGAGGACTGGAAAATTAATTGGCTCCTATCCAAACACAGTGCATCACTGATGACCTGAAATCTTTTCTCATGCAAGTATGTAGACTTGATATATATGGGTTTACAGAGTGTACTTTATCGTGTTAAGGACTCAGGCAGCAATCGACAGTAGAGGCTAGCACAAATGAAGCCACGGACTAATTTACTAGAAGAAAGAATATTCTTGAGCCAGTGCCTTTCCCATTGTTGTCACCTGCAGACAGGAATGGGATCAACCAGAGAGGACTAGGACACAGGATAGCTGGTGGCATGTGAACTCATCCTGTGGTCCAGTGAGCGTCATTCTTCACTAGAGGAAGAGACTTGTGCGGTTTCACGAAGAGAAAAAGATCAAAGTTGAAAATCGGTTGGATTTTACACTGCAGATGGTGACTGCAGCCATGAAATTAAAAGACGTTTACTCCTTGGAAGGAAAGTTATGACCAACCTAGATAGTATATTCAAAAGCAAAGACATTATTTTGCCAACAAAGGTCCATCTAGTCAAGGCTATGGTTTTTCCAGTGGTCATGTATGGATGTGAGAATTGGACTGTGAAGAAGGCTGAGCGTCAAAGAATTGATGCTTTTGAACTGTGCTGTTGGAGAAGACTCTTGAGAGTCCCTTGGACTGCAAGGAGATCCAGCCAGTCCATTCTAAAGGAGATCAGTCCTGGGTGTTCTTTGGAAGGAATGATGCTGTAGCTGAAACTCCAGTACTTTGGCCACCTCATGCGAAGAGTTGACTCATTGGAAAAGACTCTGATGCTGGGAGGGATTGGGGGCAGGAGGAGAAGGGGACAACAGAGGATGAGATGGCTGGATGGCATCACCGACTCGATGGACGTGAGTCTGAGTGAACTCCGGGAGTTGGTGATGGACAGGGAGGCCTGGCATGCTGCAATTCATGGGGTCACAAAGAGTTGGACATGACTGAGCGACTGAACTGAACTGAATTGAACAGATAAATACATAAGTAAATTCGGACACATATTACTTCTTCAAAGATCACTGTAAAGAATGTGCGAGGACTAGCGAAGAAAGTAGGCAGTTAAAGGAACCAAAAATGAACTTCTTGCAAAACAGCCTGCCCTATGCCCATCTCAACTAACAAAAGGGGACAGGGAAGGTAGTTTTAGGAAGAAAATGACTAAGTCATGGCAAGTAAGGGAGCTTCTCTTCCTCTGGGAACTGTTCTTTGTTCAAGTGTTACTGTACATTCAGCATGAAAGTTAATTAACACACAGAACACTGCTGCCTGGAACACCTTACGCAACTACGTAATTATGTGTATGCTTAGTCGTTCAGTCGTGTCTGACTCATTGCGACCCCATGGACTGTAGCCTGCCTGACTCCTCTGTCCAAGAGGATTCTCCAGTCAAGAATATCAAAGTGGGTTGCCATACCCTCCTCCAGGGGTTCTTTCCAACCCAGGGATCAAACCCAGATCTCCAACATTGCAGGCAGATTCTTTCCCATCTGAGCCACCAGGGAAGCCCAAGAATTCTGGAGGGGGTAGCCTGTCCCTTCTCCAGCAGATCTTCCCAATCCAGGAATCAAACCCGGGTCTCCTGCATTGCAGGCAGATTCTTTACTAGCTGAGCTACCAGGGAGGCAACTGCATAATTATACCTGGAGTCTAATTAGGTGACACCCCACTCTTCCTTGTCTCAGTCATCTCTCAAAGTGTGACTAGCGTTCATTTAGGAAGCCTTGTGACACACCTGTGAAATTGAAAAGTTGTCACTTTCAACATGTTGCATACATTAACAGCGTAAATGAGCTTTGCCCATGTGCCTTTCATGTAGAAACTGAAACCTTGAGAGTTTCATCTTCCCGGATGCCTTTAGATTTTCTTCTGGTGTTTCATAGATTCCAGAACAGCATGTCAGGAGAATTCCATTTTACTCAGGCCATCAATCATTGGTATTTGTATTGTTATTTATTTAACTTTCATAGGATGAATTAATATTGTTATATTAACTCAGTGTTGATGGAATTCTGGGAAATTAAAAATTTTTTCCCTTAGACTTTTCTGGAATTTCCCAAATGCTTTACAAGGAAATATCTTTATATTTATCTTTATAAAAATATATACATCTATATAAATATATGTATTTATATATAGATGATGCTGTTAAAGTGCTGCACTCAACATGGCAGCAAATTTGGAAAACTCAGCAGGGCTCACAGGACTGTAAAAGGGTAGGTTTTCATTCCAATCCCAAAGAAGGACAATGCCAAAGAATGTTCAAACTACTGTACAATTGGGCTCATTTCTCATGCTAGCAATATAAAGCTCAAAATCCTCCAAGCCAGGCTTCAACAGTACATGAACCAAGAACTGGTTCAACAGTACATGATCCAGAAGTACAAGCTGGATGTAGAAAAGGCAGAGGGACCAGAGATCACATCGCTAACATCTGTTGGATCATCGAAAAAGCAAAAGAATTCCAGAAAAACATCTATTTCTGCGTCATTGACTATGCTAAAGCCTTTGTGCATTATAATAAACTGTGGAAAATCCTTAAAGAGATGGGAATATCAGACCACCTTACCTGCCTCCTGAGAAACCTGTTTGCAGGTCAAGAAGCAAGAGTTAGAACCAGACAGGAACAAAAGACTAGCTCAAAATTGGGAAAGGAGTACATCAAGGCTGTATATTTTCACCCTGCTTATTTAACTTATATGCAGAGCAAACGACGTGAAATGCTGGGCTGGATGAATCACAAGCTGGACTCAAGATCGCCGGGAGAAATACCAATAACCTCAGATATGCAGATGACACCACCCTTCTGACAGAAAGTGAAGAGGAACTAAAGAGCCTCTTAATGAAGGTGAAAGAGGAGAGCGAAAAAGCTGGCTTAAAACTCAACATTCAAAAAACTAAGATCATGGTATCCAGTCCCACCACTTTATAGCAAATAAAAAGAGGAGAAAAAGAAAACAGTGGCAGATTTTATTTTCACGGGCTACAAAATCACTGTGACTGCATGATAACTGCAGCCCTGAAATTAAAAGACATTTACTCTTTGGAAGAAAAGCTATGACAAACCTAGACAGCGAATGAAAAAGCAGAGACATCACTTTGCGACATGAGTCCATCTAGTCAAAGCTATGGTTTTTCCAGTAGTCATATATGGATGTGAGAGTTGGCCCATAAAGAAGACTGAGCACCGAAAAACTGATGCTTTCCAACTGTGGTGCTGGAGAAGACTCTTGAGAATCCCTTGGACAGCAAGGAGATCAGGTGGCCAAAGTATTGCAGCTTCAGCTTCAGTAATATACACAGTGTAACTTACTACTTTGGGATTTTATTTCAGAACTTAAAACATTGTGTACAACAAAATACTAATCTACAACGAAAGCTTTCATTTATACTATCAAATTGAAAAAAAAAATGTACAAGCTATGCTAAACTGCCCCCAAGTATGTACAACTCAGTCACATAGGGTACAGATTTTAGTGACACATGACGTGACAAGAGTTGTAATCAATAAAGGTTAACAACAGATTAAGTTCAGTTGCTCAGTTGTGTACAACTCTTTGTGACCCCATGGACTGCAGCACACTAGGCTTCCCTGTCCATCACCAACTCCTAGAGCTTACTCAAACTCATGTCCATCGGGTTGGTGATGCCATCCAAGCATCTCATCCTCTGTCATCCCCTTCTCCTCCTGCCCTCAATCTTTCCCAGAATCAGGGTCTTTTCAAATGAGTCAGTTCTTCGCATAAGGTGGCTAAAGTACTGGCATTTCAGCTTCAGCATCATTCCTTCCAATGAATATTCAGGACTGATTTCCTTTAGGATTGAGTGGTTGGATCTCCTTGCAGTCCAAGGGACTCTCAAGGGTCTTCTCCAACATCATAGTTCAAAAGCATCAATTCTTTGGCGCTCAGCCTTCTTCACAGTCCAATTCTCACATCCATACATGACTACTAGAAAAACCATAGCTTTGACTAGATGGACCTTTGTTGGCAAAGTAATGTCTCTGCTTTTCAATATGCTGTCTAGGGTGGTCATAACTTTCCTTCCAAAGAGCAAGCATCTTTTAATTTCAAGGCTGCAGTCACCATCTGCAGTGATTTTGGAGCCCCCCAAAATAAATTCTGTCACTGTTTCCATTGTTTCCCCATCTATTTCCCATGAGGTGATGGGAGCAGATGCCATGATCTTAGTTTTCTGAATGTTGAGCTTTAAGCCAACTTTTTAGTCTCCTCTTTTACTTTCATCAAGAGGCTCTTTAGTTCTTCACTTTCTGCCATAAGGGTGGTGTCATCTGCATATCTGAGGTTATTGATATTTCTCCCAGCAACCTTGATTCCGGCTTGTGCTTCTTCCAGCCCAGCATTTCGCATAATGTACCCTGCATATAAGTTAAATAAGCAGGGTGACTATATACAGCCTTGACGTACTCCTTTCCCAATTTGGAACCACTCTGTTGTTCCATGTCCACTTCTACCTGTTGCTTCTTGACCTGCAAACAGATTTCTCAGGAGGCAGGTCAGGTGGTCTGGTATTTGCATCTCTTTAAGAATTTTCCACAGTTTGCTGTGATCCACACAGTCAAAGGCTTTGGCATAGTCAATAAAGCAGAAATAGATGTTTTTCTGGAACTCTCTTGCTTTTTCAATGATCCAGCAGATGTTGGCAATTTGATCTCTGGTTCCTCTGCCTTTTCTAAATCCAGCTTGAACATCTGGAAGTTCACGGTTCACATACTGTTGAAGCTTGGCTTGGGGAGACTTTTGAGCATTACTTTGCTACCATGTGAGATGAGCACAACTGTGTGGTAGTTTGAACATTCTTTGGCATTGCCTTTCTTTGGGATTGGAATGAAACTGACCTTTTCCAGTTCATGGCCACTGCTGAGTTTTCCAAATTTGCTGCCATATTGAGTGCAACACTTTCACAGCATCATCTTTTAGGATCTGAACAACAGATTATGTTTCTGTCTATCATTTCTAAGTGATATCATAAATTATCCAGGAGATTTGTCACTTGGGCTTGGCCCACCTTTGTTCTCAGGTGAAAATGACAGAGGTAATGCCATGTTCCTGAAACTCTTGATGCCATGAACAGGAAGTTTACAGGAGCTGAATACCTCCTAAGGTATTCTGAAAATTGGTGGGAGGGGAAGAAGGATTGGGGGAAGTGAGAAGCAGAAGTTAATTATCTGTAATGCCTGGGTCCACTGCTTAGGCTCAGCCACACTACCTAAATGGTGGGCCAAGCCAAAGGGATCAGAAACAAGTCTAGTATTGCCAAGTTCACACTCTGCCTGAAGCGACTGTCAACTAATGATAGATTAGACAAATCTGATTGCTCTATCAAAACATTCATCTCAAATCTTGATTAGCAAGCCCATTGAATTATGATTAATTCACAAGGGTGCTGCTGACAGATAAGACATTTTATCTGACAATGTGTACCAGTTGCTTTGCCTGAAGCAAAAGAAAAAGCAACACAAAACAAAACATAAACTCCTGAAGTTGCTAGGAAAATAAACAGTATCGAGTACAGAACATTGAGAAGGATAATGAGGCTCCATGCACCTTTTAATTTACTAAAGAGCTTGTTTGTGAGAATCCAGCCCTGATAACAAAACAAGAGGGATTAAGGGAAAGACATATACTGGGAACAATAAATTGCAAACAAGAGAACCCCAGGGCGCCCTCTTGCCTTTTGAGCAAGCAATGTGTAAGAGCTGGGTACTGGGGTTGCTGGAGGAGGTGTCATCCTCAGTTTGGTAACATCCCAGTTATTCAAGGTCCCTATAGTCAAAGCTTTTGAACTGTGGTATTGGAGAAGACTCTTGAGAGTCCCTTGGACTGCAAGGAGATCCAACCAGTCCATCCTAAAGAAGATCAGTCCTGGGTGTTCATTGGTAGGAGTGATGTTGAAGCTGAAACTCCAATACTTTGGCCACCTGATGCGAAGAGCTGACTCATTTGAAACGACCCTGATGCTGGGAAAGATTGAAGGCAGGAGGAGAGGGGGACGACAGAGGATGAGATGGTTGGATGGCATCACCGACTCAATGGACATGGGTTTGGGTGGACTCTGAGAGTTGGTGATGGACAGGGAGACCTGGCGTGCTGTGGTTCATGGGGTCGCAAAGAGTCAGACATGACTGAGCAACTGAACTGAACTAAGAGTCAAAGCTACAGTTTTTCCAGTAGTCACGTATGGATGTTAGAGTTGGACCATAAATAAGGCTGAGCGCCAAAGAATTGATGCTTTCAAACTGCGGTGCTGCAGAAAACTCTTGAGAGTCCCTTGGACAGCAAGGAGATCAAACCAGTCAATCCTAAAGGAAATCAACCCTGAATATTCATTGGAAGAACTGATGCTGAAACGGAAGCTCTAATACTTTGGCCCCCTGATGCGAACAGCCAACTCATTGGAAAAGACCCTGATGCTGGAAAAGATTGAGGGCAGGGGAAGAA
Source organism: Capricornis sumatraensis (assembly GCF_032405125.1). NCBI lineage: Eukaryota > Metazoa > Chordata > Mammalia > Artiodactyla > Bovidae > Capricornis > Capricornis sumatraensis. The sequence goes on along the minus strand of NC_091088.1, from coordinate 28,149,086 downwards.
TGGGGTGACAGAGCATGAGACGGTTGGATGGCATCAGGGACTCAATGGACATGGGTTTGAGCAAACTCACGTGAAGGACAGGGAAGGATAGTGAAGGACAGGGAAGCCTGGTGTGCTGCAGTCCATGGGGTCACACAGAGTCGGACACAACTTAGCAACTGAACAACAGTTCCTCAGGCCAGAACCACAGCAGAACTGGCCTTCCTTTTTCAATGTTACCCTCCAATCATTTTTGTCTCTGGGATGAACGTGTCGGCACATAGAAATATTCAGCAGATCTAAACTCCTGGAATTGTCAGAAGGTGGTTGCTAATTTTTGTCACTGTTAGGGATTGAAAGAGCTGGGAAAGGACTAGTACACTTTTGTTCTTCGTTTTCTTAAGAAAAGGGATTACAAAGAGTCTTTTAAAATATTTTTCTTTCTTTTCCTTTTGGCTTTGTTGGAGGCAAGGAAACCTTCAATATGATATGTATGAAAGCCTGAGTTTAGTACTTAAAGACTAAATGACTCCAGAAAAACTACCACTGCATCTCTCGTTCCCTTATCAAGCCAGTTCATCCCAAGTCCAAACCTAAGCATTATCAATCAGCCTCTGTCCTTTCAGGTCTTTGTCGATTCCCCAAATTTGGCTGCAGTTGTTGGGGGAAGGGAGGTACACAGTAAGGGGATGTTAAGTACTCAAAATCTCATGTAATTTTAGACGGTATCATTATCTTATCCCGACCTTATGATTTTTTCCAAAAGCCTAACGTCCTATAATCACGTTTCTCTTTAGCTAGTATTAACCTTTCGGTGACTTCTCTCTTTTCTCTCTCTCTCTCATAACTACTCTCTGCTAATCAATTGTGCACTGCAGATGGGGGTCAAGGAAACCTACTTCCTCCTTTGATAGCCTCCAATGTTTCTACTCTTGGGGATAAAAGTGCTTTAAATGGAGTTATATTCTAGGAAAATCAATATATGATTACTGCAAAGATTTGTATTGATTGTCCTGTTGCATTGCAAAAAGGCTTAAAGAAAAATGGCAGGGCACATTTGCCTTCAATTTCTACTCCACCGAGTTTGTTGTAAATGTTTGGGGCAAGAAGAAAATGTTGGAACTTTATTTGATGAACTAAAGTTTTCATCATTCAATCCACTCTCTTCTCTCTCTACCTGAGAAAATGCTTCATTATAACTCTCCTGGCTTCTTGTCTATATTAGTGGTGTGACATCAGGGACTCCTAGGAGAGAGCTGAAGAGTATCTACTCCCCACAAGGGGACTGTATCAGAAATTGCTGGCTCCCTTCCTGCATCCATCCTCCTTTTCTCCCTCCGTTACTGAAACCTGCTTTTGTTGGGAGTCACATTGTACTCTGCTGAAAAATATTTCTGTTTCCTTTATCGACAGGTGTGATGAAGTTTTGACTAATGGAATCTAGAGGGAGATTGTTGTGTGCTAAGGAGGAGAAGGGGACGACAGAGGACGAGATGGTTGGATGGCTTCACCAACTCAATGGACATAAGTTTGAACAAAGCTCCGGGAGATGGTGAAGGACAGGGAAGCCTGGTGTGCTGCAGTCTATGGGGTTGCAAAGAGTTGGACCCGACTGAGTGACTGAACAACAAAGTCGCTTCCATCGTGTCCGATTCTTTGCGACCCTATGGATGGTAGGCTCCTCTGTCCATGGAATTCTCCAGGCAAGAATACTGGAGTGGGTTATCGTGCCCTCTTGCAGGGGATCTTCTCAACCCAGGGATGGAACCTGAGTTTCTTAACACCTCCTGCATTCGTAGGCAGGTTCTTTGCCACTAGGTAAGGGCTCCCGGGGAAGTTCCTTAAAAGGGAGAGTAAGTAGAGGGGTGACTCCATTGTCAGGCACATTTACCTTCCCCTCTTTCTTCTTCCTTCCAACCTGGAATGTAGATGAGATGTTAAGAGCTGGAGCAGTTCTACTGTGATCATGCAGTAAACCTTAAGATAGAAGCCATGTCAAAAGTCTGACAGAGCAGAAAGACCGAAGGAGCTCTGAACATTGGTAATGTTGTGAAGCGTCCATAAGGGCCCTAGTCTTTGTGGATTCCTCTCACATGAAGGAAATATAAATCTCCATACGGCTGAAGACACTGTCTTTCAGATCTTCAATATTTATAGCCAAACATGAAATATTTCTCTTACAAAATACCTGATTATGTGGGTCCTCAATGTCATAATGACTAATAAAAATGAGTTACGTTTGTCTCTAATGTCATAGGCAATAGCTACTGGGTGGTCCAAATACTTCATGATGCCCATGATCATTTCGCTGCTTTTCTAATCATTAATGTGCAGGAATTACTATAGTAATACAATCTTAAAAGTTCAGTAAATATTTGTTATTTTCAGCTGTGCAGTCTCCATTTCTTTTTCTTATAACTCCTTCTAGTAACAGGACTCTAATTTTCTTTCAGGAAATTGTTTCCCCCAGTAGTGGGACTTAGCGGGACTGCCCTCAGGGTGATTGGGCCTCCCCCAGCCAAGAACCAGGCACAAGATTAGGGCTGGGTCATATTACCTTTTTGTTTGCTTGTTTAAAGACTGCAAATTTGTTTCTCTCTAATTTTATTTATTTATTTTTGGCTGTGCTGGGCTTTTCTCTAGCTGAGGCGAGCTGGGGGGGTCTACTCTCTAGCTGCAGTGCGAGGGCGTCTCATTGCAGGGGCTTCTCTTGTTGTGGAGTGCAGGCTCTAGGGCATGCAGGCACCAGCAGTCGCGGCCCATGGGCTCAGTAGCTGTGGCACGCAAGCTTAGTTGCTCCACGCATGTGGGATCTTCCCGGACCAGGGATCGAACCCACGTCTCCTGCATTGGCAGGTGCATTCTTTACCACTGAGCCACCAGGGAAGCCCTGGGCCCCATCAGATTTTGATTCTTGAGTGGAGCAGAGCTTATTCCCTCTTATTATTGAGTGTACACACTTCCCTGCTGCCTGGATCCTAGAAACGACAGGTTTCTTCTCCCATCTGAGTCATTTTTCACAGGTACTGTAAACCACCCCATAGCCTTTTATAAAAAGAACCTTTCTCTCCTGCCTTGTTTTTTGGACTTAAGTTAACCAGCATTTGTTTCTGTTGCTTGCCATCAAAGCATTCTAACTCAGAAATTATCCTCAGCAGGGAACTATGAAGCAGCCACCTTTCTTTTGCTTAGAAGATTGTCTCAGGGAAAAGTGATTTCCAGTCTCTGCCTGGCGTGGGTAACGCCCAGCCGAGTCTAACCAGGGGTTCTACGGTCAGGCAGGGCAAACTGCTCTGACTCCCTGCTTGGAAAGCACCGTGCTCAGGGCTCAGTAAGAGGCAGCAGATGCTCTGCAACAAAATCATCCCATGAGATAATAAGATTCGTTTCGGTTTTTCTTCGAATAAATTTGAAATCGAATTTCCAAAATTAAGGGACCCAGGAAACCCGTTCTTTGTCTTACTGAAAAACCAGCAGATGCCTGACATGATTTAATGCACAGCCTAATACCTATACACAAGTAGGAAACTTGGGTTCTCATTGAATGTAAGAATTGCAGAATGAGCGCACCCTAACCCTACAACTTCAAGGCCCATTTAGGGTGTTCTAGCACAAGAGGCATTTTATTATTACAAATTAAGAGAGGGGGTTTCCAAAAACCTCCCCTTTACGGACAGAATATTCACCCCATTAGAAGGTCTTCCTAATGGCTCATGGCCTAGCAATTTAACTTTTTCATTGAAAAAGGACAGAAGTTGCTGATTACGGATCATATGATTATGGATAATGAGATAAGTCTGCTCATTATGGATTAGGACATTTGCTCTAAAAGGGTAAGGTGAAGTCGCTCAGTCGTGTCTGACTCTTTGCGACCCCGTGGACTGTAACCTACTAGGCTTCTCCGTCCATGGGATTCTCCAGGCAAGAATACTGGAGTGGATTGCCACTTCCTTCTCCAGAGGATCTTCCCGACCCAGGGATCGAACCCGGGTCTCCTGCATTGGAGGCAGACGCTTTAACCTCTGAGCCACCAGGGAAGCCTATAACTGCAGCTTAAATAGAAGGTGATATTAAATTAGGAGAAAAGTGTAAATTTAGTAAGAATCACAGTAATACTGATAAAAGGTAATCTTTATTGAGTGCTTCCTGTCCCCAAAACTTGACATATATTATTAATCCATGAAGTAAGCATTATTATCACTTTTATTCAGATGGGGAATAATGAGATTCAGATGAGGCAGGGAGGTTAATTTACTTGCCCAACATCATTTAGTTTGTACATGGAAGAAGCAGGATAAACCTCAGTACAGCTCTGATAAAACTGTATATTCTTCCTACACTACTGGTGGTAACCTGACCTACCATAACTAGTCCAGGAAGCTATTTTGGTCATGTAAGGCAAAAAGCCACACACACATTTATATCTTTTACTTCACAAGTGCACTTCTAATACTATACTCCAGGTAGACAATTTAAACAAAGAAAACACCTAAAGAGATTTTTATCACAGCATTATTCATAAGAGTGAAACTCAGTGGAAGTAACCTAACTTTCCAATAATGGGAAATGAGTAAATAAAATACACTGTTGAACCTCAGTGGATTATTAGCATCATTATGAAAATGCACAACTATTAAATTATCCAGCAACACAGGAAATACTGGTATTTAAAAAAGCAGAATGCAAAATTAGATGTATTCAATGGTGACATCTAAATTTAACACTGTATTCACATTCACACAGCCCACAGCTGGAAATTGACTTTCAAAATGAAAATGGTTATGCTACGACAGTGAGACTGGCTATGTCCCCTCTTCGCTGCGCCTCCACCCCACCGAGTTCTTCTTCATCATTTTTAAAATCTCAGGAAGGACGAAAAATGACACAGGAGAAAGGCTTCGAAGAAAGAAGGAGGAAAGGCACTAAGTTTCCACTGCCCCTGGATGCTTCTGGATCTTGATTAGGAAAGTCTATCGTCACCCCTTCACTACAGATTAACTAGAATGCTTCGAAGGAGGGGAGGCTTAGCCACGCAAGGCTCTTTATCCAGTCAAGGTAAATGAAGTTCGGCTGGTCAGGAGAGTAAATAAGATTAGTTATGGGCTCCAGGTCATCCACTCATGGAGGTCAGCGAGTGTGAGATTATTATCCTTGGTAGAAGAGCAGCAAAATAGCATTAAGGAATAAATTAATGAAAAAGGTAGAAGATTATTTGAACTAAAGCCCTAATCAGTTTAGAGATTTCACTCAACTGCTCTACCGGCCATCAGTCAAGCTCACAAAACAAATATGCTTGTTCTCTTAAGTAATTCCAGGAGATCTCCCTTTCTTGCTTCAAAGACATCCAATCTACGGAAAGTCATGAATAAAGTTACGCCAGTCTGCTGTTACACCTCATACAAAATCCACCGAAGCATTAAGGTGCATGCTACTAAAATAGTAAGGCAGACTATTTATACTAGACGCATAATTGCCAGTCCTATTTGGTCTCTGATTCCAAATAGAACAGCACTCTACATCCATTCAGAAACACTGAATTCACCAGTGTGCAAACTGCATATTTTATTAAATAAACACAAACTGGGAGATAATGACATACATTTGTTTTCATTACAAGGAGTAATGCAATATTTCTCCAAGGCTTACTGCATTAGCATTTCTTGCCACGTTTCAAATGCCTTTGAACTTTCTGAAAAGCTACATCTGTTAGCTCCCGTGTATACAGCTGAAAGTTACCAAGTGAATTAAGTTTTAATATAAATTGCTTTGTTCACTATTAAGATTGATGTCGGACACACTGTACTGTAAGTTGCAAACTGCAATTACAATTCGCTGCAATTATCTGTGGTTGTTAATAGCACAAGATAGCATGTCACTTTCTAGCAAGTGTATAATTCATCATTTGTGTGTTTTTTTCCTGGTGAACTCTTGTGGTATTCCAAATGTATAATCTTGTTGTATTTATTTCCCAGTGGTCCAACAAAACGCGCAGCAAGTGCTGACTAGAACAAACTAAAAAGCACTGCTATTGACAAGCCGTCACTTGTGCCGTAATGAACATTCTGCCTTCACTTTCACCTCGACCAACCGGCAGCTTTAATTTATGATAAAGCAAAGGAGAGGCAACCTCCAGGTTTATTATACCCTCGGTGCTGTTTCAAATAAAGTAATTAGAAGGTCAAGAGACAGGTCTGGAAAGCCAAATATAAATGCAACCCTTCTGTACCGACATTGAAGAAGAAGAAGAAGAAAAAAAAAAAAAAAGCCTGGTGTGTTCAAAGAGCATTTTATCCATCTTTCTTCCCAGAGCAGGGCAAGTCAATTTTTTTTTTCCCAATACTACCGTAACCAATCAGAAACAGTGGCAACTCCATCCTTTCACTCTCTAATTTGCCCCATATGGACTACAGGCAATATACCTAAGAGATACTGTCCTTAAGAGAAAGTCATGAACTAGTCCCCCAAAACTGTTCTGAACTGTAACCTCAGGATAGTGATTAGGCACTGTATTTTATTTTTTAATAAAAAAATTCAATAGGTGAACAATGGAAAAGTTCTAGAGAAATCTGAGTAATATAACGATAACCTCATCCTCCTCCGTTCAAAAAAAAAGGCTTTAAACATCTATTTAAAAACCTTCTGCTTAGAACTTTTTCTTGAAAAAAAAAAAAATAGGAGGGGAAGGAGTTGTTAGAAAACAATCACCCTTTCAATATATTTTGTTATCAGTGATGAAAAAAACAATTCTAATAAATTAGCATGCTGTTTCTAAGGAATTGTCTGTAATACCATTCTTCATTTCAAAGGCTCCTAATTTTAATACATACATTGTAGTCTGCTTGCCCTCTCTCTACCTTTTTTGTCTCCTATAGAACAATGATATCATGCTAAAAAAAAAAAAAACAAAAAACCAAAAAGGCTTGTGAAACCCAATGGACCTTGACCTTATATCCAGTCTACTTTCTGAGGAGTAAGTTAGAAGATTTTAAGGACCACATTCTCTCTTCTAAGTCAGTGCCTTAAAGTATTTTCATCCATGGATCCCTTTCGTGGGAAGTAAAGCCCCAGGGATCTATGCCATGTCTCCCCATTAGCCTACAGTTTCAAACCCTTGTCCTGGCCCCTGAATGAGAGGAAGCAGGTAGGAAAGAGGAGAGAAGGGTGGGAAGGGGAGAAGAGAAGGAAGTGACAAGGGAAAGAGGGAGAGAAGGTGAGGCCACGAAGGAGACCGAACCAGAATTTCCAGGACTCCGCCGGCTCCCTCACAGGTTAAATTAGGGAGGGCTACACAAGTCATTGCAGGTGTCATAACCGATAAAAGCTCTAATAGCTACTTGAAGGCTGTCATAGTCATCCTGATCCGCCTCTTTTGAGGGACCGAGGAGCATACACTCCCAAAGCCTTTCTGAAACAGCATTCTGTTGTGTCATTTTTTGTATCAAGTACTTTTTACCATTGTCTGTCCAAGGAATTGGTATAATTACGCCTGATTATGTAAGTGGTGGAAATGTATGTAATCTCATAATTAGGACATGTAATTATGTTGTAAAAATCCTTAGGAAACTGTAAAATAGAAAGCACAAGAAAATAGTAGGTGGGGTTTCTTTTCCTTTTTTTTTTTTTTAATCCCCACTCCTAAAAAAACAACTGACTCAATGACTCCATCATGGCATGCTAGGAAATGGGTAACTCTGGAGCCCCCATTTACCTGGGTGAAGGAGCTGGCAGCTCTGACCCAAGATCACCTTAGTATCCCTGGTGCCAAAGAATATTTGCAAGTCATGCACCGACACAGAGTCAACATTGTATCATATGACCCAACTGCCTATGTGCTGTGTGCTAAGTTGCTTCAGTTGTGTCCGACTCTTTGCAACTATGTGGACTGTAGCCTGCCAGGCTCCTCTATCTGTGGGATTCTCCAGGCAAGACCAGAGTGGGTTGCCATACAAAATGCAAAATAGTACTGAATTTCTGAGGCATATGGTGTCTAGGTTGGTTTCTTCACTTCCCTGGTGGCTCAGTGGTAAAGAATCTGCCTGTCAACTCAGGAGATGCAGGTTCAATCCCTGGGTCGGGAAGATCCCCTGGAGAAGGAAATCGCAACCCACTCCAGTATTCTTGCCTGGGAAATCACATGGACAGGGAAGCCTGGTGGGCTACAGTCCACGGGGTCACAAAAGAGTCAGACACGACTTAGTGACTAAACAACAACTGGTTTCTTCAACCAGGAGACATATGGATTTTTTTTTCCCTCTGTTGTAGCTTTAAAAAATGTTTTTCTTACTGATTTTACCCTAAATTATAATGTTCCTAAATAATCCATGCCACTAGTGGAGAAATATATGTAGAAATAAAGTAGATTCTTTTCAAAATACTGTGAGGCAGGAATTCCAGCCATTCCTACAAGGAGATCAAAAGTATGTGACTGACGTGAATTCCTCAATTCCCCCTCTTCTTTCTTGGTCTTTTCCTGGAGGTGCTCATCAGGACTGAAATGCTGTGCAGTAGAATCAGATGCACAGAGCCCGGGTGGTTCAGACTGGACAGCGAGGCTTATTTCATCAGGCTGTAAACCTTCAATCTCAGCAGCAGCCCTGACCGTAGCATTACTAGATGTCAAATCTCTACCAAACAAAAAGTCCTCCAACTTCCACCTCTTCCCCCTAAGGAGACCCTCAGCACCGAAGGTATATAAAAATAGAGGAGTTCCTGGTTTCTGTCTTAGGGGCCCAGCCCTGAAGTCAGTTTTTAGAAAAATGTAAAGGAAATAACAGAGAGTGATCAGCCTACGCAAGGACCTTACAAGTGTCTGTCCAGAACGGGCCAAACCCAAATGCTTGCATATATTTTGCATACATTCATTAGCTGCATGAACTGTTACTAAAGAATTGTAAATAGTTCTGAGAGTGTGCCAGAGACTGGAGAAAGAGAAGCGTGGGGACTGTGGGAGGCACTGCTGGTTACCTCCCCAGCAACCGTTTCCTTCTTGTTCCTCGCTAACAGAACCTCTATTTTATTCAGGTGCTCAATATTCAGAGGAAATGGACTCCAGTGCTGGCTCAGGAGGAAGTCCTGGTTAATAAAGCCAATGATGGTGTTTCCACTTCCCTTGCCAGTCCTTGGTTTAGGAGACACATCTGACCCAGACCTGGGCAATAAGACCAGAGGGAAGGTCAACTGGGAGTTCTTGTGAAGGATTTTCTGACTCTAGAGAAGGAGACACTAGAAGAGTTGATCTGTTTCCATTGTTGCTGCGTCTGCATCTGGATGTGATGCCTGGAGCAGCTGCAGCCATTTGGAACATGAAGGAAGCCTGCATAAGGGTAAAGGTTACAATGGCAGAGCTTAAAAGACAGGAATCCAGGTATTCAGTGACATCATGGGACCTATGATCATATCAACCTACAGCTGTCCTACTTCTGAACTTCCTGTAATGTGAGATAATAATAGGCCTTGTTTAAGCCAACTTGAGTCAGAGCACAACTTGATACTGTATCCATTTGTCCATTAAGGAAACTAGCATTTATATTTTTAGCTTAGCTACAAGCATAACAACACATCTGAATTTAAATCTCATTTACTAAAACTCAACTTGTATCTGCATATATTACTGGTGGGGTTTGTTTTCTTTTTAATTGATATAATCCTTTTGGAAAGCAGTTTGTCAATATATATCAAGAGTTATACAGAAGCTTATAAATTTTGATCCAGTATTTCCTTTTGAGCAATTTATCTCAAGGAAATAATCTAAAACATGGAGACATATTTTTAATAGAGTATTATGCATCCATTAAAAATGATGATTAAAACTGTTAGTAAAGTGAAAAATATTTACAAGAGGAAAAGAAAAGATTATAATAATAACAACACTAAATCAACAACAAAGCTCAACATGTTACGTAGGTTTACGAGCTCGAAATAAAACCTATGAAGATGGTCAGAGAGGTGGTGTCATGGTAGGAGGTTAGGAATGAGTTACTTTTTCTTGTTCTTTCGTTTCCAAATTCTCTAAATACTATATATATATATATATTTTTTTTTTTTTTTTTGAAATTTCTACCCTCTATTATTCAGCTGCTTAATACAATTTGTGGGGAACGCTGACTGAAAACGTCTGAGAGGGAGATTGAGCTAGCCTGGGGAAAAGACTTGAGGCAGATGCAGAAAGCTCATTAGCCCCAGGATTTCTTCACAACTAGTTGGATTTTTCTCCTTTAAATTCTGGCTTCCTTTTTCTTCCTTCCTTCCTTCCTTTCTTTCCTTTTTTTTTTTTTTTAAGAGATGATTATTTCATTGGGTAACAAGAATAGTTAAGAAGTATGGGACAGTGAGCTAACACACCATCACTGAAAGTAGCCCATTGAGGGGAAAATTCCTATTTCTAAATAAGAGAAAAAAAATTCCAACTGCTTTGATTTGAGTGTTCTGCTTCAGAATAAATTTGCCCAGAAGCCCAAAAGGGTACAAGGTGGGAACTGGGAGGCATTAGGGTATTTTTTAAAAAAACAATAAAAAGCAGGGACATAGATGCTTCTTCTAGTTCTAAGCCAACAACGGCACTATTGACAGACTCCCAAAGACGCTCACGATATTCCACATAATTAAGAGGGATTGTTGGCATCAGAGGGACCAGAAATGTCCTGTAGATTAACTGCTGACTTCATTGCTAATGACTGCCCAATTTCTTTAGACTAATTGGTGCAATCTACATTTTTGCAGCAAAGATGAAGTATCAACTTGATTTGGTGTCGATAAAAAATTGATGGATGCTTCTGACTGCTACTTCTCAACAATACACGGATTATTACTACCATAATTATCATAAATGACAAAACATGGGCAAGTGGTGATTACAAGTCTAATTCTATCTTGAGGTTTTAATGGCATAAACCACTCAGGCTTTACACTCATGATGTACTGCATCATCAAAATCCCTGAAAGGATTACCCTTGGGTGAATGCCACTCATTATCTTACCAATAATGCACTGGTTGGGCCCGACATGAAACAAATAATTGAGACTGAGCTCTTGGAAAAGCCCTTTTAAAATATTTAAATCTCTAGTTTGAGAAGGAGGCAGATACCTGCCAAAATCTTTCTCTGCATGTCTGGATGTTAAGAGTTGCATTTTGCTCTGACATGTACAGAGGCCAGGAATCTCTGTGTCATACAACAACCTACCAAGCCGTGTGCCAAAGCCTGGAGATGCTGTTACCACCTTGGTTACTGCCAACCGAGCACCAGAGTGCCACTGACCAGGCAGACAGAAAATGTTATAAACCTCACATGCTCCCCACCTGATTGGGTGCCAACACTAGGCCTGCAGGAATTGGGGGAAGAAAACAGGGAAAAGGCAGGAGGAGGAGTTTGTTGCTATTGAGGGGAAATGCACAGAATACCTTGTGCTGCAAAGCCATTTAGGCTGCTGCAGAGGAAGCTCCAGTACTAGGGAGACCATAGACTGGAACTGCAAGATAAGAAGCCCACGCCAGGTGGGCGACCAAAGAGGAAACACAGTGGAAGTGAGAGGGCAGTGCCAACCAGGTAAGAGGCGTTTGTTCCCTGTACAACAGGCAGCTACCCACTGCTGCCAAGTGACTGTCGCTGGTGGAAGGGGACCAGTACTGTCCAATCATCTGTTCTTTTTAATTTTTTAAAGGGAAGTTGACTTGGTTTTAAAATGTTGGCAAACAAATATGAAAAAGTCTACAAGTAATAAATGCCAGAGTGTGGAGAAAAGGGAACCCTCCTACACTGTGGGTGGGAATGTAAACTAGTGCAGCTGCTATTGAGAACAGTATGGATGTTCCTTAAGAAACTAAAAACAAAGCTACCATATGATCCAGCAATCCCACTCCTGCCACACAGATCTGGAGAAAACACTAATTTTAAAAAATGCACGCTCCTCAATGTTCATAGCAGTGCTATTTACAACAGAAAATGCCCATCTACAGATGAATGGATAAAGGAGATGTGGTTTATTTATACAATGAAATATTACTCAACCGTAAAAAAGGGAAAGACCTCCCCACCAGCCTGGTGGTTCAGACTTCACCTGCCAGAGCAGGGGTTCGATCCCTGGTCAGGGAGCTAAGATGCCACAAAACTCAGGGCCAAAAAACCAAAACATAAAAACAGAAGCAAAATTGTAACAAATTCAATAAAGATTTTTTAAATGGTCCACATCAGAAAAAAGAAAAAAAAGAATGAAATAATGCCACTTGCCGCAACATGGAGAGACCTAGAAATTATCGTACTAAGTGAAGTAAGTCAGAAAGAAAAAGACAAGTATCATGATATCACTTATACGTGGAATCTTTAAAAAAGATACAAATAAACTTATATACAAAACACCCACTGACACAGAAAACAAATGTATGGAACCCAAAGGAGAACAGGGTACAGAGCAAGGGATAAATTAAGAGTTTGGGAAACATACATTGTGCGTGCATGTGTACTAAGTCACTTCAGATGAGTCTGACTCTTTGCGACTCCATGAACTGTAGCCCGCCAGGCTCCTCTATCCATAGGATTCTCCAGGCAAGAATACTGGAGTGGGATGGAGGAAATCATGATTGAAAGAGACACATGTACCCCAGTGTTCACTGCAGCACTGTTTACAATAGCTAGGACATGGAAGCAACCTAGACGTCTTTCCGCAGACGAATGGATAAGGAAGTTGTAGTACACATACACAATGGAACATTACTCAGCTATAAAAAAAGAATGCGTCTGAGTCAGTTCTAATGCGGTCGATGAAACTGGAGCTTATTATACAGAGTGAAGTAAGTCAGAAAGAGAAACACCAATATAGTATATTAACACATATATACGGAATTTAGAAAGACGGTAACGAAGACCCTATGTGCAAGACGGCAAAAGAGGCACAGATATAAAGAAGAGAATTTTGGACTCTGTGGGAGAAGGCGAGGGCAGGATGATTGGACAGAATAGCATTGAAACATGTATATTACCATATGTAAAACAGATGACCAGGGCAAGTTTGATGCATGAAGCAGGGCACTCAAAGCAGGTGCTCTGGAACAAGCTGGTGCTCTCTCCCCACCCTAGCCCCAGAGGGGTGGGAGGGGGGTTCAGGATGGGGGGAAACATGTGCACCCACGGCTGATTCATGTTGATGTATGGCAAAAACCACTACAATACTGTAATTATCCTCCAATTAAAATAAATTAATTAATTAAAAAAAATGAATACTGGAGTGGGTTGCCATGCCCTCCTCCAGAGGATCTTCCCAACCCAGGGATCAAACCTGGGAACCATCTGGGAACCTAGCACCACCTGGGAAGCCCCAATATATACACCACTATATATAAAATAGATAACCAATAAGGACCTACAGTAAAGCACAGGGAATTATACTTCTGAAGGCTATGGTTCTTCCTGTGGTCATGTATGGATGGGAGAGTTGGACTGTGAAGAAGGCTGAGCGCCGAAGAATTGATGCCTTTGAACTGTGGTGTTGGAGAAGACTCTTGAGAGTCCCTTGGACTGCAAGGAGATCCAACCAGTCCATTCTGAAGGAGATCAGCCCTGGAAGTTCTTTGGAAGGAATGATGCTAAAGCTGAAACTCCAGTACTTTGGCCACCTCACGTGAAGAGTTGACTCATTGGAAAAAACTCTGATGCTGGGAGGGATTGGGGGCAGGAGGAGAAGGGGAAGACCGAGGATGAGATGGCTGGATGGCATCACGGACTCGATGGACGTGAGTCTGAGTGAACTCCGGGAGATGGTGATGAACAGGCAGGCCTGGCGTGCTGCGATTCTTGGGGTCGCAAAGAGTCAGACACGACTGAGTGACTGAACTGAACTGAACTGAATAACAGAATAAACTATATTCTGTAATACCCTATAACAGGGGCTTCCCTGGTGGTTCAGCGGTAAAGAATCCATCTGCTAAGGCAGCAGATGAAAGAGAGGAGGTTTTGATCCCTGGGTTGGGAAGATCTCTTGAAGAAGGAAATGGCAACCCACTCCAGTGGATTTTTCTTGCCTGGAAAATCCCATGGACAGAGGAGCCTGGAGGGCTACAGTTCATAGGACTGCAGAAGTTGGACATGACTTAGCGACTAAATAACAACAACAACAACAACCTATAAGGGAAAAGAATTTAAAGGGAAAAGATATATGCATAACTGAATCACTCTGGTGTGCGCCTCACCTGAAACTATCACAAATTACATACCAACTATACTTCAACTAAACAAAATTTTTATTAAAAAAGTGTTGGCAAGCAACTGCATTTTTTTTTTTTAAATAAAACAGTTAAAAGGATGGCTTCTGGGATCAGACCGTCTGGAGTTGCATGTTAGCTGTGCCAACATTTGGGACACATTACTTAATCTGAATGTCACTTCTCCTCACATGTAAATGGGGATAGTAACCGCTGCCTACTTCATGGAGTTCTTTTGAGGATAAAATGAAGGAATAAAAGAAGGTACATAAAACAATCCTGACACACAGTAATTGCTCCATAGCTACTCTTGTTACCTGAGGCCAGACTTGGCCTCCTGGCTCTTCGTGTGTGACCTCTGCTGCAGGAAGAAATGATATATGAGGTAAGATAAAAAAAAAAAACAAAAAAAAACAGCCAAGAGCAAGTGCTCTAAGGTCAACCACGTGAGCTGGAAGTCTGTTTTCCTTCCCTGCTGGATGCTGTCACACCCTAAGTCACTGAAGTCTCAGCTTTCTTATCAGGCAAACAGGGATAACAAAGCACCTGCTTCATCGAGTCTTGTAAAGATGAAATTTAACCATCTACACAATCATGTAGCATAGGATTTGGCATACAATAAGCAACCAAGAAATATGATTGTTATCATTATTCATGTTATATTTTAAGTTGACTTTTTCCAAAGTCATAACATCTTTAAATCTTTTTTTTTCAAAAGCTAGTCCAGACTTTCTGCTCTGGCCCCAGTCCCTTCTACTATGGACACAGCTTTATTACTTTATCATTAGTTTTTTTTTTTTTAATGTGGACCATTTAAAAAGACTTTATTGAATTTATTACAATATTGTTTCTGTTCTATGTTTTGGTTTTTTGGCCGAGAGGAATGTGGGATCTTAGTTCCTTGATCAGGGATTGAACTCACAGCCCCTGCATTGGAAGGCAAAGTCTTAACCACTGGACCACCAGGCAAGTCTCTATTATTTTATTATTAGTTATTAGTCACAGGAAACTCCTTTTTGAAAATGAGTCTCTTGTCGCCTAGTGTAAAGAACTGTGGCAACACACAACTCTGTGTAACAGAACAAGGGATGTACAGTCTGAGTGAAGATTGCCACACTATTTTACTTGAAACCTCATTGTTTCTGTAACATGGAAATATCTGACAACATCCAGTTCAAGGCACTCTGCCGCTGAAATAACCAGGACATCTCTCTTCATTTAAAAATGCCTGATAACCTGGTAGGACTTCCCCGGTGGTCCAGGGGTTAAGAATCCGCCTACCAATGCAGGGGACCTGGGTTTGATCCCTGGCCCGGGAAGGTCCCACATGCCACCCACAAAGCCGGGGTGCCCAACTTACTGAACCCATGCACCGCAACTACTGAAGCCTGTGTGCCCTAGCACCCATGCTCCACAAAAGAAGCCACTGCAATGAGAAGCCTGTGCACCACGATGAAGGGTAGCCCCCACTTGCCACGACTAGAGAAAGCCCATGTGCAGCAATGAAGACTCAGTGTGGCCAAAATAAATATATACACAATCATTTTCAAAACTTAAAAAATAAAATGCCTGAAAACCTCTCACATCGTATAGCACACACTTCAGGCAAGCTAGACTTGGGCCAATGAGAATAGCATTCTCCAGGTGAGCCGTAGGAGTGATGACTTTGTTTAATGGACCAAAATCCGCACACCCACATGGGACTAAAGGAGGTTCCCGAGTTTGCCTCCTGGTGCAGCTCACACTGGGGAACCCCTGTAAATTTCCTCTCTAAAAAAGACAGAGCTTCAACCGAAGCACTACAGGCTCTTGAAAACCAAAGCCCATCTATCAGTAGCAAAGAAAACTGCATTTCCTTTCAAATAATTGTGAGCAATATAGGATACAGAGCATAGTAGAAGTGTCCACAGGCACATGCTGCCCACAGTGGACGTGCTTCAAGTCACCACAGATCTTCTATCACTTAACTTGTGACTTTCAAATACCCTTGCTAGTGCATGGAGAATCTTTTATGTCACAGTTATTTGGGAGAAATCAATTATGGATATGATCTGGTATTTTGAGAATCACCAGAGTACCAGGTACAGACGTCTGCCTTCCCCATACCAAGTTTTACTCGGTGAGTCACCAAGTAAATCCCTAGGGCTCTCCAAATCCCAAATCACTGAAAGTGAGTCAGTTAACACAGATTTAGAGAATGACCTATGGTTACTGGGGTAGGGGAGTATGAGAGAGGGGGAAGGGATAGATTGGGAGCTGGGGACTGACATGTACATACTGCAACATTTAAAACAGAGAAACAACAAGGACCTACCATACAGCACAGGAAACTCTACTCAGTACCCTGTAACAACCTAAATGGGAAAAGAATCTGAAAGAGAATAGATACATGTATAACTGAATCACTTTGGGGTATACCCCAAACTAACACAACACTGTTAATCAACTATAGTCCAATAAAAAAAAAGAAAGTGAGTCAATTAATAATAAAGGCTGTGCTCTGCAACTGAAAGTTCTTGGGAAATTTCCAAAAGAAATTTCTTCTTTAGATAACCATCGGCATACTTTTCTTGTTGTTTTACACTCCTAGTCAAGGATATTACAACTGGATCTAAGTTAACTTTGTTTTCTCTGAGATCACTGAAATATTAAAAAGAGTCATGTTCATAAAGTTATCCTCAATGACTTCGGTGTCATCTCCTTGGAAGTGTGGAGACCATCCAATGCCGGAGAGTCAGAGGTGAGTGAGATTAAAGGCAGGTTCTCTCTGGAAATGGTCTATTGTAACCATCCACCCTTCTTCCTTCCCTGCTCCAAAAGACTCGCGACCTAAAAATGCCCAAATCCAGTAAGAGATATGGCTTACTGTCGGGGATGCACATACCAGAGGAAGTGCTGGGGATAAAGGAAATCTGTGAATCAGAGAAAGATGTTGGTATGCAAGACTGAAGATATACCAGCTGGCCCACGGCTTCAGCTGGTTTCCAGAGGCCAGGAAGAAATTAGTCTCACAGTTCAGTTAAAAGAACACCTGGCCATTCACCCAGAGGCACAAATTCACTATTGAACAGGGTTATCTTTGTTTCCATACCAAACACACCTAGGAGTTAAGCTATTTAAAATCCTGTGACTCTTATCGTCTTAAATTGCTCATGTTCATAAAGCTCGAGAGGTGAGGAAGAGGGACGGGTTGTGAAAATATGAGTGTCAACAGGCCTGATGTTAAAGGCTACAGTGGTCTTTCTTTGACCATTACAATTGGGTTGGGGCATGTCATATTGATTTCCCATGTAAGTTTTACTGAGTATTTACAAATGCAAAGAGCTAGAAGGGAACGAATTATATTAAAGCCAAAGAATGAGCACTCTCCCCACAACAAAAAGACATTCTAGAGCCACTGAGGCTCAGAAAGATGGAGACAACAGCTCTGCGTTCCCCTGTCTGTTAGGGTCTGCGGAAAGCTCACCGGCATGGTCAAAAATAAACTCCAGTTCCTCAGTGGCTGATGGGTGGGAAATGTCACTTTACAGATGAACCCTCATCTGTGACACGAACTCCTCTTTCTCTAAAGAAGGGTCAGGTTGAGTCTTGCCATGAAGTGCTGAGCAGTGTGCCTGGGTGGCTGAGTCATGGAGGAAGCTACATGATGGTGGAGGAGATTACTGGCCTGGACTCACAGCAGAAAGACCAGATGTGCATGTAGGAGGCGGGGGGAGTGGGTGGACAGAGAGCGGAGGAGTCAGCAACCTGTGAAGACAGAATGTGCTGGCAGACACCATAAGCACAAGGCTTGCTGGGAAGCCTGGGCAGACCCGAGGCAGAATGCAGTCTGGGAGCTGGGCTCTTGGGAGATACTATCTTGAAATCACTATCAGGCACTGATCTTTGGGGAAATCCCAAGCTGCAGAATTGATTGCTTACCTGTTCTTCTTCTCCCAGTAAATTTCCACCCTCTTTTCTTGACCTGTTTTATGGGCACCCTCCATTTTCCTTTCTTTTACTCCTATCTCTCAAGCTTGTTAGACATTGATACCTTTTTTTTTTTTTAACTGGGGTATAATTTACACTGTTTAAGAGCACAATTTGATTGAAAGAAATTTTAAATTTTGGAAATCATTTCAAAAGTGCAGGAAAGTTGTAAGAATAGAACCCCCGAATGCCCATGCACTCTTTATCAGAATTCATCTCTTGTTAACACCTCCTATGATTGATATACATGTATCTATATAAAGTGGTTGGTGTCTGACTCATTGCTACTCCATGGACTGTAGGCTCAAACCCATCTCTTGTTCTGCAGGCAATCTCCAGCACTGCAGGCAGATTCCTTACTGACTGAGCCACCAGGTAAGCTGGTGGCTATATATGTCTCGTATATATACATTTGAGACAACATTCAATGTACATTTACTAAACGCTTACTGTGGAAGCTTGATGCTGGGGAGAGGACAGGATGGCAGTCTCTTTCCTCAAGAAACTTAGAAATCAATTGTTAGGCAGCGACAAGACGGCCACTGCCATACTCAAACTGAAAATGAAGTCTGAGTCTTCGGAGATATGTTTACCTGTAGAAGCTGGCACAGGGAAGAAACTGGAGGCAACTACATTTCTAACAGGAACTGTAATTGAACAATCCAGCTTTTCCCCTAGTGGGTCAAGCAGTATCAGAAACTGTGCATATTCAGATGGGTTCACTGGGGAGAAAGGAGGAGGGGTTCAGTTTTCCCCTCTGAGAGCCTTTCGCGGGTTCTGCTAATATGTGAATCTCCAAGAATGAGGAGGGGATTGTATAATACTCTCCAAATGACACTGGCTTAGCTCACAGAATTAGTGTCCCATGGAACACCTTTGAAAGCATGAAGGGAGCTTGTACTCTCAAAGAAGAAAACAAGAAAAATTTGTGGAGCAACATGCAAATAACTGCAAAATATCATAGCCCAAATCCCTTCAGTACTGATGTGATATCAAATAAAGGAGTTAAGAAGATGTACCAAAGAAGAACCAGGAAACTTAAAAGGAATAGAACTTTAAGAGCTTGTTTCTGCAACAGTATTTGGAGGTTTATTCACTTCTAACTGCATCACAACGATTATTACACAGAAATCTGAGTTAGTTCCCAAACACTTACTGAATCAAGTCTAGACTACTGGGAAAGGGAGCTGGAACCTACATTTATCGAGTATCTATTGAGTGCCAGGTGTTGCCTTCTCTTCAAAAGCCTTATAAAGTGTGTGTGTTCCTCAGATTGCCATGGCCTCGACTGCAGCCTGGGCACTTAGTAGAAACCCCGTGAATATTTCTGGAATCAAAATGAACCTGTTTCATAGTCTGAGAATAAATTCATCAGATGGATTTCCACAAGCTCCATTAAAATGTTTCCCTATTAGACCAAAGAGGTCATGAGCTGGTGGCCCATAGCCTGCAGACAAAGCTTTATTTGGCTTGTAGAGGGTTTTAAAATAAATCAACTGCAGTGAAAAGAGTTGGGTGATTTTCAATACAACCCAGATTTTCAGCTTCCTCTGAAATACTAGAAGATATGGCAACATGGGACAAGGTCATATCCAATGCAGTAGTCACATCCAGTGCAGTGCAAAGTGGTGGTTCCAGTGAGTACTTTGTACTGTCCCGCCACTCACTCCTCTTTGTCTCTATTGCCAGCGATGACTGTGCTGATACTCCTGGGTGTTGTAAGCATTCAAGTTTGTGATTTCTACTCTATAATATTAACAACCGATTTATGTTGTGCTTATAACATACCAGCATTTTCAACACCTTCACATGTATTAGTTCACAGCAACTTTACGAGGTGGGCACTCTTATCATCTCCATTTTACAGATGATGATCCGAGCAGAGAAGGGATAAACAACTTGCTCCAGGTCTCATTCTCAGAAGTGGCAGAGTGCGCTTGGAACTCAGACTGACTCCAGAATTGTGCCCTTCACTACCAAGGTCCACTTGCCTCTGTCACACACACACATTTTATTTTTCTGAGTTGCTTTTGCATTTTTCATGTAGGTGCATCTTGTGTTTCCCAAAACTATAGTGAAATCAATGGTATGCTGCGCTTGCATTGCAGGCAGATTCTTTACCAGCTGAGCTACCAGGGAAGCCCACTCAACAGTATAAAGTGCATCAATTTTCTTTTTAAATTTCTTTTTAACTGGAGGATAATTGCCTTATAAGGTTGTGCTGGCTTCTGCCATACATCAACATGAATCAGCCACTCTCTAGAACCTCTCTCCCACCTCTCACCCCATCCCACCCTTCTAGGTCATCACAGAGCACCAGGCTGAGCTTCCTGCGCTATATGGCAGTTTTTCGATAACTATTTTACCCTTGGTAATGTATACATTTCAATGTGACTCTCTCAATCCATCCTACCCTCTCCTTCCCCGCTGTGGCCACAGTCTTTTCTCTATGTCTGAGTCTCTATTCTCGCCCTTTTGACAGACTTTTTTTCTCAAATGCCCTTTGATTTCATTTGATCAGGATGATCTGTTTACAAGTAAGTGTATTTCATAATTCCCCTCACCTCCATTAGGAAGCTAGCCAAAGCTGGCTCCTTAACGAGCAAGCCCGGTATTGGCCAAAACTGCCACAGGCTGGTAGCCCCACATGGTTGAGGATGGAGGTCAACCTTCACACTTCTCACACTGACAAACCCTAGGAGCTTGCGTTACACAGACTCTATGCTGATGATGGCTGGAATACGCATGTATTAGGTTTCAACAGTCCCCCCCATTTGGTTCAGTGTGGATTTACGCACACAGCTGGCCTGGAGCCTATCCTTTCACTTAAATTAGTTCTAGTTCTCTGCAGTTTTGATTTACTGACAAAGCGCTCTCTTCATCTAGCAGTGGCATAAGAGTTTCATCTGGGTGGCAGAAGACAAACTGTGTTTGTCTGGATATACAGAAACCATGGTTGGTACAATTGGGCCAGTTGGGTCATTTAGCATTTCCACGTGGGGCACTCACCAGAGAAAGGTATTTTAATTCCCAATTAGTCCATATCGGCAAAGGAAATGTATTTTCCATTATATCTTGACTGGGGATTCTGATTCATAAAATATCTTAAGGAAAACACATTTTACGTTACCGAGTCTTTGATTTCCCAGGGAAACTAATAAATAATCAACAAAAATATGATTAAAGACTGCTTGAACTACCCTCCGAAAAGGAACTCTAGCCAGCAAAGAATCTTTCTGATCTGAATCTTTTTATTCCTAGAAACAGAATTCTTACTTAGGCTTTCAAAAGCCTGATGAAGGCTTCAGCTAAGTTTTGACATAAGATTTTCATATTCAAAATATCTGTTGAAATAAGGAGAGAAGGGATATGAATCTTGAAACTGCATTAGTCTGAAAGAGAGCTTAGTAAGCTAGAAAGGGAAATTACTTCTCTGTAATTGGAATTCTCTTCTAAAAAATCCCTTTGAAATCATGTTCAGCCACTTTCCCATTATGTGTCCCAGAGAAGCTGAGTTTAACCCTTTCTGGAACTACCCATCATGAAAATTACTTGATGTTTGTAAAATGCTCTGGGAAGAGATTCTTGAGCAACGGTCTGCACCATCAAAGAACTTAACAATGAACGAGCAGTTCCTAAGAGTCCTACATACATTTAATGAAATGTTCTCTAACACCTTTTCCCATTAGCACAGTGATCTTACATTTATGTATCAATTTATCTTGGCCATTGAGTCCTGAGACAGATGCCCCAAAACTACCTTGGAAATGACACAGCTGAATTCTGCTCCAGCACAGGACTTCCCTGGTAGCTCAGATGGTAAAGAATCTGCCTGCAAAGCAGGAGACCCTGGTTCGATTCCTGGATCAGGAAGATCTGCTGGAGAAGGGATAGGCTACCCACTCCCGCATTGGTGGGCTTCCCTTGTGGCTCGGCTGGTAAAGAATCCACCTAAAATGCAGGAGACCTGGGGAGACCTGGGTTCGATCTGGTTGCCACTCCAGTATTCTGACCTGGAGAATTCCATGGACTCCAGTCCATGGGGTCGCAAAGACTCAGATATGACTGAGCAACTTTCACTTTCATGACAGGATATTAGACATGGATTAAGGGTGTTTCTGGTGGCTCAGACGGTAAAGGATCCGCCTACAGTGGACCTGGGTTCAGTCTCTGGGTTGGGAAGATTCCCTGGAGGAGGGCATGGCAACTCACTCCAGTATTCTTGCTTGGAGAATCCCCATGGACAGAAGAGCCTGACGGGTACAGTTCATGAGGTCACAAAGAGTCAGACCCGACTGAGCGACTAAGCGCAGCACGGGTCTTTAAGTTCTTTGAAGGCAGTGACTGTGTTTGATTTCTCTTTGTATCTTTAATGCCTGTATGTAGTAGTTGCTTGATAAATGCCTCATGAGTCATGAGGTGGTTGGGTAACCACAGCAAGTCACAACTTCTATTTTCCAGGTTTTATCACCCCCAAAATGCTAAAAACATCTTCCTCAAAAAACTTTCATGAGGATCAAATGAGTACACACACAAGTAATATGTACCATATATATTAGTATAGTTCTTGGAAAACAGTTAAGTTATATAGCTATTACTATAACTAATCATATAGTATAGTATAATACGACAATTATATATGTACATGTAAATATACATTCTCCTCTCTCTACCGTGATGTGAAGACAAGAGATCTGGTTTTGCCTGGAGATAACCCATAATGCTAAGGCATTCCATTGAATTTCCCCATCATCAGGCTACATAACTTCATTACACTAGAGTTGGTGCCTGCTATCAAAATCAAGAGCATTCATTTGGCCTATGGGAAAATTCTCATGTACATGTGTGACATCCCATTTTGTATCTGTCCTCTTTGGTTAAGGATGTGAATTCATCAAATAGCATGTGGTATCTAACGTGGGTGTTCTGTAATCACTTGATAGTTACACTCTACTTTCATGCAGTAGCTCAGCTCATTGTAATGATGAGCAAACATCAGCTTCAATTTGATTTACAAGATGGCCAAACAACAGCCCAACATGGGAAATTCTGCTGCTTTTATTTACAAAAATCTAATAGGGTCATTTCCCTGAAGTTGCAACATGTTAAGTATGTGGCTCAGCTGGTGAAGAATTCGCCTGCAGTGTAGGAGACCTGGGTTCAATCCCTGGGTTGGGAAGATCCCCTGGAGAAAGGAAAGGCTACCTACTCTAGTATTCTGGCATGGAGAATTCCATGGACTGTATAGTCCCTGGGATTGCAAGGAGTTGGACATGACTGAGCGACTTTCACTCACTCATTCATATATAATTAGACATATTCTCAGCCCATTTCTTAATTATATTTATTAAAATATAATTCACATTCCATATGATTTACCTACTTAAAGAGGATACTTTGGTGACTTATAGTACTGCCCACACTAGCCCAACAACCACGAAACTACTTTCTGTCTCTTAACAGATTAGTCAATTCTGGACATTGCATATAAATGGAATCATATTATATGGTATTTTGTAACTGGCTTCTTTCACTTAGCAATTCACAATTCATCTATATTGTAAGCATGTATTAGTATTTCATTTTTTATTGCCGAAGAATATTCCATTGTATGGATATACCTGAGAAATCTGTATGCAGGTCAAGAAGCAACAGTTAGAACCCAACACGGAACAACAGACTGGTTCCAAACCAGGAAAGGAGTACATCAAAGCTGTTTATTGTCACCCTGCTTATTCAACTTATATGCAGAGTACATTATGACAAATGCTGGGCTGGGTAAAGCACAAGCTGGAATCAAGATTGCTGGGAGAAATATCAATAACCTCAGATACGCAGATGACACCACCCTTATGTCAGAAAGCGAAGAAGAACTAAAGAGCCTCTTGATCAAAGTGAAATAGAGTGAAAAATCTGGGTTAAAATTCAACATTCAGAAAACTAAGATCATGGTATCTGCTCCCATCACTTCATGGCAAATAGATGGGAAACAATGGAAACAGTGACAGAAAACTTTATTTTGGGGGGCTCCAAAATCACTGCAGATGGTGACTGCAGCCTTGAAATTAAAAGATGCTTGCTCTTTGGAAGGAAAGTTATGACCAACCTAGACAGCATATTCAAAAGCAGAGACATTACTTTGCCAACAAATGTCCATCTAGTCAAAGCTATGGTTTCTCCAGTGGTCATGCATGGATGTGAGAATTGGACTACAAAGAAAGGTGAGCACAGAAGAACTGATGTTTTTGAACTGTGGTGTTGGAGAAGACTCTTGAGAGTCCCTTGGAAGAGTTGACTCATTGGAAAAGACTCTGATACTGGGAGGGATTGGGGGCAGGAGGAGAAGGGGACGACAGAGGATGAGATGGCTGGATGGCATCACGGACTCGATGGACGTGAGTCTGAGTGAACTCCGGGAGTTGGTGATGGACAGGGAGGCCTGGCGTGCTGCGATTTATGGGGTCGCAAAGAGTCGGACACGACTGAGCAACTGAACTGAACTGAACTGCACTGCAAGGAGATCCAACCAGTCAATCCTACAGGAAATCAGTCCTGAATATTCATTGGAAGGACTGATGTTGAACCTGAAACTCCAATACTTTTGCCACCTGATGCAAAGAACTGACTCTTTGGGAAAGACCCTGACGCTGGGAAAGACTGAAAGCAAGAGGAGAAGGGGACGGCAGAGGATGAGATGGTTGGATGGCATCACTGACTTGATGGACATGAGTTTGAGCAGGCTCCAGGAGCTGGTGAAGGACAAGCAAGTCTGGTATGCTGCAGTCCATGGGGTCGCAAAGAGTTGGACATGACTGAATGACTGAACTGAACTGATGGATATACCACATTTTGATTACACATTCATTATTCAAGGAACACCTTAGACACTTTTCCTTTACGAATAATGTTCCTTTTAATATCTGTATGCAAATTTTATGTAGATATATATTTTTATTTCTCATGGGTAACTAGGAGTGAAATTGCTAGATCACATGGTAATTCTGTGTTTAATAATTTTAAGAATTTCTAGACTGTTTTCCTGGAGAAGGCAATGGCACCCCACTCCAGTACTCTTGCCTGGAAAATCCCATGGATGGAGGAGCCTGGTGGGCTGCTGTCTCTGGGGTTGCACAGTCGGACACGACTGAAGTGACGCAGCAGCAGCAGCAGCAGCAGCAGACTGTTTTCCAAAGTGGTTACGCCATTTTACATCCACACCAGCAATATACAAGGACTGCAATCAATCCCTATTATCATCAACACTTGTTATAATTTGTCTTTATGAGAACATGTTTTTAAGAGATCACAACACATTTTTTAGTAGTACCACTTAAAAATAATTGTGAAAGTCACTATTTATTAAGAGTTTTGAAGGCCTGAAGTACTTCTGGAATTGTAAAAGGAAATGTGAATATCAAGAGAAATAGAAACCTCCTTCCATACAACAGACACCAGGGAAACATAAGGATGAAGAGGTTAAAGTGGAAATCTATAATTTAGCTTAGAATCAGTTAAAAACGCATGCAGCTTCATAAATAAAGAGACTAAAATACTCTTAGTGTCTTCTCCTTGTGTTCTTCAATTCATTTGCTTTTAGGTGGTAAAAAACAAGGTGCATTCAAGTAGAAACTTGCGGTCTTTTTCCTGAAGTGTTAAGAACACGATGTCACCAATCATCTGGCCTAAAGGAAGCCCTTTCTGAGGCTAAATTCTACTAGGGTTGGAAGGCTGAGCATGGAACTGGTGGCTTATGCTTGTCTACGAGCATAAGCTGGGGACCCCATGCTGAAAGGCACGTTCCCAGGGGACACTGAGAAAGACTAAGTCTTGGGAGGCTAGTTTAGTACAGCCATGAAGTGGGTAGGCTCTGACACGGTTTCCCACTCCAAATTCCACTTATCATTTCTTAGACCAATTGCAAGAGAGAAAAGGCTAAAAATCTAACGGTGTTTATCAATGAGTCCTATCTTACACTTTGGAAGTAGGATAAAGGGCAGGGCTATCAGACTCTAAAGTCATCAGAGAAAGCAAAAATTATGAAGGGACCAAATTACATTCAAAAATCCTTCAAAGTTGAACTCAAATATTTACCCGTCACTTGTAGGTCAATTTACCATTTTTCAGTTAAGTTCAACAGAGCCAGGTTTTCCCCCATCACTGGTATGGCTCTTCGCTTAACCACTAAATGTGTAGTTAGGCATCAAATAGCTGCCTTATGTTTTGGGGCCATATTGTGCAAAAACAATATATGTCCTAAAGGTGTTAGAATCACACTCAAAATAGGAAGATATTCACCCTCTGAAAGGCAGGCATAGATTCCTGACTCCTGTCTCACATTTACTCCAGGGCAAATGCTCACAGCAGGGAAAGAACTATTTCTATTGCCTTTTTTTTTTTTTCTCTCTCTCTCTCTTGCTTAATATAAGTTAGTTAGGATGTGTATGATGCAATTCACTGAAATCAGTTTCAAAAATCCAAAGTTTAGACAAAGCCATCTTTGTCATATATTAAAAAGGAAGAGACTCAATTGCTAAAGAGACTTAAGATCCCTGAACTCAGTAATAAAATTCCAGACACTAGAAAAAGTTTTGGATTTTTTTGGAAATGGAAGACTACTTAGATTTTATCTAGCATAAACCACTCATTTTAGAGCTGAGGAAAAGGAGATCCAAAGATATTTAGTGACTTATCCAGGGTCACAAGGCTGATGAGTGGCAGAGCCCAGTTCAGGGTGCAGACTTCCTAACTCCCATTTCATGCTGTCAAATACAATCTGATGAATCAGACACATTGCTCAAAGGTAAAAGCACACCTGGTGGTTCCCACTTAACTATTTGTCATACATCATACCAATTAAAATGCAATATAGAGGTGATTATTGCTGGGCTTTAATCATATTGTGTTGTCTACAACATGCTGATGGACATGTGTTCTGGAAAATCAAATAAAACCACAGAGTTGGTTGTCACCGGCTCTCTCTCTTTAATTTACATGGTCTCAGCTTGCCTTTGGGGAATGTACAGACCAAAGCAAACCAGTCCCCTAGAGACACTGTGGCAACAGTTAAGCAGAGCTATCCTTTTTGTTGTTGCAGTCACTTATAATCAGAGGAATCAGAATAGTAGCATGGTTCCACAGGATTACATGGCAACTTCGGCTGGATCAGAATCTCCTCCTGCTTAGCGGCCCCAGGAATCACCAGTAGCTGAGAAAAATATCCACGATCCAGGATCTGACTTGGTGAGGAGGGTTCCTCCCACCCCCCTTAAATATATCTGGCCTCCATTCCCCTAGCCCAACTCCCTTCCTTTTCTTTGTAATTTGAGTATGACTTCTACGCCTGGTGACCTGTTGGAATACACTTGCTTGTTTGCTTTCTTCTGTGTTTTCCTTAATGCAATAACTTGAAATGTCAACATGAGGTGACAAGTAAATCCTCAGTTAAAATAAATTTGCAATCAAACAGGAGGAGGAAGAGAAAAGGGGTGCAGAAAGCTGACCGGGGAAGTTGCTGAATGGCAGCCAAATTCACAGCCAGAGTGCTAATGGAGCACAGTGTTGGCCACACAAGATCATCTCTGCTTTCCTGTTCAACAGGCTGCCTTGTGGACCTTTTTCTTTGAGTCTTGTCATTCATTCTGACGTTATATCTAATGCAACAAATACATAAACAGAGTAAATGGCACGCTGTCTGGATATAAATGCTGGTTCCTCACTGAAACACATATATTACCATATGCAGAACAGACAGCTAGTGGAAGCTGCTGTGTAACACAGAGAACTCAACCGAGTGCTCTGTGACAACGTACAGGGTGGGATGGGATGGGGGTGGGGTGGAAGGGAGAGGGAGGTATACTCATGGCTGATTCATGTTGTTGTACGGCAGAAACCAACACAACGTTGTAAAGCAATTACCTTCTACTTAAAAAAAATAATAAAAATAAATAAAAATAAACCATAAAAAGATTTTTAAAAAATTCTGGCTACTTTTCTCCAAGCCAGAGAAAATCTCTGGCAATCCAGACATTCTGTGTGCAGGTTTTTAAAATCTCCTCATGAGGCAGAAACTTAGCAAAGTAATGATGTCCTCTATGATTCAGATAGGGAGAGAATGCAGATTTTCACATTCTAACTTGCCTCAGAGTTTGGGAGGAGCATCCAGCCAATTTATGGCATGGTCTCTATCAGAGGAGAAATGAAGGTCACGGACTTGTAAACCACAGAGAGGGGACAATGCCTACCACCCAGCAACCAGCTGTCTTCCCTGGGATCTTTAGCCACAGCTCAGGGATTACCAAGTGTCCTGAAAGCAGAAATGCATGCAGGGCAACAATATGAAAAAGTCACCATGTTCAGCAGTTTCCACGTTGTCACCATAAATCCTACCCCACTCTTCCTCGGTTTCGTTCCTCGGTTCCTTCTTCCAAGGCAGCCACGGCAGCTCGTCTCCACGGGACCCAAGCTGAGAGGGATGAGTTACAGACCCAAATCCCAGTGTTTGTTAAGGGGATTTATGCATTAGGTTCTCTGAAACTTAACCCGGAAAGTCTTCCTCATTCCTCTGGTGGGTTTCCGGAAGAGAGAAATCCCCTTGGCGTATCTCCTTTTGACTCAGTGCTGGCTACGGGCATGTATAAATCCTGCTAATGACTTCTGCCTGTGGCTGACAGGTTCTGGTCTTTGGTGAAAGCCAGCTTCTCAAAAACTGCTTTTTGTTTCTTTCTAAAGAGGATTTCTTGCAGGACTTCTTCAGTGAGCATCAGTCAGTATTCCCCAGGATGGCTGTCAACACTCTTGGTTTACTTGGGTGCTCCACACAGAGGGATCTAATTCATGCTGTCAGATCTGGGATGCTACACAATCTGACATTTAGAATTTAAAATCACCTTGGGTAAAAACCTAAGGGCTCTGTTTTGGGAGTTAGTTTCCTTTCTTAGGAAGTAAGAAGGAGTTACTTTTTTTTTTAAACATATTCAACTCTCGAGATACAGAATTCCTGGTTTTCCTTATGGGAATTAGCACCATTCACAGGAGGAAGGTGATGAGGGTTCTTGGGCAATGACTGATTTACGTATATACCTTATCTCCTGGCTACAGGGCTTGATTCAAGGAAGGACACATAATTCACTCAGAGTAAGGAGGTATGGTGAGAGCCTAGGGCTTCTGAAAAAGGAAAGTTTTTCTGCATTAGAGGATTAGTGGCATGACTGTAGATGTGAAATCTGGAACTGCAACCATATTACAAATAGAAGAGGCCAAAGCTGCCAGGAGCTATGAGGAAGCTAAGAATGTGACCAAAGAAGAACTTAAGAGCAGAGAGATGGGTCCTGATGATATGGTTAATCTACATTTAGCCATGCCTGAAGCTAGTTACCCAGAGACGGCGATGGCACCCCACTCCAGTAGTCTTGTCTGGAAAATCCCATGGATGGAGGAGCCTGGTGGGCTGCAGTCCGTGGAGTCGCAAAGGGTCGGACACGACTGAGCGACTTCACTTTCACTTTTCACTTTCATGCACTGGAGAAGGAAATGGCAACCCACTCCAGTGTTCTTGCCTGGAGAATCCCAGGGACGGGGAGCCTGGTGGGCTGCGGTCTATGGGGTCGCAGAGTCGGAAACGACTGAAGCGACTTAGCAGCAGCAGCAGCAGAAGCTAGTTACCATGTACTTTTCAATGACTTGAACCACTAAACTCTCTCTCCTTAAGTCAATTTGAGTTGGCTTTTCTGTCTCTTGCAACTGATACTTGCAACTGATATATAAATTCAGTAAGGAGACTCTGGTGTGTGTGTGTGTGTGTGTGTGTGTGTGTGTGTGTGTGTGTGTGTGTGTGTGTGTGTGTGTGTGTGTGTGTGTGTGTGTGTGTGTGTGTGTGTGTGTGTGTGTGTGTGTGTGTGTGTGTGTGTGTGTGTGTGTGTGTGTGTGTGTGTGTGTGTGTGTGTGTGTGTCTGTGTGTGTGTGTGTGTGTGTCTAGTCTCTGATCTAGAGTCCTACATGGTCCTAGTACATGGAAACACAGTATTATAACAATCTTGACATCCTGAGCAGAGATGCTGGCAGAATTCCTTTAGAATTCTATCCCTCTTAGAATCTCAAGTACCTTGCTCGCATTCCCAATCATGCACCCCTGCTCCTGTGTCTATAACCTCCTCATCACTGCTTTTCGCCCTTGGTGTGGACACATGCTCTTTACTCTCCCACTTCATGAAATGTCTGTCTTTACTCAGACCCCATTCTAGTTCAGTTCAGTTCAGTTCAGTTCAGTCACTCAGTCGTGTCCGACTCCTTGCGACCCCATAAATCGCAGCACGCCAGGCCTCCCTGTCCATCACCAACTCCCGGAGTTCACTCAAACTCACGTCCATCGAGTCCGTGATGCCATCCAGCCATCTCATCCTCTGTCGTCCCCTTCTCCTCCTGCCCCCAATCCCTCCCAGCGTTCTAGTTGCCACCCTATAAATCTACTTTCTTTCTCAGTCAAGCCCTCTGAAGGAATAGTCTATATCAACCCTTCTCAAAGCCTCAGTTCTGCAGACGGTTGCCTAGAAAAGAGTGTATAGTCAAATATATGTAAGGAAATGATCCAGCCTCCTTTTGGATAGTTACAATTAACATGAGAGTATTAAGGGATCTGATGATTCTTGCAGGAATGAAAACTATTCAATTTTATTTAAAATCAATGTTTCCCAAATTTATTTGACCATATAAACCACTCTTCTCTTTTATTCTGCTTAAAATCATTGAACATTCCAAGGATCTCGAGTGATGCACTGGGAAATAATGCTTTAATACTTGTTTTCTTTTTTTTAAAGATTTTTCTTTCGTATGTGGACCGTTTTTTAAAGTCTTTATTGAATTTCTTACAAGATTGCTTCCGTTTTATGTTATGATTTTTTGGCCACGAGGCATGCGGGATCTTAGTCCCCCAACCAGGAATCAAACCCATATCCCCTGCATTGGAAGGCTAAGTCTTAAACGCTGGACCACCAGGGAAGCCCCAGTACTTGTTGGTTTCATCTCTTATTTCCCACTTATTCACTTAAAATTTATTATGAATATTTTTAAATACCAAAAGTATACAGAACACTTATCACAGTTTTGCCAAATCTCAATGAAAAAGGTCTAGATCAAAGATGGCAAGATTCTTCAACTTTTCCAAAGTTCCACTCTAGTGCTTTTCCCCCTTTGTCTTGAGTGTCCCTTCTCTCCTTTCCCTACCGTTCTTCAGCTGGCAAAATCCTATTCCTTCTTCAAGATTCAGATATCGATACCTTCAGGAAATCTTTCCTAACCCTTCCTTTTCCCCAGCCTATCACGGTTCCATGGTTTCCTCTGAATTCCCAGAGTTCCTGAATGTACCCCTATCAAAAGATAGCAATGATCCCATTCTTAGTTAATTGCCTGCTTATTCACCAGTCTCCCATAGTAGACTAAAAGTTCCTGAAGGACAGAAACTGTTTATTTTTAAAACCTCTGTATCCTCAACCTCCTGCCTAGTGCCAGGAATATCAGAGATCACACTTTCATGTTTCTTGAATGGTGATTGTTCCAGGCCTTCTCAGTGAGTCTTCCCTGTACTTAACAGAACTGTACAAGTCACCCACCCAATCTTTTGACCACTATGTTGTCAAGACTTCTCCACATTTTATCCAGTCACTATCTTTCCTCTTAGAATGCTGTCTCCATTTTTATTTTTTCCTCAAAAAGCAAGTGAATCAGCTAGGATGTGCTCTGCTCCAAGGAGCAGAAAACCAACTCTCAAAAACTGCAACCACCAGGACATAAATTTATTATCGAAGTCTGGAGGTGAAGGTTTTGAGTTGGTCATCATGGATCTAGGCCCTTTCTGTCCATCCATTCCTCCAGCATTAGTGTAGGTTTTTGTCCTCATGTGTCCCCTCCTGGTTGTAAACTGGCTGTTAAAGTTCTAACATCATGTCCTCTCACTGGGTACCAAGGCAGGAAGCCTTTGAAAGGGCAGAGGATAAGGCTCTGTCTTTTCACTGGAAGGAAACCCTTCCTAGAAGCCCTCGCAGACTTTGCCTTATATCTCAGAGGTTAGAGTTTGTCCCATGGTCCCCTATGTGCAAGGGAGGCTGGGAGTGTGAGCATCTAATGCCATGATTTGCTTAACTCAACTCTGATTTACCCCTGGAACTGGTAGAAGGTCCCTAAAATCAAAGACTCTATCTACCAGCTGAACAAAATTCGACTCTCTTAGCGGGCTGAAGAAGCAGGGTTGGGACAGGGGATTGGCTGTCAGACAGGCAACAGAGTGTGCCTGCCAGAACACACTGGTACAGCTGCCAGGGGATCTGGCTGTGAAACCAGAAGATTCAAGTTTCTCACTGGCCACCCTTGGGTTCTTGGCCAGCTCCTGATGATCTCTGAGTTTAACGTTCATTAGCTCCAACAGGAGGTTTTCTCAGTCATATCACATGGGCTGACTAATGACTTTTAAAATGGAGGAAGGGAAGGGAAGCACTTCTATCCACCCAAATTCTTAGGTTAGGCATCCCCTGACATTTCTTAAGGCCAGAAAATATTTGTTCGTGCATTTGAGAGTCACTGCCCCAGGTGGCGCTAGAGGTAAAGAACCCACCTGCCAATGCAGGAGACATAAGAGATACAGGTTCGATCCCTGGGTCGGGAAGATCCCCTGAAGGAGGGCAAGGCTACCCACTCCAGTATTTCTGCCTGGAGAATCCCATGGACAGAGGAGCCTGGCAGGCTACAGTTCATGGGGTCGCAAAGAGTCGGACACGACTAAAGTGACAGCACGTGCGTCTTCCATGTGGCTGTTTGGGTCACAGAGAGAGTTAAGACCACCTCTGCCCTCAAGAGGCTGGGCTTCGGGTGAACGTGACAAACATTCATACAAATAGCTAGGTTTAATGTGATAAGTGCGAGAATTAAGATCCGTAGGAAGTGTCAGGGACCAGAGAGGAGGTCTGTTTGCTGGGCAGGGGAAGAACGCTGAGATGGCAGCAGCAAACACTGTACACATGTTGCATAGGTGAGGAGGAAGCCCCAGGCAGTGAGCCAGAAAAGGCCTCTTCAAGGAGGAAACGTCTGCACTGGAGGCAAAAGAAAAGTGCAGTATGCTGGGGGCGGGGGGTCAGTGAGGGACGAAGTGAGCGGGAGGAGACAGAATAAAGAAGGACTATATGGAGGGAAGAAAACAGGAGCAGAGGAATGGAAACTGGAAAGTACAGTAGATGGGAAAGCTGAATTACAGTGAATGCTCTGGAGCAGACATACCATTGGTGGGGAAGGGGGATCAGAGGAAACGAAGGAGGCTGGAAAGCCTGTACGGGCTTTTACAGCCTGAACCCACTTTCTCCTTTAGTCGGCAGCTGAGAGTCAATGAAAGTTTTAAAGCATTAAAAGTAACCCTTTCCTTCAAAGGTTAGAGAGGCCGATCCTATTTGCAAATTCAATGGCTACTAAATTGTAGCACTCCTCAATGATTACAAACTAGTTTTAATAAACAAAGACATTACTATAATGTTGGAGAAACCACTGTCAACTGCCTTTCCAGGTTTTTAAGAAACTCTGTTGAAATGAAAAACCTGTATTTTGTCCTCCCATAAAACTGAACAGGTTGGGGATAGATCCCATAAATCCTGCAATTATTTAAAGCACAAAGCCTAGCTTTACTACATTACTGCTTTTTTAAATAACACATCACCAGACCCTGGTTCCCCAAAACCACTTTGGGGAAAAATTGCTTTCCTAAGTGACATCACCCCCATTTTCCACATAAAATGAAAAAAATAAAGTTTCATATTCAGAAGTAGTAGGCTACAAAAGGGTTGCTATACCTTAAGAGCCTGCTATGGAACCCCCTATTGCCCTGAGAGAAACAAAGAAATAAATTAAAAATATAAAAATCCCCCAATACACAGAGTTGAGCTTAAGAGAGGTGGGCTGGTTTCCCCCAAAATCCATTAATAAAATAAATCACTGCATTTCATATTCACAGTCATCTCTGAAAGTTCTCCTCTTAATTGCTCCATGGCATCATGTTTTATTTTAGTCAAGTTCAGGTTTTATGGCCAGGGACTAATGGGCATGGAGTCCCCGAAGAACTTGTTTTAAAACATCAACCAGTCAACCATAAAAGGGATATTAAAACAGCTACAGAGGCTAAATAAGAATTAAAAAGTATAGCCACTTATTTTGAAATTAGAATCCTCTTTCACATTTAGGAATACAATAAAATGTGTCATAAACTTTCTACTTTCATTCCAAAGTATTGTTGTAAGAACTGACATGGATGCAGACACAAGCCTCCTATGGTTAAACGGCACTCATTAAAATCTAGCGCTGTTTTTAGGCATTATGAGAGGCACTTAAAAATTATAAATGATTACAATGTCATAAAAGCCTTCCAGGGAGAGAAACGGAAAAAAAGAACAAGGGGAAGGGTCTAATGAACGAGGCTGTTAATAAACTTATACCATCGATGAGTGAAAATCCACAAGCAAGGCAAGGTCAAGTCTCAGTACAGATCTAGATGGAACATGGAGTCCAACAGGAAAAAATGGTACGTTCAGATGAGAGCTGTCTGGATCACTGCTGAATCATTTCATGTGCTCCCTCATGGGGTTTCCCTGGTGGCTCAGAGGGTAAAGAACCCGCCTGCAATGCAGGAGACCCGGGTTTGATCCCTGGGTCAGGAAGATCCGGTGGAGAAGGGAATGGCTACCCATCCCAGGATTCTTGCTTGGAGAATCCCATGGACAGAGGAGCCTGGCGGGCTACAGTCCATGGAATTGCAAAGAGTTGGACACAACTGAATGACTAACACACTCTCGGGGTAGATTTAAGTCTTGAACCTTTTTCATAATCACATAGCATCTTTCACTTCACTGATATACTATATTCTCTTTTTTAAAAGCCATTTTTAATTTAATTAATTAATTTGGGGGGCTGCACTACACAGCATTATGGGATCTTAGTTCCCCAACCAGGGATCAAACCCACACCCCTTGCACTAGAAGCATGGCGTCTTAACCACTGGACCACCAGGCAAGTTCCCTAATGTACTAGGTTCTTGACAAAGGTTTGGTGTCAACAGTTCATGAAGTGGCTTCATTTTGCATGCATGCATGCTAAGCTGCTTCAGTCATGTCCGACTTTTTGCAACCCCTTGGACTATATAGCCTGCCAGGCTCCTCTGTCCATGGGATTCTCCAGACAGGAATACTAGAGTAGTTTGCCATGCTCTCCTCCAAGGGATCTTTCCAACCCAGGAATGAAACCCACATCTCCTGCATTGGCAGCTGGGTTCTTTACCATCAGTGCCACCTGGAAAGCCCTGGGGAAACTAGCCAGGCAAGAATACATCCAGTCTAGCCTCAAGTTCAAGCGGAGTGGGGCCCTTGGATTCCCAGTACTCTGATAACAAGTCCATCTCTTCATCCAGTGGCCGAGAGGAGGGAAGGACTGTTCACTCAGGAGGGGCAGCCACTCTGACAAAGCCATGCAGGTGTCCTATGGCAAGAGAACCTAGAAATGACTTCTCAGGTATAACAGGGAACTCGATACAAAGACAAAGAGGATGGCCTTTCCCAACCGAAGCGCTCTCTTGGCCAAATAGGACAAACACAGGATGTGCAGCAGAAAGGAACCATCTCTGAAGTAAACATGATCTCTGAAAAGGCTTTTAAGAGAGATCTCAGCAGAAATCCAGGTTATTGCCGAAAGACAGAGAAAGAGAGAGAGACAGAGAGCAAGCTCGGGGCGGGGAGGCCCAGATGCCACTCTCTTTCTAATTCTGCAGCACCTTCCGTTCCTCTGAACAGTTTTCAGTAAAAGCATCTTGAACTGGTTTAGATTAGTCCCCACCAGGCACATTTGTAAAGATAAAAAGAACATGGTTGTTTTCCTTCCTCCAAAAGGGGGTTGGGAGGAGAGGACAGGAATGTTTCGGCTGGTCTCAAGGAGAGAAAACAAGAAAAGTCAGGCTTGTTCTTATGCCCACGTTTAAACAGTCATGCCAGCTTGCTTTGAAACTTCACACTCTCCAAGCTGTCCTCCTTTCAATCCCTGGTCTCAGAGACAGCAATGGTTGGGGGTTGGGGGGAGGACGGAGGTGGAGAGAAGGGAGTTTTTCTGTCCGTCCTGCAGTGCATGGCAGCCACTAGCTTGTGTAAACATTCGGTAGCCCATCTGAACCCTATTTGAGAACAAAACCATTTCAGTTTTAAAGTGTTTGAATGACTTTCGCTAAATCTGAGGATTTGCCTATTGAATCTGGTGCTGTTCCCTTTCAACTCTGAATGAAGGAAGAATTATGAGACTGGAGTGATTCAATGAGACTTATCTGTCCTGGCACTCAATCAAAGGGATTAGGATTTGGAAAGAAAAGCCTACAGGTGATTCTCCAGGAAGCATACCAAGCAGTTATCAAAAACATACAAGTTCAAAGCAGCTCAATTTTCATATGTTAAATGTACTTGGATGCAGCCTCAGGCTCCTTTCTAGGTTAAAAAAAAAATTGTGTTAAAGCTGTTTGTACTTGCATAGTTAGCAGAAGGGGAAATAAAAAAAGCATGTGGTACAGTGGTGCGGGGTCCACCTCGCCCTCATGGAACACAATCAATCAATCTTGCTCTCTCGGTGAAACATGCTCTGACACTGTGTCCGGGACTCCCAGACTCATCCTTGACTCCTGCCACCACGGCAGATCCACATTCGCCTCATCGACGCAGACGAGCTGTCACAACACAGGCGCTACGAGGTCAGCCACCGGCATCAGCAGCTTTTAACAATTAACACTGAGGACTATTCACAAGGCTTGGGCGTTGTTCTCCCAAGCACCACGATCTGGGTTTAACCGGGTATTACCTACTTAATAGCTTAACTTGGGCACAAAAGGAGAAAAAAGAAAAGGACACACACTGAGATGCAGAGAAGCGGGTATGTTTTGGGTGGCCTTCCTGTGCCAGCAAGTCATCAAGAAATACAGTTTACATTGTCATGAACATTCGGCAGGGCACACACTGACGGTTACCACTGCCTTCAGTTCAGTCGCTCAGTCGTGTCCGACTCTTTGCGACCCCATGAATCGCAGCACGCCAGGCCTCCCTGTCCACCACTGCCTTGGGTGGACCCAAAAGACTCTGAGAAAGTGAACGCCTAAGTTATCAGAGAAAGCAAAGGGAGAACATTTAAATCTATATTCTGTCATTAGAAATGTAGGTGGGGATGCCCTGGCGGTCGAGTGGTTAAGACTTCACCCTCCAGTGGAGAGAGTGTGGGTTCGATCCCTGGTCAGGAAACTGAGATCCTGACCAGAAAATCAAAACATAAAACAGAAGCAAGACTGTAAGAAATTCGGTAAAAAAGGCAAGACTACTGGTCTCTACTCACCCCTGCGAGCCCTTGCTGAATGCAGGACTTTAGAAAGCCACTCCACCCATCCAGACTTAGGTAACCTCATCTCTCAAAAAGGGATGAAAGCCCACTCACCCAAAGCAAGAGGCTAGTAACTGATACTTACCTAAAGTGTGCTTTGAGGCACTGTGCTAAGCATTCCACAGCTATCAGCTTTTTCCCAACAATAGTACGGGGTAAGTATGAAGACTGTTTCCATCTGAGAGATGAGAAAACTGGGAGTGAAGCAAGTAACCGGCTCTAAGTCACTAAACCAGAAAGTGAGAGAGAACAGATTCAGACCCTGGACTTTCTTTCTCTTTTTTTTTTTTTTAAAGATTTTTTCCTTTTTTTTTTTTTTTTTGATGTGGACCATTTTTAAAGTCTTTGTTGAATTTCTTATAATATTGCTTCTGTTTTATATTTTGGCTTTTTGGCCATGAGGCCATGTGGGATCTTAGTTCCCCGATCAGGAATTGAACCTGCACCCCCCCTGTACTGGAGGGCAAAATCTTTAACCACTGGACTGCCAGGGAAGCTCCCCAATCCAAGACTCTCGGAATAAAGGGTCCATGTTCTTAGCTGATGGACCGGATTCTGCCCTCCTAATTACATAATGTACGTTACTAGTAGCCTACTGGGTCAGAGATGCCAGTATCCTCCTCAAATTCTCCCTCATCCCCTCTCTTGCTAACTGATTGCCAAATCACAAACCCCGCCTTTGCAAGGTCATTCTATTTCCTAAGTTGTGCTCTTCCTGCTGGTGGCCAATCGAGGCTTTAGCATCTCTCGCTTTAACTATTTCAATAGGCCAGCTTGCATTTTCTTTTCTCTAAGTCTTTGCTCATTCTATTCTTGAAGCTTGAAATACCACCTGTATTATCACAATCTTATCCATTCTTCCAGGCCCAGGTTAAGTGATGTTTCCCATGATCTTGATGACTCTGATCTGGGCTCCCAGAACACATGAGCTGAATATTTAGTATGTATTCCATCCTCCTTGGCAGTCTTTTTCTCCATATCTCTTATCCCAACCCCTCATAAAGTAAACTGTAAGTACAGTGAGCACCATGTCTTAAATTTATTTTTACTTCTATGTCACCTAGGTCTTTCAAACATGGTTTTCTGAACTGGGAAAAGGGGGCTATGGGGAGGAAGGCTCTCTTAAGAATTTTTCTAGCTCACAGATGCTTGATTTGGATGATGGAACCAATAATAAACAAAGAGATGATAGTAACAGCAAAACCCCTGGTATTATATGAGGTATGGAGAAGTATAGGGGGTAAAAATCTAGGTCTTGGTGCTAGATTGCCAAGGTTAAAATCTTAGCTCTCTCACTTAGTAGCTATACAACCTTGGGAAAATTCTTAATTTTGCTGGTCTTCTTCATTTCTCTAGATTTCTTCACTTTCCACAAAATGAGTGGGAGAGGGATAAATTAGGAATTTGGAACTAATATATACATACTACCATATATAAAACAGGTAAACAACAAAGACCTACTGTATAGCACCAGAAATTATCCTCAATATCTTGTAATAATCTAAAAATGGAAAATAATCTGAAAGAGGGTATATATATATTTATAAATGTAAAAATAAAACAAAATATAAAAATATAAAATTTAAAATATATATATATTAGAACTATTTATCCTCTTTCAGATTACTTTGAAATTATATATATAAAACTGATTGACGATACACCTGAAACTAACACATTGTAAATTAACTATACTTCAATAAAAAATTATCTAACAAATGAAGGATAACAATAGTAACTGTACATGAGTTTGCTCTCAAGGATGAAATGATATAGGAAGCATTTAGAATAGCACTTGGCATACAGCAAGTGTTCAATAAGTGCTACATAGATCATTACATGAAGGGTAGATTTCCTTTCCCTGCCATCTAAAATACTAACTTCTTAAGACAGGTATGAGAAAGATGTCAGCAATGAAACCCACGCTCCCTCTTTCAGAATCAGGGATGGAAAAGCTCTAACAAGTTGGATATGGCAAACCCTGCTGGAATTTTTTTTCTTCATAGCTCAACCTAGGGCCCCAATGCCCCAATGTTACAGAGCAACGCCATAAAGCTGGCTCTTCCTGGCTTCTTATTGTCTTGGCACTGAACAATCAATTTGAAAGTACATTAAGTTATTTAACAGGTCACCAAGTAGCAGAAAGCTAAAAGTTTAACCATATTTACAAGGAAGAATTATATGAAAATATTTTTATGGATGCTATAAAAACCACCATTAAAAATGACTGCATTGAAAAGCTGAACATGTATGGAACAAATGGGCAACTCTTAAAATATTACCTGGTTCCAGACAGTCCAAATTTTGTGTCTCGTTAGCAAGTAAGATGGATGACTTTGTCTGAAATGATGTTTTATAAATCCTATTAAGAGTCTATAAGGGACGCAACAGCTCCCAAAACAGGAGAATTAATTTCTGAGTTGAATCCCCATTGTACACACAAAAATGTGGGAGGGGGATGGGAGGGGGCTTACTGTTGACGCTGTATTTGGATTAATATAATAATAATGCTCTCTAACAGTTACGTTCTGTACTTTTCAAAATACATGTACACTTATTATCTCACTTTGATCCTCACAAAAAGCCTATAAGTCAATATTATTACTCGTGGACTTAAAAAAATAATAATCGTTATTATTGTTTTTTAGTTGTGTTGTTGTTTACACAAGCCAGGGGTGGTGGTTGTTGTTTAGTTACTAAGCTGTGCCCGACTTGTTTGCAACTCAAATGATTTCCCAGGCAAGAATACTGGAGTGGGTTGCCATTTCCTCCTCCAGGGGATCGAACCTGGGTCTCCTGCATTGTAGGCGGATTCTTTACCACTAAGCCACCTGAACCTAAGGCTTCACCAAAGTCAGTGAAAGCCAAGCTGAGTTAGACCCTTGCAGCTCCCTGATTCCACAGGATGTGGAGTTGTAAGAGTTTGTGTATATGATGTGGAGATGGTACAACTCTGTCTGCACAAACCCACAGAATGGAGCAAGCTACACTGTCATTTTAAACTCTGTATCCAGATAAATTAAAGGCATTTGTTTGTTCTTTTACTTAAAAAACAAAACAAAACAAAAACTGAAGTGATGTACTCTTACCACCACATAAATAACAGCATAGTGCTTTGTATGTACTTTTTTTTTTTTAAGAGCAAGACTTACTCCAATGATTAGTGCAATTTTGTTTTTTGCCTTGCTTTGCCAAAAAGAAAATATGGCTTTAATAGAAGTTTACATCTGTGTGGTATTACATGCATGTAAAACAGATGTAACCTAATTACATTTTCATTTAAATTGCTAAATAGCTACTTAAGTAAAAAAGCTAAAATAACATACAAACAACAGTTACTATAATAACAAGTGTACTTAGAATTAAATGAAAAGGATCAAAGCTATGGCATATAGAATTTGAGTTGGTCTTTCAAAAAGACAGTGACATAACAACGCTGCCTTCAATTACTCAGTAATCTAATGTCTCTAGAGCTCAGCCTAGACCCGTGGAAGAAAATCCATTGAGTTTTTATAAAGACTCTGGGTTTCATGAAGATTAGACACACTCTACTAGAGATTATATAGCAAAACCCTAAATTGGAAATTAGAATTCCAGGGCAATACAATCAGCTTGATTATAGTTTTAAGCAGACCTGTCTAGGCTGAAATCAGAAGTCGGCTCCCAATTTGGAGATCAGGACGTCCTTTCCGTATTTTTGAAAGAAGACAACGTGCCACATCAGGCATTGCATATTCATGGCCCAGCCCTTCCGGGAGCCGCACAAAGGCTCCACAGAAGGCTCCGGAGCCTTTGGGATGATGTTCAGCTTTGGAGCATGGCGAAAGAACACGTGGTCAGCCTGCACAAAGGAGCAGAGGGAAACACCGCGTGCCGGGCTGGGGCGGCTGAAACCGTGAACGGTGGACTCTGGCAAAACCCAACCCGGCTTAACCTCGACTTGTGGGGGTCGTGTCCTGTTCAAGCTTTCCCTTTTCGATTTCAGTTTTAACCAAAGTGAATTTCGGGCATTTGGAGATGGTGGTTATAATTTTAAGCAGTTGGAGAGGAAAACTGAACTTTTAGAGTGTGTGAGCGGAATGAATTCATTTCAAAATTAGAACAGCCTATCACGAAAAGCAGACCATTTAGAGTAGGAGTGCATTGTGACAATAACCCCCCCATTAGCTTTCTTCT
The DNA here is from genome assembly GCF_032405125.1 of Capricornis sumatraensis. Lineage (NCBI taxonomy): Eukaryota > Metazoa > Chordata > Mammalia > Artiodactyla > Bovidae > Capricornis > Capricornis sumatraensis. Next base: position 28,107,346 of record NC_091088.1, on the reverse strand, counting down.
CTAAAGTAGTCCAGCCAGTTTTTCTAAATGTTGCTCAGGAGTGTAGAAAATAAAGGGTTTCCCAGGTAACACAGTGGTAAAGAATCCAATGGCCAATGCAGGAGATGCAGGTTCTATCCCTGGTCCGGGAAGATCCCCTGGAGGAGGAAATGGCCACCCACTCCAGTATTCTTGCCTGGAAAATTCCATGGACAGAGGATTCTGGCAGGCTACAGTCCTTGTTCTTGTTTGTATTAATCGCTTAGTCATCTCCAACTTTTTGCAACCCCATGGGTGATAGCCTGCCAGGCTCCTTGTTGGTTATTAAAAAATAACAGCGTGCACATGTTGACCCCAAACTCTGTAACTATCATGTCTTCCCATCCTACCCATCCTCGGTAACCACAGTTTGTTCTCTCAGTCTGAACACCACCTCATGCATTTTAATGGGTGAAGAAAGGGCTGCAAAGACACATACTGTCTCTTACTCAGGTTCTTTTGCAAATGCCCTGTACTTGAATCATAAGCAATGACTTAAAAGGGCTCCTATACATATAACATTGAGTGGGAAACATTTTCTTTTTCTTTTCCCTAATTAGGCCTGCTATACCAAAAATGGGGTGAGTCCCTGTCTGAGACTGTCTCTGGATCTGAAATAACAGTGAGGTGTGTGGTTGTGAAAAGGAGAGCAAATGTTCTTTGAGAACCTTCTTGTCCCACCACTGTTCCCCGGGTTGAGCACCCTGGATTCATCTCCTCAGGCTGGCTGCTGTTTGCTTTCTGCAAAGACTGTTCATAAAGTTTCACAATGTGTTGAGAACAAGTTTGCAAAAGGCAAGCAAAGGCTTGCCTTGATTTTGTAACCAATTATTTCATTTGTATTTTATAAATCGGTCATAAATGTCATGGACTAATTGCTGCCCTGTCCCCCTTCCCCACCCCCATACGCCCACTGGAACAAACAGGCTACCTTGTACCACTCTTGCCAGAGGCCAAGAATTAATGGCGGGTTTTAAACTAAACTTCACCTATTTGGAAGGACATCAATGGTAGCTGAGGACACAGTGTAATTTCTCTGCTCACCACCACTCCCCTCTGCCCTGGAAAACAAACATATTTCTATCACAGCACTCTTTGCCCAAGAAACTCAGATGCCAGTTAGACATCCTGAAAGAAACCAAAAGAAACAATATTAAAATAATCATGTTATAACATCACTGACTTAGCCAAGGTCTTTTCTTGTCTATCTGATCATTGCTAAACCAGTCATTACTCAAAAGCACACATTAAGTGATGATTTATCTGTTTGACTGTGGTACAAACACTATCTTCTGTTGATGCTTAGTGGCTCTGGAAAAGGAAACATGAATAATGTCCTGCCTCTAAATGAACTTTGAAGAATAACCACATTCCAAAAGTTGATGGGTGGGAGGAGGAGAGAAAGTAATTACCCTGTGATGGGTTAAAAGTCAGTAAGAAAAGAAAGCTGAGAGGCGGCTCTGCCCTACAAACATTTCTGGAACAACTCCCTTAAGTCAGTCTTGACAAAGGATCTATGTCATTACAAGGAAATGAAATAAATGTGACAAGCTGCTCTCAAACTCAGAGTAACTCTGCACTCTTTGCAGGAAGGTTTAAAACCACAGAACAGTCATCATCCCAAATACGCTTGTGTCATTGTTTTCAGTCGGTAAGTTGTGTCTGACTCTCTGCAATGCCACGGACTGTAGCCCGCCAGGCTCCTCTATCCGTGGAATTTCCCAGGCAAGAATACTGGATTGGTTTGTCATTTCCATCTCCAGGGAGTCTTCCGGACTCAGGGATTGAACCTGCGTCTCCTGCATCGGCAGGAAGATTCTTGACCGCTGAGCCACCAGGGAAGCCCCCAGCCTGAATATACCAGCCTATGAACACTTTCCCTGGGGGACGAGTAAGTATTGCCACTAAGCTGCCAGCTCCACCTTCAGTGGTGTTTGAAAGCTGAAGTCACAAACATGTGGCTTGCAGGTAAATTCCAGCCTTCAACAGGTTTAAAAACACTTTAAAACGTTAGTTGCCAAAATGTTTATACAAGTACACTTCATATAAAAGTCAGGATTTCCGGCTTCCGTCGGAAAAAAGAAATCTGACAAGTCCACGACAGCGGGCTCGTTCCCTCAGGGCAGCTAGTTGTCCTCTTTAAACTCAAGGTGAGCTTCCTGGCTCTTCCTGGTCCCCACGCCTCCCTGTCACATGGCACCTGGCTCCTGTATGGATCTGCTCCTTTGTGTAACTACTAATGAACTGCCCACCAATACTACTTTTCCCTACTTGAAAGCAGAGAAGAAAAGGATTTCAGAAGCACCAAGTCCTCTCTAGCAATTCCAGCTGTGATGAAAATTCCACTCCACTAAGTCAGTGTTTGAGTTTCAGAAAAAGGTACCAGAGACCCTTATATTCGCCTGAAGACGTGCTGGGACCCCATCCACTCAGACCAGTCAGCAGCTAAGCATTACATGGTTTCCTAGGGTCCTGGGCTTCCCTGGTGGTTCAGCGGTAAAGAAGTCGCCTGCCATGCAGGAGCCACAGGAGATGTGGGTTTGATCCCTGGGTTGGGAAGATCCCCTGGAGGAGGGCATGGCAACCCACTCCCGTATTCTTGCCTGCAGAATCCCATGGACTGAGGAGCCTGGCGGGCTACCGTCCACAGGGTCAGAAAGAGTCAGACACAAATGAAACAATTGAGCAGGCATACAACCCTAGGGCTCTGGTGCGTGTTTTAAAGGCAAACTATGAAAATGAATCTTACTATCCTCTAAAGGAAAAATCCATCATATTCTTACTTATTACTCCAAAATTAAGTGTGTTAAAAGTTGAACTATCCAACACGCATTTTCAGCCTAACTCTCACAGTTGTGATGGAAAAAATCCTCTCCTTCCTCATGATATATTTTTTATAATGAGGGCCACACACACACAAAAAAAATGCAGAAAAAAATCTCAGAATCTTTGACGATAGAAATGCATGTACATATTTTGCACCAGCCAGCAGTAATTATTTTACTACGTGAGGCCCAGGGTAGGTAGTAATATGCAATATCTTTCAACTTGGCACCATCCCCAAAAAAGACAGAATAAAAAAACCTGACCTCTGATCCTGTTTTGAAGCATCACTACCCGCTTGGGTAGTGTTTGCATGTTAAAATATTTATTTGCTTCATAAAAAAATCTATCTGAATATCCATTCTCTCAGCAGTAAAGATTCTGATTTCCAACTTAGCAGAAGCCTTAAGTAATTTGGGGCTATGATCTAAACGCTACAAGCTTTACCCACTTAAAACTTTGCCAGCTTGGAGCTGCATGTTTTTCTCACTGGCTCCTCATTTGCAAATCATAGTAGAGATTCAGGTGAAAGGTGATGAAGTTTCAAGAGCTGCAAAAGTCCAGTTAGAAAACTCTTGTTTCCTGGACAGAGCTTCCAAGAGGGTAATATTTCTGAGCCTTCTGTCACTTGAAGATGTGAATTTGTACCAGTGAGGCTGAACAAGTTCTCGTGAGCAGGTATTATAATGGTAACTTCTGCATGTGGTGTAGGAGAGAATTAAGCCTCCTGACCCCTACGGTGGTGTTATTCAGTCGCTAAGTCATATCTGACTCTTTGTGACCCCACGGACTGCAGCATGCCAGGCTTCCCTGTCCTTCACTATCTCCTGGGGTTTGCTCAAACTCATGTCCATTGAGTCGGTGAGACTATCTAACCATCTCATCCTCTGTCTCCCTCTTCTCTTGCCCTCAATCTTTCCCAGCACCAGGGTCTTTTACAATGAGTCAGCTCTTCACAACAGGTAGCCAAAGTATTGGACCTTCAGTTTTAGCATCAGTCCTCCCAATGACTATTCAGGGCTGATTTCCCTTAGGATTGATTGATCTGCTTGCTTTCCAAGGGACTCTCAAGGGTCTTCTCCAGCACTACCTCTAGGCAAGCTGACCCCTACAGGCAAGCTTCTTCACTAAAATCCCTCAGGTTATAACATGAGGGCACATGAACTACCATCAAGTTAAGTTCTCCTTCATCTATCTATTGTTATGGTATTTGAACAACACGTCTAATAAAAAGGATTTAAAATTTAATTTCCCTCATGAAAAAGGAAAACGTAAATCTCACATAAAGCACGCTACTCTAGCATATTCACCAGCTAAGGCAGGCAAAATGCGCTTGAGGTACGCCATGCCCTTCCATAACAGTGTGACTCTCAACCTACCTCAACGATGAGCTTGAGACTTACCCCAACGCCTCCTTTCTAATGGTTTCTAATCACAGAGGGTGGTGGGGTGAGCCTTTGCTTAATTTCTCAATGAGGTTCAGGGCTGTGATACTGAAATTAGGCTCAGAATCGCTCTTCAGAGCAGAAAGGCTTCAGATTTTCCTTTGTGTATACTGGGGCTTCTCTAGTGGCTCAGACAGTAAAGAATCTGCCTGCAATACAGGAGACCCAGGGTTCAGTCCCTGGGTGGGGAAGATTCCCTGGAGATGGGAATGGCTAACCCACTCTAGTATTCTTGCCTAAGAGAATCCCATGGACAGAGGTGTCTGGCAGGCTACAGTTCATGGGGTCGCAAAGAGTCAGACACGACTGAGCGATTAACACTTTCACTTTCTACTGACACTACTCAGAGAAAAATGACTTCATTTTCTTTTGTGTTTGTTTGTTTGCTTTTAGAGAACACAAAGGAATATGGTCCCTCACATGTGGATGCCATTAGAACTTTACCTCCAAATTTAATAGCAGCTTGTCAGTCCTGAAACACTGTGGAAAACCCTGCTATCTCACTGAGAGGAAAACTGGCGACATTCTGTTTAAAATTGTGGATAACATGACTCTATGGGAACTGAGAATTTTGTAATGACAAGCTGTATCAGAAAACTGTTTTTGCGTCTAATCCTGTGTTAGTTATGGTCACTTCAGGAAAAACAACAAGAAAAAAACAAAGCCCTAATGTTGCAATAAAAAATATAAAAGTTGTACACTGAGTTATTTAAACAGTTTCTTAAGAAACTTTCTATCTAGACCTTAATAATTTTCTGTTTAGATTTATTGATAAGGACAAACCTAAATACTAGAGCAAAATTATGTCCTCAACAGGCTGTATTGCCAGTGGCTACCTGATGCCACTCTTGATTTACAGACAAAAGGTTTTATGGACAGTTTTTGGGATCCAGATCTGCTTGCAAGGAGAGGCTCTTTCTTAAGTTGTAGAAACTGCTGATTAGGGTTTTGGCAGCCTTTTGGGCACCTCTAGGCAAATTAGTAGAAGGTGCCCCTATGGGTAAACAGAGTCCCAGTTTGGAGAGGGGAGAGTGCCTTGGATTTCAGCTCCTCCCCGCTCATGCCAGCCCCTCCCTCTGCTGGGAGCCTGAGTGAAAAGAGTCTACCTTGTTTACCTAGTACTGAACTTGAAAAATGCATTAAGAGGTCTGTTTTCAGCCACTCTGTTGGTTTCTGGGTAGCAAAGGTCTTGTCAAATAATCTCGCCAGAGAGCAGAGGTCGTTGACCATTTCACAACTCTTTAGTAAAATGACTCCCACAGCACCAAGTTAGAAGAATTAGGAATAAATCAAGAGATTCTGTAGAGAGACAAAATAGAAAAGAGCAAAGTTATGTGGTTTCATTTCATGACTAACCAGTTCTTCCTGACTTCAGGGTTGGACTGGTTCTGTCTTCATATTTTTGACTCATAAAGGGCACACACATAGCTGAGGTCAGCAGGTCTGGTAATCTTTCAGTGGCATGAAGAGCTGCGAGTGGAGTTCTACTGGTGAGCATCATAAATATGGAAGCCAGGTTTTAAGGTCCTGAGATCTGGCTTAATGAGGCAACATGCTTTTAACGCTTCCGATAACCCAAATAAGTTTCCAAGGAGAGAGCAAACTGAAGCTCTCCTGTAAGGATGCACGCGTGGAAGGAGCTTCCAAATGTACCAAGATTTTACCAAAATATTATTATTTTACCAAAATGTTACTCCTTTTTAAATTATTTTTAGTCTTCAAAAAACTTTATTGGGATATAGTTGATTGACAACGTTGTGTGAGTTTCTGCTATACACCAAAATGAATCTGACATCCATATACGTATATAGTCACTCTTTTTAGATTCTTTTCCCATATAGGTTATTACAGAGTATTGAGACGAATTCCTATGCTATACAGTAGTTCCTTATCAGTTATTTATTTTATATATAGTAGTACTTGTATGTCAATCCCAATCTTATAGCTCTTTAATTATATAATTATGCTTAGCAACAATAAAGTCTTACCAGATAGATGTATAGAGACTTTTGAAGTTTTCTCCTTTACCTCCTTATAGGGATTTCCACTCTGCTAAGATTAGCTCCAAATGTAAATTATGTGGGAGCATCTTGTTAATGAGTTCAGAGCCATTGTAGCTATTGACCATTAACATGTATGTCTCCAAAGGAAAGAGAAAATGCACTGAAGACATAAGAAGTTCACACACACATATAGCCAATAGGCATGAAAAAAAATTCAACCACAGTAACAATAAAGAAGTAAGATATTACTTTTGCCCATAAAATTGGCAAAAAAAAAAGAGGTTTTTTGATGGCACTATTCCATGCTCACAAACACGAGAAGGGACAGCAGTCTTAAAAACTGTTGATGAAAATGCAAATTGGTACATCTTTCTGGAAATCAAATGTTTTAGCTTTATTCAAAAATTCACTGCACACATTTATTAGGTTATCTGTAAGTTGTTAGGGATTTAAAATGTCTAGTCCCTTCAACCTGGTAATTTCATACCTAGAAATCTGTTCAATAAAGGGTCAAAGATTCTTATAAACGGACGTCTGTCCTAATATTTCAAGGTGAAAAACAAAAGAGATGTGCTGAAATAAATTATTGTCTATTTTGAGGAGAATGATTCTTGAATGAAATGGAATAGTGAGAAAATGATAACGAAATCTTTTCTGTGAAAGGGACAGGGTACACGAAATTTAAAAACAAACATTTCTAAGCCCATGCCAAATACTGACAGTTCTGGATGGCAGCAGTACAGGTGTTCTTTATTTTCTTCCAGTGTTTTCCATAGTCTTCACTTTTTCTACAATGAACATTTGTCAGTTTCAAAAGTAGTAGGGAGTAGTAAACAGCAACAGAAAAAGGAATTAGCTGAAGAGCAGATGTATTTAGAATCTGAAAAACATATAACTGAACAAGAAAACAACAAAATGGTAACAGCAAAATTACATATGTACATTTGGGTGAAGATTTACAAATCCTCAAGATATACACATTTGGGGCCCTGAAACAACATTGAAGGAACGTGTAAAAGGCATCAGAAAATGTTCAAAACAGAAGATCCATTAGAGATTACCTAGTTTAATCTCTTCATTGCACAGATGTGGAAACAAAGATTAAGTATTGTAGTGGCTGGACCCTCACTGCGAGTTAAGAGACTAAAAACCTAGCACTCCTGCTTTCTAATCTATGCCATTTCCTAACTCAAGGAACTGCAAATAGGTTTCATCCAAATTACAAGTGCCAGGAGTAGCTGTTTGATATCCTGTGTTGAGAAAGCTCAGGAGGAAAACATGCATTAAGATCAGTGGTTTCAGCCACAGGTAGGAGGAAAGGGATAAGTGCTAGCCATGTCGAATGTTTGACATTCCTGCAAAGACTTACATAGTACTGTCCTCCCCAAACCAGGTGCTTGTCCCTATAAAACAGGAAATGTCTATTTCTAGGGCGACATTTAACATTAAAAAATTGAAGAGAAAGAAAAGTTTATCCTTTCCAACTGAAAAGGGCCAATTATAGGTTCCATAAAGGTGCAGCATCATGCTTCAATGAAATATTTATAGTCTCTCTCCATAAAGAAGCTGGGAGGCAAGAGCAAAAAACAAGTTGAAAGAGCAAACTCATGCCTTGACTCTGGAAAGCTATAAATAGAAATAAAGTTCAAAGACATGAGGGAAGCTGCATGCGAAAGCCTTGATGCTAAAACAGCCAGAAACCAATGAAGCCTTGGACAAACTTCAAAAGGGCCAACTTCATGGAAAGGTTAGGAATGAATGAGTTCTGCTGAGACCTGTTAACTGCGGTCTAAAAGACATCTACAGGGAAATCTGTATGAAAATAGACATAAAAATAATAAATAAAACACCAGAAAATAAAGTCCGTCTGTACATTGCATCAGGATCAAGAAAGGTCTATTCCAGGAGTACAAGGATGGTTCAACAGAACAAAATCTATTAATCTAAAATATTATATTCACAAATTAAAGGAGAAAAACATATGATCATCTCAATAGATAGTCTCCTCCTAAAAAAGAGGCATCCGAGTAAATGCAATATCCACTGAAGAAAACAAAAATTCCCTTACTTCATAAAAGATATTTATCAGAAATCGCAGCAATTCTCAAACTTACTTATAAAATATAAGTATTCTTATTACCAACAGGAAAACCATAAAGATGCCTACTATTCCTACTATTATTCAACTTTATGCTGAAAGTTTCAGCTAAGGCAGAAAGAAAGAAAATTTTAAAGTAGCTCTGTTAGAATCAACTGACAAACTACTAGAACTAATAAAAGAGCTTAATAAGATAATTAAATAAATGTAAAAAACCAACAGGTATCTTACATACTTGTAACATTCACCACAAGAGCAAGAGACACCATGAAATATCTAGAAATAAACTTAGGAAGATGTGAGGAAAACTTTTAAAACTCTACAGAAGTACACAAAAGATGACATAAATAAATATAAAATATATCATCTTAATGGATGAGGAAACTTAATTTTTTAAAAGTTCTCTAACATATAAATCTATAAATTCAATGCACTCATAATACAAATACCAATGGGATGTTTTTAAATGAAATTTGACAGATCCTGAAATTCATCTGGAAGAAAAAGGCATGAGAACAGCAACAAAATTATTTAAAAAATAGGAAGGACAGGCATTATAATATATCAGAACATAATATTTTGGTAATTAGGCAAAAATATAATTCAAATAGAATTGATAGTACAGAAACTGACACACACATTTATGGGAATTTAGTATATGATAACAGAGAAGGCAATGGCACCCCACTCCAGTACTCTTGCCTGGAAAATCCCATGGATGGAGGAGCCTGGAAGCCTGCAGTCCATGGGGTTGCTGAGGGTTGATCACGACTGAGCGACTTCACTTTCAGTTTTCACTTTCATGCATTGGAGAAGGAAATGGCAACCCACTCCAGTGTTCTTGCCTGGAGAATCCCAGGGACAGGGGAGCCTGGTGGGCTGCCATCTATGAGAGTCGGACATGACTGAAGCGACTTAGCAGCAGCAGCAGCAGCAGCAGCAGCAGCAGCAGTAGCAGCAGTACATGATAAAAGTGTCTTTTCAAATTAGTAGAGATAAGAATGGTTTATTTTTAAAATGTTATTGTTCCAATGGGTTTTCCCATTTGAAACAAAAATTAGTAAAGTTAATCTCTACCTAACAACCAGTCACAAAGGTAAAATTTTGGTAGATTAAACAGATAAACATTAAAAACAAAACTATGAAAGCACTAGAATACAATAAAAATGGATTTATTTCAAAACATGGAGTAAGAAAGGCAGTCTTAAGAAAGCAATAATATGCAAAAACTATAAAGGAAAAGAATACTATATTTGATAAAAGTACATGAAAAGAATATTAAAATATACCTGAGATAAAAGATATCAATAAAATAATTTCAAAATTAAATAATAAGTGACAGACTAAGAGAATGAATTTGTAACACAGAAAATTGAAGAGAATTAATATATAGAAATATAAATAACTATAAATGAATAAGAGAAAAATAAATAACAGAAAGATGCATAGAGTATAAACAAGTAATACGAGAAGAAAAAAATTTAATGTTCAATAATAACATGAAAACATGCTCACTAGTGATCAAAAAAATGCAAATTAAAACCACAAGATAGAATTTTTCATCTATCAAAGTGGAAAAATAAAGTAATCAAGATTGACAAATGAATAACAACTCTTCATACGCAAGTGATGGGAATAGAATTGACACAGCTTTTTTAGTGATTCAACAGTCACTAAAGTTTTAAATGTGTACATACTTTACCCTATTAATTACCATTCTTGAATTCCACACTACAGAAATATTCGGTCTATATATGGACCAAGAGGCATGAAGAAGGATATTCACCACAGAATGGCTTGTGATAGCAGAAAAAAAAGAAAAGAATTCATACATCGCCAATAGCAAGGCAGTTAAATAAAGTCAGACATGGAATATCACGCAGGAGTCAAAATGAATTACTTAGATTTGTATGTACTAACACGAATAGCTTTCAAAGTTAGTTTACAGTGAATAAACACAAGCTGTAGAACTATACAGTTTGCACTATCTGTAAAAAATAAAGAGAGAAGGAAGGAAGGAATATGGAAAGCATGAAATTAAGACAAGACATTGCACAGAAAAGAAAAAAGAAAGAATGAAAACAATAAGATAATACCATTATTTTCTATCGGTACATATATAAGTGTGCACAAGAACATAAGAGGCAGATTTAAAAGGATACACATCAAGCTGATTACATGACTTTTTGCAGGGGAAACCAATAGTTGGTGATAGAGCCAAAGAAAGTTTGCTTTTCTGGAGAGGGGACATAGAGCAATGATTACAAGCACTGGAGGTAGGATGCCTTGTTCTAACAGTGATTTCAATCAATCTGTGCCTCAGATGTCATCTGTAAGTTGGGGTAATAATAGTACCTACTCATAAGATTTACTGTAATCAATAAATTCATATACATCAAGCACATGTCTGGCATGTAGCAAACATATAAATATTAAGTTAAGGTAATTTGTATAAATTTGCTGATATGTGACTTTTTTTTGATGTACAAAAATAGTAATTTTATATGGTTCAACTTAATATTATTTATATTTTTAAATTCTTTTAAATACGCATTACATGTTTTTCGTTTTTTTTTTTTTTTTAAGGACTGTAGAGAAGGAAGGCTCCGGGTAAGATTAGTAGAGCACAGAGGGAATGGAAGAGTCAGTATGTACAGACGTATTAAATAATTTCAATATCTGAGTGTAGAAAGATCTTATCTTCAGGGAAGAAAGTCAATATTTAGAATACCTTTGCCAAGTAAAACTTGAGACATGCTTTCAAAATCTACTTTGTATATATTTCCACATAAATTCACTGGACCAAATCTTTCTATAAATGACTATATTCTGTATAATAGTTATAATTTGATTAAACCTGGAATTTCAAAGAAATACTACAAATTGAAATAATGCCTAAATTAGCATAAAATAAATAATAAATTTTCTTTTGTCAAAGTATTACATACTACTTTATCCTAAATGAACAGCATGTTTTCAATTTGTTATGATGATAACATTCATATCATATATAGGACGTAGCTGTAGCACACACACATGACTATTACAATATTGGAAACCATACGAAATGGATCTTTATATTTTAAAAAGGTTAGACTGCCCTTAGTTTTCTTTTGAATGCTAATATCAATTTTTAAATGCACTCTCTATAAAGACTAGTGAAACAACCTCAGCTGAAGTTAATTTAGAAACAGAAAACTATACATAAATATAAAAACAAATCTCGTATTAAATACACAAACAACTCAAGGAGAGAAGAGATTCCTAGGAAACGCTTCTATAAATAGTTTGACATTATTACACAATCTGCTCTGCATATCTCGTAATGGAAACATTGCTACGGGTGATTGAAGAAATAAGCAACTTTGGCATTTCTAGATGTAACTTGAGGAGATTATTTCATCATAAAGGATTGGTATAGAATATACTAACCAACAACTCAATATCAAAACTCTCCTTGCAACTCTAAAACAGTGCAGAATGACATTTAAGATAATCCATTTATCACCATCCAATACAGGCTGCTTGTTCACAAAATGTCAGTGACAAGATAGAGCATTCCGATTTCTGGGCAATGAGTGCCTGCGACAAGGAATCTTTAACACAGCACCCACTGCATTTCTTTATATGCTACTGCCATACCTCGGACTTCAGCTCCCAGAATTTTTGCAATTTATATGAGCAGCTGTACCAATGAAACGCCTTCTCTTTTCCTCACACACCACAGAAACATTCTCCTCCAAGGATAATGAAAAGTCTGCATGTTCATTTGCGGGCAAGCAATGGACTCCTGGTGAATTCTTGATGTTTTTATTAGCCATCCCGAAAAAGCCCAGTGCTTCCATTCTGAACAGTAACAGTTCTAAAAATCTAAATAATTCTTTTGAATAACAATAATGATAATCGTGACTTGCCTTTATACGCTACTGTTTCACAGTGGTTTTGGACAAGGTACTACTTCATATGCTCTTCACCAGATCCCTGTAAAATTAGCCATGGATTATCAACATTTTATAGGGGAAGAAAACTGAAGTTTGATTTTCCTTTGTTAATTTAAGGTTCAAGCTCAATATTTTGGTTCAAGGTCTGATAGCAAAACAGAATCATTCAATATTAGAGCTCAAATGATCCTTCGGGTAGACTTGCTGCTAAGTCACTTCAGTCGTGTCCGACTCTGTGCGACCCCATAGACGGCAGCCCACCAGGCTCCCCCGTCCCTGGGATTCTCTAGGCAAGAACACTGGAGTGGGTTGCCATTTCCTTCTCCAGTGCATGAAAGTGAAAAGTGAAAATGAAGTCGCTCAGTCATATCTGACTCTTAGTGACCCCATGGACTGCAGCCTATCAAGGCTCCTCCATCCATGGGATTCTCCAGGCCTTAAGAGTACTGGAGTGGGGTGCCATTGCCTTCTCTGTCGGGTAGACTTAAGAAGCCTCTAATTCAAAGAGCATGAACTGATGTTTTATTTGACTAAACAAGGCCCACAAACCTATGATCTGAGATTTTATAAAAATACCCAAATTTCTGACTTTTCTTGAAAATGTAGCCACACTGGGGCCACCTTCTGCAGAGAAGCAACTAGATGAAGCTCATCACCACCACCTTCATTTATTTATTTTAAAATATGTATCAGTTATTTTTATTCATAAATAGATAAATTACATAGACTCAATGCTACTTTTATTTTCTCAATTTAATTAAACAGTAGAAAAATAGGCTATAATGATAATAGCATTTTTTTTCATCGCTGTCTTTAAATAAAGTATGTGTTCCCGAGTTCATTAGGTTGTCCATTTCACTTTCTTTACCTACAATAAAACACATAGATCTCAAGTAACAAGTTCAGTGAGTTTTGAAAAATGTATATGCCCATATAACCATCACCCAAGCCAAGTATCCATTCCACCTCATCCCCAAGTTCCCTCATTTCCAGCTACTTCCCTCCTCTTTCTCTTCCCTTCTCATTCATGTTTGTTACTGGCCAGGTAATAAATGTTACCAGCATTTGACGCTGAAATTCCTGACCTACTTCAAATTTCTTCAGATTTCAGTCAGGGAAACTAAACCCTAAGGAGAGGGAGAGCCAGAAGGAGAAGCGAAGCTCCCCAACCTCTGGTTCCTAACACCACCCTCAAGATAAGCCCTCTCAACCTGTTGCCCAAGAGGTGACCTCACTGCACGGAATCACGGGATCACAGGGGATGGGTGAATGATGAAGGCTGTGACTTCACTGGGGATGAATCAGGTTTGGAAGTAGCAATTAAGCCGCAAAGAGGAATAAGTTAAGACGGAGACTTTTCTGGGAGGGTCACTGTGACCTAGATATGAGCAAGTTTACTCTCTCAGAAGTTGTGATGGGCCTGCTCCATCCCCACCATCGAGGGAGCATCTGGGGTCAGTGTCCTGCTGTACAGCCTTGCCACTGCTAAACTCTGCAATGGCAGGAGCCCAGAGGCAAAAATAACCTCTGCTCTCCGTGCCAGGCCACCTGCTTCTCGTCTGGGGCTTCTCATCTTTGTTTAGGAGGCTAAATGCCACATGGGATCCTGAACCCCTATTTTTTTAAAATGATATATATGAAATTAAACCTGAATGCATTTCTGTGTGGAGTTGACTCAGCGCCTTTTTCTTTCTCCATTAATCCCTTTGGTTGATTCAGTTGCCACCTGAGGGTAAGATACTGTATGAGGAAAACCAGAAATAAGGTATATCCCTACTTTTACATTTAAGAGGTGACAGCATCCTTGGGGCCAAAGTAAGCAGTTCCATATGGCTTTAAAGCAGCCATGAGACATTGGTACCTCAACTACCCCATTCTGAGAATTTTCCTGTACTCTCTGTGTGTGCACGGTGGTACTAGTATAAAGAACCTGCCTGCCAATGCAGGAGACATAAGAGATGTGGGTTCAATCCCTGGGTCAGGAAGATGCCCCTGGAGGAGGGCATGGCAACCCACTCCAGTATTCTTGCCTGGAGAGTCCCATGGACAGAGGAGCCTGGTGGGCTTCGGTCCATAGGGTAGCACAGAGTCAGACACGACTGAAGAGGCTCAGCTCACATGCACTCTGTGCACCTGGAAGAGTGAAATTCCTCCTTCTTAAAAGTTTGCACTTTCTTCCCAAGAAAAATGGCTCAGGGGGTTGGATCACCCTGGCATGCAGAGTTGACTTAACCTGCATGCAATCATCAGTACAGCCCCTGGGAACTACACAAGCTTTTTTTTTTTTTCCTCACCAAGGTTTGAGTCTGTAGCCAATGAGAAGATGCTATAGTTGAAAGCAACCAATGAAAATAATCTGGTCCTGTACTTACACTTTATGAATGAAGAAGCTGATCACTGGAGACGTAAACTAGTTAAAAACTACACCTCTGTTTCCACGTCCTAGGTTCAATACTCAATGCAACTTAATAATATGTGTGTCTGTGTGAGTATGCTAAGTTGCTTCAGTTGTGTCTGACTCTGTGTGAACTTATGAACTGTAGACCACCAGGCTCCTCTGTCTATGGGATTCTCCAAGTAAGAATACTGGAGTGGGTTTCCATGCCCTCCTCCAGCGGATCTTCCCAACCCAGGGATCAAATCCACATCTCTTATGTCTTCTGCATTGGCAGGTGGATTCCTTACCACTAGCGCCACCTGGGAAGCCACCTTAATAAAATACAGGACATCATTTTGGTTCCATGTCAATGCTATGAGGTCAAGAGAAGCAACTCCATGTTGCAGATGAGAAGGCTGAGACCTTGAGTAATGAAAAATTCACTTTCGTCCAGAACAATGAAGTCTGATATTAGACAAATATCCACCTCTCTGAGCTTCTGTTTCCTTACCTCTATGGGATAATAACATTTTCTACCTAGTAGGATTGTTATGAAATTTTCAATAGCATATGAAAAACGCTAAGAAAGTATCTCAGCATTCAATATATTCTTGTTCTTAGCTATTATTAAACAAAGGACAGAGCCAATAACAGAACCTTCTTCCATACTACTGGCTTGAGGCCCATTCCATTAGTTCATATTATAAGACACTCAGATTTTACATCATCTATACTGTAGTTAGAACACGCATGAAACACAGAGGTGAAGGACGGAAGTCGGGAGGCAACAGACAAAACTATCTGACACATGGAGATTGGCTGTTACTGAAAAAGGGCATCAGGTAATCATCATTCAGTTTTGCAACTGCGTTTCATAGAAGAGTGTGGACAGGATTTTACTAGAAGGCTCTGCCAGAAACATATTGGCAGATACAGCCCTGAGCTTGCGGTTCACCAGACACACAAGAGCCCCTCTTTAGGAAGGGGACCCTGCTTGGGCCCTGGCTCAAGTCCAAGTTAATGCACAGTTAAAAGTGGCAGCTGCATCCGTGCTGAGATAGAGGGTCCTCTGGAGGAGGGCCTGGCCAAGGAGGCTCTTCCCAAATTACTTATCAATTGTTAACAGAGACAACTTTAAACCATACACACAAAAGCAACCCAAACCTCAACAGAATTTAGCCTCTGAAAATACAGATGTTAGAAGAGCAAGTACAATTAGTCAACAGATGTATGCAAAACCTCAAATAAAGGCAAACCCAAACATCAGTGAGGTTTGATTTTCACCTATCAGTTGGCTAGAGGGAATCTCTAAACTATAAGAATGTTGGCAAGGATACACTGAAAACTTGCATACTCCTATTTTGCTGATTGCAGTGCATACTGGTACAACCCCTTTGGAAAGCAACCTGGCAATATGGACTGAAAAGCATAAAAACAGTCATATCTTGATTAAGCAACCCTCCTTTCAGAGTCTGAGGAAGTAATCCAGAATAAGGGAAAAGCAGTATCAGTAAATATGTAATTGCAACATTACTTATAATGGTGTCAGATCAAAAGCAACTTAAATGTCCAACAATAAGGGAATGATTTTGCATATTCAATACATTTCCTTGGTGGAATATCTTACAGCCATATAAGAAAACTGCCTATAATTGTAAGTGAGAAAACAAAGGCTATGACAACTATTTTAAAACGTGTATAAAAAGCATATGCAGTAGACAAAGACTCAAAGGGAAATATTCCCAAAACATTAATAGTTGTTTGTGGCTGAGTGTCTATTTTTTAAAAAATGTTTCCACGTGGTCAATTGATTACTGAGGAGATCCCCATTTTGTTAAAGTTACCATATTATACGTATCAGTGTGTACTAACTAGCAGCCCAGAAAGCACATCTTACTATAGATGATTTGATTTGACTTAGATGGTTTTATTTATTTTTAACTTAACATTTTATTTCTTTATTTAGCTACACTGAGTCTTGGGGCATCCCTGATGGCTCAAGCAGGTAAAGAATCTGCCTGCAAAGAAGGAGACACAGGTTCTATCCTTGGGTCAGGAAGATCTGCTGGAGTAGGAAACGGTAATCCGTTTTTAGTATTCTTGCCTGGAAAATCTCATGGACAGAGGAGCCTGGCGGACTACAGTCCACGCGGTTGTGAAGAGCCGGCCACCACTGAGTGACTAAGCATGCACGCATTGGGTCTTAGTTGCAGCACACGGGATCTTCAGTTGCAACATGAGAACTCCTTAGTTGTGGCATGTGGGTCTAGTTCCCCAACCAGGGATTGAACCTGGGCACACCATATTGGGAGCCTATACGGTTTTAAAATAGTGAATTATCTGCTAATATTAAAAAGTTCAAACAGTTCCACATCCACAGCTCCTAGTGAAAAATCTGAGCATTCTTCACATCCCCACAAGGTCCAACTGGTCAGAATGAAGATGCTACTGGTCCCTGCAAAAAGTCTAAGTGGTGGCCTGTTCACAGCTGCCACAAGTCTTTTCATCCAAGCCTGCTTTACTCTAACCTGCCACCTGCCTGATTGCTGGTCTGTATGATTAAGAGGGGAAAAAAAAGAACAGATGATGGAAAATGGTACCTAACTGAAATCCTTCTCTGAAGGTGAGTCACTGCATATTGAGCTTAGGCTTTGGCTGGACCATTATATCACCAGAAATTCATGGTCCAGTCCACTATTATTTAAAAGATACATGGCACAGGTGATTCTCGGGTCTTTCCTACCAGCAAAAGGACAGTTGTACCCACCTCGATTCTCAACCCTCAAGCAACATTTCTGCCACTGCAATCGGTCTGCTTTTTCCTTGAAGCTTGTCCCTGGCAAGGCCCCAACCACCTTCTTTCTCCGAGTTTAACAGGACAACAGAGGCTGACACACTTTAGACACCAGTTCACAGCCACATTGCCTGAGCTGCTTTTCCACATTAAAAATCCAAATTATTTTCTCAGTTTCTTGAGACAGAGAGCCAGCAGATTAAAGAAGGTGCTTTCTTTCTCCATGTATGTACGTATTTGAGCTGTGATCTGACGGCACTCCAGCTCTTTTTACTGCGGGCAGATGTTGGCATTATTCTTTTCCCAGGGGCAGAGGGTATAAGAACAGAGCCTGTGTCATAGCAAACTAGAGAGGTGGCATTGCAAGGTGTAGGGACCATCGTATCTACTGTATAAGGATGCCGCATGTTTAGAATGGCAGCCTGCTATTTGCAAATTTCTACCCCAAAATCACCAATTACCATTAACACTCTGTGTTACATTCATTTACATAAGCCCCTGCCAAAGCTACAACCTTGGCAGATAAATTAATTAGAAAGAAAAAGAGCAAAAAATTTTTTTCTTAAATAATTTACTATTCTTCATATCTGATCACACAAAAGCCAAGGAAGTAATTCTGGAATGAGGACCTTTAGCAAACACAAGGACTCCAAGCAGAATGTCCTTAACTGTTTCCTAAAGCTGGGAAAACTGTTCTTTGGGCAAGAGAGAAGATTTATTTCAGATAAAGGACAAATGCTGTCCTTTAATTAACAACATCTATCTCTGGGACAAGCCCATCAGGTATACAATACAGAAGATTCTTTTAATATAAAGGACAGATGGCAACTTTACTCTTGGGACTTTCAAGGCTGCCCCAGAAAAACACACAATTTTAAAAGGCTTTGAGAATCCCCTAAGGAGAGCCAGGCAGGAGACAAGAAAGCTTCATCGCCCCATTTACAAAGTAAACCAGGAAGTGTCTTCGAACCATCCAGAAACACTTGAAGAAGAGCCGGGGGAAGCCGAAAGGGGAAAATAATAATGTCTGCCTCGTAGTCAGACTATGAGTCTCGTGAGTTTCCTTTCCTCTCAGCCTGAAGGGCACCTGATGAGAAAGGGTATTAATTGAAAGTGCTGAAGAGCATGCAGGGCTCCACCATCAAATGATGAGAGAGCAAAACACAACTTTCAGGCCTCCTCATTCATCCTTCTTTTCCTTCATCGTTTTTCTAAATCGAAGTATAGTTAATTTACAATGTTGTGTCAGTTTCAAGAGTACAGCAAAGTGATTCAGTTATATATATATCTATTCTTTTACAGACTCTTCTCCATTAGAGGTTATTACAAGATATTGAGTATAGTGCCCTGTGCTATACAGCAGGTCCTTGTTGCTTACCTGTTTTATAGACAGTGGTGTGTATGTTTTGTTAATATTGAAAACATCCAACTGAGCCATTGCCACCCAGCTGAGCACTGGGTTTGCTTGGTAAAAGGAGGCTAAGATGAGGTTCCCCAGCCCAAGTGGAATGTCTCTCTTTTTACGGGTCTCATTAATTTGACTCCACACACACATGTGTTGCTACAAGATTCCTACAGCATGTGTTAGACCTGCCTAACTGGGTGCTAACATTGTAAACCACACATCAACACTTCTTGCCCGGGTGTTAATGTCTGTTAATGTCCTGCTGGGGAAAAGGCTCTTAGAACCAGCTCTGCGCCACAATTCAAGGCTGCTTGCCGCACGTTCTAGCCTTGGCGTGTTGATTCTAGACGGTGTATTTTATTAACAGCACTTTGGAGGGGGAGGGGTGCTAGGGTGCTGTACTTGGTTTCAAGTTGCTGAGATGATCTCCACACAAGAAGCTTAAAAAGCCACAGAAATCTGCAGGAATTTCGGGTTGAGGACTTAACCATGTGGAATTTGGCTACTGATACCCCAGATACCAAATTAGGCTTTTCTTCTGCTGCCCTGTGATGGCTTCTAAGACAAGGATAGGGGAGGAAAAGGGCTTGCTAATGTCATGGTGAGTTTCCTTGTCTGCACTTTTTCTACAATGCCTCTGAAATGGTGTATATTTTCCTCAAACTGTATTTCCTAAGTTCCCAAGAGCACACATAATTTGCTTATATATCCAAAATGTATATATGCATGCCACAGATAGAGGTGAAGGAAGTATATACTGTGGGCTTCTTTTCTATAACATAGGAAGAATGCACACACACACACAGACACACATATATGAAAACAAGCTAATTAAATGACAATTTTAATCATTTGGTGGAGTTTCCTTGAGCTTCGCTTGGCATCACACAAAGTACATATCTAAGCCACACAACTCCACTCCTGCAAAAAATTGAAAAAAAAAAAAAAAGAGAGACATACACACAAGCACAACCGTCAAAACCGGATTTGCCCTTCTGTAAATTAATCCAATTATTCAAATGTCAGTTATATCTGTCACAGCCTGGCTCCTTGGGTCGAACCAAACTGTTAAAAATTAAAACTGTTTTACTTCGTTTAGTCTTTCTGCCTTTTTAGTGTTAAATCCACAGTCTCGACAAAAAGTTGTGGGATTTGACACCCAGTGCAACACAACCCTATTGCTGTCATCCATGCATAATTCACTTTGGAAATATGCACTTGCTTTAAAATGTTACTAAAATATACATGTAACATATGCTAATTGCACTGCGTTGGCTTGTAAGCTCCAGCCACTAGGTTAGATGTAAACTTCGCCAAGTGCATACACTGTACATAAAGGGATTATAAATGAAAGGAAATATCTCTGTCCCTAGCTCTCTGTCTCCAGCCTTGGCCAAACTGACAGCCCCAAATCCCAGTACCATCTAACATGCCCTTCCCGTGGAGAAGACAGCCTGTTCTCAGAGTCTTAATTACATCCCAGCTGACTGCCCAGCATTGCCAAAATCAGGCAACAAACGCTGGCCCTTCACTCACAATATGGTCTGCTAAACAGACTCCTGGTCACACAGAAAGAAACTTTCACGACGTGGAGAAATAAAGGGACAAGCAGGAGATCAAGGGAGAGCACAAATAGTAACCTAGGGGATGGAAAGACAGAAACAAGGCTTCCGCACCATGCCAAAAAGGGAAGAGCAGAAAAGAGAGGAGGAAAGAAAAAGAGACAAACCTCCTCTTCCCAGAATCCTTGGGTGCCACCGAGCAGCAGAATTTTAACAAAGCTATCCTTATTACAATGAAATCAAAGCCCTGCTCAGCGAGCCAAGCACTGCTGCTCCTCAAGATGGGATGCTGATACCAAGACTCAGTAGATTAATGATGGTTAAGCAAGACTCACAGCCCAGCCCCACACGGATCCCGCCATTATAATTACAGAAGAACAGTGTGCAACATTCTACCATTGCAAATGGTATCATATGTTTTCTGGCTGGCTTTTTGGGAAGGGTTTAGCTCATTTGACATGGGCAGAAGGTACTAGAATCTTACAGTTTGTATCCACCTGTCTCTCATATCTACATACAGAAAATTAAGTTTCTTTCTGTTTGTGATCACACCGCATATAAGTGACAACCAAGACGGTCACCCAACATAGAGGCCATTCTTGGTTTGGCTCATTTCTAAATACAGACGAAGGACATAAATGAAATTTACTTTCAGGAGCTTTGGAAGGCAGTTCTCCAGAGCAATAAAAACCAAGATGAGCAAAAGATCCTAAAAGGGGGGTAAAAGAGAAAGAACTGCCCTGTGTATTAACACGTTGTATGCTGAGAAAACCAACAGTAGTTTCAAATAATGAGCACCAAATCAGAAGTTATGAGGGAAATGAGAATGAACACATTTTCAATAGGTTTCCCATATTTTTCTGCATTTGCTTCTTTTTGTCTCCCTTCTCTACAAGGATGGTGTTTTAAAAAATTAATGCACAATTAATTTAACTAATTGATTTTAGTATTGAAATTGTGTTTCTGAGGGTACCGTGTATTCAACACAATGGGAACAGTGCCCCCTGACATTCGATCATGGACCAATCCTGGTTGATTTGAAATTAAGCTGCTTCTCACATGGGCAACTCCACGAAGCAAGTTCCAAAAGGACTACGGATTTAGCTATTTTAATGATAGTAGAGGAGCCTCCCAAACAAAGCATAGGCAGTAGCTAGTCAAATAGTAAAAATGACTCATAGGTGGCAAGTACCATTTACAAAGCACTTACATATATATACATCTGCACTAAGTTTCAAAGTTTCACTGTAAGGCTGGTATTAGTCTTCCAATTTTATATAAGAGGACACTGAAGGTCAGACAAGTTAGATGGCTCATCCAAGATAATGGGGTTTTTGACCGCAAAATGCATACTGCCCTGTGCTGTTGTTCTAGAAACCCAGAAGAAAGACAGGATGAAGCAATTAAACATTGCGTGTGTACAGGGTTGGATGAACCAGGAGAACGCCAGTACCTCACTTTATAGTAAGAGTAGGGAGAGCAGACACGGGCTTCAGGCAGGTAGCAAGGTGTTGAAATGCAGCTCCTTCTAGTATCTTCCCTCCTCCCCAACATAGTTGCCCTTGGGTGGGGAAGATGAGGACATCAGAGATGCCTTTATTGGGACTTTCAAAGAGCACAGCTAACTGCTCGAGCATGCCACCACTTAAACAACACTACCACTGTCATCCTAGTATCACCACTAATTCCTTCTTTGAGAAAGAAAATTATGCCACTAATCCCTATTGTACGTGACAACATGATGGGATGTTTCATAAAAGGGGTCATTATTATAGGCTTGGAGTAACAACAAGGAAACTATTACAACTGTTAGGATAAATGATTCTGGGACTCACAAACTAGTTTTTTTTTTTTTTTGGTTGTTGTTTGTTTTTAGTTTTACCTCAGGGACAATGCTGAGTTGAAAAAAAAACAAAAAAAGTTTCGTTATAATCTGAGTTTAGCATGGCTTAGCTAGAAATCATAATCTAATGCCTCATATGCAGCCCTAAAATTAAATCTTCATACTGTTTTATCCTTTGAGCTGGTATAAAGCTATAAGACAAGAAAACAATGGGTTCAGTATACCTTAACAGTGCTGAGTAACAGCCATGTCAATGATTCATTACTTTCTCTGGAACTTAAATAATGAAGATTTGGAATCCTGCTTCCATTATAGAAACAGACTACATTCAAACTGCATCTTGAGAATTGATACCAAACATCCTTTGGGGATAAATTCACTGCAATTTGAAGTCTGGGATGGCAACCAAGATATTTAATGGAAAGAACATGGACACATTAAACATGTGCTCAAAGAAGAAATTTTTTAAAAGAGAAAGAAAACAACTTTAAAATCCAAGCCAATGGGAAGGGTTTCAAATTATGCTGAGAGGACATCTCCCTTACTAGCAAGCTACATATCAACTAATAAATGAAAAGAGAATAAAATACTGGTTGTGTTCTGGTTCCTCTAAAGATATGTCTTCCTCAAGGCTTTTTAGGCCAGGGTTTGGCAAGCTAAGGTCCATGGGCCAAATCCTGCCACCTGTTTTAGTAAATAAAGTTTTACTAGAACGCAGGCCCCACCCCCACCCCAGGTTCATTTATATATTGTCGACGGCAGCTCATGTGCTTCGAGGGCAACTATTACAAAGACCGTGTGGCCCAACGCCTAAAATATTTACTATCTGACCTTTTACAGAAAAAGTTTGCCAACCCCTGGCCTTGAAAAAGACCTCCTGTGATCCATGTGGCAGGGAGCTCAACCGATTCTAAATAACTCAGGCTTGTGAAAACAGGCTTAAAGTTTATATTTGAAGAATTATACTTTGTTTTATGCTCTGGCAGGGTTTTTCGTTTTCACAGTAGTGGCCGAAAGCCTAGCGCCAGGCTGGCATTATTATTAGGAACAGCTACAGGGAATTTTAGCAATCTGCTGAAAGTTCCTTGTTGAAAGTTCTACTACCTTCCAAGACAAGAGGAAGTCATCTTACAGAGGCGCAAATCTAAAGCTGGGGACCATGGCTTCAGAAGCAACAGACCCAAGTTGAGTCCCTACCACTAAAATGACTTTAAAAATGTGAAGCAGGGGATTCCCTGGTGGTTCAGCGGTTGAGACTCTGCCCTGCAATGCAGGGGACATGGGTTTGATCCCTGGCCAGGGAACTAAGATCCCACATAGTGAGAAGCAACTAAGCCGGCATACCACACTAAGACCTGACCCAGACAAATAAAAATTAATTAAAAAATAAAAATGTGAAGTGGGAATTATTTCATTAGCTTTCAGAGACCTAGTTTCTTCATTGGGAAAGTGAGGAAAAACCTCTCTGCATGAAGGTGAATGAGATGAGTTGTTACAATGAATGTGAGGCCCTTACGCAAGGTCTGACACTCTCTAACTCAAGTCTAGGAGAGAAGAACAGAATGGTAAAGAAGCCGCCTGCCAATGAGGGAGACATAAGAGACACAAGTTCGATCCCGGGGTCGGGAAGACCCCCTGGAGGAGGGCATAGCAATGCAGACCGGTATTCTTGCCTGGAGAAGCCCCTGAGCAGAAGAGTCTGGTCAGCTACAGTCCATGGGGTCGTCGAGAGTCAGACACGACAGAAGCAACTCAGCACGCACACAAGCTCTTGGGCAGGCTCTTTGGCTGAGGTCGCCACCATGTTATCCATGCAATCCACACAAAATAGGCCAAATAATCAAGGCCCTATCAGTGATTCAAAAAATACAGAACAGTACGTGCAGGTAAGATTTGGAGAGAACAGCTTATCACTCACGCTGGTGAGATACAGAAGCAGAAATCTGAAGAAGAATGAGTTCTGGATCTGAAATACACATGGGCGGCTATTATATTGGGCTTCCCTGGTGGCTCAGATGGTAAAGAATCTGCCTGCAATGCAAGAGACCTGGGTTCGATCCCTGGGTCGGGAAGATCCCCTGGAGAAGAGAATGTCAACTCAATCCAGTATCCCTCCCTGGAGAATCCCATGGACAGAGGAGCCTGGCAGGGTTACAATCCATGGGGTTGCAAAGAGCTGGACACGACTGAACAACTAACACACTACACACACAGCCCTGGGAAGAGACCCCGTGAAAGAGGTTAACACAAACAAGGAGATAGTGCACATGACTCAGGAGTGAGGACCAGTGATTCAGATGCGTTGGGAGGCTGCGGACATCACCTCCCCAGCATACTGGTTCCAGTGAGTACTCACGGAAGTGGGACTACTTGAGGTGTTCAAGAACTACCAGCTAGAGTGGTGGATGCCAAAGGCGCCCACCACTCTAGCTGGTGAGAAGTCTTATTTCACACTGCCCTTTACCTAAGAGTTCATGATGCAAGAGATTCAGTGATACCACCAAGGATGCGCCATGGATCAGCACTGGTGCAAATTGCTGATGACATCGGTTATCCTAACAGTTCCCCAAGGGCCCATCCCAACATGTGCTGACTGAATTAATAACAAAAGTGGATTGAAAAGCAGATTTCAGGTAAAGCTGATAAATGTCTGACGAGACCTAAAATTGGAAAGTCTCCGATAATAATGAAACACAAGCCAGTGTATCTGGCTGGCAAAATCCGTCTTCCCAGCCTCGAACTGAACTTGGAATCTACCCTGGAAGAATGCACAATAGAACTCCCATGAATGAGCTCCAAGAATTTAATACCTGTTGCAATTTTCTCCAATTTAGTCTATGAAATAATAACACAGACAGCAATTACCATAAAGGAAAACTTCAGGTGCAACAGCATTAGTTCAACAGCTGGGATCAAGTGTCAGCCCAGAATAACAAATTTCATTCATTTTATCTCCAGCTCTGGAGACATGCTGCTACTGGCTTTAATAGTCAGGAATGTCTGTTGGCTAAGTGACTCTGCAGAGCTAGTCAACTGAGGGCGGCCTGCGACAGTTTAATTGGGCAGCTCGCGAGAATTCTATCTGGGAGCTGGAAGCAGTGGTCCCTAAACACCCATAACACGGCACCCGATGCTGAGCAGAGCGGACTACAGGAAGAGAAGCGGGAAAAAGGAGAGCTTCTGATGGCGGGATCTCTCATTGACACTGGCGTCAGCCTGGCTACAGGTGCATGGGAGCGGCAGCCGGAGAGAGGCGGGGTTCAGAGAGCAAGCCATCGTTGATCTTGTATTGATTTCTGGACACGGCGCCCTAGATCCATTCCAAGATAGAATGACAGTTGTCGGTTGTGTGCTTATGAGAGACGAAACTGACTCGCACCAAGCAGCCCTCTTGTTTTCTGATCATGCTTCCTTTAGAAACACACCAACCACAGATTTTTTTTTTTTTTTTTAATTCCCGGACAGAGAAATCCAAACAAGTTTATCACTGAAAAAAAGAGGGTTAGGGACTGGTTAATCAGCCATTTGTCTTGGCTGCTCTGGATCTCGGAGTCAAGGGGTCGAAAGCAAGCACAATTGGGCCCTTTCGTTTTATCTCAGGTATCCCCCCGTCTCTGGTAATTGAACCTACTCTTCGCGGTCAGAGTTCCTGTCACTCATATGCAATGTCTGTCATTACTGAGAAATGCTTCATGTCATATTACACTGACAGAACCGCTACGGCAAGGCTAGCGAGATTCCCCCAGCACCAGAGCTAAGACAATGGGAACCTCTTTCAGGCCAGTAATGTTTAACATTTTATGTGCTGACATTGTGTCTGTAACCACAATATAATGAAAGTCTAGTCAATGGGAGATAAAAATTCATACTCTCCCCTCCTTCAGGGGCTGCCAGGCGAGATCAGAAATAAAACAAGCTGGCAGCTCCGATGATACCACTGCACCAGGGCCACGGCAGGCCTCTTCTAAGTGAACTATGTGGATTTATACACCACACTCACAGCCGTGCATGTGCACACGCGCCCATTTGTTTTTGATCCGGCTGGTGTACAAAGCTCACCTATCCCTGGGCAGGTGATGCATGAGTCACTGTCACGGGGTCAGTGACCTTAGAAATCAAACCCTACTTGGAATGTGTTTTGGACACTCTGAAGCTATGAAAGGCAGGGAGGGGGTGGCCTGGCAGCACCTTGAACAAAGCATGACTCCATCACTGTTTGGAAGTCTCAGGAGGAGTTCTGAGAAAAGGGTGTCCCAGAGAGACACTCAAAAGCTCCAGGTCCACTCAGGAGCACCACTGACTCCTAGTTTTCCAGGCCTTCAACCTACTTTCCCAGCCTTACCGTGCTGTGTTTCTTGCCACGCAGTGTACACAGAAGGCTCCGTGTTACTCACTTCTTTTCACACATCTTGCTTTCATGCCCCTGGGCCCTTGCACATCTCTGTTTCACTTGGGAAGGGCTCTCTCCCTCCTCCACCTCCCTCAGGGCCTCACTCATAGGTTCCCTGTTTATGGAAGTGGCTGATGCCCCTGAGTGGTTCATCACCCTCTTTGTGGTTAAGAACCTGGAGAGACCCTGGGGGTAGCCTGGTCCTTATTCTGGCGTTGAAACACGTTTGAACTTTGTGCCTCAGTTTCCTCAGCTCTAAAGTGGGGTTAACAGTAGTGTCTACCTCATATGGCTGCTGTGAGGATTACATGAGATAGCCCACAGTAGCAGTTACAATGCTTACATGGTTTCCAGACAGTACCCAGGAAAGAGCAGCATTCAATAAATGCCTGCTTTCATGACAATAATGATGATGCTGATAAAACATCAGCAACAACAATAATAATTATATCACTGCAATTGGTATTTCAAACCACTCTATTTATACTGTGTGTCTGCTTAGTAATGAAGTATGTCTGACTGTTCGCAACCCCATGGACTGTAGCCCACCAGGCTCCTCTGTCCATGGGATTCTCCAGGCAAGAATACTGAAGTAGGTCGCCACTTCCTCCTCCAGGGGATTTTCCCAACCCAGGGATCAAACCTATGGCTCCTGCATTGGCAGGCGGGTTATTTACCACTGAGCTACCTGGGAAGCCCCTCTGTTTATAGTAGTAATACAATAGCTCATGTTTTTCCACTGTGCTCTTCCATTTGGCACAGGGCTGTGGGCATCAACGCCATCTGAGAATTTGCTAGCAACGCACACTCTCAAGCCCCACCTGCAATCCGTGTGTGCACATCCACAAAGTGGTCCTGATGGTGATCCAGACGACACGCCCCCGGGCTTGGGCTCAGTGTCCTGACTTCCTGCTACAGTACTCCAGCTCCTCTGCCCCTCAGACCCATGTTCCTGGGAAACTTACTTAACATCTTTTTGCCTTGGCTTGTCTTGCCCTTGTTAAAATTAGGGATACGATTAAAAAAAAAACTTATTGTTGAAGAGGTCAAATGAATTCACACAAAGCTCTTATTAAAAACTCCAGGCCTGGCACAGAGAAGCACTCGTTGAGAAACGAACTCATACTTATATTGTGCATGCTCAGTCACTCAGGCCTGTCGACTCTTTGCAATCCCATGGACTGTAGCCCCCTAGGCTCCCCTGTCCTTGGAATTTTCCAAGCAAGAATACTGGAGTGGTTTGCCATTTCCTGCTCCAGCACTATTATTACTAATACACACAAAGCACTTGGGTGCTTTAGCAGGAGTTCCATAAGAGTTACATGTACAGTAGTGTTCACCTGATGTTCAGCCTCCTGCAGGCAGAGAGCTTGCCTGCTTCATCTCTGTAACCCCCAGGAGCTGAGCTCAGGCCTGGTTACCTGGAACTCTGTGGTGAATCCAGAGGCCCAGAAGGCAGGCTGGCTATTGATCTGAGGTTGATGCTGTGTCGGCCGCAAGGCAGAGAAACAAGACAATTCACTTCGGACTGAGCGGTGGCTTTCCCAAGGCCCCCAGCCTGTGGACCGATTGTCTTTTGCTCAGATCCCCTCCCCGGTTCGGAGGCTGCCTTCACTAAAGGTCACACCCCCTAAGCCTGGTAACTTTGGATTTAAAAATCATTTTGACTTGATATTTTACAGGGAACATGGCAGGCTTAGTGAGTTTAATCTCTCTCTCTCTTTTAATACACAGGAGGTGGGACACCTTTTAACCTATCTGACAAAGCTTTAAAAAAGCCTCTGCTTAGAAACTGACTGCAGCCTGAAGCAGAATGTAAAAGCTGGCCGTGAGCTTTCCACGCTGGAGGGGGCCAGCCCACAGAGTCACAATCGCTCAGCTCTCCTCTGGCAGAAATCAAACTGTACTCGCCAGTTCATCTCCTCCTCGATCCCCCCCTTGAGAAAATCAGAACCGGCCGAAGAAAAGAAACAGCTCTCCGGCCAGTAAGCTGGCCTTCTTTGAATGGCCTGCTTCAACAATCTCTTCAGATTGGCAGGTATACAACACTCCAAGAGTATTAAAAGGCTGGTTTTGCAGCAAAGGAATGATCTAACCTGCTTGGGAAAAGCTCCCATTTTAGACAAGCACCAGAACCATAATTAAGTAGTAAATGTTGGCTGTTGTTTATTGAAAGAAAACATGCTAACTACACTGATTATAAAAAAGACTCATATAGCTAGTCCAGTAGTGAAAACTGGAAGTCTAGGAAGTCTGCTATTTATCCAACAGAAGACAAGATCCCTTCAAACATATCATCACAAGCTAGAAGGCATCAGCAGCTAGCAGGGGGTAGCCTCTAAGTGTCTAGGTCTATAGGCATTGCTAATATCCTGGCAGCAGAAAGAATGCAGTGGGTTTTAAAAGACATTTTCCATTTAAATCTAAGGGATAAATGAACAGACTCCATATCTGGATGGCTGTTTCTATCATTCCTTGTAACAAAAGGTTACCGGTGATTCCAGATTTTTTTTCCCCTACTTCCACTAGTGGGAATGAAGGGGACTCAAGAATTGAAGATGCTATCTCTCGATCTCTGGAAGCAATATCAGGTAGATCCTGGCAATAGAGGGAGAAGCTGAAATGATACTGGTATAAAAATAATCCACATCTCTCTCTGAAGGCATTACCACTATCAAACTGGACACAGTAATATGTCACAAACCCTGTTCCCACTACTGCTTGAGAGCAGACTGTGGCGAGAGTCTCAGACCCTCTCTAGATCCCGACAGTCCAATACTAAGCATTTTCTGGAGGCCTACCATGAACCGTGAAGAATTCAGGCAGGAAAGCTTCAGATCTCAAAGTACCAGGCTCGGAAGAATAAAACGAAGTCTCTTTACCAAACCAAGTGGGGAAGATGCACGCGGCAAAGACATTTTTTTTATGCTGAAATATTACACGGCCAAATGTTCCTGTCAAATTGTGGTTTAATTACCTTGGCCCCCATGCCTCTTATAATCACCTGTCATTAGCGACAATGCTGGCATCTGTTTACACGTCTGTCAGAAATGCCAGCCTAGCTGAAGCCGGGGGAGAAGAAAACTTTTACGGGGCTAGGGCCTCTGTTTAAAAAAAAAAAAAAAAAAAAAAGGTCACCTTAAGGTTGACCTGTCACCACCCAGGGCCATCCCTCAAAAGATAACCTAAGGATAGAACCCCTGAAGCAAACAATGACTTCCAAGAGAAACACATTTTAAATAGGGTTGTTTAGAGATGCTCGGACCAAAGAAGAAAATGTTGGTGATTCATGGGCTGTATTATGTCTCCTTTCAAGGCATTCCTGCTTGCCTCCAGGAAATAACACCAGTGATAATGTGTTCTACATTCCAATGTCTGCAGGGTCTTTCCACCCCGGTGCTCTCCTCAACCGTACAAGGTCACACCTGACACCTACTGCTCCCATTAGCTCTCCTCTCCTCCTCCAGGGACTACGTCCGCTTTCCCTGCCACTTAGTAGCTGCCACTGCCTCCTCCATTCGAGAGGATTTTCTCCCCAAGGCTGGCTTCATTGTAGGCCACCACCTCCCGAGGGTCCCCTTTCTTCTCCACACCCCTAAAAACAAACACACAGGTCCTTTTGTCTTGACATTTTAGCACATCAACAGCGGATAAGTGAGAGAGCAAGCGAGGGAATGACGGCATCACAGAGCTAGTCGAAAACCTGTTAACATTTTCAGTTCATGGTTAGTGATTTTGAGGTTCTCATGCTCTTAGAACACATTAAATTGGCCTGAACTGAAGTTCTGACCATAACTCTCTTTATTTAATTTTCTCCAAATTCAGTTTCATCTTCTATAGAGACAGTAGTACTCAACATCTGTATGATGACTCGGAGGAAGAATCATGAAAATACATATAAAGCATCAGTACACAGTAGGTGCCCAGCATCTGCTGGGCTCCATTCTGACTCCCTCTTTCTTTCCATTAAAAACGTTCCCAACTCACAATGACTACTGATTTCAAAGAGCCCATGATTTGCTTATGGCTTTTGCCATTTAATCTGGCATTTCTCTCACAATCAGTTCTGTCTGCTTTCTGATGACTACCAAACCTCGATTAGAAGAGAGCACTGAACACAAAACGGAAACTTTCCAAATATTTTGTAAATGGAATTTGGATCCATTGCTATTCAGAGACAGCAAACACCATGATGGAATGAAATCTTTACCCCAACCCTAAGCTCTGACCTCTCCTGCCTCTCCAGCCCCATCCCACATTCTTCTCCTCTCCTCACACCTCTTCCTCCTGCACGGACAGGTTTTCTCAGCTCCTTAAACATCAGTCTCTGTCTTCTCCTTGGCACACACACTATAAGCTTTGCTGTAACCAAGGCCCCTGCTGCCTCCCTTTCTGGCTCAGCAGGCTGTGAGTTCCACCATGAAGGGCAGGGAGGCCAAGATGCACACCCTACCCCAGCTGCAACTGTGGAAGCACTTTCCTCCACCTTCTAAAAGTTTGAGAATATTAGCCCCTTCTCGAACTTGTACGAGGGCCCTTCCTGGACACATGCCCCCTCTAGAGTTCTGCACTTCATTTTTAGGGCCACCGATCTCCCTCTGACCTTTCCTCTTTGACTTTAGCCTTCAGCGACTGTTATCTCAGGGGACTTCCCAGGTGGTCCAATGGTTAGGACTTTGCCTTCCAAGGCAGGGAGTGTGGGTTCAATCCCTGGACGGGGAACTAAGATCCCACGTGCCTCAGGGCCAAAAGCCCAAAACATAAAACAGAAGTGATATCATAACAACTTCAATAAAGATTTTTAAAATGGTCCACATCAAAAAATCTTAAAAAACAGTTTTGTTTAATCACCCCAGGTTTCAGGGTTGGGCAAGGTGCCTTGTCTTCCCTTAAATGACAAGGTAACATTGTTCCAGGAAGATATTCAAAAGCCTACTCACACTCTGAGGCAGTTTTAGGGGAAAAACAATCACGTGTCTTGCCAAATAAAAGATCCATCCACATGTTGTTAAGTTTCTGACACATCCCTTAAAAGAAGATTGCTTCTTTGCCCCACAGAGAAATCCGAGAACACCGAGTTTGCCTTGGTGGTGACTTCCACAACTCTACTTATGAATCACTTATTCTTAAGATGCAGTCGAGCTTCCTTGGTGGCTCAGTGGTAAAGAAACTGCCTGCCAAAACAGGAGACACAGGTCAATCCCTGGTCTAGGAAGATCCCACATGCTGCAGAGCAACCAAGCCCGACGATCGCAACTATTGAGCCTGTGCTCTAGAGCCTGGGAACCTCAACTACGGAGG
The DNA here is from genome assembly GCF_032405125.1 of Capricornis sumatraensis. Taxonomy (NCBI): domain Eukaryota; kingdom Metazoa; phylum Chordata; class Mammalia; order Artiodactyla; family Bovidae; genus Capricornis; species Capricornis sumatraensis. The sequence goes on along the minus strand of NC_091088.1, from coordinate 28,075,346 downwards.
CTTCGCGCTACAGCGACCGAAGCCCGCGTACTCTAGGGTCTGAGTTCAGCAACGAGAGAAGCCACTGCAGTGAGAAGCCTGAGCCCCATAACTAGCGAGTAGCCCCCAGTCGCCACAACTGGAGAACAGCCCGTGCAGCCGCTGAAACCTAGCACAGCCAATCGATCGATCGATGCATTTTCGGATCCATGTCCTCCCCTACCCCTTCCCTCGTCTCTCTGAGATTCCAAAATGAGGTAGAGAGAGAGCTGTGAACTGTCTTCATATATATCAACCATCTATGAGCCTCTTTTCCTTGATAACCAGTAGAGCCTGATCCTTGGTGTTACACTTTCCATAGGACCTTAGCCTTCCTTATTAAGTCTGATGCCATGGGTGAAGGAAAAAAAAAAAAGCATTTATTTTACAGATATGCTTTGGGGGCAGCTACTAAAGGGTATTCTGTTAGCTCACCATGGTCAAAGAAATCAGCCATAGCTGGCACCATCACACATTGTTTCAGAAAAATGCACTGTGGAGAATTGACACTGTACCTATAATTTCAAAAGATCTGCTCATGTAAAGCAACCAGCGGCATGTTCTGCCACGTAATGGAGAAATTCACAGGATGCTGGCCCCCGTGATGGCTTCTGTGGCTATAAAAGCCCCTTCATGCTGGATTTTTTTATATTTGGTAAATTAATAGTTTACTGTTCCAAGATTCCTCCGTGTTTATATTATCGCTTTTCTAACATAAAAGTTTGCAGTTGTTATGGAAACATATGGTAACATTTGCTGCTAAATGTTAAATGCATTTTCTACCCCTGTTACACACCTGAAATGAAGCCAAAAGCTCTCTTTGCTTTACATTAGGGTGAAATTCAAACTGGTCTGGATGACTATAAATGGTTACTGTTTGTCTTGGCTCCTACCTGTATCAGATTCAGACGGAGGAATCTTAGGGAAAGAAATTACACGGGATAAAATGGATATTTCTAAATTACAAGGCCTGCAATTCCAGTGGCTCCAAATATCAGCTTTCTGTTTCATCTCAGCCTGCCAGCAAGAAAATGGTGGGGCTGGACAATAAAAGATCGACAACATTTACTCTCCAGAGCCAAAAACTTCTTGTTTTGATTATCCTGAAGGAAGAGGCTGCCAATCCTGATCAGTGAAGTCTTGTTAGCAAATTAAATGTTTGTAGATTACAATGGTGCAAAACGCGAGTTTTAGCCCCTGGCTTCAACGTGAAATGACAAAGATATACATTCTTCCAACTCATTTTGTTCAGCAATTTTCCTCTTTGAGCATCTCCGCGGTTCTCAAGTAATTGTTCATGATGACTCTTGGCCCTTGGGGACCTTGGCTTGAAAACACTTATTGAAGTTTTCTAAGTGACCCTATTAGCGATTTCTCCACGCCTTCACACCTCATCCAGATAAAGTTTCCTTGTGCAGTGTGACTAGTCATAAACACTGGGGAAAAAATGAAGCACTTAGCTCAGAAAAATATCAGATGAGATCTTGCCTGTTTGAACATCTTTCTGGAATTTTAAATCAAGATGAACCAAGAGTCGCAGAAGAACTTCAGATGTGCACATTCAGTCTTGCTCTGGGACTCAGGAGAACTAATTCCCACTTACATCTTGGTCCTGGGGGCTTGATCTTCTATGTATTTCATTTGTTAAGAGTTGAGATGAATCATCACAGGTTAACTCTCTGTCTTTTCTTTCTGGGACTATAACCATGTTATTTGCTCAAGATCTCCATTTTAAGTTTCAGACAAGATCAGACATTATTTCTATATATTTGAAGTGAATGGGTGAAAGAATTGGGACGTTTTTCTAAGCATGGAAATATGAGAGGTTGCCAAAGATCTTTTGCTCCTTAGGCCCTTGTTTGGTAAGAAATAAGTTTCACGTAATGGGCTGGACTTCTCATGTGGCTCAGTGGTAAAGAATCCACCTGCCAATGCAGGAGATGCGGGTTCGATCCCTGGGTCAGGAAGATCCCCTGGAGAAGGAAATGGCAACCACTCTAGTTATTCTTGCCTGGGAAATCCCATGGATAGAGGAGCCTGGAGGGGCTACAGTCCATGGGGTCACAAAGAGTTGGACATAACTGAGCATGGACACATACATGCATCCCCTAATAACATATAAGCAGAAGGGTCTAGGGCGGTAACTAAAAAACATAGCTTTATAATCTCCCTGCCCCCTGCCTTTTCTTTAACTTCAATAAAGAATCTCAAGTTCCAAGTCATCTGTGCAATACTTAGCATACTCTAGAATATAGAGCAGGACCCAACCAGCCTTCACAGAACATGGATGACCATTGCATTATTATATTACACATACATAATATGTACAATATATGTAAATAATATCTACAAACTTAAATATTATTTATATTATACAATGGGCCTCCTTTGTGGCTCAGAGGGTAAAGAATCCGCCTGCAATGTGGGAGACCTGGTTTAATCCCTGGGTTAGGAAGATCCCCTGGAGAAGGGAAAGGCTACGCACTCCAGTATTCTGGCCTGGAGAATTCCATGGAATGTATAATCCAAGGGGTCACAAAGAGTCAGACACAACCCAAAGACTTTCATTTTCACATTACATAATATATAATTATATGCAGTATGCGTTTTCATGTTTGTCTACCTTTCTTCTTTAGAGAACAGAGGGTAATATTTCTTAACTGAACAACACGTAGAAAAATACAATAATTAAAAGGCAGACACCAGAATTATTTTACAATATATACATCTATCAGATTATCATATTGTACAACTTAAACTTACACAATGTTATAGGTGAATTATATTTCAATAAAGCTGGGAAGAGCAGGTGGGGAGAAGACACAAGAACCTCACTGCCTAGGCTCAAAGCTCTGGTCTGGCCACTTATAACTTGTTATCTTGGGCAAATTCCTTGTCTTTCTGGGTCTCAGTTACTTTAACTGAAGTATCACCTGAATTCTAAGGTATCTCTATAAAATGGAAATCAAAACAACTCTTCCTTCACTGGGTTGGCAGGCAAAGTAAGCCAGGAAGTATGAGGGAAACACTTAGAACAGTACCCAGCACATAGCCAAGAGTCACCAGAGGTTAGCTACTCTTATTAATGATGATCATCAGCATCGTCTTCTTCATCACTAACAGCATAACTATGACTAAGATACATGTTTCCTAACCCCTTCAGTTTATCAAGGACAGCACTTCGTGATGTGCTCCACCGTCATGATTTTTAGCAATATTCATGAACCACCTACGGTATTACATTTCCAGAATTTTTCTTTAAATCAGTTTTAAAAAATAACCACACAACTTAGGTTCTTCCCTGGGAGTCCAATGGTTAAGACTGTACTTTCACTGCAGGGGGGATGGGTTCCATTCCTGGTCAGGACACTAAGATTCCACATGTCACGTGGTGTGGCCAAAAAAAAAAAGAACTTAAAAAAAAAACAAAACACCAACTTAAAGATGGATTTTAGTCCTGTCGTCAACAATATAACTTGGGAACCATGGATCCAAATGTCAATCACGCCTGTCAATCTAAAGCAAAATATGTAACTTTTAAAGTAACAATCTTTGGTATATTACAAAATCACCTTCTGTACCACCTGTGCATTGCGTGTTACTATTCAGGGGCCTCTGAGTGAGGTCTTGGCACATTTCCAAAGGGCCCACCTATGTATAAACTGGGAGACACTTTAGATTTGATAGAAACCTACCACCACCACCATCCACATGGACAATACAGAGCCTTATCAAGGGACTGAATGTGGGTGAGTTACTGAGCTTACTTCCCTTAGCACATACTCAGGTCTGAATCCTGTCTTGGTGCTGAAGGATTGTAAAGAACTCCCTTTCATTAGCCTAAGTCCCTAATAATGAGAGTATCGTGCTGGTGGGTGAGACTACAGACAGGGCGAGGCCCTTGTGAAAGAAAAAAAAAATGATGCTATACCAGAGGTCTCCTCCAATCTCTGCAGACCACATTAAATGTATTTTGACCCCTGTGCTAACCCATTTTCCTGTGATACATTTGGTACAGGAAAAGATTAATTACTTATGAAAATCAAGCGAACATCTCTACAGCAAATATATTATCGCCATATAGGACAGGACATAAAGGTTTGCACTTGCACCATTAGCTTAGCTATAATAAATGAGATGCTCTATGTGATGTATAATATGGTAAAGAAAACGCAGCTGTTTGCTTCTGTAGGAAAGTGCATAGGTGCACCGCACCTGAGTCTGCAAACACTTAGGCCCTCCACAACAAAGCTGTATCCCTCAGAACAGTGATGCCTGAAAACCATTATCCATGGATAATTAACTATGTCAGGACACTGAGGTCCTAACATGAGGTCCTCATAATTCCCCACTAAGGGAAAGACAGTAAAACATTATTATAATATATTACCGATATTTAATAAGAAGACTGTTCTATTTGTGTGTTATTAATGCAAGCTGTAAGTTACAGCAGTGTTTGAATTATTCTTAGTTCTTCTGGGCACTCTATCTTGAAGGGCACAGCAGTGCTCGGAGCTGAAGAGCCGTAAAGAAATAATTTCCACTTGGGATTAAAATTTTCAAGATATATTTGCAATTTGTTCTGTTTATTTTCCCTCTGATCACATGAAGATATCCATGGTGGACGTTTATCACTGGAAAGGCCATTGCTAAAATGACCACTATTGAGGAAGTTTAAAGCTATATCCTGGTGAAACATGCCTAGTAGACTCCTTTGATCTGGAGTAGAGTCCATCATTTTGCTTTCTCCAAGTATTTTGGTCATTTTCAGACTCTCCCCTGTAGCACAAAGTATTTAAATTTCTCCATAGCCAGGATCTTTGACGCTTGAAGACAAAAAAGCCTCTCTCCATTTATTAAGATGACTTCCTACTGTGTGGGGCTGTTCTTTACCTCGTAATTAAAATAGCACCTGAACACTACCATCTGTGAATGCAGATTAAATGTTTACAAAACGTGAATATTCTTTCATTTTTTCCCTTGCCAAATACCTCTAAAACTCATAATTTCTGTGACATACTCCCCCCTTCACTGCACCAGACCCCAAAAGCTTAAATAAACTTTTACTCCAAAATAAAAAAAGGAAAAAAAAGTAGGGTGAACATTTTGCCTCTCACGGCAACCTTCCATACATCAAGACAATCCATAAATTAACGTATAGCTCTATAATTTGCTCAAAGAATGAATGAGCTGTCAGTCTTTGCTTTCTGTTTCTAGGATTCTGTCAGTTTATGGCAGCCCAGAGACACAGTTTGCCACTTAATTTTCCTCTTCCTTTTTCAAATACACACATTTTGGAAAAGACATTATTTATACAAAAGGCTGCCAAGACACTGAGTTAGGATGGATTTGGATATACAGACTATTTCACAAGCTACTCTTATTTAACCAAAATAGAGTCTCTTTGGGAGTCTTTTGCACAAACTGCAAATCCATAAATGCAGAGATTATAAACATTGATACAGGCATTTCTTCCAGAGGGTTTTCTGACCTGATGTTAACTTTACATTAGAAATTCATGTTTCTTTAGAAATGTTGGCTTATTTCAGTGAAATGGTTCCTCTGGTATAGTTGGGGTTGTGATGTCAGCCTGGCTCCTTCGTAATAACCCTTATGAAATATTTACAGTGAAATTGAACCACGCATGCGTAGCAGCTGACTCTCGCAGCCACCAAGGTCTAGGATTATCCTTTTCTTTTTATTAAAGGAAAGAAATCGTTTTTTATATTTTCTTCTTCTCCAGAAGATCAAACCCGCATGTATTTAACAACTTCCCTGACCACACCTCCATGGGGCCATCAGTCTGAGCAAAGAGACTGAAAGATTGTTCTGACCACATGACATCTTTGTGCCATGAAGGAACAGCTGGGTTCCCCCGTGGCAGAGCTGGATGAGGCATAAACTTGAGGGTGTAATAGGGGAAATGGTGATCACCAGCAATGGAGTCCCTGCCCTACCTTCCTGAAGACCAAACTTTCATTGGATTCCAAACTGCCAACATTTTTGCAGACACCATTTTTATAGTGACAATGAGCACCATATACACCTCATTCAGTTTGGAAAACTCTCATATGCTTCCTCTGTAAAAGGAAACATGAAAGATTGCCAAGTTAAAGGCAAAAAAAAAAACAACAACAACAACAACACGCAAATGCTTCCTCCAAGCAAGAATTGACACATAACAGAACATTACAAGGTCACAGGAGGCAGTATTCAGATTGCCTCCTGGTTCCCTGGCCAGGATCATTGCCTCTCTTCTCTACAAGTATAGGATGGTGGAGAAGATTTTTCACTCAAAGCAGGCAAGGACTTGCAATCTATACTCAGAACCCTAGCCATACCATTCAGTCTGCAGACATGTATTGATCGGCCTAAACAACACATAAAAACCTTTCAGTCAGTTCAGTCCAGTTGCTCAGTCATATCTGACTCTTTGTGACCCCATGGACTGCAGCACATTAGGCTTCCCTGTCCATCACCAACTCCTGGAGCTTGCTCAAATTCATGTCCACTGAGTCCATGATGCCATCCAACCATCTCATCCTCTGTCGTCTCCTTCTCCTCCTGCCTTCAATCTTTTTCAGCATCAGCGTCTTTTCAAATGAGTCAGTTCTTCACATCAGGTGGCCAAAGTATTGGAGTTTCAGCTTCAGCATCAGTCCTTCCAATGAACATTCAGGACTGATTTCCTTTAGGATTGACTGGTTGTATCTCCTTGCAGTCCAAGGGACTCTCAAGAGTCTTCTCCAATACCATAGTTCAAAAGCATCAATTCTTCAGCACTCAGCTTTCTTTATAGTCCAACTCTCATATCCATGCATGACTACTGGAAAAACCATAGCTTTGACAAGAAGGATCTTTGTCAGCAAAGTAATATCTCTGCTTTTTAATATGCTGTCTAGGTTAGTCATAGCTTTTCTTCCAAAGAGCAAGCATCTTTTAATTTCAAGGCTGCAGTCACCATCTGCAGTGATTTTGGAGCCCCTAAAAATTAAGTCTCTCACTGTTTCCATTGTTTCCCCATCTATTTGCCATGAAGTGATAGGACTGGATGCCATCATTTTAGTTTTCTGAATGTTGAGTTTTAAGCCAACTTTTTCACCTTCCTCTTTCACTTTCATCAAGAAACTCTTGAGTTCTTCGCTTTCTGCCATAAAGGTGGTGTCATCTGCGTATCTGAGGTTATTGATATTTCTCCTGGCAATTTTGATTCCAGCTTGGGCTTCATCCAGCCCGGCATTTGCATGATGTACTCTGCATATAAGTTAAATAAGCAGGGTGACAACATGCAGCCTTGACATACTCCTTTCCTGACTTGGAACCAGTCTGTTGTTCCATGTCCAGTTCTAACTGTTGCTTCTTGACCTGCATACAGATTTGTTAGGAAATCTTATTTTCAAATAAAAACCTTTGAATTATGGCTAACATTCAAATTGTTAGCTGACACACAAAGTCTGAATTCCCCCCTTCTCTTGAAAATGTAGGAGACCTAGTAAGACAGATGCAGCCTCCTTGCTGCCCACTTCAGATAGGGTGTGAACGTCCCAGTTTACTTCAATCTCACTTCTCTGTCTTCATTCATCCAAATGATCTGCCAGGCCCTCCCTGCAGACATTTGAGCTTGCAACACCTCTTGTCTGAATTCACTAGAAAACTCACAAGTACCCAGGTATTCAGCTGTTTTATAGTCAAAAGCTCAGAAGAACACATCCATGATTAAGTCCAACCTCTCTTCAGGCATGGTTTCACCGTTTCATGTGCCCTCAACACAGGGTCTCTCCAGAAAAGACGAAAACTTGAAATCAAAAAATTATAGGTATGCCAGTGTTCATAATAGCACTATTTACATAGTAGCCAAGACATGAGAGCAACCTAAGTGTCCATCAACAGATGACTGGATAAAGAAGATGTGTGTGTGGGGGGGGGTGTGTGTATGTGTGTGTGTGCGCGTGTGCGCGCATGCATTGTCGTGTCTGACTCTTTGTGACCCCGTGGACTGGAGCCCACCAGGCTCCATGGAATTTTCCAAGCAAGGGATCCTCTCAACCCAGGGATGGAACTCCCATCTCCTGCATTGGCAGGTGGATTCTTTACCACTGTGCCACCTGGTTAGCCCCACACATATATATACAATGTGTATATATTACTCAGCCATAATACTGAGTGTAATAATGTGTAATACTACTCAGCCATAAAGAAGAATGAAATAATGTCATTTGCAGCCACATGGATGGACCTAGAGATTGTCATACTAAGTGAAGTCAGATAGAGAAGGACAAATATCATATGATGTCACTTAGATGTGGAATCAGAAAAAAAAAGGATATAAATAAAAGGATAAAATATTTACAAAACAGAAATAGACTCAAAGTCGTAGAAAACAAACTTATGGTTACCAAAGGGTAAGGGCTGGGAAGGGATAAATTAGGAGTTTGGGATTAACAGGTACACACTACTATATATAAAAAGATAAACACGTAGGTACTGTGTAGCACAGAAATCTATACTCAATACTTTGTGATAAACTAAAATGGAAAAGAATCTGAATATATATATATATATATATATATACACAAAACAGAATCACTATGCTGTGTACCTGAAACTAAAACAACACTGTAAATCAACTATACTTCTATTAAAAAAAAACAAACAAACAACCAAGTCTCATTCTCTAAGTCACACAGCCCAGGTGTAATGGTCTCTGGGGCTATTGGTACAAAGGCAGGTGCCTGTGTGAACACACAGGACATGCTCCAAAATACACAGGGAGAAATGAAAAGCTCAGGTAAGGCCTACTTTCCTTGCCATGCAGAGCCGTCGCCCAGCACCAAGCCGGCGCTGTTTTGCGTTTGCATCCCTCAGACTCGCGCTGAGATTTCCACACACATGCCTACTTTCTCAGCACACCCGCTCTGACTTTTCTGCCACGGCCTGCTTCTAGTGCTGCTGGAAGATGCTGTGCTTAAGAAGGCTCCCAATCCTCAGAGGCCCCCTCAAAGCTTTTAAAGCGAGCATAACATGCAGAATTTCAAATGAAGAACCAACAGCGGAAAGATCATTTACAGTAACTATACAAACAAGCTAAATGAAAGACTGGTGTTCAAGTCATTAAAAATAATAATGCCAAAGCCCCGAGGGCTGAAATGTAAAGCTTCTACTTCGTGCGAGGAAACTGAAAAGAAGGGTGTTTATTATCCCAATCAGAGAACCTGTTAATTTATTTAGTAGGTGATTTTAAGAGGATGCTCGTTCACAGCGAAATCTCACTTGATCAGACTGGAAGACGAGTTAACAACCACAAGGAAAATGTCGGCTGAAGCTCAGGGCTTTGGCCAGACAAGCATTAGCTGGAGAGACCAGGGCGTCACTGGGAGAGTCCAGGGTGGAGCTCCTGGGAGACACAGCCCCTGATGCCTCCCACCCCTCTCCTCCTGGGCTCTCCAGAACCAAGCCCAGATTTAGTTATAGAGTCATCTCTCTCACACTTTGCAGATGATGCCTAACATCATGACAACAGAAAAGAGGTGAGGTCTCCGGACCTGCCTGCCTACAACAAGTTTCTGTAAAGTAATGAATACGGACAGCTTGGGGACCGCTCACCTGTGCTGCCTGCCTCTTCCTGCCTGCAAAATGAAACCACCAGGGATTGGCAGAAGGTGCTGCTCTGACAGGGCCAGGACAGCCTTCCTCCTCGGTGACAGCCTGGGCCTCCCCTCTTAAACTTGACCCACCGTAATTCCTTCACAATGCGGCCGCGAGGCAGCTGACAGTAGCAGCTGCGGCTTCTAAGCGAGATGGATGGAATTTTCATAACTGGTTCCCCAAGTTACATTTTACCTTCAAGATAATTTATGAGCTGCTCCAGAGCCTTGAAGAGACAATATGCTTGCCATAAAATTAACTGTAACAGTCTTGTAGGTTATAATTAACACTGGGAGGGTAGCACCAACTGGATGAAACACATGGCATAATTGATGGTGAAACTGGAAAGGGGGCGAGTGAACAGTATCATTACGGCACACGCTGCCTTAGCAGAACTGATGCTTTCCAGGGGTTAATTACAATCGCCTTCTAGGGCCGCTGTTCTGGTGGGGAAGAGGCCAGAGCTGGCCAGGGAGGGCTGAAGATTTCCTGGCAGGGTCCCGGGGCACCTGGACACGGAGGCAGAGGCTATCAGCAGGCTGGGGCGAGAGGCAGGCCGAACCCAGAGTAGGTCGAGCATCTGGCAGGGTGCTTCTCGGATTGCAGACCAGGCCCTCCACAAGCCTGCCTCCTAGACATGACTTCATTTTCTCTGTAAACCGCATCTTTTTCAGTGATGATAAAGATCTGGATCAAAGAAGGGAACTGGAACTTCCAAAATGCCCTCCCCAAGGCTTAGGATTGTCATTCAGAATACAACGTTAACAGAATCGAAGCATTTCAACGTAATGTGGGCAGAAGTTCATAAAAAACTAAGATGGTCCACGTTAAACCTCAGGTTTGTTAAACTACAAAGTGGCACCCTGTCCAGAGAAGAGGATAAAGAGAAAGCTAGTAAGAAATGTAAGAAAAGGCTTGTCGATCACATGTCTCTTGGAAAGAAAACACTAAGCTATGCCTTTCCTGGCGTGGATACTAAAGAGCTTGATCAATACCCCCCCCAAACACCGAATATTCTAAACACACAGGAATCACTCAAATAATTTCAACAAGCAATGTTAAGGTGACCGGACCTATTTTTGTTGGTTGATTTGTTTTGTTTCTGTCCTGGGACAAGACAGTGAAAAATCATCTTGATCAATGAGGCAACAGTGTCCCCTACAGGCCAGCAGAGCTATTCCCCACCCCCACCCTTCACCCCATTCCTTCCTCAACTGAGAGCCAGAGTTAAACTTTTTATCTAGAACCTGGAATATCCATTACAGGGAAAATTTGTAAAATAAACTGGGAATACCCCTGAGATAAAATAAAATTCCTGCTCTTCACGTGTGGTAAATTGTTTCCTAAACATACTGTACAGAAGTGATTAACCCATTATAGAGAAGATAAATGCTACCCGTTCAGAATAAGGAAATCTACTCAAATCAGCCTTAACTAACCTGGCTCTGAAACTACTCCACTTAAAGGATTTACAGATCCTTGGAGGCTAAACTTTGATGCTCTCATCTGGGCCCCTACTCTCCCAACTTCTAAGAGACTGTAACCAGTATAGAAGAGATGACATAGCTATGAAGGTAATAACTTTACTTTCAAGGATTTAAGGTAGGGAGATTTATAAAGTATGAGCTGGAAACTACTTCCTTAGACAGACAGATGCCCCCCCCCCCCCAACTAAAAAGTATGAAACATACTTAGGTACCAGAGGAAATACACATTTACAGACACATGCCCATCTATCTCCATGCTGGGAAGGTCCCTGGGAGGTTTCTAACTCTTACACTGTGAGACCCAGGTCAAGTACTAGGAGAACACGTGAGTGGCTGACAAAGAGGAAAGTCTTGTTACTCCAGCTCCGGCTGTGGCCACACAGCAGAGGTCTGAGGTGGGCTGTCCTGGCTTAAATTCCATCTGCACTGCAATGTAGGAGACGCAGGTTCCATCCCTGGGCATGGCAACGCACTCCAGTATTCCTGCCTGGAGAACCCCATGGACAGAGAAGCCTGCTGGCTGACAGTCCACAGGGTCACCCGGAGTCGGACACAACGGAAGCAGCTGAGCAGATGCCTGCACTATTAGCTCTGCGGCCCTGGGCAATGACTTTGCATCTTCCTGTCTCCCTTTTCTCACCTCCTAAAGCATTTAAAACTTTGTCTGGCACTTAGAGAGTTCTCACTAACTGTTCACTGCGAGTGTGGCTAAAATTAGGACAACGTCAGGTTTCAAGGACAGTGGAGGTAGAAAGGTAAAAGCCTTCAGGAGAGACAACTACCCCATCTTTAGTGGCCCCCTGGGCTCTGACTCAGAGGGTCACACCTTGGCAGAGAGGGAAGATGCCTTCAAGGTCACTGAATCAAGCCACCTCTTTTGTAGACAGAGCTGCTGAGATCCGATGTCTCTGACGTGCCCAGAGTCTACAAGCCAGCTGGAGGCAGGATTCAAATTGGTATCCAAGCCTCTGTCAATTTGATGTGACAGTCCTTACTCAGGACAGGGCCTGACACAGGCTGAATTCTACCTAACGTTCCCTCCTTCACCAATTCAGCGACACCCAGCCATACCATGAGGCTTGGGTTTTACATGGGGGCACTCTCACAAAGGAGAGGCCAGTTCCAGGGAGTCTGGCTTGCACTGCTCTTCACTTTTCTGTTTTGATCTGAAGAGGAAGGAGCAGAATTTTTTTCCTAATTTTTGGCCACAGCATGCAGCATGGGAGATCTTAGTTCCTCGACCAGGGATCAAACCTGTGCCCCCTGCAGTGGAAACAAAATGTCTTAACCACTGGACTGCCAGGGAAGTCCTTGAAGAGGAGTGGTAATTTTTATTGAGCACAGAGTATGTGACAGGTATTTGCTGTCGGTTTTTTTCCATAAACATGTCTAAGGAACAGGTTCTCTTATTATCCGCTCAGGCAAGTTACAAATGAGAAAACTGAGGTCCAAAGGGGTTAAGCAACTTGTCAAGTTTATCACAACTTGCTTGGAGTTTCAGAAGTAGATCTGAGATTCAAGCCTAGGCCATCTACTCAGCATCTATGCTCCCAACCTCTATACCAGAGTCATAAACTTTACTCTGGAAGAAATCATCTCCCCCCCCACTAACACTGAAAACTCTCTGGAGACAAGGTAACCCAGATTTTATCCTCTGGCCCATAATCACACTGAAGTTTCTCCCCTCTCTCACACACACTTGAAGACCCACGTGTAGGCTGTACGATCACTCGGCGGAGCAGTGCTTCTCACAAAGGCCGGGCACATAAGGAATCCCACAAGAATATTTCTGGTGAACCTGCCGCTTTCATCTCTGGGACAAGGACTTCTCCAGAATCCAGACTTAACCCCTTGCATTGCATTATTAGACAAGATGATTGTTTCCCCTGGTCAAGTGTTATTCATTCCTATAACCTCAGGGAGTACAGTAGCGTCTGGTACCAGGTAGGCACGTGACAGATATTTGCTAAATCAGTGAGTACATCACTGACTGCTCACTCACAATAATCAAAAATACCATCTATTAAATGCCAGACCGCACAGCACCCTGTCACGTGTAATCGGCCCCTCCCTAACACCAATGAGATACGCATAGCTCCTACTGTTTACTCTTAAGAGGTATTTGTGAATATAGCATGACATGAATTCAAGCCTTCTTTAAAGTGAAGACATTTAAAGCGACACACCTTTTGTGCTAAAGCCATTGGGAACCAGGGTGCAAGCTATCTAAGTAAGAATTAGTGCTGTGGACCCCGAGGACGGTGAGCCTCACAACGCTGGCATTCCCTGACTGTGTCACGAATCTGACCCACTAGGACCAGAGCTGCAAGTGTGATAACAAGTGACCATCTGAGGATGAACACGAGAAGAGGAAATTTTATCTCTGTTTCAGCTGAATGACTATATTTTGCTGTGCGCTGACTGAATAGGTAGGACATGGCGACTGTGCACATTTTTTTAAAGAGTTTTTTTGGAGTGGACCATTTTAAAAGTCTTTATGGAACTTGTTAAATTCCATAAATTTAACAAAGTTATGTTATTTGTTAACATCATTGCTTCTATGTTAAATTTGCCGGGGGAGGGGGGGGGAGGGGCGGCGTTTGGCCATGAGGCATGTGGGGTTTTAGCTCCCCAACCAGGGGTCAAACCTGCACTCCCTGAATTGGAAGGCGAAGTCGTAACCACTGGATGGCCGGGGAAGTCGCCGCACATTATTTTTTTAAAGAAATGTTCAGAGTTCTACTCAGGAAAACACTTTTTATTGGTCATTCCACTTGAATTGAAGCTTCATGAGAGAAAAATGCTCATCGGTTTTGCTCAATGCTGTTTCTAATACCTGGAACAGTGCTTGACAAATAGCTGGTGCTTGATAAGTATTTAATGAATAAATCAATGAATGAACCCATGTTTTCTCAAAAAACTGAAGAAGCACTGCCTCTAAGAAACAGCCAGCTACCACTCAGAAAACTGCCAGGCTCAGGACTCATACCGAGGCCTGTGCGTTGATTTTACAAATAAGATGCGCAGAAGTCAATTGGCTTTTGTCCCCCATAAAACTGTTCAAATCATGACAGTAACAATGGTAATAACATTAACAACACTTGCCTCCTTAAGATAAGTTGCTGAATCTTGGAAGAAAGGTAACTTTATCTCTAGACTCATTTAATCCCTATGCTCTAAATTTATACAATGTTTCATTTCCTACACATTTATGAGGAGGTTTTATGGAGTTATCAGATTTTATGGAGTAATCTGGTTCAGAGACACAAAGGGCATTCTTCTGCTAAGGGCAGCAGAAAGTGGAGATTGCAATTATTAAAGGAGCTGGGGCAGACGCATTAAAAAGAATGACATGGATGACAACTAGTGGGCCAGCTGTGGCCAGTGCCTCCCTGCTCCCCTACCCCAATGTTGCACAAACATTTAGCTCACTGCAGGGGGCAGCCACTGAACTGGAGATGCCACAACTTCTGGTTCCCAACTAACCTGACCAGTCAACTGACATGGTCAGATGGCTCATCACGTGTGGTCTCACAGGACAACAGCCTCATCATCCCATGGGCTTCCCTGGTGACTCAGGTGATAAAGAACTCGCCTGCTAATGCAGAAGATGCAGGCTTGATCCCTGGGTCTGGAAGATCCCCTGGAGAAGGAAATGGCAACCCACTCCAGTATTTTTGCCTGGGAAATCGCATGGACAAAGGAGCCTGGTGGGCTGCAGTTCATGGGGTTGCAAAAAGTCAGACACGACTTCGCGACTGAACAACAACATCATCCCATAGCCCAACCTCAAGGCTGGTGAGTCCACTTTTTGTTACCATGACTTCCTAATATTAAAGACAAATGTGGCCCCAGTACCTAGTTGCCAAGCCTGAGCTCATCACTGTGCTGATATCATCAAAGCCCATCAGGACATCAGCAGGTAACCAGCAAAGATCAGCTGTCCTTTGAAATATGGACTTGAAGCCATACTCAGCCTCAGCTCTGCCCTCCTGGCATGAAACCGACCCCTTACTCAGAGAAATGACCCTGGGGAGGACCTTCCCTCTCGCCTTGTTCTTCCTTTCTTCATTCATTCAATTTCACTTCCAGGAAGGACAGGGACTCAGGAATGGCTGGCTCAGGGAGGAGATCATGTCTTTTTATACTGGTCCTGGCTCAGCTCCATGCTGTTCACTCCTGGGCTCTTCCTCGAGAGCCCAAGTCAGTCTGTGCCCAGAGCACCCTTCTTCCCCCACGCTGGATGTGAGGGTCAGAGGTGTTGGGTTGGGAGTTAAATACCAGAGACTCAGCACCTATTAGAGATCTCTCCTTATATTCAGTTTCAAGGTTTCTATCCTTGGTAGGATTCAGTTCAGTTCAGTCGCTCAGTTGTGTCCGACTCTTTGCGACCCCATGAATTGCAGCATGCCAGGCCTCCCTGTCCATCACCATCTCCCGGAGTTCACTCAGACTCACGTCCATCGAGTCCGTGATGCCATCCAGCCATCTCATCCTCGGTTGTCCCCTTCTCCTCCTGCCCCCAATCCCTCCCAGCATCAGAGTCTTTTCCAATGAGTCACCTCTTCGCATGAGGTGGCCAAAGTACAGGAGCTTCAGCTTTAGCATCATTCCTTCCAAAGAAATCCCAGGGTTGATCTCCTTCAGAATGGACTGGTCGGATCTCCTTGCAGTCCAAGGGACTCTCAGATGACTATAAACTCAAAGCAATAGTGCAATATCTCAAATGCTCATTCCTCCTCAAAATTATGAAGGAAGGACTTCCTTTGTTACCTCTTTTTAATGCATC
Organism: Capricornis sumatraensis; assembly: GCF_032405125.1. Classification (NCBI taxonomy): domain Eukaryota; kingdom Metazoa; phylum Chordata; class Mammalia; order Artiodactyla; family Bovidae; genus Capricornis; species Capricornis sumatraensis. Next base: position 28,059,407 of record NC_091088.1, on the reverse strand, counting down.
TTTCTTTTTAATGCGTCTGCTCCATTTCTCACAGCATAGAGCACAATGACCTGTATATAGTAAGCACTCAGAAAATAACAGCTTATACCTGCAAAACTGGACAGGGGCAACCTGTCAGGCTTGAACAGAATTCAGGCCTGCCAGCAGACAAAAGGAGAGATTAGATAACCATGGGGAAAACTGTACAAGCCTGACAACCAAAGTCAATCCACACAAAATGTTTTACCTGCTGCATCCATAGCAGAGTTCTGAAGCTGATTAGCTTAGGAGAGCAAACGCTGTTCATTACAAGATCTGGGTTATAACAACTTGATTTTGGAGCCTGTCCAAAGTGGATCCATCCTGGAGCTAAGTGGTGATGGTTGGGGCTGTGGAAGGTAACGGGATGGTCAATAATAAGCTGTCTGGGTGCTTTACTTGTCTAGAAAAAGATGGTAACTTGGCAGTTGTTTGAGAAGCCAAAGCCCAATGTGGGAAAGACATGTACACATAGACATCTAGGGGGACTTCTCTGGTGGTCCAGTGGCTAAGACTTTGCCTTCCAGTGCAGGGGGTGTGAGTTCGATCCCTGGTAGGGGACCTAAGATCCCACATGCTTCTTGGCCAAAAAACCAAAGCATAATACAGAGTGATACTGTAACAAATTCTATAAAAGCTTTAAAAATGGTGCACATCAAAAAAAAAAAGACAACTAGGTCTACCAAGTTACTTTTAACTGGAAAGAAGTAGTTCTAAAAGTTTTTCTAAGAAACTACCATAAACAAAAAAAAACATGATTTCAAGGTTCATCCCCACTATAGCATGTATCAGTTCTTCATTCTTTTTTATTGCCAAAAAATATTGGCTATAAAAGGAAAAAAACAAACAAAACTTTTCTCAGCACCATTTTAAGGCTCCTTGGACCCAACTTAAGTTGTCTACTAGGAAAATATAGTAAGCCCTGTTTGAGCCTAGAAGCAGGTGGAGCTTAGGTGAACAGACTTTTTGTTGGATTGGGCTACATTCCCATTCAGTGGGCAATGTTCAGAGATTCTGTAATGAAAGAAATCTAGGAGAATGGTAGAAGGGTGATGTAGGGGAGAATCAAAGAAATAAATACACACATGGGCCACATTCAAATAAATAAAGGACTGGGCACACTCATGCTGGCTTCGTTTGGAGCTCTATCCATCCTACAAGCCATATATCCTAATAGGCTCATGACCTCTTTACCACTTAAAGGGTAAGTCCTTAAGTCTGTCATTTAAAATCTCCCAATTAAAACAAAAAAGTGGTCTTGAATAAGCACATGAAAAGATGCTCAACATCATTAGTCATCAGGGAAATGCAAATCAAAACTACAAGGAGATAACAGTAGGATGTCTATAACATAATCCAAAAAAAGGAAAAGAACAAGAGTTGGCAGGACTGTAGAAAAATTGAAACCTTTATGTACTACTGGTGGGAATGTAAAATGGTGGAGCAGTTGAGGAAAAGAGCTTGGCAGTTCCTCAAGAAGTTAAACATGGAGTTGTTATATGACCCACCCATTCCAGGCTTAGGTTTACACCCAGAGGAGCTGAAAACGTGCCACTCAAAGACTTGTACATGACTGTACACAGCAGCACTATTTCTAAGAGCCAAAAAGTTGGAAACAACCCAGATGTCCATCAACCAACGAACAGATCAACACAACAAGGTCTATGCATACAATGCAAGATTTTTTGGCAATGAAAAGGAACGAAGAACTGATACAATGGGGATGGACCTTGAAATCATTATGCTGAATGAAAGAAGTCAAATACAAAAGGTCACATACTGCATGATTCCATTCGTATGAAATGTTCAGAGTCGGCAAATCTATAGAGACAGAAAGTAGATGAGACAGAAAGTGGTCGGGAAACTCGAGAGTGGTTGTTCACAGTTTCAGGGCTTCATCTGGGGGTAATGGAAATGCTCCGAAATTGAATAATGGTGATGGTTGTACAGCCTTGTGTATATTCTAAAAAAAAAAAAAAAATCACTTAACTGTATATTTTCAAATGATTCATTTTATGTTACGTGAATTATATCTCAATTTTAAAAACCCCCAAATGGCCTGGCTTTCATCTTGTTTTTCATACTTGCACCTTGCTGAGTGAGAGGAGCATTTAAAGGAGAATGCTTTAACGTTAAAAAGCACACTTCATTCTGGAAATGGACCTCATCTCCCTGAGTTATCCTTCATCCAACCCAGTGAGATTTCTGCTCACTGCAAATCCCTGTGGGTATACACAGTCAAGTCAAAACCTAAGACGAAAAATATGGTAACTTTGAATAATGTTTAGTAGATTTTTATTTGTATTTTAAACATAAGCATTGTCTGGGTGTGGCTTCTATGAGGTAGGCAACAGTGTTCAATTAAGGAGTTTTCATCAGCATGGCAATGTTAGATTTCAGAGACATCTACAATTAAATACTTTCCAGGGAGGGTTAGAGCAAAGGGCCACTCTTGTGGTCACAACAGCTCTACTAGTTTCTTTCCCACTGCTTTCCACAGCCTCTTTCTAGGAATTTGCTCAGTTCTCATCCTCAGATAAACTTAAATTGGCTGCTGAACACATATTAGGAATTTATCTCATGCACAGCACCTCACACATTATTTTATATCGAATAGGTGGACACGACTGAGCGACTTCACTTTCACTTTTCACTTTCCTGCATTGGAGAAGGAAATGGCAACCCACTCCACTGTTCTTGCCTGGAGAATCCCAAGGACGGGGGAGTCTGGTGGGCTGCCGTCTCTGGGGTCGCACAGAGTCAGACACAACTGAAGCGACTTAGCAGCAGCAGCAGCAGCAGGCATACAAAATACACAAAAATGCCCAGGACTTTCCTGGTGGTCCAGGGGTTAAGAATCCACCTTGCAATGCAGGGGATGTGGGTTCGATCCCTGGTGGGGGAATTAAGATCCCACATGCTGCAGAGCAACTAAGCCAGCACACCGCCAACTACTGAGCCCACGCCACAACTAGAGAGCCCACGCACTGTAACAAAGAATCCGGCATGATGCAAGGAAGACCCCTTGTGTCGTAACTAAGACCCAAAGCAGCCAAAGAATAAACTTTAAAAATGCTAAAATGCTCATTGAATAAAATCATCTTTCTGAAAGTAGAAGAGGAGGATGTGCCTCTGAAGAAGAGCACAGAGGTTTGCTAACACCAATGTCGCTGGTCAGAAACCAGGACAATCAGGCCCAGAGGAAGCTGGGAGAGAGTTTTAGATAGATTGCTTGCTCAGTCGCTCAGTCACGTCTGACTCTTTGCGACCCCATGGGCTGTAGCCCACCAGGCTCCTCTGTCTGCAAGACTTTTCAGGTAAGCATACTGGAGTGGGTTGCCATTTCCTCCTCCAGGGGATCTTCCCGACCCAGCGGATGGAACTTGCATCTCCCGCATTGAAGGTGGATTCTTCACCTGCTGATCATACAGGAAACCCCTTAGACAGATTACTCTGATCAATTCACAAGTAAAGGAACATATAGCTTGAAACTGACCCATTGTTGGCTCTAATCAGCATTGCTATGATGTTTTTTGGAAAAAGGATAAAGAAAGGAATACACATATCTACTCAATTAAAATTTGGTGCTTTCTTTTACAGGAAAACTGCCAAGTATAGGAGTAAACCAGTGTGCAAGAGTCACATGTATATTTAGTATCCAAAAAAAAAAAAGAATGTACAACGTTCAGTGGCCAGGTGCTGAAATGGATTGCAATTTTTTTGTAAAGCATTTTTGCTAACCCTTGACTTAGTTACATTCTCTTAACTAAGCATGCAAGCAGGAAGAAAATAATTTGCTTCACATTCTGACATGTTCAAGGCAAAGGAAGCCCATTCCTTTCCTTAAGCTGACTACAAATAATTATTCCATAACAAACACGCCCTCAGATTTTTCAGTGATCTAGGCAAGACGTCAGGGATTTGTGTAAAATAAACAAAGCACTGATTTTTTTTTTCTTTTTTTTCTTATTTAGAAAAACAATTCGGGCCTGGACATGGAACTGTACCTTTTCTTTAGTGCACTTTTCAAATGATAATTTCTTCCACTGTCACCATTAAATCTTAATCCAGTCCAGCTCCTTGCATGGGTCATTGAGTCTATATGTACTGCTGTTATTTTAAAATGTTTCCCCTTGGTAGGGAAAGAGGGGGAGAAAAGATGTTGAGGGCCAGATGGGCCTCTTCACAGTTCATTTATCAAACCTAATACGCTGGGCTCCACCCTCCTCTCACTCACTACCGCGGTTAAACTTCCATATAATTTGGTAATCATTTTCATTATCAGAGAGTGACCCCTGAGCAGCCGATCCCGGGACACCCAGCCCTTGCAGCTGCTCTTTTTCTGCCTTTTCCTACAGTAGACCTTAAGAACCTTCGAGTTTATTAGCTGCAGACTGACCTTCGGGCTGCAGAGGTCAAGAAGGGGTCAGATCAGAGGGCTTGGCCAGTTCTTTAAAAGCTATAACAAGCTGTCCATCAGGCAGAGTGGACTGTATAAACAAAGCCAAATCTTCAGAAATTCGGTACCACTTCTGTTAACACTTACCCTGCATTCACACGGCTTCTCCCGATGTACTTGGGATCTTTCAACTCCGGGGAAGTGAATAGACAGCCCTAATAAGCCTATTTGGAGAGGGTTGTTTATGGGATTACTGGGCTTGGGGAAAGAAACCCACAGGACTCAGATATGCCTCGAGAATCCCAGGCTTGTGTGACACTGTGACAAACTCAGTTACTCCGAGTCACGCAGAATTGACACGTTCCTCCAAAAGCCAAATTATAGGGAACATATGCTTTCAGTTTAGGAGACTTCAGTGCATCCCAAACAATGGCTGGGCTCCTGGCCCTCGCAGAGAGAGACAAATAATTGAAAACCAAGTTACGAGTTGCACAGAAAACAGTCTCCCTAACACCGTTCACATAAAGGAACCTACTGAAGCCTTTATTACAACAAGATTTCCACTAAAGCTAACACCAGCTGCAGAGTCTCAGTGACCTAAATTTCTCCAAGTTGTACTCTTTCTAAGCATTCTCTAAGGTGCAGTATCAGGTAATTAGAGTCATCTGTATTTAACTTTCAGAGGAAAAAAAAAATTTTTCCTATTATCTAAATCTCACAGATCCCCAGATAGCTGGGGTGAAAAGTAAAATACTGTAACCCATTGCTTGGCCTTTGGCAAGCACTAATTATTATCTGTCAGAGTACATTTTTCCTTGTGTAATTCCGAAATACACAATAGGCCCACCTCTGAAACCCAGGCCACTCTGGGTTAGTGCCAGAGATGGTGTTTTATAACTTTCACCACTGCGCGCCTGATGGCCACTCCAGGCGATGCCCAGTTCCAGACGGCCAGGGGAAGCTTTGATGAGGAAAAGAAAGGTGGATGGTAACCGTCTGTTTATACAGACCGCATGGACGAGTCTTTTAGATACATCAATGGGATGGGAAACATCAAATGGGGCTGGCAGAGGGGTGGGGGAGGGGGGCTGGCAGGGGGAGGATTACGGTTATTGAATACTCTGAGGACACTTCTGAGCTCTCAAGACACTGCCCTCTTGAAATTTTCTTTCAGGTGTTTGGTTTTAAGGAGGTCTGCAGAGTGTCAGCGGCTAAGCTCTTTCTTGTCTCCTCCCCTGCCACAAAGGAAACTCGACAAGTTTTGTTTCAGATGCTAGACTACATCAACTTCAGCCCTGGCTCCAACTCCTGATTAAATTGTTAGCAGTTAAGGGCCAGAAATGCAGCAACCAGACTCCTTTTAAAAACAGGCCACTTTTGGCCACGCTGTCTGATGAGTTGGTGTATTAGGAAATTATTGTTAACAAACCAAATGCATTCAACAGGGGCAGTCCATTCTCATTCTCAACGTTTTCTCTAGCTGCGCTATCTGGTGAGGCATTGCGGGGATGGCTTCTATTTTATGCTTTGACTTTTTAGCCACAAGGCATGTGGGATCTTAGCTTCCTGACCAGGGGTCGAACCCATATCCCCTGCACTGGAATGCAAAGTCTTAACCACTAGCCCGCCAGGGAAGTTCCTTCCTTTTGTATTTAATAAGAATCACCAGAGGAATTCCCTGGCAGTGAAGTGCTTAAGACTCAACGTTTTCACTGCTGAGGGCCCAGGTTTGATCCCTGGTCTGGGAACTAGGATCCCACAACCCTCACAGCACAGCAAAAAAAAAAAAAATCACCGGGGAAAAGATATAAAAGGTCAGAGAGAGAGCAATCTGTTAGATGTCCCCTCAAGGATATTCCACTATTTCATAAAATATGCATACTTTAGTGAATATACATATTTAAATTGTAATAGAAAGAAACATTTTAAATTAATTATTGAAACTTCGGTTGAAAATCTTTTCATGACTAGTTGAAACTGTCATTCTCCCAGACCACACTACAGAAAGGGGGTAAGGGGAAAAAGTGACTGGGAATTTTTAAAATCATGGTTTCAATCATGGTTTCAAAACCATGGTTTCAAACCATGATTTCATGGTTTATTGTTTCTAAATTCAGAAACAATACGCATATGTGAAAAAGCAGCTTTCTGATACCGCATCATAATGGATAGTTCCCACTCTTCACTGTCTCCTTTTTTGGAAAATGCTCATCTTCAGCCTTGTTCAAGCAAATCTATTTTTATGATAATTGTTACTAGTAAAGCCATTAATTATTATAAATTCTGTTGCATGAACTCATTTGGAGAATATTATGGCTATCAATAAATGTTCTTCACTCCCAGGCACACAGAATTTTTAAGCGTCGAGTAAGACTCGGACGCAGAATCCAGCATAATTTTTCTGATTCCTCTCCTCTTGCTCAAGGACTGATGGTAATTCAACAATACGCATTATACATCTAAAGGATAATTTTAACATTTGAAGGAACTGGTTCAAGGCTTCTACCAGCAAAGCATTTTTCAAAGAAAAGCAGGATAGCATGGTACTTAGCATGCAAGAATCCATTCTGTAAAAACTGATGATCTATAGACACTTTACCAGCCACAGCTATCTAACCACAGCTAAATCCATGTGCACAGAAATGAGGCCGAAGCCAAAGTCATTTCTATTTGGTCAGTTCTGAAAATGGGGTTGCTGCACTGACTAAGTGCAAGCAAGCTGCCTCCCGCGTGATGTAAGAACACTGAATTTCCTAGACACCTGCCCCAGCTAAACAGCAGTGTTGACTTTTAGACGGTTGATTAAAAGGGTTCTTCAGCATCAGGTACTTAGATTACATTATGCTCAAGATGTAAACATTTATGCTAAATGTTACACTCGAGGATAAATCATATATGCATACAGATGACATCATGGATCACTGCAATTAATGCAGGTACCATGTGGAGGAAAGAAAACTCTGGCTGAAAGCATCTGTAACTTGCTTCTTTTTTTTTTCATGGCCCCTCTGCTGAGAGGGAGGAGGCCAGCCGTCAGGAAGGGCTTCCCCAAAGAAAGCCCTCATTTTCCAGGGACAGCAAATCCCATTTCGTAATAGAACAAACCTGGCATGCCATTCTCTCCTCAGGTTCTGGCGGGTGGTGATCGAGGCGAGGATGGACGTCAACATCTCATTCTTTTGTTCCATGGGGACCCCCTCTCTTCTAACTTCACGAAGCACAGCGCTTGTCTAGAAGAAACGATCCCCAAAAGAGAAAGTGAAAGTGAAAAATTAATAATGAAAAAAAGCCCATAAGCAAATAAGGACAGTAAATCAATGGCTTTTTTATTACAGTTCCCCTGCTAACAAATCAATACCGTAAATGATGGTCAAAAATGGCCAGCATATATTTTGTACTTAATCAATGTACATGGCACATAAGGTAAACTCTAAAGCTCCATTGCCTTAAGTAACACATCAAGATGCTGTGCATTCTCACTCTAATTTTCTCAGTGCACCAATGATTTTTTCTCCCTGGCAACTGCCGACCACGAACTACTATTAGAAATTATTTTCACGTACGCTTCACTGTGTGTTGTTTGTTTGGCCTCTTAAAAAAGAGCCGTCTCTGACTTTCCCTATCTGTTTCCTGCCACCCAGCTGAGGCTTACTGCACTGCCTTTCTTATTTGAATCATTAATTTCTATTTCCAGCCATGCCAGGAATTTTTTTTTTTTTTGGTTCACTCCATTTTCCTTGCTTGCTGCAAATCAAGAGCTTACAAAGAAAGCAACACCAAGAGCACAAGAATCAAAGAAGAGCATATCTCTATGAATATCTTTCCAGGTTTGAAAATCCACCACATACTTCAAATAGTAGATACAGGGATTCGTATGCACAGTAGACACATGATTTGGGGAACAATCTGCTATTCCATGGTTATGGCTATGGTCTTAAAAAAAAAAATTAGGCTCACAGGTGAGTACAAAAACACTCAAAATTCAGATGCTGCTTTTTTAAGTAGTTGAAAAGCAAGCGCATCACACCTGGCTCACTCTAATAACTAACGTTACATCGAAATTCAAATTTGAAATTGTCATTTCAACTTTACAACTCACCTCTGTAGGCGCTTTTAATATGTATTTTAAGCATGCAAATGTCTGCGACAGTAGGAAAACAATTAAGGAAACAATGGAAAGTATTCTACTGGTACTTGAAATCTTAGTGAGCAAAACACCTTTCAAGTTCTAATCACAGAACTTTTCTTCAAATGCATTTACCTTCATATATTAACAACTGGGGCAGAAATCTTCAGGATTTATAAACGTTGTTCTTCATGAAAGGCTGGTGGGTGGGGCGGGGGCTTCTTTGGAGATGTTATAACCAAAGCAATTGCTAAAGGGAATAAAACTGCCACTTTCTCTGTTCTCATCACTCGGTGTATTCCTTCCTTTGGAGTAGGAAATGGCAACCCACTCCAGTATTCTTGCCTGAGAAATCCCATGGACAGAGAGGAGACTGGCAGGCTACCGTCGATGGGATCGCCAAAGAGTCAGCCACGACTTAGCGACTAAACAGCAATTCCTTATTCAACTGATGTCCACACCTTCACTGACATGAAGAGCACACTCAACATCTGACTCTCATTGATCTTGAATTACTACCTCCTCACTCCTCTATAACATTTTATACTGTATGCTTAATACCTTCAAGACAGCCGTGAGGAGAGGTGTGACAAACACTTGCAGTTTTCGTTGCCATACCCATCCATACCCAGTCCCCTTTCCTATTACAGCATCTAGATCTCCTTGTGGGGGAAGTCTTTATTGCATGTAATCTTCGAGGGACTGTCACCCAAAGCGTTCTGCTCTCTCCCATCAGGGATGTGGGCCAGGCCGGCCTAATTCTCTTTTCCAGGACTTTAGACACTTGAGAATGACAAAGGAAGGGGGAGGGGCTGTGGAATGTAGTAGCAATTTATTTATATTTCCACAGTTCCTACCACCCATGGTCCTCAAAGTATTCCCAGCTTCCTGATACCTGAGTCTCTTCTTTTCATATACATAATTAAATGTATTTCTTCTTAACTGAAGGATAATTGCTTTACAATATTTTATTGGTTTCTACCAAATATCAGCAAGAATCAGCCATAGGTATACATATGTCCCCTCCCTCTGGAACCTCCCTCCCACCAGCCTCCTAGGTTGTTACAGAGGCCCGGTTTGAGTTCCCCGAGTCATTCAGCCAATTCCCATTGGCCATTTTATATATAGTGGTGTACATGTTTCCATGCTACTCTCTCCATTCATCCCACCCTCTATTCCCTGCCCACTCCGTGTCCATAAGTTTGTTCTCTCAAACTCTAGAGTGTCCTTGGACAACTTTAGCTATCCAACATCCTTTCAATAAAGTCCCCCTTTGTTCAAATTCACCAGAACCGGTTTCTGTTGCTTACAATCAAACATCCTAACTGATACAAACAGGTAAGACAGGAGAGACTCCGCTGGCGGGTCCAGTGGTTGAGAATGTGCACTTCCAGTGCACTGGGCATGGGTTCAATCCCTGGTCGGGGAACTAAGATCCTGCACGCTGTGTGGTGCACCAGAAAAAATAAATAAAAGCACAGACCTTGTAGATCAGACAGGAAACGGTATGTCCACTGGAGAGCATCCACAATAATCTGTCAAGCATTAGTCAGGAAAAGGCCTGCCTCCGCCTCCTGGACGCAGAATGACAGCTACTCTACTGGTGATATAGCCAAATGCATACTCTATGAGCCTCTAGGGCTTCCCTAGACGGTAAAGAATCCACCCACAATGCAGGAGACCTGGGTTTGATCCCTGGGTTGGGAAGATCCTCTGGAGGAGGGCATGGCAACCCACTCGTGTTCTTGCCTGGAGAATTCCTGTGGACAGAGGGGCCTGGTGGGCTACACTCCACAGGGTCGCAAACAGTTGGACGCGACTGAGCTACTAAGCACACACGAGCTCCTAGGACAATACTGGTGGCCCCCCAGCACCGGGAGGAATACTGGGTTTCTCTGCTGCTAAGTATTTCTTTGGAAGGAATGATTCTAAAGCTGAAACTCCAGTACTTTGGCCACCTCATGAGAAGAGTTGACTCATTGGAAAAAACTCTGATGCTGGGAGGGATTGGGGGCAGGAGGAGGAGGGGACGACCGAGGATGAGATGGCTGGATGGCATCACGGACTCGATGGACATGAGTCTGAGTGAACTCCGGGAGATGGTAATGGACAGGGAGGCCTGGCGTGCTGCAATTCATGGGGTCGCAAAGAGTCGGACACGACTGAGCAACGGAACTGAACTGAACTGAAGTCACTTCATTCGTGTCCAACTCTATGTGACCCCACAGATGGCAGCCCACCAGGCTCCCCTGTCCCTGGGATTCTCCAGGCAAGAACACTGGAGTGGGATGCCATTGCCTTCTCCATGGGTTTCTCTAGGTGATTCTAAAGCATGACACCCAGGCTCCCAGTGTCTAAAGCAGGGGTTGTAAATTCAAATACTGACTAGGACCAGAAAGGTAACATGAGTAAGTTAAGCAAGGTTCCTGAAGAGAGCATATGCTCTGTCTAAAAAGACAGTCACTACTCAGCCTTAGCCCCAGGCAACTCTGTCATTCAGTAAAGCTGTTTTGGTGGGGCCAGATTCATGAATTTTTAAAATAAACAAGAACTCTGTTCTTTTTTTAAAATGAAAACTCCTAATTTTGAAATGTCAGAAACTAATTTTCTTTTTAGTTTTTAATTTTATACAAATTTGATTTGTTTTTAAAATTTTTATTGAAATATAGTTGACTTACAATGTTGTGTTAGTTTCAGGTGTACAACAAAGTGAATCAGTTTCATATATATATATATATATATATTTTTTTTTTTTAACATTCTCTTCTACTATAGGTTATTACAAGATATTGAGTATAGTTCCCAGTGTTATACAATAGGTCCTTGTTGGTTACCTATGTTATATATAGTAGTGTGTAAACTTTAATCCCAAATTCCTCATTTATCCATCCTCATCCCCCTTCTCCTTTGGTAACCATAAGTTTGTTTTCTATGTCTGTGAGCCTGTTTCTATTTCTTAAATAAGTTCATTTGAGTCATATTTTAGATTCTACATGTAAGTGATATCCCATGATATTTACCTTCATCTGACTTACTTGGTATGGTAATCTCTAGATCCATCCATGTTGTTGCAAATGGCACCATTTCATTCTTTGGCTGAGTAATATTCCATTGTATATATATCACATCTTCTTTATCTGTTCATCAGTTGATGGACACTTAGGTTGCTTCTATGTCTTAGGCTGTTATAAACAGTGCGACTATGAACACTGGGGTGCATGCATCTTTTTGAATTAAGTTTTTCCCCAGATATATGCCCAGGAGTGGGACCACAGGATCATATGGCAGCTTTATTCTCAGTTTTATTTTGTTTTTTCTTTTTAAGGAATCTACATACTATTCTCCATGGGCTTCCTTGGTGGATCAGCAGTAAAGAATCTGCCTGCCAGTGCAGGAGGTGGAGGTTCGATCCCTGGGTCAGGAAGATTCCCTGGAGAAGGAAATGGCAACCCACTCCAGTGTTCTTGCCTGGAAAATCCCATGGACAGAGGAGCCCAGTGGGCTACAGTCCATGGGGCCACAAAGAGCCAGGTATGACTGAGCGACTAAACAACAACCTGCAGTTCTCCAGAGTGGCTGCACCAATTTACAGTCCCACCAACAACGCAGGAGGATTCCTTTTTCTCCGCAACCTTTCCAGGATTTATTATTTGTAGACTTCTTGATATTGGCCATTCTGACTGGTATGAGGTAATACCCCATTGCAGTTTTATTTGCATTTAATACAATTTTTAAAGGTTATTTTCCATGTACCTTTATTACAAAATATTGGCTATATTCCCTGCATTATACAGTACATCCTTGAGCTTATCTTATACCCAGGGGTTTGTACATCCCACCCCTCATACCTATATTGCTCCTCTCTGGCCCCCAATTTTTTCAAATACCATGCGGACCAAACAAGAAACAATGGCTAAACGAAACTCAGACAGCTGCCAATTTGTGGCCTATAGTGTAAAAAATGTCTCATTTCAGAGAGGTTTTGGCATCAATGGGGACTCTAACAACAGCACTGCTCCTTCTCTGTGATACCCCACCTCAAACACTGAAAGCCAGAAGGGACCTCAGGAAGTCATGCAGTTTATCACCATGCCTGCTGGTACATATTATTTTACCGAAAAGTGCTTCACATGGAAAATAAAACACACATCTAGACGGTCCCAAAGACGTGATGAAAATAAAATTATTTCTCTATGTGACTTTTCAAAAAAGTCGTTTCTCTCTTCCTGGCCTTTCATATCGTTTACGTTTTATCCAGAAGCCCTAGTTTACCATGGATCCTGAAGAGGAAGGGTTGAAGAAAGCTGAGTTCGTGGGGGCAGAGGATCCTGTCTATTCAGTTTCAACTGTATCCCCACTGCTCCCCTAATGACTTTTAATAAATGCTTATCAAACTGGTAATAAAAGTAGGAACCGGAAAAACAAGCATTGCAAAAACAAAGAGCAATGGAAGACTGTCTTCTTTTAAGAAATTACTATTATAGAGTCTGCCTGCAATGTGAGAGACCCGGATTCAATCCCTGGGTCGGGAAGATCCCCTGGAGAAGGGAACGGCAATCCACTCCAGTATTCTTGCCTGGAGGATCCCATGGACAAAGGAGCCTGACAAGCTATATAGTCCCTGGGGTCGCAAAGAGTCAGACACGACTGAGCAACTAACACACACACACACATTATTATTATTATTATTATTATTATTATTACTATTTCATGAGTTGATAAAACTCATAGAAGCTGAGAGATAGTCATGTGCTCCACCAAGGAGCTCTTCTCAGTTCACAAAAGGACACACTTCCTGGTCTATTTAAATAACTAGTTCTCCTAGTTCTGAGTTTCCCAAACTTTAGTCATTCTAGTTCAGTCTCATAATTCTTTTTTTTTAATTGAGTAATTTATTTTAATTTGAGGATAGTTACTTTACAATACTGTGGTGGTTTTTGCCATACATCGACATGAATCAGCCCTGGGTGCACACGTGTCCCCGCATCCTGACCTCAGAAAGTCATGCAGTTTATGGCCATGTCTTCAGGTACATATTATAATAGAATACCCATTATTTGCGTATAAAGTATTAATGTCTGTGTTCAGTCACTTCAGTTGTGTCTGACTCTTTGTGACCCTATGGACTGCAGCCAGCCAGGCTCCTCTGCCCATGGGAATTTCCAGGCAAGAATACTGGATTGGGTTGCTATTTCCTCCTCCAGGAGATCTTGTATTAATACCTAATATTTTTCTTTCAATCGACTTATATTTTAAAATATAAAATGAATTCTCTTCAAAAGAAAAATGGAAGACCAGTGCTACTTGTCATAAATGAGAAGATAACCAGAAAAATAATATATTCAAAACAAAGTTAAATGTTCCTCTCATTCTCAATTCAGTTCAGTCCTCAGTCGTGTCCAACTATAAACCCATGGACTGCAGCATGCCAGGCTTCTCTGTCCATCACCAACTCCCAGAGCCTGCTCAAACTCATGTCCATCAAGTTGGTGAAGCCATCCAACCATCTCATCCTCTGTTGTCCCCTTCTCCTCCCGCCTTCAATCTTTCCCAACATCAGGGTCTTTTCCAGTGAGTCAGTTCTTCGCATCAGGTGGCCAAAGTACTGGAGCTTCGGTTTCAGCATCAGTCCTTCCAATGAACATTCAGGACTGATTTCCTTTAGGATTGACTGGTTTGATCTCCTTGCAATCTCATCTTCTAGACAGATATTATCGTTGCTTGCTGAAGGCCCTGAGGCTGAAGCTGGCTTCTTCTTTGTAAAAGAGGACATAAACATGTATGGGAGAATGTTAGAGACATATGAGTCTAAATGAAGACCTCCTGGACACAGTCACAGAAATTGAAAAGGAGCCGAAGATGTAATCACCTTCTCTGAGTGATTCTCACTATGTGTAGAGTCCTGGAATACCACCCAGCATCATCCCAGGTCTGCATCCCACGCTCCAGATGAACTGCCATGCTGCGCCAAGCCGTTTTGCTCATAGTGTCCAACTTTTTGCGACCCTATGGACTAACCCGCAGGCCTCCTCTGTCCGTGGAATTATCCAGGCAAGAATACTAGAGTGGGTTGCCTGCCCTACTGCAATGGTTTTCCATATTTCACACATAAACCTCTTTTCTCCCTAAAGGTATTCTTCTATGAAACTCCATATATAAAACAAACTAGAGCCCTTCTGTTTGAAGCTTTGAAGGTATGGAGCACTGGAGGTTCTTCCCTTGTGATGGGTTTTCTCTTCAAAAGTCTAAGGAACTGTGAGACACAATTTGCCAACCTCAAGCCAATAGTGTTTAAAATAGCATTTAAGTGTTCAAAAGTTTATACATCTGTTCACTGGTAGGAATGCAAAAGAGTGTCATTCTAGTAGAGAGTTTGGCAGTTTTTCATAAAGTTACACACACACTTCATATTATCACCAGCAATCCCATTTCTAGGGCTTTACCTAAAGAAATAAACACGTACATTCCCACAGAAACACATATATAGATGTTGATAGCAGCTTTATTCATAATTGCCCCAAACTGTAAATAACCTAAATGTCCTTCAAAGAGCAAGTGGATAAACACACTGTGATACAATGGAATACTCCTCAGTAAATAAAAGTGATGGGTAATTGATACATGCAACCCATTCGAATGAATCTCAAAATCATTATGCTGAGTGAGAGAGGTGACGCTCCAGAGATAAAAAAACACAGCATGATTCCACTTACTTGACATTTGGGAAAAGCAAATTATAGGGACAGAGATCAAATCAGTGAGGGAATTTTAAAAATGATAAAACTAGTCTGCATCCTGATGGTAGTTATAGGAGTTTAGACTTATGTTAAAACTCACAGAACTGTATATCCAAAAAAGTCAATTTTATCATATGTAACTTTTATAAAATTTAATTATAAAAGTTCACTTTTATCACATTTTTAGGACAAGAAAGAATGTAGATAACATGTTTACATATAAATATATTTAAAAGAGAAGCAGTTGGTGAAAAAAATACAGAAAAACATATCTGGGTTACAAAACAAATTCTGTTACAAAAATTTTTTTTAAGATATTGGAAAAAGCTGGCTGAACTTAGATTGAGCATTCAGACCCTAAAATAGAATATTTGATAAAATTTAGAGTGAAAAGAAGTTCTTTCACAAAAGGAAATCTCAGAGTGTCAAAGGGCATTCTTTTTATAAAAATTGTGATATTTTTATGCTTATAATAGTGTCGGCTCCCCAAGGGTTTCCTTCCCGTTTAGGCCACCACAGAGCACTGAGCAGAGTTCCCTGTGTTATACAGTGAACTACGTACAGTGCGCTATACAGTGGGTTCTCATTAGTTATCTATTTTATAGCACTGAATATTCTGAATATGCATTGGAAGGACTGATGTTGAAGCTGAAGCTCCAATACTTTGGCTACCCGATGCAAAGAACTGACTCACTGGAAGAGATCCTGACGCTGGGAAAGACTGAGGGCAGGCGAAGAAGGGGATGACAGACGATGAGATGGCTGATGGCATCACCGACTCAATGGACATGTGTTTGAGCAAACTCGGGGTGATGATGGACAGGGAAGCCTGGCGTGCTGCAGTCCACGGGGTCACGGAGAGTTGGACACGACTTCGCGATTGAAGAACAACAAAAGTGTATATACGGGCTTCCCAGGTGGCTCCAGCGGTAAAGAAGCTGCCTGCCAATGCAGGAGACTTCAGAGGGGCGGGTTTGATCCTTGGACTGGGAAGATTCCCTGGAGGTGGGCACGGAAACCCACTCCAGTATATGTCAACCTCAGTCTCCCAATTCATCCCATCCCCTCTTTCCCTTTAATATCCATGTAAGAGAGCTGACTGTACAAATCCCAGCTGCCACTTCCTCCCTATGGCCTTTCCTGCACTGCAGGATGGAGAGGACCACAGAGCCTCCCTACGGCTTCTCACTGGCCTACCCAGTCTTGTGCCATTAGGATTATGAGGTTTGGTTTCATCTTAAATGCCCTCATCCACCTTGTGTTAGGCTCTGCTATTTTAGCAAGAGGATTCCCCCAAAGTGTCTACAACTTGAAAAATTTCCAAAGGACAACAAGCCACCATTGAATGGCCACAGCCATCAGAAGCCTCTCTCAGAAGCCAGAGGCACCCTCCTTTGCATATCCCTCAGAGGAGAAAAATCTGGATCCTTGGAGGGTGGGCTTTATTTTTAGAATCACTGTACATGGCATTATTAGTAGACGCCTCTCTCTCTCTAAGGCCACTATCCAGTATGTGCCCTATTCTTAGTCTTCTAGGGGGGTTCCTCACTGTGGGACCCTCACCTGTGCTTAGCCCAGGGTTCTGTCCTTGGTTCTCCTGTCCTCTCTGTTGCCTGCATTCTCTGTGGCCAACCTTCCCCTCCAATGGCCTTACAGGTCCCTGCAGACCAACAGCTTCACACGGACTTCTACCTACAAGCAGACCTCTCTGCTGAACTCTGGTCCCATAGTATCAACCCCTAGATGGTTGATTCTCCCTTGACATACATCTCAAAATGACACTTCAGCCTCAACTCGTCCACTTGTGAACTGCAATTTCTGTTCTCCATCAATCTGCTCCTTCTCCCTTTCAGCTCAGTTCACTCAGTTGTGTCCAACTCTTTGCGACCCCATGGACTGCAGCACACCAGGCTTCCCTGTCCATTACCAACTCCTGGAGCTTGCTCAGACTCATGTCCATCGAGTAAGTGATGCCATCAACCACCTCATCCTCTGTCATCCCCTTCTCCCTTTACTTCCCTAGAATGACGAATGACTCCACTGCCAATGCAGTCACCTAAACTAGACACCTAGGTGTCTCTTTCTGTTCTCGGCCCTCCCTACACCGAAACATCAACACCTGTCATTCCTCTTTGTTCAACAGGTCTCAGACTTACTTCTTTCCCACAGCCATTAGACTTGGTACAGGACATCTCTCATTTGGGCTGTGAAATGGTGTCCCAACTAGCATCTCTGGGTCAGTCTCACCCCTTTTATGAATTTACCTCCTATAAGAGGAGTATGTCAGAGTCAAAGGAGATAAGAAACTTCCGCCTCCAAAACTCCACCTAAGCCAGAGCAGCTTACAGACTTCAGGTTCATACAGACTTCAGTTATTGTATTTGAGAGATACAAAACAATAATTTTTAAAGCCCAGATTCCTTAATCAGAAAAAAAAATGAAAAACCCTCTCATTTTTATAGAGGCAATGCTGACGTCTCAAGTCTTAGCTCTGTCTCTCTTCTATTCCACATTAAACTAATTGCAGTTCCCTGAAAATGCATGCCTATTCTAGATTATATATTTACTTGTACCTAGTTATAAAACTTACCAGTAACTACTAATTCTTCAAGAAACATCTCAGATAATACCTCCTTTGTGAAGTCCTCGAGGAACCACATCCTTCCACCAAACTAAGTAGAGTGGGTCACCTCTTCTTATGGCCCACCCTTGAGCATCTCATAAATCACTTCATATTTCACTGTGATTAATTATGCACTAGAGCTTTCCTCTTCCAGAGTGTGAGCTCTGTGAGAACAGATAGGGTCCATACCCATTTCTTTTCAATATCCTCTAAGATGCCAAGTTTGGCGCCAGTTGTGAAAGTGGACTCCTGATAGAGGCTTGTGGAACAAATGAAGCCAGATGACATATCTGAGCATGTCTGGTGAAGAAGATGGACAGTCTAGTCACAGGGTATTATTCAAGACCAAGAACAATGTGTGAAACAAGCTTTGGTCTGATTCAAACTATTTCTAAAGACAAATCTAAGAAAAAAAAGTTATAAAATCTATTTTTCAACCAAAGTATCATGAAAAATGAAGCATTTGCAATCCCTAGGTGACTGCTTAGGGCAATGTTCATTTGGATGGATGTATCTAAAAATAGTCTTACCACAAAGCTATGATAGCATCTAATCTCTGCATAGCCTCCTGATAAGCCAAAAGAAGAAGTCTTACTTTGTCCATTGCAGCAGAGAAAACTATTTTGAACTCTGGCAACCCACAGCATTCTAATGACCTCTAAGAATTCTACAGTGTTTTTAGCTTCTCCTGGCTCAAAACTTTATGCATAAAAGATTAAGTAAAATGTCCAGAACTAGAGAAAGAGAGAGGTTGAGAGAGAAAGAGAGAGAGAGAGACTGACTGAGAGCAAGAAAAGGAAAACCAAAACTCTAAAGCTCTAAAAGGACTTAAATTTTAGGCATAGGTTTCACATCTTTCTTGGCAAAAAAGTCTCCCAATCCTGAATTCATTTAATTAACGCTGAGCAATTCACCTAACTCTTGCTGGTTATATTTTTACGTTTGGTAACTTTCAATGTGTCCTAATTCTAGGGCATCTTTAGTTAAGCACTATGAACATAACTTGCAATATGCAGAATTTAAACTATATAAGGTTTTTAGATAGGAATCATTCTTAGATTTAAAAGGAGAATAACAGTATTTACTCATTTACTAATAATGGAAAGTAAGTCCTCCCTTCTTTTGGTTCCTTTCTGATCTGGAGTAACAGCTTCCGACAGGCCTTCAACTCCAAAATCTAGGCTTAATCCGTCCTTCTTACAAATCAGAGAACTGTGTCTAAGAAAATGCGTGGAAACAGGAGGCATTCAACAAATATGGCTTGTGATCTCTCTTCTTAGTTCATTTAAAAAAAAAAAAAAAACACTGCTTTTCCAATTTCAAAAGCCATATAAACGCTAGGATGCCAGAAGTTGCATACATTTCCCACCTTCTCAGCATCTCTCAATCCTTATCACCACCAAAAAAGTCCTACTGTGATGGTGGGAAAAAATGCCATTGCTAACACTTTTTATATACATAGCTGCCTCATGTTAGGGCTGTAGCTCCCTGCTGCACACACAAATTACAAAGATATGCCCTGACTGATAATGAGGGCTAAAGGTTCAACTTGCGAAGAAACTTGGTTTAAGATGTTATCAGCTGGGAAAGCTATTTCATCACATCAACATTGCCATGGGCTGTCGAAAACCCAACCAGGGCTCCCTTCTTCAAAAGTCCAGGAACACTTTTTTTTTCTTTCTTTCTCCCCCCAACTCAGCCTGTTTTTTTTTTTTTTTTTTTTTTAAGAAGAAAAAGAAAAAAGGCACAGAACCCACTGAGATAGCCTTGGTCCCATCAAAGAGAGATCGATCTCGGGTCTGCCTTCATTGACTGATTGTCAGTTTCAGATGGCTCTTTTGTGAGGCCTCTGCAGCTTGATGCTGAGTGATGCCTCCGCCTTGTCTAAACTGGACTGGGCACCGCCGAAGATTTCCAGCGTGCTTGGATCCACAGCCCAGCAGAACAAATAAACATTCCCCCTCAGCCTTTCTGCCTACTTTATCTCCCTCTCCGGGAGCAAGAGGTTTTGAGGGTGCTAATGTTTACACAATGTTCAGACTTTCTTCCCCCTGTTTCCTGAATTTGAGAAGACACATCCTGCATGACCTGGGCTAAGAGATAACACCAAGTCACCACTGGGTGCCCCCGTCTACCGGATGACTTAAAGCTGCCGTCTTCTCCGCGGCCCCCCCCCACCCCAATCCCTTTCCTCCCCCACCCCTCACAGTCTTACCAAGGAGGGCAGGAGATAAGCTAGGCAGTCCTGAAAGGCAGGCGCAAAGGCAGAAGTCTCCAAGAGGCAGCCAACAAAGCGGCCTTTTATTTCTACCTAAAGAGATACTTGGTTCAGTTCATCTCAAAGACCTGCTTTAAGGTGCATGAACATCTCAGCAGAGTTTACCAAGTGAATCTTCAAAAAAAATGTACCCAGAAGACATATTCTGGTGCTTATCCATTGTGTGCTATTGAGAGGCGGGAGCTAACTGAGAGTAATCAGGAATGTCTGTGAGAAAAGAATTCAGGGCAAACCTTTCTTTGATCCGTCTTCTCATCTGTCAAGGGGTCTATGTAACAGCATCTAGACTTCTTGGGACGATTACATGAGATTACCAGCACAAGTATTCTGCCCAACGCCTGGCACACACAAAATGCTCAATAGCTATTAGAAATCATCAGGACTGATATCAGCAGCATTCTGTGTTTAAAAAAAAAAAAAACTGGGGGGAGAAAGATCAAAGAAGATAATGAATATTGATTTTTTTTAATCCTAAAATACTCCAGCCATAAATGGGAATAACTACTTATTTTTTTTCCCCAAGGCACTTTCATAGTTACTTCCCACTTTTCCCCTCTGAACAGTATAGAAATCACCATGTTTAATGTGGTTCACTAAAAGCTACAGAGCCACAGCAGCCTGGTGCTGGGTGAACTCTCAGGACAAGTCATGCGGGTGAGCGCTGGGACGGCCAGGCTGCTGGAGGATAACGGCAGCCTGCTCCAGGTGTTAAACCTGGGGTGCCAGGGCAGTGAGCAGAAGCTAAACCTTAGAACCAAGCTGGCAACCATGGTGTTTCAGAGGATGGTGAAAAATGATCCTTGTGATTGTCAAGGAAGGCAAGAAGGAAGGGAGGAAGATGGGAAGGAGGGGGGAAGGGAAGGGAGACGGGAAGGAGGGAGGGAGGGGAAAAAAAAAAAAGGAACGAAAGGAAAGCGAAGGGAAAAGGGGGGAAGAAATAAAGAGAGGCGGGAAAGTAAGCAAGAAAGAGGAAGACAGAAAGAAAAGGAATAAAAGGTGGAGAGGGGAAAAGTGTTGCTTATAGAAGCCAGCTGCTTGGGCCGTGGCGCCAGCGACCCCTTATCCTGCTACTTTACGCCTGCAACCCCACTGCCCCCACTGGCACCGGCACAACTAAATGTTGACTTCAATGCTTCAGAGAGCACTCGACTGATTTTGTACATGATTAATTGCCAAAGACATGGCTGGCCATATGGAACAGAGAAAGCATCAAGTCATTCATACTTCTGTATGCAATCGCTTGGCCCTGTTGTTTTAATGTACAGGAAAGAGCTAGTATAGCACAGCCCTGGTGTCTTGCCCCTGACAGCCCATTAAGAAATCTCAAAGCACCTAGTCGAAGTTAGGCTGTTGGCTTTTCAATAGCAGCCTAATAAAACAGAAGCCAAGCTTTCCAACCCGTCTTAAATCTTTCACATACAGTACATTAACTACCGGGGCTAGAACAACGGGCTTCTTATGATAGGAAATGGGATTTGATTTCTAGTTTCTGCATACTTACTGAAAGCCTTTTTTTGACCTTTATGGAGTTTACAAAAATCATTGTTCTTTACCCTCCAAAGAGCCTAATAGATTCATTTGTTTCAGCAGAGTCAACACTTAGTCACTATTTCGTGCAGTCTATATAATAAAGCTGATTCATGGGGAAGTGAGAGAAACAGCATAATTTTTCTTGCCAAGAGAGCCCAGGAATCATTCTAGCTTCTGAAACATTCACTTTCTTTCAAAACAAGGAAGAAAAAAAAAACCTATACACTAGGGGGTAAAGTCTCACATACACACCCTTATTACTCTCCCCTCCCTTTCCCATCACTCTGTGAAATGAACCCATTCGATGCGGGAAAGAATATCCATTTATTTTCCAGCTGTTCTCCTGTTGGCCCAGGGCGACACTCTACTCCAGGCCAAAGAGGGTGCCACCTCAGGTGTCGTTCTAGTCCCCAGCTTACAGCCTCTTAGCTTTCTCCATTACTAAAATCTTTGCGGACTGTTACTTTCTGTCTAAGGGGACCAGGTATCCATTTCCACAATACTTTCCTTTCAAGGATTTTCAAATGACAGCACTAAAAACGAATGGCATCAGTAGTTTCCTTTGTCAGTTCTGACATGTGTTGGCGGAGATGACTTTGTTGGTGCTTTTCATTAGAAAATATTTATATCATGTTTCATGTCTCAGGACTTGGAGGTGTTGAAATTATCCTCACCCCAGAAGACACCATATATGGGAAATTCCACTTGACGGCCTATTCATTAGCAGGGCTATAATTGCCTCTACTGCTGAACTGAGCTAATGGCCCATGGAGGGCTCTAAGTCAATGGGAAGTTCCCTGTCTCCTCGCTGCCTCGCCTTCCCTGCAAGATGCTGGTGACCTCCTGGACAAGCAGCTCAACTAATCAACAATATCATGACACAAGAGCATCTGGGCAAGGCCACTGGAAGAAAGAAGCAGCGAAAGCCTTGAAAGTGACTCAGCGATGTGACAGTGAAGGCTCAACACAGAGTTTCTGCAAAGGAAAGAGTGTGGGGACTCCCCTGGTGGCTCAGTGGTTAAGACTCTGTGCTCCCAATGCAGGGAGCCCAGGTTCAGTGGCTGCTCAGGGAACTAGATCCCGCAGGCCATGCAGCCAAAATAGAAAAAAAGAAAAAAATCCAGAAATAGCCAAAGTAAAAAAAGAAAGAAGGAAAGAAAACTACCAGATCAATAAAAATAGTATGAAAAAAGACAAGAGAGTATTTCCATTGACCATTATCTTACAGTGACTGATTTATTATAGTATGCACTATAAGGTGTGAGGATAATGGGATTCCCATTTCATAGATGGGAAAACTGAGATTGGGAAGGTGAAATACCCAAAGTAAATACACATCAGTGGCAGAAGGGCTAGAGTGCTAATTCTTTACATTTCTAGCTGACTGTTTACTGAAATGGAAGCTCTACTAGATAATAAATGCATCAAGATACTATGTGTAATGCTTTTTATTATATGTATCTACCTAGTAAAGAGAAATACACTGAAATGTGCCTTTCTAAAGTCTTATGCAAAGAAACAAACCTACCATGGCTGCAAAACCTTCAGTAAAGGAAACAGCAAGGTTTGGGGACATTCCAGGTGGTCCAGAGGTTAAGAACTCACTTTGCAATGCAGGGGACATGGGTTCGATCCCTGGTTGGGGAACAAAGATCCCATGTGACTTGGAGCAACTACTGAGCCCACACACCACGACTTAAGAGCCCACACACTGCAACCACTGAAGCCGTGGGGCTCTGGAGCCCTCTCACTGCAACTCCTGATTGGCGTGCCACCATTAGAGGGTCTATGTGCTGCAATGAAATCTCACACATTGCAACGAAGATTCCATGTGCTGCAACTAAGACCCAATGCAGCCAAATAAGTATTTTTTAAAAAAGAAAATAAAAAAGGAATGGGCCTTTCCACCTTTTTTAAAAAAAGAAAGAGAACAGAAATGTTTCAGTGACAGCCATGCAGAGCAACACCACCCAGGTCTCGAATTCAGTCTCGACATACACACACACCTCACGTCATGAATATTGTTAACAGAATGACAGCCGACTTCTCTTCAGCTACTCCAGCAGTGCCTTGCCTTATCTTCGTCTTTTCATCAAAATCTATTCACTCCACAAATAAGAGCAAGAACTCTCCCAAGGCCACTGCAACACACACACACACACACACACACACACCCAGTCCCCAGCCGCCACTTCTAAGAATCTCACTGCGCTAATCTGTTTGTTGTCAGAACTGTTAATTGAAGGTGGAGAATGGGTAGCTACACCAAGCGCTCCGTAATTGAGCCACAGATGATGTCTGGCCTAAGAGTGGCTTAGCGTCTTCCAATCCTTGGGCCAGTGAAAAGGTACCCGAGATCTCCATCAGATCTGCTCCCCCTGCCCCCTCAAACATCAGGAACACAAAGGCTGAAGTGGTCTGTCATGCACACTGGATTATATGAAGTGTAAAACATTGGGGGAAGAAGGGGAGGGGAGGCGGGGAGGCCTCTGAAAGGGAACGGGGAGGAAAAAGAAATCACACTTGCAAGAAGATCCAGCTGACAGCTCAGTCCCTAACAAGTGAGCCAAGTGAATATGTTTGAAAACATTGTGATGCAGGAAGAGTGCGGGCCTTTTGTCTGCAGCCCTACAGTGTGTCTTTAACCCAACTGCTGCCCGCATCACTGAACATATGTTTTCTACACAAGAACTGAAGCAGAAAAGGCTCTTTGTTATAATTCACTCCTTTGTATCTATTGGCTCCCCTGACCCTACCTTCTGCCCACCCCCTTCTCAGTCACATCCAGACCAAAGCCCTGGTAGAAATTGTAACTGCTCAGGAGAGCGAGGCCAGAATGGCCCGCCAAGAACCTTCGACTGCCCCCTGGGGCTTTGAGCACTGCTTCCCACAAAGTGGCAGTAACAGCCCAAGGTTCATTTCTTTAGTGCCTACTAGGTGCTAGGCATCGAATCAAGCATTTTATCAACAGGATCTCATTTCATCAAGAAAACAACTGTTTAAGTGCCACCTCTATTTTTTTTTAATTAAAAACATTTTTAAAATGTATTTATGGCATGCTGGATCTTAGTTCCCCGATCAGGCATTGAATGTGTGCTCCTCTGTTTTTTAAATGAGGAAATTGAGGTATGGAGAGAGTAAATAACTCCCCAAAGCTGCAGGGAAGAGTCCAATTGTGCACACATGAAGCTGGAAATGCTAGTGGAACATTTTAGCAGACAGATGGTCTAGAGTATGACAGAAACATATATGCCAGACTTAAAGATTTGGGGAAATTACACACACACACACACACACACATCATTCTGCACTTAACTCTTACTCTATCTGAGCTGACAACTGGATGGCATGGAACTCAAATTTATTAAGCAAAGCTGATGGGGATGGGTAAGGAAGAGAATGCTATAGGAAGCAAGTCAGGTGGTCTCTTGCCCTGTGGATTTTAGGATGAAGAGAAAGGACACAGGCTCTTGAATCTATTTCATGGCTGAGTTAGCCATGGCAAGTGACTTACCCTCCGTACCTCGGTTTCTTGATCTATAAGAGAGACTGTTTCTAGCACCTACTTCAAAGGGTTGTCATTGCTGTTCAGTTGCTAAGTTGTGTCTGACTCTTTGTGACTCCATGGACTGCAGCATGCCAGACCTCCCTGTCCTTCACCATCTCTCAGAGTGGGCCCAAGTTCATGTTCTTTGAGTTGGTAATGCTATCCAACCATCTCATCCTCCGCCACTCTCTTCTCCTTTTGCCTTCAATCTTTCCCAGCATCAGAGTCTTTTCCAATGAGTCACCTCTTTGCATCAGGTGGTCAAAGTACTGGAGCTTCAGCTTCAACATTAGTCCTCCTAACGAGTATTCAGGGTTGATTTCCCTTAGGTTGACTGGTTTGATCTCCTGGTTGTCCAAGGACTCTTAAGAGTCCTCTCCAACACCACAGTTTTGAGAGTATCAACTCTTTGGTGTTCAGCCTTCCCACTTGAATCTGTCAGCAAAGTTATGTCTTTGCTTTTTAATATACTGTCTAGGTTTGTCATAGGGTTGATGGGATTCAATTTTTTCATATAAGGTACTTACAGAAGAGGAACTAAAAAGCCTCTTGATGAAGGTGAAAGTGGAGAGTGAAAAAGTTGGCCTAAAACTCAGCATTCAGAAAACAAAGATCATGGCATCTGGTCCCATCACTTCATGGCAAATAGATGGAGAAAAAGTGGAAACAGTGTCAGACTTTATTTTTTTTGGGCTCCAAAATCACTGCAGATGGTGACTGCAGCCATGAAATTAAAAGACACTTACTCCTTGGAAGAAAAGTTATGACCAACCTAGATAGCATATTCAAAAGCAGAGACATTACTTTGCCAACTAAGGTCCGTCTGGTCAAGGCTATGGTTTTTCCAGTAGTCATGTATGCATGTGAGAGTTGAACTGTGAAGAAAGCTGAGTGCCGAAGAATTGATGCTTTTCAACTGTGGTGTTGGAGAAGACTCTTGAGAGTCCCTTGAACTGCAAGGAGATCCAACCTGTCCATTCTGAAGGAGATCAGCCCTGGGATTTCTTTGGAAGGAATGATGCTAAAGCTGAAACTCCAGTACTTTGGCCACCTCATGCGGAGAGCTGACTCATTGGAAAAGACTCTGATGCTGGGAGGGATTGGGGGCAGGAGGAGAAGGGGACGACAGAGGATGAGATGGCTGGATGGCATCATGGACTCGATGGACATGAGTCTGAGTGAACTCCGGGATCTGGTGATGGACAGGGAGGTCTGGCGTGCTGCGATTCATGGGGTTGCAGAGTCGGACACGACTGAGCGACTGAACTGAACTGAACTGAACTGAATGACACTCCAGGTGCTATTCACATGCATTATATCACAGAATTCTAAAAATAAGTCTGCACAATAAAAGTAGTATTATCTCTATTTCATATATGTTGAAAAACTGAGATGCAGAAAGGTAGAGTAATTGGCCAAATTTTACACCATGAATAAGTAACAGAGCCAAATCTAACCCCTGCATCAGCCTCCAAGGACCAAAGCCAACACATGTGTAAACTGATTTACACTTTACAAAGTGTTTTCATGAACAATGGTTCATGTAATCCTCACAACAACTATGTGAGTTAGGTAGAGCAAGTGTTACTAACCTTATTACAGATAAGGACTCTGAGGCTTGGTTATATTAAATAACTCATTCAAGATCAAAATGAATATAGAAATCAAGCTATGACTAGACATCAGGTGCTCCAACTCCAGGCCCAATACATTTCAAACACACGGAGCACAAGGAACAGACTGTTCTGAAGGCAAATTTCCATGTAATAAATCAAACAATTTGAGTCTCTACTATAAGGCTATCTGTAATCTGTAAGGCCACAGTACCTGGCTACCAGGAGCTTACTATCTAGACAGAAAAATAAAATATATACATGGGGTGGAAGGTGACCAAAGCGGTTATGTAAATTAACTATTGAACTGTCAGACTTGATTTTGATTTATAAAAGAGTAGACTGTCCTGTTCACGGCCAAGCATAACCATTATTATTTAACCCTGATCTGCTAAGTACTCTTATCCTTTTCATTTTGAGGCAATGAAAACTAAAATGTGAACCCGTAAGAATAAAGATACAACTAAAAAATTTCAACATAAGGATCTGCCCACCCTTAAAAAAAAGTCTTATTTTCCTTAAGATTCCTGAGGTCAGAGCTATGTCCTGCTGTAATGAAGCTGCTCAGGCTATTGACAATGTGACTATTAAAACTCTAAATGAAGTAACAATCTGGTGGGAAAGATAATTCAGTACAGGTCACGTGGGCAGAGTTGCTGCACTTGTCCACAGATAAAATCTACCCAAGACAAATGTAGTCCCTGCCTGTTTACACTCTCTGTAAACACCACTGCCTACCAAGTCTTCAATGTCAGCATTACTTGCTTCGTGGCACATATCTGCTCAGAGAACACATACACACACGGTTTGGAGACAGAGTTCTCAAACAGGAATTCAGGAATTATTTAAACGCCTATTAAAGCAGTAATTTAAGTGCATATTACTAACGCATTAATAGTAGCTATGAAAAGAAAAACACATTCCAGTGGCTAAATAAATACAACTAGAGAGGTATTAATAACAAAACAACCACAAAAACGATCAATGGTTGGACATTTACCACGTGCCAGATCCTGTCCTGATCGCTTCTCATGGATTCCTTGTTACATCCTCGTAACAGTTCAGCTAAGCAGGTTTTATCATTATCCCAATTTACAGACAAGAAAATCAAGGCACACAAGTATTAAATAACTGGTGTGCAGTCACACAGGTGCTAAGCGGTGGGGTCAGGATTCAAACCCAGGGAGTCTGGTAGCAGAGTCCACTCTCTCAACCACGAAACTATGTAATGACTGGAGCACATCCTATGAAGCCGGGAAACAGCATCTCATTTAACCCTTCCAACAACCCCTTAAGGTTTGTTGGTATCATTTACAAACCCATTTTACCAGTGCTTAATAACTGGTCCAGGATCTCATTGCCAGCAGGTGGCAGAATAAGGGTGGTTACCAGAACCAGGGTAAATGCTGCTAAGTTCTTAACAATCATTTCAGTATCAGACTAGGGTTCAGAGATGGTCTCTACTTATAGAAGAAACAGTGGCTTACTTTCTGGTTGACTGCAGTCCCACTTAGATGAAAAGACAGAGGACCTGAGGTCACAGGGAACAGCGCCATTTTTCAAATCCTGAAGACACCAAATGGTTGCTGAACCTCATCTCTACCCAACTCTCTTTCCACCTACATTTGCTTCAGATATCCAGACGTGTCCCAGCTATAATGCCCAAATCAAGGCTGAAAATTACATCAGTCAGGATTTTTTTTACCCTTTCTTACATTTATGAATATCACACATGAAAGGAATAGGAGTGCCGACGGAGACACTAACTTTTTTTTTCGTTTTTATTTTCTATTGGAGTAGAGTTGATTAACAATGTTGTGTTAACTTCAGGCATACAGCAGAGTGATTCAGATATACACATAAGTGTATCTATTCTTTTTCAAATCTTTTTCCCATTTAAGTTGTTACATAATATGGAGCAGAGTTCCCTGTGCTATACAGTAGGTCCTTGTTGGTTATCTATTTTTATAGTAATGCACATATGTCAATCCCACACTCCCAATTCATCCCCACCCCACACCCCCCCCCCGACCTTTTCCCTTTCACTAACTTCTGAATGCCAGCATTATATAGAAAGTTACAAAAATCTTTGAGTTGGGCAGATTTTATCCTGTTTATATATCTAGTGCCACAGACAGCAGCCACCATTAGATCTTACAAGTGGCTTAAGCAGTAGAAATGTAGCTTCTTTCTGGTTAGGCTAATACACCTGGTGTTCATGTCAGCCATTAATACAAGAACATGACTGAAGGAGCATCTACAAATGTATCAGAATTTGTGTCTGAAGTTTATGAACATTAGATTTTTCAACTCTAGACTTCTCAGGAATTTATAATAGAAAACTGTCACTACACTGCACTCACTTTCTTAAATTATTCCAACTGCGATTTGGAGTAAAATCAACAATCAAAACAACTCAACGAGAACACGGAGGGGGTCCTTCCTGGTGATCCAGTGGCTAAGACTTGGCACTTCCAGTGCAGGGTACCCAGGTCTGATCCCTGGTCAGGGAATGAGATCCCACATGCCACAGGTAGGAGTTGCAACTAAGATCCAGTTCAGCCAAATAAAGAAATATTAAAAAAACAGAACAAAACACAGAGAGGCTCTGCACACAAATGGGCTACTTCATACCCTGCAGCAGGAGCAATAATGGGAATCAGTCCAGGGGCCTGCCTTTGCCCTTTAACTCATCTTCTATTAAAAAAAAAAAGTTTCTTTTCATTTATATTTGGCTGTGCGGGCTCTCTGTTGTGGTACGTGGGTTTCTCAAATGGTGGCACGCAGTCTCTAGAGCACACGGGCTCAGCAGTTGTGGTGGGCAGGCTTCCCTAGTTGCAACACGAGAGCTTAGGTGCCCGACGGTACCTGGGATCTTAGCTCCCTGACCAGGACGAGAACCACTGCGCTGGAAGGTGGACTCTTAACCACTGGACCGCCAGGCAAGTCCCTAACTCATTTTTCAGTGCCTCCTATCTAATGAATTCTGATTCTAAAGCTAGAAACTATATTTTATTCATCTTTGGGGAAAGAAAGCAATTATTTCAACTTCAATCATTGATACCTTTTAAAAACTATCCCCTCCATGAAACACTTTGATATAAACAGGTACAGACTAAGCAGGGTTTCACCTGAGCTTTATAAAGGTAATGTGGTCACCACAAAGGTGCTCTGCAAGCCCCAAAGACAACAGAAACCACATTTCTGTCTTGAGTGATACAATCTAAAAGCTGCTAATACTACCGCTGTTGGCACGAATTCCTACTTAACTAACTGGCTGCACTCAGGACAGTTTTACGCTTTGATAAGCAGATATTATTGGCTCATCTCATAGAGATAATTGCCTCTCCTGCCTTGTTTAGTGGTGATACATTCCATACCCAAAGATTAAACCGTTGGAGAAAACCCGTGGTGGGCACGGTCCTTTCATGTCAAAATCGTCTCCGTGAGACTGAACCAGGACACTTTAACTTTGGGGTTTAGACAATGGGCTTTCTGAAAGGATTAGAAAAATGGGCAACAACTGAACCTCCTCCTCCCTCCTGTTCAAGGCCACCACCTGCTGCGGCATTTTTGTTTCAGTAACAATGCAGCCTTCATGTTTGAGGCTCATATTTAATGTTTGCCGAACTGGCCCCTTTGGTTTAACTCTTAAGGAGCAGAAAAAAAAAAAAAAGAGCGAGAGAGATTTCTTTTTACCAAACAAACAAATAAACACAGCAACCTACTTTCCTGATTGGCTCCCGACAAATAAATATATGTAGATCATCAGCCCGCTTACCTTCATACACCACCCTGGCATCAGAGTATCAGAGTATAAGAGATGCTCTTTATATTTAATAAAGTATTACTGGTCACTAAGAGCTGCATAACATTTGTGATTTCATGGTTCGCTACAGTAACAGGTGTGGTGGTAAACAGCAATGTAAAGTGTTTTTAAAAAGCGGTGGGCGGGGTGGGGTAGTGGTGGTGCGTGGATCACCTTGGAGACATTAAGCAGCTTTAAACACTGACAGCAGAAAAGGGAAAATTTTTAAGCAATTTGGTTGGGTCAGTAAAAAGTAACACAGGTCAGAGGAACAAAATGGTACCCAAAAATTCTGCCCATTGATAAATGGCCGTACTGTCTCGTGGTTGGCTGCACAGGCAAAGGCGAAGCAACTGTCGGATGAAAACGAAAATATGCTCTCTTTGTGGCGCTCGGACAATAAGTTACTTCAGCTTGGTGAGCGCCTGAGGCCCCATTCTCCCCGTGTGCGCGGCTGGGGTATACATTAATGAAAACAAAGGGGTCCGTTTTCATTGTAACCATGCAGAAGGGTTAAGCATTTGACCTTCAAGTATGGTGTGCTTGTGCTCGGTGGAAAGGTTCTTGACAGTATCAACAAGAATTACTGCTGTTCGAGAAAGGGGACACAATTAAAAACAATCTCAGATGCTTGTCGTACAGCTGTTCAAGTTTCAGCTCTGTGTGACCTCTAAGGACGCTACGTGTTTAACGGAGACAATTTAAGATATTTTAGTGAGTCCCTTAACCATTCACCATCACCATCCTTCCACTTGGGAGTACGTAGCCTAAACCACACAAGCGCTTTTCCAGTAATGAGATTTTTACGCTGTGGGGTTTACCCTTAAAGCCGTTTGCCTCCCCAACCTGTCCTCCACTTGCAATCTGACCACCCTGAGGACCAGCCACAGATCAGACCTTACCGGGGACATTGGCAGAAGGCTGGAATGTGTGACTTGAGAGAATCCAACTCCTTTAAAAGACAAGGGCGTTGTTTTTTTTTAAAGCAAAATCTTATCACTCTCTACTTCTCCCCAAAAATGATCTTACTGAAGGAAAGTTTTTCTTCTATTAAATGATAATTTCTCCAAAAAAAGAACTTTCCTTGCACAAAAACAGAATCATCTATTTCCAGTTTGCAAGAGAGAAAGCACTGAGACATCCCTGACACGGAAACAGGTCAGGACAAAGCAAACCAACAAAAAACACAAGCACTTCTTCTGAGACAGTGGGGAAGACGGTTTGAAAAGAAACAGAAATTCTGAGGTAAAAGACAAACTCCTTTGTCTCGGCTGAGGGAAACCACTGTCTTCCTGCTGCTTGATCTTAGAGTCAGCGAAGACTCTGAAACTCTTCCACAAGTAAGAGGGTCCCTGGGAAGTGACCGAGAGAAGGTGTGGGCCACCGCTGGGCCAGGAACCTGCTGGGAAGTGGAGGGCTGGCAGCCGGGGCCTGCACCCGCCATTCAAGGTACAAACCATCCCAGCCTGCCCCAGATTTGAGGAGGTGAGACTTCCCACATCTCAGGAAGAAAGGAAGTCCCATGGAGGTTAAACAAAGGCAAGAGACAGGCCAAATCTCGTAAAGAGTGTGGCATGGGGAAAGTTTTGTTTGTCAAACACACTTTAATCTCAAAAGTCGCTGGGCTTTGATGTTGCCCCAAACAGAACACCTATATGGTTTGCAAGATTTACAGCATTTCCAGAGGGAACACTTTCATGCTCCAGGGTTTTTCCTTGGGAGATTAAGGTTTATTTTCTCCCCGATGTTCACTGCGTCTGACTCTGAGAGCCTCATATGAGACGAGGACATTTTCTTGCCCTCTGACTCATCAAATCCCCCAACTTTTTATTCATCAAATCAAGTTCTTTTTTTTTTTTCAGGGAACAAAAGCTGCTGGAGAGTTTCCAAACTGTGGGGTAATCACTGTCATTCTGACAAGACAGAAGTGTTTCTTTTGCAGAGTCAACTCCCAAGAGAGATCACAGAAGAGGGACTTTAAAAAGGCTGCGCTAATCTCTATATTATAAAAGGCCACACAATTCATTTCTTAAGTTGAAACGAGGAGACGCAAAGGAGATGGGAAAAGAAACAAATCACCACCTCGGCCTGTACATCAAGGCGGCCTGCCGCAAACCTTAGCACTCAAATAATCATAAGTCGCGTGGAACAGAAGCGCATCAAAGGGGCCACCAGAGGTACAGTTCACTGGAAGGCACCTTTGGCATTTCCACTAGCTCTCCTTTCTTTAAGTTGGATCTGATTCTTCTGACCTCAATGTGAGACCTGATCTGTAAGGACAGAACTTTCTAAGGCATTAGGTCAAGAAGCTGCTAGTAAATTTCAACTGACTCATGCATCTACTTAATTAATTCCAGCTTGGCTTAGAAAAATGGCAGGTCGGATCACAGAATGAATCTTCGCCTGGATGTTGGCGGCTCAGATGGGAAAGAATCTGCCTGCAATGCGGAAGACACGGGTTTGATCCCTAGGTCAGGAAGATCTCCTTGAGTAGGAAATAGCAACTCGTTTCAGTATTCATCCCTGGAGAATTCTATGGACAGAGGAGCCTGGCAGGCACAGTCCGCAGGGTTGCAAAGAGTGGGACACGACTGAGCAACTAACACTTTCGCTTTTTTTTTTTCTGGATGTTGATATTTCTTCTTCCCGTGGCACTGTTGCCAACGTTTGGACCCATGAGCAGGCCATTTCCTGGTTCTCACAGTCCCATCTACCTACACAAGGTTCTTCCCTTCACGTTCTAATTGTCTATTGTAGTCTGCAGGTAATGATTCTTTCGCCATGGCAAGTGGGGATCGGCCACTTCTGCCAAAACAAAAGGCGAAACACAGAAAAGAATCCCCTACACATAGACTTAAACAACACAGGCTTGACAGAAAAGAAGTCTATTCCCAATCGAAGGAATGGAAAATGTAAACAAGCCCCTTGGGTGTCTTATTCATAATGATGTAATGGAAGATGCTTCTTTCCCACTCAAGTATGTCAATCTCTTCAGAGGACTTCAAGCATTTCTGAAGTCCTAACACAGAAAACCACAAAAACACACTGGGGTGGGGGAGAGACTTGCTGGACAGCAGCATGCGATTAGCAGAGGCTCAAGTATACCCAGGTGTCCTGGCTTCCATCTGCACAACCTTCTAGAGATTACTAGTTGAGGCTGCCTTAGGACACATATAACTGTATGTGGGTGGGTGCCCAGTCACTCAGTCCTGTCTGTCTCTTTGCGACCCCATGGACTGTAGCCTGCCAGGCTCCTCTGTTCACGGGATGTTTTCAGACAAGAATACTGGAGTGGGTTGCCCCTTCCTCCTTTAGGGGATCCTCCCACCGCAAGGATCAAACCCACGAGTCCTGCGTCTCCTGCATTGACAGGCAAATTCTTTACAGTGAGCCACCTGGGAAGCCCACACATAGAACTGGAAGTGAGATTTTACTCGAAATTGCAACCATCTGAACCTTCTCCAAGCACCCTAGCTACACTCTGATAAGACCCAATCCCTTTCCTTGGCTTTTCCACCATGGACACACACTTGTGCAATAATGAAGGTATGTCTGTCCCTTTGAGGGTCAGTTTCTTCCATGAGATTTGCAACAAAACACACCTTGGATTTTAAGAGTACAGCCCTGTAGTTCCAGTATTGATTTTTCATTTTGCCCCACAACTATCACCACAACTGATATATGGCCATGAACAGGTTCCTTGGCCTTAGAGACCAAATTAATCACGAAAATCAACAGCCTGTTTTTTTATGCCACGGCGTTCAATGTTCATTCTCAACATATATTGCAAAAGCCTGAGCCAGCACCCAGTGCCATTTTGGAGATGCATTGCTAAATTGCCCCCCATTTATGTTGGAATACGACAATGGTTTTGCAAATTAAAATGTTTATGGCTCCAGGTCAGCCTTTAATCAGCTACCGGGCAAGTGAAGGTCTACAGGCTCACAGCTGGAGGAACTCAAGAATTCTCACAGCTAACTGCAGCGCCCCCATCTGGCTAAAATGTGCCTCTTCTCAGGCGCCTCAGGTTGACCTACAGCATCCCAGGAAGACAGAGCTGCTCTAAGAAACCTCCTCTCAGGTCCCATCACAACAATGTGCAGCCTGGTCCACCAGTCTTCACCCTCCTTGTCCTTCTGCCCTTACCGTGCTACTAGAACTTTCCAAGCTGAATTCAACAGTAGGGTCCCTCTTGACCCTACTGACCTCTCATGGGGCTTGTCACGACGTCTCCTTCAATTCTGCCACCTGCCCCTGGTTTTCTCTGCAGCCCTCTGACTGCCATCTCCTATGCTTAACCTTTATACTGTGAATAGACTCCACCTGTGATGCCCCTTGACTTCTTCACCGGCCTTCTTGCTCACTCACTCCACTTCCTTCGGCTGTGTCTCCATGTTGATGGCTGCCTCATGTTAGGGGCTCTCAAACACAGATGACCAGGTGGAAGAACACTGCCTGGCACATGATAGGCATGGAAGGAATGCCTGCTGAAGACATGACTCCAAGCCCCATGTCTACACTGGCTTCCGGCATCTCTACCAAGCTCCAGACCTTCGGCGATTTCTAGACCATCTTAGGTGTCCTACTGGCTCCTCAAAGTCAACATGGCACTTCAAGTCCTTCTCTCTGTTCCCGCATCCATTCTAACTAAGACTGGATAGCTTGTGAAATTTCCCATGTCTTATCCTCAGCTCTAGTCCCTAACATCCAATTATGAAGTTCTGTGTGTGCACGTGTGTGCTCAGTTGCCTCCGTCGTGTGACTGAAGTAGAGTCTTTGCAACCTGTTGACTGTAGTCTGCTTTATGTACCTCTCTAAAAACTAAGCAAAACTCGGGAATTCATCCGTCTTATTCTCTCCATCGCCCTCCCTGGTTTGGGACCTCATTACTGCTTGCAAGTATATTTGCAACAGGTCTTCCTGTCCCCAGCCTCTTCTTTCTGTGATCCATCCACTGTGCAGCGGCCAGTTACAATTTTGAAAAATGAAAGCTATTCAAAAATCTTTGAAACCAAACCCCCACATTTGCTGGGACTTCCCTGGTAGTCCAGTGGCTAAGACTCCATGCTCCCAATGCAGGGGGTCCGGATTCAGTCCCTGGACAGGGAACTAGATCCCACAGGCCTCAACTAAAGAGCTCTCATGTTCCAACTAAAGATC
Organism: Capricornis sumatraensis; assembly: GCF_032405125.1. Classification (NCBI taxonomy): domain Eukaryota; kingdom Metazoa; phylum Chordata; class Mammalia; order Artiodactyla; family Bovidae; genus Capricornis; species Capricornis sumatraensis. The sequence continues at coordinate 28,023,568 of NC_091088.1, read as the reverse complement.
CCCCTTGCCGCAATGAAGATCGAAGATCCTGTGGGCCACAATTACGACCCGGGGACACATGTATACCTGTGGCCGATTCATGTTGATGTGTGGCAACAACCATCACAATATTGTAAAGGACTTATCCTCCAATTAAAATAAATTAATTAATTTAAAAAAAGACCCAGTGAAGCCAAATAAATAAATAATTTTTTAAGGCCAAATTCCTAAGCATGCCATTCATAAGATCGTCCCATTCCCTCCTCTTCACTGGTTCTCTAGTTCCTAGGTGCCTACCTCTCTCGCTTCCATTTCAGCCCAAAAACAGGTCCCCGAAGCACCAGTGACAAGATACTATATTGTTTCTACAGGCATGCCCTAATGTTCTAGAACTGAGCCCTGTGCCTGCTGCTGGCCTGGCCGAAAATGGGGCCTGTCCCTCCTCTTTAGCTGTGAAAATCTGCCTATCGAAAGTCAGTTCACTCTTCAAGGTACAATCAAAAGGACACTCCTCTTCCACGAGGCCTTCCCCAGCTTTCTCAATCTGACTCATATGCTCTGGGCACTCTCACAATGCTCTGTTTCTTCCTCTCATTTGACATTCCACACTATGCCTTATTTACATGTATGTCTATTTCCTTAACAAGCATGTAAGCTCCATGAATATAGCAACTCTTGATTTGCTCCATTGCCTGACACACTAAATCTTTAAAAAGTCAGTATCTGTTTGTTGGATTCAATAGAAGTCTCACCTGGACTTTGCACCCCTCCAGTGAATGCCAACTGACTACAAAAGTAATCTGTCAAAAGACTTTACAGACTCTACTAGAAGAGGATGGAACAATTAGGGAATGGTAATCTGGGCAGCATCCCACGTCAGCTGGTCAAAGCAAGAGGGATACAGGACTCTCAGAGAAGGATGCTAAGTTATCTTAATTTCAGCCCACAGAGTAAACAAATGGATACTCTCTTGGGGGCTTAAAGGTTATCACATTTCTCCCTCATGCTCGAGACATGTTTATAAACACAGAAGGCTATAATAAAACTCACATGAGAGACAAAACTCAACTCCAGCAAGTGTTTACATTCTAATCAGGGTAACAAATCACTTCTCACCAGGAGATTCCAAGTCAGTCAGCATGAGGATTCTTGTACCTGTGCCAAAGATACCCTGGGCCAGAGACCCTCTGGTCCCTTCAAAGCTGGATGGTGACTCTGGGCATTGACACAAGAAGCATAAGGAAGAATGGCCTCTAAGTGACACTGCTGAAACCACTGTCCAGATTCCGCATGGCTCCTAGAGCCAAACGTCTGGAAATTGCATTGGAAAATACTGCCCTTAATTGTAAATCTAGACATCCCTGGGTAGGGAAGATCCCCTGGAGAACAGAATGGCTACCCACTCCAGGATCCTTGCATGGAGAATTCCATGGACAGAGGAGACTGGCAGGCCATAATCCATGGGGTCACAAAGAGTCGGCCATGACTAACTGAGCACACACAGCAGAAAGAAGCAGATACTTCAGGAATAAAAGTTCTCAGATGGGATATGTGCGGAGGGAAAGGGGTAACTCTCAAGAATGATTCCTCTACTTCTTGCATGAAGAGCTAGCTGAGCAGTGGTACCATTTTCTGAGTTACAGAACTCTAGAAGAAGACTGGCTTCCCTGGTTGCTCAGATGGTGAAGAATCCGCCTGTAAAACAGGAGACCCCGGTTCGATTTCTAGGTCAGGAAGATCCCCTGGAGAAGGGATAGGCTACCCACTCCAGTATTCTTGAGCTTCCCTGGTGGCTCAAACAGTAAAGAATCTGCCCGCAATGCAGGAGACCTGGGTTCAATCCCTGGGTTAGGAAGATCCCCTGGAGGAGGGCACGGCAAACCCACTCCAGTATTGCCTGGAAAATCCCCATGGACAGAGAAGCCTGGTAGGCTACAGTCCATGGGGTCACAAAGAGTCGGACACGACTGAGCGACTAAGCACTGAGAAGGAGACTAGCTCTGGGGGACTGCCAGCCCCACTGTAGGCAGCTTGAATATAAACTGCATTTCCCAACCTCAACCATTACATGTGCTGTTCCCGCAATGGTAGATGTCTACTCTCTCCCCATTGCCATCGTCACCTGCTGAAATTCTCCCCACTCCATAAGACTCAATTCAGAAGTCCCTGCTGATCAAGAAGACTCCAAAATCCTACCCATCCACATGCACCCCACCATCTCCCAAGCTTTTACAGCTCTGTTTGTACATTTGTTGACATCCTCTTCTACCCGGTATACCAATTATAAAGATGGCTATTTCCCTTCTGAGTCCTCCCCAGAATTTTGGAAATGCAACAGGCACTCAATACATTTGTGTTGTTTTAAAGTGAGGCAACACATTTTTAAAGTTTAAAGTGAGACAATATATTTGTCCTGGTTTAAAGTCACCGGGCTTCCCTGCTGGCTCAGCTGGTAAAGAATCCGCCTGCAGTGAGGGAGACCTGAGTTTGATCCCTGGATCAGGAAGATCCCCTGGAGAAGGAAATGGCAACCCACTCCAGTACTCTTGCCTAGAAAATCCCATGGACGGAGGAGCCTGGTGGGCTACAGTCCATGGATTTGCAAAGAGTCAGACACAACTGAGCAACTTCACTTCAGTTCACTTCAAAGTGAGATAGCATTTCCCATTAATTTTTTCAGACATCCATGTAGTCATCCATTCGATCAAACTGAACTTGGTGAGAGGTCAGATACCTGTTGAACAGTCATTCTCAGCCCTGAATACATATCAGAATCATTTGTGAGGCTTTTAAAACATACTGCAACTCGGCCAAACACTGAAATCCACTAAGCACCACAGAATAGACCAATATATTGCTGGAGCCAACATGCACGTGATACTTTTAAAAATTAATCTTGCATGATTCAAATGTGCAGCCAAGATCGAAAGTTATAGCTGTTGAATCCAAGTCCCTGGACATCATGCTCAAGTTCTTAAAAAGCTGCACAGGGGTCTCTCATGTACAACCTAAGGTTGAAGACATTGAAGGCAGAGAAATCACATTCCAGAAAAAGCGGAAAAGATGAAAGTTTTCGGCAGTTGGTAATGGATCATTATTGAACATTTTTAAACAAAGGAGTTTGTAAAATGGACTAAACCAAGAAGAAGGGACAGCAGGCCATTCAACAGATACCACAGGGGCTTCCCTGGTGTCCAGTGGTTAAGACTCCTCCCTTTCATTGCAGGGGAAAGTGTTAGTTGCTCAGTCGTGTCTGACTCTTTGTGACCCCATGGACTGTAGCCAACCAGTCTCCTCTGTCCATGGGATTCTCCACGCAAGAATACTGGAGTGGACAGCCATTCCCTTCTCCAGGGGAGCTTCCTGACCCAGGGATCAAACCCACGTTTCCTGCATTTCAGGTGGATTCTTTACAGTCTGAGCCAGCAGGGAAGCCCCCCATTGCAGAAGGTGTGGGTTCAATCCCTGGTCAGGGAACTAAGATCCTGCATGCCACAGAGCATGACCCCCCAAAAATCTTTTAAATTGAAGATACATATATCTATATATATATATTTATATGTATGTATGTATGAAGCACTATAGCTATAAAAAGGGGCAACTCAGAAAGAGTCTACACTCACAAAGCATGTGTGTCTTCCCTTGCACAACAAATAGCTGCGGTCCTACACTGGGCCCTGAGAACACAGAATAGACAAGACAGAGTCCCTGCCCTTGAAATGCTTCCAATCAGAGAGTGATAAATGCTCTGAGGAAAAAAAAAGCAGAGAAGGAAGGGAGAGGAAAGGGCCACTCTGAGGGGACTTCTGAACAGAGACTTGAACAGAAAGCATGGATTCTAGGCAAATGTAGCCATAAGATGAAGCTGGGAGTCTACGGGAGCTGGAGGAATGACTCAGGTGAAACTGAGGGGGCACTGAATTAGCAGATGGCAGGAGGAATGAAAGAAGAGGTCAGGTTCAAAACAATAATGCTGAAAACATGCCAGGCAATGTACGAAACATTACACTTACCACTGTGGACAAATCTCACCATAATCCCAATAGGGCAGTACTTTCAGCACACCCATTTTACAGAAGAAGAAGCTTGAGGCTCCCCATGTCACTGCCCAGTAGCATACACTCTTAATTCAGCCAGAGCTCAGACTTGGCTAGCCTGAGACCTGAAGTTCTTAACCCAAAAGGATCTAAGCTGGACTACTTCAAAGGGGATAGACTCAAATCGGCAAGACTTGATGACTGATACTGTGGGTCGTGCCGTCAACAGTAGAGCCTGACTTTACAACACAGCAAGGGATGTGACCCATCAGGGCCCAGAGTTATAGAGGGGACCCCACCCAACTCCTGAGAATCTATCAACACAGTTGAGGAAGGGGTCAAAGAGGACTCTCTATCCCTCCTGAGACCTCTTCTCCTCCTTGCCTTTACCTGGAAATATAATTGTAGCCACTCTCTGATCACCTCAATCCTGCCCAAAGTCTTCCTGCAATAAACTCTTACCTAGGAACTGTGTGTGCGGGGTGAAGGCCTGAACTCACAGTTGCAGAGCCAAGCAGAAAAGGGCCAGAACAGAAAATGAACCATTGTTTAAATGACCTCATGAAGACTGACAGGTGGAGGAAGAATGAAGGTGAGCACGAGAGGCCAAGAAGGTTCATCACAGTGGAACACAGCCACCAAAACTCACACCTGGACAGAGTCCAAAAGGAACGTAACTTTAAACAGAAAATCAGGCAACATGCCATGTCTCCGGCAGCAAGGAGACCACCCCCTGACCTTCCCCTTCCACTGATGAAAACAGCTACAGCATTGGGCCCTAAGATTCAGCAGGGTAAAGGGCCACCTACTTCCCATATAAAATTCAATCCCACTACGTAATAATATCACTGGATGTCAGAGGAACAATTATGATCACCTGGACTGATTCAGCTGACTTGGCAGACAACTCCATGGTGAAAGAACACCTTCCCACGGTTACCAGCTAAAGAAATATGAGTGGTCCTTGCTGGAACCTCTAAATCTATCAGAATTCTTTGGTCATATGTAACAGAATGGAGTTTCAGCTAAGACTATTATAGTGGTTCAGACAGCAGACTCTGCAACCAGACTGCCTTGGCGAACTGCAAACCCCAGCTCTGTTGCTCACTACTTCTGTGATCTTAACAAAGTCACTTAACATCTCTGAGCCTCAGTTTCTTCATATGCAAAACAGTCATCGCTCTTCACCAATCATACTTGCAAAAAGTCTGTTAATATACTGCCACTGGTAAGGATGTGAGGAAAACAGGCATTGCATCACATTAACTCTACATATGAATTGTTGTTGTTGATGTTGTTGTTTAGTCACTAAGTCATGTCTGACTCTTTAGTGACCGCATGGCCTGTAGCCCGCCAAGCTCCTCTGTCCATGGGATTTTCCAGGCAAGAACACTGGAGTGGGTTGCCATTTCCTACTTCAGGGGATCTTCCAGGCCCAGGGATCAAACCCGCATCTCCTGCGTTGGCAGGTGGATTCTTTACCACTACATATGAATGCATACATATGAATATACATACATACACACACATAGAAACTCTATGACAAACTCTATTTATGTAGGGCAATTTGACCATCTCTCTTAAAACTGAAAATACACATATTCTTTGATTCAACAATTTTACTCCTAGGCATTACCATAGATGTTATATGTAAAAATATTATGTACAGGGATACCTTATTTTATTGCACTTTGCTTTACTGCACTTTGCAGGTATTACTGTTTTTTACAAACTGAAGGGATCAAAGTAACGACAATATTTCAGAAGCTTGAGTCTGAAGATCAAACTCACAGGAAGCTGTTAATCACTCAAGAATTAACACCTCATGCCTTGGAAGTAATCAAACTAGTCACTAGAAAATAATAACATCACACAAAGAGAAAAAGTGAATGTCTAGCAGAAATCTATGTATAAAAGGTGGGAGAGACTAGAAAGAACAGCCACCACTTACATTCCGAACAGTGACTCAGTCTTCAAGTGGTGTGACTGACATGCCAAAGTGCAATGGCAAATATAAGACAGCGTGGAGTGCTCAATCACCAGCCTGGAGCTATTAGCTGAAGAATGGGGAGATACGCGTGGGAAAGAAAATGCTCTTTTTCAGCCGTGGAAATGATAGATGACCATACCCGCTGTCCTGAATCAAATCAAATAACTCATGAATGACACTCTTGGCTGTGTTTCAAAATATTTCTATGCAAATACTTAGGTCCTCAAGACTGTTGCCTCTGTAAGAGGCAGTGGAGATGTCATTTCCTCCAGATCCCAATTCTAATATCAGAAAGAAAGAGAGATGGGAAGAGAGGGAGGAAGAAGGAAGGAAAGCAGGAAGGAAAAGAAAGGCAAGGAGAAAGGAGTTCACTGGTTCACACAAGGGAAAACCTTTGACCAAAAGTCCAAAATTATTAGGCTTGTATTTAATTTTTAAAAACTGAAATATAGCTAATTTACAATGTTGTGTCAGTTTCAAAGGTAGCAAAGTGGTTCAGACATATACATATATATATATATATATATATATTCCTTTTCAGATTCTTTTCCAATACAGGTTATTATAAGATATTGAGTATAGTTCCCAGTGCTATACCCCAGGTTCAATACTCATTTTTGAGGCAAAAAATATTAATGAAAGACCTTGATTGGAAAAATGCCTCAACTCATTTGTAATTCTTTTGAAAATGTAGTGTTGTTTGTTTGCTGTACTCAGGATGAAAATAGTGCAAATAATACAATCTTGACTCGTTTCCCAAGGAAAATCTTTACAAATGCAAGATAATAAAGTAGTTTCATTTTATTTTCCATTGTGCATGTGTGGCCCTTGGCTGCCCATGACTTTGATAGGAAAGCCAGTTATGAAGGGGTGAGAGTGCTGTACCTTACAGAGAAATGCGTTAGAAAAAGAAGGCCCTTGTATAGCTTCTCATTTCTTACTGGACTTCCCCAAAGCATGCTCCATCCAGTCTTTTCAAATCTGTGAGCAGAGCTTGTGTTTTCCTGCAACAGTGTCTCTGGCTTCAGCCATCCTCGAATAGAGTCCACCCAGATCGAGCTATGAAAATCCTCCTCTGTAGTCCCAAAAACCTCTGTCCGAATCCACTTTTCTCCTTTGTTTTCCCTCTCTCTGAATTACCTACTGCCTTGTGCCTTATCAGTGTGGGAGACACAAGCCCTCAATTTTTGAATGACTTCACAATATCTACATAAGCTGGAGCAGATGAACGATTACATGACTAGGGTCAAGAAAAAAAAAAAACTTCTACTCTTTTGAGTCTTCAAATATATCATTACTGTGCAATTTTCTAAGGTATCTTTCATAAGACTATCTCAGCATGGAGTCATAGAAACTAAAATCCAAGAAGATTCTGAATTTTCAGAATTTAAAGACAGAAACTAAGTGTCCTCACACACTGCTGCTTTTATGAAAATTTCCTATTCAATTGCCAGGTTTTTTTTTTTTTTTAAAGACAACTCAATAAAAAGGTCAGGTTCTTTCAGAGCTCTTACATGCCTTCAAAAATATAATCAAGGCTATTCCCATCAAGACAGAAAGCAACACTGCTTAATTAACTAAACTAATAAGCCAATTCTTCCTCCCAATAAAGAAAAAAAGAAAAAATTAAAAGACAGGTCTTGACCTAGAGATTACCATACTAAGTGTAGTTAAGTCAGACAGAGAAAGACAAACAACCATATATCGCTTATACGCAGAATCTAAAAAAAAAAAAAGATTCCAGTGAATTTACACACAAAACAGAAACAGATCCACATACACCTGAGACCATCAACTATACTCTAACATAAAATTAAAAGTTTAAAAAGAAGAAACAGACCCACAGACATAGAAAACAAATTTACAGTTATGAAAGGGGAAGGAGGGGTGAGAGGGATAAATTGGGAGTTTGGGATCAACATATACACACTACTATATATAAAATAGGTAACCAACAAGGACCCTACTATAGCACAGGGAACTATACTCAATGCTTTGTAATAACCTATAAGGGAAAATAATCTAAAAGAGAATATACATATATGTGTGTGTGTTTGTATTTATGAATGTGTGTCCGACTCTTTGCGACCCCATGGACAGTAACCCACCAGGCTCCTCTGTCCCTGGAATTCTCCAGGCAAGAATACTGGAGTGGGTTGGCATTCCCTTCTCCAGGGGATCTTTCCCACCCAGGGATTGAACCCAGGTCTCCTGCACTGTAGGCAGATTCTTTACCAACTGAGCCACCAGGGAATTCCTATATATATATATATATATATATATATGTGTGTGTGTGTGTGTGTGTGTGCACACATATATATAACTGAATCACTTTGCTATATACCTGAAGCTAACGCAACACTGTAAATCAACTATACTTCAATTAAAAAAATTAAAAAAAAAAAAAAGACAAGTCTTGAGAACCCCAGGAGGCCACCTTGTGCTATGCATGCCTGCCTAAGTGGACACCATCTATATTTATTCTGTCTCAAGATGACAATGAGATGGTACTCCAGAAGAACCAGTTTTCAGAAGACCTGGGTATCCACAGCAAACATCTTCCTCAGTAAAGGCAGGGGAGGAGGGGGAAGGAGAGGGGAAGCTTCAGCCTCCAGTGGTATTCACCCCAACATCCTCTGGAAGGCTTAGATTCCCCACGCGGGAGCCATGTCAGCCTCACAGACTCAGCCACGCCAGTTCTGCTGCTTAGAAAATTACGACCAAACTCCTCCCTTTGTCCTGGCAAATGGCTTCCTGTAAGAAAGCAGTCAGCCTTTAAAGTTTTCCAGTCCAAAGGTCTCTCCTGGTTTGTATTCTTACCATCTCCACCCCTCCACATACACCACCACCTCTGGCCATCCCCACCCCTCAGAAAAGCCTCAATCCCAGCACAAGGCAAGTTTCTTGGTTCCAAGCTGTACTAGGTCTCAAGGACTCCTGGCGAAGAGAGAAAACTGGTCAACTGAACATTCTTTCCTGGGATCCAACTGAAGTGCAGACAAGCAGCAAAGATGAATATTAATACGCCTTCCATCATCAAAAGCTATTGCATACCCAAAGAGTGATAAATATTTTAATCAGTGTTTGGCTTGTCTAGCGGAAGTCAGTTTACTGCTCAGAGACTTCCCTTGTTTTGTGCCCCAAACCTGTCCAGTCCATGCTCCTCTCCCTCTCTGACTTGGGAAATTAGTCATAAAAAGTCCAAGCTTTGTTGGGGAACACATTTACTTTTATGACAGTTGTACTTTATCAAGTTTTTCAAGAGGAAAATCTAAACTGTGAAAGATGCCAACAACTGAGGCAAAAACCCCCTGATTGTAAGTTTTTGCAAAAACCCCCCTGATTGTAAGTTTTTGCAAAAACCTCCCATGATTTTAAGTTTTTGCAAAACCCCCCCCCCGATTGTAAGTTTTTGCAAAAGCCCCCCGATTGTAAGTTTTTGCAGCACTGCTACTCATAGAAACTTAATGACCTACTTATGTCTCTCTTTTTTTAAAAAAAGAGTTTTCATATTCACATTAAGTTGTTTGCCAGGGATTGCTCCATCTTCACAGTGCAAATGCCAAACGCATAAAACAGAATGTTCTGGTGGATCATCTGTGCTCTTGATACTGTTATTATTTTTTAATTTTCAAGATGTTTGGGGGGTACTGCTGGGAGGGTTGTGTTGGCTTAAAAATAAAACTAACCCCTAAATATTCGCGTGGATCAGGACCAAACATCTGAGGAAAATGTACAGAGTTAAAAAGAATGCATCGCGACCACATGTAAAACAGATAGCTAGTGGGAAGTTGCTGTGTAACAGAGGGAGCTCAACCTGGTGCTCGGTCAGGACCTAGAGAGGTAAGTGGGGTGGGAGGCGGGAGGGAAGTTCAAGATGGAGGGAACAGATATATACCTATGGCTGATTTATGCTGACGTACGACAGAAAGCCATAAAATATTGTAAAGCAACTATACTCCAATTAAAGATAATGTTTTTCACAAAACAGAAGCAATATTGTAACAAATTCAATAAAGACTTTAAAAATGGGAATAAAAAGAAAAGAATGCATTCAAGGCTGTGCCATTGAGCCTGAAAGTGAGGAAGTGGAAGGGCTGGAACAATGACCCAACATGAATTGATTTCCTTTATTATTATTATTTTGGGGGGCTGAACCCAGGACCACTGAACCACCGGGAAGTCGCAATTTCTTTCTTTAACTGAAGTATAGTAAGTAGTGTATATGGTGGCTCAGATGGTAAAGAGTTCACCTGCCGTGCGGAGACCGGGTTTGATCCCTGGGTTAGGAGGATCCCCTGGTAGAAGGGAATGGCTACCCACACCAGTGTTCGTGCCCAGGAAATGGACAGAGGAGCCTGGTGGGCCACAGTCCACGGGCTCACAAAGAGTTGTGTCCGACTCACCAATAGGCCACTGGGTGACTAACACTTCACTTCACTTCAGTATGCATCTGTTAATCCCAAACTCCTAATTTTCTTTAACAAGTTAAGTGTTGAGTATCTACCACGCTGGATGAAGTACAAGCTGGAATCAAGACTGCAGGGAGAAATATCAATAACCTCAGATATGCAGATGACACCACTCTTATGGCAGAAAGTGAAGGGGAACTAAAGAGCCTCTTGATGAAGGTGAAACAGTAAACTAAAAAAGCTGGCTTAAAATTCAGCATTCAAAAAACCAAGATGGGCATGCAGTCCCATCACCTCATGGCAAATAGATGGAAAACAATGGAAACAGTGACAGACTATTTTCTTGGGCTCCAAAATCATTGCAGATGATGACTACAGCCATGAAACTAAAAGATGCTTGCTCCTTGGAAGAAAAGCTCTGACCAACCTAGACAGAATATTAAAAAGCAAAGGCATTACTTTACCAACAAAGGTCCGTCTAGTCAAAGCTATGGTTTTTCCAGTAGTCATGTATGGATGTGAGAGCTGTACTATAAAGAAAGCTAAGTGCCAAAAAATTGATGCTTTTGAACTGTGCTATTGGAGAAGACTCTTGAGAGTCCCTTGGGCTGCAAGGAGATCCAACCAGTCAATCTTAAAGGAAATCAGTCCTGAATATTCACTAGAAGGACTGATGCTGAAGCTGAACCTCCAATACTTTGGCCACCTGATGCAAAGAACGGATTCATTGGAAAAGACCCTGATGCTGGGAAAGATTGAAGGCAGGAAGAGAAGGGGATAACAGGAGATGGAGATGGTTGGATGCCATCACTGACTCAATGGACATGCGTTTTAGCAAGCTCCAGGAATTGGTGATGGACAGGGAAGCCTGGCATGCTGCAGTCCATGGGGTCGCAAGGAGTCGGACATGACTGAACGACTGAACAACAGCAACCTATGAAGTATGAGGCACAGTTTAAGAGCTGGGGAAACAACAGTGAAGGAAACAAAGTTCCTGCCCTTATGAGCATTATAAGTAAAGGCAGACTATAAACATGTACATGGTATCACAGCAGGCAGGGGGGAGCAGAGGGGGAAAACAGAACAGCGCTATACTCTATAGTCAGAGAGCTCGGTCAGAGCAAACTCTCCCAGAGGAGGGACAGGAGCGGAGAGATGGAAAGGAAAGGAGGGATAAGTCAGGCAAGTAACCGAGGGAAGAACGTTCCAGACACAGGCAACAGCAAATGCACACACCCTGAGGCAGGAGGAACCTGGGCATGTTCTAAAGATGGTAAAGAAGGGAGACTTCCCTGGTGGTCCAGAGGTTATGAATCTGCCTTGCAATGCAGGTGATGCGGGTTCACCCCCTGGTCGGGGAACTAAGATCTCACATGCCGCGGAGCAAGTAATCCCGTACCATGCAACTAGGGAACCCATGCATCACAACTAGAGCCCACGTGCCACAGCCAAAGATCCCACATGCCACGACCGAGACCCAATACAGCCCAGTGAAGAAACCTTTTTAAAAAAGTTCATTCTGTTTTCTTGTGTGTGTGTGTGTGTGTGTGTGTGTGTGTTTTCTTTTGTAAAGAAGGCTAGTGGGGGAGGGAGAGGGGAGAAAGACCATGCTGGAAAGTCCCATGGATGGAGGAGCCTGGTGGGCTGCAGTCCACGGGTTTGCAAAGAGTTGAACATGACTGAGCCACTTCCCTTTCACTTTTTACTTTCATGCATTGGAGAAGGAAATGGCAACCCACTCCAGTGTTCTTGCCTGGAGAATCCCAGGGATGGGGGAGCCTGGTGGGCTGCCGTCTATGGGGTCGCACAGAGTTGGACACGACTGAAGCGACTTAGCAGCAGCAGCAGCAGCAGCAGCAGCAGCAGCAGAGGGGATTAGGCCCCTCAGAAGGAAGTTGGATTTCTTTTCTTTTTTAAAATATCCTTTTCCATTATAGTTTCTCATAGGACACTGAATATGTTAAAAGTTCCCTGTGCTGTATAGTAGGACCTTGTTATCGATCCTCTATCTACAAGCTTACATTTGCTAATCCCAGCCTCCCGCTCCATCCCTCCCCTAACCCTCTCCCCCTTGGCACAACCACAAGTTTGTTCTCTATGAGTGTTTCTGTTTTGCAGAAACATATTTGAGATCCCACATATGAGTGATATCATATGGTATTGTCTTTCCGACTTACTTCACTTGCTGCAACATGGACGCAGCTAGAGATTATCACACTAAGGGAAACTAGATTTCTGGACGGGATGGTGAGATTGGGACCAGGGAGTGAAATGACTTGACACATTTGAAAGGAACACTCTGACAGGGGTGAACATAAGTGATAAAAATAGGGAGTTTATTTACACCAAGGTGGTAACAGAGAGAGTGGTGAAGAGTGGTCAGATCATGACTCTATTTTGAAAACAGAGCTAACTGGATTCATTGATAGATCAAGAGATAAACCAAGAGAATTCCAAGGTTTCTGACTGGGCAGTGAGGAGTGCAAATTATTGACCTGTGCGAGGAAGGCTGGAGAACTTATGGGAATCAAGAGTTTGGTTCTGGAGTTGTTAAGTTTGAGATACTTGTTACTATATGGCTGAAGAGGGTACACCCTTCCCAACTACTGTTCAGGTGCCCCAAGATACGAGACCCCAGTACCAACGAAAAACTAATTTATTGCTGGTGCTGGCATATTCCACAACTTTCATTCATTAAAAATAATTCACTGCTGACTGCATGAAAAGTTTATGACATTAAATAAAATACAAGCCCTCTTAATCCCCCAACATCTGTTAAAGAGGATCTGATGCATAATTCTGGTCAATTTCATAATTGTTCATTTAAATTAATAACATTGAAGTTAGAGGGATATATATATTATCAAGCAACCACCTGTTCCAGGTGTTTATAACCAGGGCAGGTATGTCTTACACACTCTAAATTAATTTTGCAGATGGCTAGGAGACTCCAGATTTTTATGTGAAGGCTAATTTTGTCCATCAATCAAAAGCAAGTTGGAAATTATCTGAGATTTTTCCCCACATCAAGGAAAAATTTACAAATAGGACTGTCACAGGTGGTTCCAGATGGGATGAGATCATGCAAGGAGATACAAAAAAAGATGACCCTAATTTATGTGTTAGGGAAAAGATGGTGTTAAAAATATAGCTAGCCAGTGGGAATTTTTGCTGCATGATTCAGGGAACCCAAAGCTGGTGCTCTAAGACAACCTAGAGGGGTGGGATGGGGAGGGAGGTTCAGGAGGGAGCAGACATGTGTATACCTATGGCTGATTCATGTTGATGAATGGCAGAAACCAACACAAGGTTGTGGAGTACTGCTGTCCTCCAATCAAAAACAAAATACAATTTAAAAAATATATTGTCATCAAAAAAATGAAAATGATCAGAGACACTTTCAGGAAGACTGGAAAGGCTACCTCAGTTTTCTTTAATCTTTTTTTTTTAAAGGTCATTCTTTTGCAGATGTTGACAAGAGAGCAGGATGATGGTTATGTTACCCTTAATGCAGGAAAAAGTCAACTTAATATGTTCCCAGAGCTCTCTAGTAAGTCAGATTTTGACACCTGGAGCACATTTGTCCAGAGAGACATTTTTGCAAAGTCTGGGAAGATTCCCAGCTCCGCCTCCCAAAGTATCTAGCCCACAGTCAAGAAGAAACGTTACCAGAGTAGCCTTGAGCTCCAAACCATTATGAGTAGCTTTAGCTCCAGGACTGACCCCAGTTCTAGAAGAAGGGAAATGGGAAATGGGCATGGGGGATGGGGGCAGTGCTGACACTAAGGACACTGAGTCAAACGATCTCTAAGTAAGGAGTCTGGAATGGCCACCTGTTTACACTTCTAAAATCACTCTTGGTGATGCCTTCTGCATGTTCCGTACTTTTATCCTTTACAAACTCTCCCATTTGATCATCAAAACAGGTTTTTTCAGAAGAGAACACTTTAAGGAACCATTCAGTAACCAACCTGGGAAATAAGATCCTAAGATCTTGATAATATCCCCAACAGTTGGCACATTTATCCTTTGGAAATCTTGCTTCCCTTGCAAAACTGTAGGTCTGTTGTTTAAAAAAAAAGATCATTTCATTCTATCAGACTGAGCTTTTCTAGACTATGTCAAAGATATTTATAAAAAGATAAATGACAGACTAGAGCTGAATTTAATGTCCTACTCCCTACCCCCGCCCCAAGAAACCAGAGGAAGTATACAATTTGTTTTATTCTCTATCTTTTCTAGGAAAAATGGAAATTCCCACCAGCCCAATCTGGCACGAAGGTTTCTGAATTTACATCTGAAATGCGAAGATGGTCTGCTAGTCAAAGCAATCCAAAATAAATTCTAGCAGCCTAGGCTCCCATAGCTCCCTGGGGAAAACTAGCAGGCGCCTCACACCTTTGTATCAATCTGAATTTCAGCGTAGTGAAAATCATATATAACAACAGAATTTGTTTACTTTTAAAATATACAGAATGTATGTGAAATGTGTATGTTTGTGAGTGTGTGTGTTTATTAACACACGCTAGCAAAATTTAGCTAAAGCCTATGAAATCAGGCTCAAATATTAGAAACCTTGGTTGTTTATTCCATTTTTTTCTCACACAGAGTTAAGAGAGATGGCAAGGCTTTTTCACTTGGAATTTCCCAGCTCCTGTCACTTTGTCTTACCATCTTCAACATTTTTAGTCTTGTTCTCATTGTGTGCAGAGCGGCAGTACTGGAACAATCCTCTTAACAATTCCTGGAATGTAACAGGGACATTCGAGTCCTTGGTACCAATAAAGCTCAACTCTCACACAGCTCATGGAAGGGTTAAAAACAGAAAGTCCTACCCACTGGTTTGCTCTGATGTTTCTGGAGATATTGTCACTGAATGTATCCTCAGTAGAATTCTATTCAACACCTCTGTCTTTAAGTACAAAGCTGTAGGCTGTAGCAGCTTTAAGAAACATAAGTATCCCTTTTTTCTGCTGCACAGTATCTGTGTGTGAAATTCTCTAAAGGGGTTTAAGTATTTACCCTGAACACTATCAGACAGTTTCTAAAATTTTCCTTATCCAGTTGCAAAAACACTTCAAAGAGAATCATAAACAGAGTCCTTTGTGCTTTCCATGCACATTCTGCTTCTAAGGCTTAAGCCTGAATTCTCTTGGAATTGGAAATTTCTTTCCAAATAGACAGAATTCACAACACTTTTTTTTTTCTTAATTCATGATTAAGTCTGCAGCAACAAAGGAAAAAAATTGGAAAAATCTGAGAGAAACGCAGAAGGCAATCAAAGGAATCCAAACTTGTTTGAAATTCTTTGCTAAATTATCCATATAATTTTCCCCCAGATATTTTACTTTTAATATAACAATACAGAGGTGTGGAAGTGGGGGTGGAAGGGGTGGGGAGGGAGGCAAATGGAAAGAACCAACCTTCAGGGAAGACATTTAAGGTAATAAAAAGAATGTGAGCCCAGGATTTTAAGCCACTATAGCCAAAAAAGTGGCTTTTTTCTTTTCTCCAAATTTCTAAAGCTAAGCATAGACTATCCCCAGAGCTCAGAGTCTGTGTGCATAATTTGAATTGTTGGGTGCTTGCGACTGTCTACGTGCCTCCAATCTGTGCTTCTTCTGAGTCATTCAGCACTGGACCAAAAAGGGGAAAAGGAATTTAAATTTTCATTTAAAACCACTAGACATTTCACACCAGATTCTAAATTACTATAATATGCTTTGCTTCTGTATCAGAAATGCTAACTGTGAAAAACAGAAGGCAGGATTAATAACCATTATTAATTTAGCAAATATGTTAAATAAATAATCAATAATATAAATAATAAATAATTTAGCAATATATTAAATTAATAAAATTAATATTATTAATTCAGCAAATATAATTTAGTATATGCACTGACACTAAAGGCAAGAGATATGTAAATATATATATATACACATATATAAGTTAATGACTTCACCATTCATAAGACAAAAAAGATCGATATTTATATTTATATCATTTTCTTCCTCACACCCTTAAAAACTGTTAATCCTGGAAGCTTAAAATGAACTTAGCTAACTGAACTACAATATGATGGCAAAAAGCAGTATACCCAGGATATATTTCAGGATGTGAAAAAGCAGCCTTGTTCCTTTATTCAGTTACAAAGAATTTAATCTAAAGCACTGTGATGATAGCTTCATTAATCTCTCCAAAAACAAACAAACTGCTTCTGGCTCCATCATTCCCCACCTCTGTGTAACCTATACTAAGGAGGGCTTAGCTAGACAGCAGCGAACAGGCTCCGCGCTCCGAGCCTTCTCAGATGATTTACACGGGCCAGAATGACAAGCTAAAATGCATGACTCATCTTGAAATTAAACTATTACAACTGACTTGTAAAGGACAACTTTCACATTCTTAAGTACCTTTCTCTCTTAAAACTTTAACAACAAAAAACGGGTAACAGTCTGAAATAAAACACATACTCATTTTCCACGTCTCCCTGCTCTCCCTTGCCAAATGTTAACATAAATGGGTAGAATTAAATGTAGCCCATAGCTTACCTAACATAATTATATGTTGTGTTTTACACTGTTTCAAAACGGATACATTAAAATAATCCAGCCTTGGCTCCAACCCACTAAAGTCAATAAAGGTTATTAAGGCCAACTGCCATATAAATGCACTGCTATCCCAGTGTGAGGAACTGTCAAGACAGGAAATGCAATTCAAAACACTGAAAACGATCAGGATCTACCCTTCTCCTCTAGAAAAAAAAAAAAAAATTAAAAAGCCATAAAGCAAGGAGGAGGAAATTTCTCTCCACTACAAAAATCATCTGTATTCTGAAAATGTTTACTCTGGAAACTCTTCTAGAATATTCTATTGGATTATATACCAAATTGACCTCTTTTTTTTTTCTTAAGGTCAAAAGGCAAGGAATAAATGTCATCAATTTAGAGGACATCACATCTAGCATTTTTTTCTATATCTCAGTGAACTTGATAGTGTTAAAACATTTTTTATAGGTAAAATAAATGTCAGTTTTGCAGAGCGCGATACCAGACCCTATGAGACAAATGGCCTATCCGCTGAATCTCTGGCTGCAGTAAGACTTCCTCACCTCACAGGAGAGTTCAGCTTTTCATATTTTTTTTTTTACCCAGAAAGCAAAGCCTGTGCAGTTTCTTTCAAATGGTAACTCTCTCTTATCCTGAAGAGTCTCCCCATAACGTGCTAATCTCAGATGTGGAGTGGTGGGCTAGTTTAAAAAATAAAATAAAATACAAATATTTGAATAGTGTTAGAGTGTCATCATACCTTCCTGAAGAGCAGAATTGAGAGGAACGACTAGGCTAAGTTCCTGGATTATAAGAAAGGGTTCTGGTGCTTTTGGGCTTAATGGCTCATAAGTTCATGAGGTAATATTCAGAGGAAATGTGATATTTTCTCAGAATGTTATTCAAATATAAGGTTTAACATTTACATCACAAAAGCATGCCCAGAGAAGAACTATCCTCAGGGGGGAAAAATGGCAAAAATAAACAGTGTGATTTAAAAAAAGGTGCTTGCTGGAACAGGGGATGGGCAATGGAGGCTAGGGGAGTCTTAGAGATAACTGACTAAACTTTTTAAAATATGTGACTGGTTATGACATGTGAAGCAATTACCATTAATGGAAGAAATGTGATTTCAAAGCTCATTTTCCGTTCTTCTTTTAGATCCTACCTGAGACTACACCTTCCAACCACAAAGGGAAAAAAAAAAACAAACACAAAGACAGAGAGGAGTTACAACACAAGTCTCTACCCCAGTTCGAGGGCTGTCAAAGGTTGCTTTAATCACAAGCAAAAGGTGAAAAGTAATGTACATATTGCCTGAGGTTTTTTTGTTTTATTTTCTCACCAAAGGAGATCGAAGCTATGTTGCACAACAGACAAAGTGCATTAATTAGAGAAATCTTTCCACAACACATACGCAACAAATGCAGGAAAGCATAATGATAAAGAAGAAGCATTTCTCTAAAAGGATCATCCTGCTGAGTCGTGTATTCCCCGGAAGCCAGGTGAGTGCATTCAGAAAGGCTGTTTGGATTAGCCTAATTCTATAGAATCCAAATGTGCACCAAACACTGCACTTTCTAAGTTAAATTGCTGTTGAATTTGTTAACCCACAACTGATTTCCTGTGTTATGGAATCTTGGAGATTACAGCTAACTTGAAGCAACAGGGATAATTCTGGACAGTTAATGGTACATTTGTCTGCATTTTCTTGAAAGGCTTAGCTAGCATCCGGGGGCCTCAAACTGGTAGCTCAACATTGCCCCCTACTGCTCACAAATGAAAAAATCGGAGGCAGGCTGGTACAAACTAGGAACGTAACCAGCCAGTGCCAGTTCCATCCCCACACAACTATCAGATGGCACGGCACTGCCAGTCACAGAATCATAGACTTTTCCAATGATCATTCTCATCTCTTCCAATAGCAAAAGTACATTATTATGAATCTGTTAAAAGTCATTACAAAAAGGCTTGAAGCAATGCTTAAATTTAATTTAGAAGTGTCATTCCTTTTATCTTGGCCCAAACCTTCATTCTGCTGATAACCATCATCCTTAGACTTGCTGAGACACAGAGCCCATTGATTTCACTCAGAACACTCAGTAACACCACACCAACTGCAAAGAAACTAGCTCTGGCCTATTCCCAAGACTGTTCTTCTTTTTAGTATTTTTGCACAAGAGTTATGAAGAACAGATAGTTTATCTAATGTGCTAGGCAACACCAAATTAAATATATATATATATATATATATATATATATATATACATATAACCAAATAGTGTAAGTGAATTCGTAATAAACATCACTGGTAAGCTCACAAAACCAAAGATTCCACTTTGAAAAAAAAGAAGCCCTTGAACAAAAGCAATTCAAAAATATATTTTTAAAATACTATGAGCTTCTTTCTTATTTCACCAATTCTAATTGTTTAATTGTTACAGTTTGCCAACTCTAATTCAAAGAACTGTTAAGTTACAGTCCCAAAGTCAAACCTATACCTTAAGATCAAGGTTTAGCAAGTGAAGAAGTTCTAACTCATACGTGCGTGCTAAGTTGCTTCAGTCATATCTGACTCTGTGACCCCATGGACTGTAGCCCGCCAGGCTCCTCTGTCCATGGGATTCTCCAGGCAAGAATACTGGAGTGGGTCACCATGCTCCCCTCCAGGGGATCTTCTCAACCCAGGGATCAAACCCACGTCTCCAGCAGCTCCTGACTTGCAGGTGGATTCTTTACCGCTGAGCCACCAGGGAAGTTTCTAACTCATGTAGATAAATAGATAAAACCAGAATTACACAGTGAAAAAGAAATTCTCTCAAAATGAAGCTGCCCTTATAATATACATCCCAGAAAAAAACTGGAACATACTCTGCACAGCCTAATTTTAGGAAGAGAACTAACTGAGGAAATTTCAGCACGAAATTTTCATCACCTCCAATCCAGCTGCACAATGCTCCAGTTTGAACTGATTGATGTCTTTGGAGAAATCAATTTTTGTGATACTGTTAGTACACTAAAAGGATTACAACATTCCTCCCCTAAACGTACATCCATGAAAAGGTGTGATTTAGAGATTTAAGGAAAAGGCTGCAGAGCCGGGACTTCTGGATTATGACTCAGACTTTCAAACCGGGGTGCCATCATGGTTGTGACTTGGTATTTTCATTATTATAAAATAGGGATTAGCAAGAACTACTCATTTTTGCAAACTGGTTCACTGTTTCTAGCACATCTCATAAAGTCTGTGCAGCAGTATTCTCTTAAGAGTTTAGCAGGCTTTTATCACTTTTCCACTACATTCCAAACTTGATGACCTGGAGGTAGAACAGTGAGGTGGTGCAGGGCATGACCCTAGAGCCGGTCTTCCTGAGTTCTAACTCCAATTCCCTGACTTAGCTGTATGACCTTGAGGAAGTTAGGGAAACCTTTTATGCTTCAGTCTCCTTGGGTTTCCCTGGTGGCTTAGATGGTACAGAATCTGCCTGCAATGCGGGAAATGCCAGTTCGATCCCTGGGTCAGGAAGATCTGCTGGAGAAGGGATAGGCTACCCAGGCCAGTATCCTTGCCTGGAGAATCACCATGGACAGAGGAGTCCGTGGGGTTGCAAAGAGTCGGACACAACTAAGTAACTAACACACAATACAACACAAAACTCTCTGTGTAAAATGGGAGAAAAATATCTACTTTATGAAATTATCATAGAAATTAAATTCTATATGTAATATTTAGAATAGTGTATGGAACTTAGTAAGTATCATGT
Source organism: Capricornis sumatraensis (assembly GCF_032405125.1). Classification (NCBI taxonomy): domain Eukaryota; kingdom Metazoa; phylum Chordata; class Mammalia; order Artiodactyla; family Bovidae; genus Capricornis; species Capricornis sumatraensis. The sequence goes on along the minus strand of NC_091088.1, from coordinate 28,002,835 downwards.
GCGTGCATGCATGCTCAGTCACTAAGTTGTGCCTGACTCTGCAAGCCCTTGGACTGTAGCCCACCAGGCTCCTATGTCCATGGAATTTTCCAGGCAATAACATTGGAATGGGCTGTCATTTCCTTCTCCAGGGGATCTTCCCAACCCAGGGATCAAACCCGTATCTCCTGCCTCGGTGGGTGGATTCTTTACCTCTGAGCCACCTGGGAAGCCCCACTGGCATTATTACTACTATTTAAATTTAGACTTAACCCAAATGGCCTCAACATACCTTCCAGTGAGAGTTCCTACTACACATGCCCTGAATTCCACACTCTGGTCACACTGTACTTCCCACTTTGTGATCTTGTTTTTACAGTAACTGGACCTAACGCTTCTCTCAGAATGCCTTATGCAACCAACCCTCCTTATCCCCACCCAAGGTCCCCAAAAGCCACATCTGTTGTTCACAACTGTCCCAGCTCCAGTGCTCTGAATTTAATACTCCTGCCTCTGGATAGTGATTTTTTTTTCTTTAAATCTCCATTACAGGATTTCATTTGAGTTAATGTAACACCTGGCTATATTCACACTTCTCCCCTTGTTAAACCGAATGCAGTGGTTAAGGGCACAAGAGCCAGGCGGCCTGGGATTCAATCTCCCTCTGCCACTTACTCCATGACCTTGGGCGAGGCACTTCATTTCGCTAGGCCTTGGTTTTCACATCTATAAATTAACAGTTTCTGCACCTCACCAGACTGTCATAAGAACTTTAACGGTTTAACTTTAAAAGTTAATATAGGGAAAACTCTTAGAAGAGTGCCTGGTGCCTATAAAAATGCAGATGAAGTTTAGGAATTATTGCTGCATGCTTCTCATGGTCGCTTCCCAACATATGTCTAACATGGTGCCTTGCACATAGGAAAAGTGAGAAGTGAAAGTTGCTCAGTTTCGTGTCCAACTCTTTTCAACCCTATGGACTAGACAGTCCATGGAATTCTCCAAGTCAGAATACTGGAGTGGGTAGCCTTTCCCTTCTCCAAGGGGATCTTCCCAACCCAGGGATCGAACCCAGGTCTCCTGCATGGCAGGTGGATTCTTTATCAACTGAGCCACCAGGGAAGACCAAGAATACTGGAGTGGTTAGCCTATCCCTTCTCCAGCAGATCTCCCCAACCCAGGAAGTGAACAGGGGTCTCCTGCATTGCAGGCGGATTCTTTACCAACTGAGCTATCAGCGAAGCCCTGCACACAGGAAGTGCTCAGTAAAGGTTCACTGCACTGAACTCAGCTTGTGCTGATCAAATCTTGGCTGCTCCCATTACCTTACAAAGAGTAAGCACAGTGGATTGACAACGTAGTGTTAGTTTCAGGTGCCGACCACAGCCTCACACACCAAAGCATATACATATATGTACACACATATATAAACCTGTTCTTTTTCAGATTCTTTCCCATTATAGGTTATTACAAAATACTGAGTAGAGTCCCCTGTGCTATACAATAGATCCTTTCTGATTATCTATTTTATACATAGCAGTGTGTCTATGTTAATCCTAAACTCCCAATTTATCCCTCCTGGCCTCCCTTTCCCCTCTGGTAACCATAAACTGGTTTTCCATGTCTGTGAGTCAACTTCTGTTTTGAAGATAATTTCATTTGCCTCATTATTTTAGATTCCACGTGTAAGCTACATCATATGATGTTTGTCTTTCTCCTGCATTTACCCAGGCAAAGGAGGCGGCCGAAGACCAACAGAGCACAACATCCCAAGAAATCTGCTCCCAGACACTTACCAACCATTCCATCTTTCTCCACATCTCTTCCAGCTGACTCATGGGCTGACACCACCAGTCAGTGCACTTTTTGTATCGACTGCCTTGAAACCAGAACTGTCTCAGCCATTCAAACTCGACCTGGGGATCATAAAGACAAGACCGTGGTTATAACATCCCCATGATGGACAATCAAGGACAATGAACTTCGTCATTCAATTCTCCTCCAGTAACTTCACAGCCATAGGGTGAGAAAAAGAGAAAAGCTCAGCCTAACCAGTTCCCAACATAACTCAAAGTCTCTGGAGCCTTTTCACAAAGTCAAGGAGGAAGGAGACATAGAGCTTAGTGAGATAACCCAGGTCAGGCTGCGGAGGGCGTTTTCAGTCACGTTCATCACTCAGACAAGAGGAAGCTATTGGTCAATCACAACAAATCCTGAGACCCTAAAGTGCATGACAGCCTGTGCTGTGTAGGGTGGGAAAGGCATAATTAAACAAAATATGTTTTCATTAAACATCTTTATTAAAGAATCAAACCAGTCAATCCTACAGGAAATCAACACTGAATATTCATTGGAAGGACTGAAGCTGAAGCTCCAATACTTTGGCCACCTGATGCGAAGAGCTGAGTCACTGGAAAGACTCTCATGCTGAGAAAGATTGAAGGCAAAAGGAGAAGAGGGTGGCAGAAGATGACATCGTTAGATGGCTCAATGGACACAAATCTGAGCAAACTCTGGGAGATGGTGAAGGAAGCCTGGTGTGCTGTAGTCCATGGGGTTGCAAAGAGTGAGATACAACTTAGCGACTAAAAAACAACAAAAAGAGCAAAACACAGACCCATATTAGGAGGTGCCAATTTCAAGTATTTTTAGATCTAAAATAAATAAAGAATTACCCATGGGCCAGGAGGAGCTGGCAGTAAGGTGCTCATGTAACTGAACAATATAAAGTTAATTATGGAGGCACACATTATACCTACAGAGCCATTCAAACTGTCACTTTCAATTCAGTCAGGGCAAATGACAACAGGTACAAAGCACAGTAAAGCCACTAATCATTCCTCTTCCTTCCTAAGAACCTACTACGGTAAACCTCAAGTTTTTCTCTCCGCAGCACCCTTTTACTCTAGCCAAATCCCATGATTCATCTGGTAACCCACTGCCTTTCCCGGGCTCAGTCCATGTGGTCTGGGTAGCTAGTGTTCCACTTCTAATACCAGGAGTGAACATGCAACCCTATCTGAGCCAACCAAGCCACCACACTTCTCCAGCCACAGAAATGGGCTTGGGGGAAACAAGCATATGATCAATCAGAATAAGACTGTCCTAAGATTCAGGAAAAGGATTCTGCAACCATTCTACAGAATGGGAAGAACGGTAGGAAGCATTACACAGTAGGAAGCAGCTACAAGATGAACAGATTAAAAAACGAGGTCCTAGTCAGACCAACTGACTCTTGATCAAGCTACTCCTGAAGCCCCTGTGGCTTAACCCATTTCAGGTTGAGTTTTCTTTTTCTTGCACTGAAATAATCCCAACATATGTAGGTGAGAGACTAACTGAAGCTTTAAAAGAATAAGAAGTTGTTTCCTATGTATTTTCTATCACTTATCTTCAACTTGAAAAGCAAATTTTACCGTCAAAGTACAACTTCATTCATCCCAAAGCTCTTTTTACTTCTGCTGTCTAAAGAAATGTAGAGCTTTCACAGCTTAATATTGGTTAAGGTTGGCTTTACTAAGGTAATCATGTTCCATATACAGGCACAGAGTTATTACAGTCTTCACCTGTTACCACAAAGAATTTTTTGTTTGTTTATCCATGCTGAACTTTCATGCAAACAAAAGCAACTTGTGAAGATTTAACAATGGTGAAAATCACTCAAATAACTAACCTGAGAACGCCAAGTCATATGAAAGGGTTTTAGTTTACATTGGCTAAATGTTTGTTTGATATGTAGAACTGATTTCAGTTAAAGCTGTTTAAACAGGGAAAAAAGGGAATGTAGACAATATTCAGACAATAGCTGCTAAACCTTATCTGCAGTATTAAAAGACAGTGGTTAACAGAGGTAAACTTAACTGCTTTGAAAAGAAAATGAATACAAGTGTAGTTCAACTTCTCTGAAAATACAGGTTTAACAACATTATTTATTACAAGGGGGAAAAAAAAAAGAGTTCTTTTTAGATTTCACATGAAATTTCTTCACATTACAGGAACAGCCTGTCAACAAAGCATCAAGCCTCTATGTTAGGGAGAGTTGAAAGGGTTCTGCTTTTAATTTTTTTTTAATTTTTGGGCTGGTTATTTCCATTATGAGAACAAAACATACAAGCCTTAGCAACCATGATATCCCAGGAAACAAAATAATTATCGTTTGTGATTAGTTCATTCAGCCCGTAAAGGTACAATAGAGTCTGGATTTCGGTAAATGAAAACTCAAAAGAGTGGAGAATACTTGGAAACTCTCTATAGGACATGGAAGCAAAGAAAGATCTTGTCCATTTTAATAAATAATGATGTTCACTTCCTCTTTAGATGCCCCAACTATCTTTTGAAGCAGACACTGTCATGGTTAAGAATAAAGTCTCTGGAGTCAGTTCTAGGCTCTACTCCTGAACAGCTCTGTCATCTGTAAAATAAAGATAATTACATAATCACCACATAGTTTTATGGTGAGGATTAAGTGGGTTAATAATGAATCGCTAAACATGCCGGACACTTGGGAGATACGAAGGATACAGCCCAAAGGAGACCACAAGGCCCAGCACTCCTTGTCCTCAAGACTCTCACAATCTTATGAAATTTTTGAGCAAGAAAAGTTTTAACAACCATGTCAATTCATGCTCACCCCCTGTTCCACTGAGGTCGGCCCAGAAAAGTTCAACCCCTGAAACTTATACCAAACAGAGTTTTTTTTCAGGGGTGGAAGTCCTGCCCATGAGATACAATCTTTGTGGGCATGAAACCCACTGGCAGGCATTTTAATCAACTCCGTAACCTGGCTTTTTCACTTTGACATTGTGGGCAAAAACTATTACAGGATATTCATCAAATGCTGCCCTCGCCAGTTCTAACATTGCCAAGATAAGCAGTTGGCACTTTCCTTAAAATTAATTAAGAAAGCAAAAAATATTTCCAGCTGCCTGATTCAGTTTGAGTTACCAAAATAAAAGCAGTCGTCCACCCTTCCACCCCAGAGTCTGCTGATGAGGAAGGAAAGAGGCAGGGCAGATGCTGCACAAAACCAAAGGGTTAGGACTCAGAATAGAGCACAAATCCTATTACTTCAAGGTTGAAAAGAATCAGTCTCACCATACTGGCTGACTGACAATGGTCTAGCAATGACTTAGAGGAGGCTCTTCAATCCTTCTCCAGAGGGTAGTCCCTCCTGCCAGGCTCTCAGCTTCTCTTGAGGTGCTGTCATTGTTCATGATGCTCCTAAACCACACTCCCAGGTTTCAGACATGCACTTAATGGAAATTCACTATTATCTGATCTTTGGTGTAATGGCAATACAATGATATGTAATACCCACTGGTGTCGGAAGGCACACTGACAAGTCTAGAGAACGTGCAGGATCTTGAAGGGTCTTCTGAATCGTCAGAGAAAAATGAACACATGCTTCCAACAGTGTTAGTTACGTAGCTGTGACCCAGAGAATCATCTCTTGGAAACTTTCTAATTCGCCTGCACCTGACTGCTCTGTGGGATAGTCAAAAGAGAGGTCAATCAAGAAAAGCTTTTCTCCTAGAAATGTCTAGAAAAATCTGAAGGTGAAGCACAAACAGAATCCATCTGCTGACCTGAACCACAGTCACTGGGAACTTAGGCAATGGGGAGCAAAGCTTATAAGATTCCCAAATCACATTTCTGAGTTACTACATCACTGTACAGTTGGAAATCATTTGCATCACTCTTACAGGTAAGCAAACGTCACCTGCTTCTGCCAAGCTAGTTTCAATCCTTGGTTTGATCCCAGGTCAGCTTATGCATGAGGGGTGGGAACATGCCCACAGGGGTAAATGTCTCACTGTAATAAATAAAATAAGTGTTTTCAAGCAGAAAGATATTAGAACGATATTAATATCTAATATTAGATATTAGAACAGGGAGAGATGCTAAGGTCCAATCTACAAAGAGTTACTCCATGAAAGCCCTTTACCAGGAGTTCTAAGGAACATGCAGGTCTGATCAGGACAAAATGAGAACCAAATGATAACATCAAATAGTAACAGGTTGGCGAAAAAGTTCATTTGGCCAACATATTATGTTCATAACATCTTATGTTCATAACATCTTATGGAAAAACCGGAATGAAGTTTTTGGCCATGAAAAAACTTGAACAAACTTTCTGGCCAACCCGATACATTCTCCTAGAGGAAATTTACTAAGTAACAAGAATGAATTCCACATTTTATAATTTTTAAGAAGGAAAAGATGATTATATAAGCACAGAGGAAAGTTCTATTAAACTTGACCAAAAATCTGTGTAAGCATCTTAAATTGGAATAACAATATATCCTTCAGGTACTGAGTTCCGATCTCCAAAGTCCCCAAATTGCTTAGTTAGAACCTATCTAAGACAAGGAAAACCAACCACAGTTAAACTCACACAGCCCAAAAGTCTGCAGACATAAAACCAAGGGCTTCATCATATAATCAGTCCAGCAAAGGCCTTTGAGAGAGAGGAAAGCACACAGTAAGAAGCGTGGAAAGGATTATGGACACTCCTGCTCTCATTCACACAATAGAACACAGAAGAGTGTGAGCATGCCAACTCGCAGGGCAAAAGAAGAGGATCTGATGATGTGCCCTGACATATGGAATTCATTCTGAAAGCAAGGACACGACCTTGAAGAATCAAAGACTGGGGGACTGGAGAGGACTGGTAAACATGCTACTTAGATTTAAGACCTCCCCATTCAAGCCGAGGCTACCCTCAAGGGGCTAACATTGCTGATACATCTCTGCCCCCATCCCCACCCCACTAACATATACAGTGTCAAAAGCAGCCAGCCACTTTCTGAAGCACATGGATTCAGATTACAGTATTTTCCCTCTGGTTAGATAAACAGTGTGATTTTACAGACAACCCCCACCCATCACTGGTAACAAAACATCGCAGTCAGTCACAGAAGACCAGAAAAGATGGAAAAGAGCCCACATATGTGTTAAAGAACACATCCATCCTGGTGCATCGCTAGCCTGGCTCCTAAAACTGCAAGGTGTTTACAGAAGGCGATATGGAGTAAGACACAACTTTGCATCCAAGTCTAACTGAGTGAGGTCTCCGGGCCCACAGATGCTTCTCTTTCCTCAAGTTCTAGTTCTCAGAAGTGTCTCCAGCAGGAATTGGTGGCAGAAAACACAGGCTACTTAGCAGACAAAAGGGAGTGAGGAAAGTCACTCCTGGGTTTAGCTGAGCATTAGAAGTGATTATTATTTCCCTAAAAGGCAGAATTTCTCTGCCTTTGGTTGTAGAGATTATGGCATATTTCACAAACTACGGAGCAGCTCATAAGATAATTCAATATCTTTTAAAAGATATTACATGACGTTGAAATAGAGACACAGATGTAGAGAACAAATGTATGGACACAAAGCAGGGAAAGTAGGGGAATAAATTGGGAAACAGTGATATTTACATACTACTATGTATAGAACAGATAACTAATAAGAACCTACTGTACAGCATCAGGGGGAAAAAGGAAGTGGCACAAAACATACAGGACATAGATTAAGTTAAACTCATTCCAATATACAGGAGGTACAGACAAATACTGTTTGATTCCATGTACATGAGAACAGGGAAATCCATGGAGTCAGAAAGTACATTGGTAGATGCCAGGGGTCAGGGCTGTGGTGGGGCAGGGGGGCTGAGGACGGGGAATGGGGACCTAAGTGTTTAATGGGGATAGAGTTTCAGTTTAGGAAAGCTAAAAATCTGGGAGACGGATGATAGTGAGAGTTGTACCACAAGGTGAACCATAGTGATACTGAACCATACAGTTAAATGTGTTTAAAATAGTCTGTTTTATATTATGTGACTTGTATCACAGTAAAAAAACATTGAAAGAAAATATTAATGGCTCTGTGTGAACTCTGTTCTCCTCTGCTCAAAATCCCTCAGTGGTTCCCTATTACCCTCAAAGTAAAAAGGAAAGTCCTGGTCCTTACAGACACCTCCAACGACCAATACAGCCTTCGGCTCCTCATCCCCTGGGACCGTCTCCATGACCTCATCTCCTGGAACTCTCAGCCCCACTCCCACCACTTACACGGGACTGTCCCTCAGCTAGTCCGCGAACACCAGGCATTCTCCCACTGCACAGCCCATGCAGCAGTTTTTCCCTCTGCCTGAAACGCTGTGACCTGGATATCCACATGGCTCCCTCCCTCACCTCCTTCAAGCCTCTGCTCAAAGGACATCTTATAGTGGGGATGCTCTCTGCTTATCTCACTCTCCTCTACTTTAACTTTTTCCAACATATTATGTAATGAACTGATGGAGGGTGTTTATTGTTTATCATCATCTTCCTGCACCAGAATGTCTATTTTATTTACCAGTCTATCCAAAAGCACCCGGAAAGAGTGCTTTGTGCGTGTTCAGTAATTATTTATTGAAAAGATGATTGAGAACATTTTTGTATTCCAAATTCTCCACCAATCGTTCTAACTACATCAAAGAAAAACTCTTTGATTGATGATAATCTTCAGTAATTCTCCACCACTTGGTAACCTTTTTTTTTTAAGGTATATTTACCCACCATAAAGGGCTTCTCAGGTGGCTCAGGGGGTAAAGAATCCACCTGCAATGCAGGAGACACAAGAGATGCGGGTTCAATCCCTGAGCTGGAAGGACCCCCTGGAGGAGGGCGTGGAAACCCACTCTAGTGTTCTTGCCTGGGAAATCCCATGGACAGAGGAGCCTGGTGGGCTACGGTTCATAGGGTTGCAAAGAGTCAGATATGCTGAAGAGCACACACACATGCACCCACTACAAAATCCACCCACTTTCAATGTAGAATTCAATGACTTTTAGAAAGTGTAGGAAGTTTTGCACTAACCTCACTTCTTAACGTGAAAAATGAAGACTGTAGGTCCAGAACCTTCTTTAGCCAAAAGCACCTGCTAGAATAGCATAACACTGCTGTTTTCACAGGCTAGAGTTTTCTGGTTACTTTTTCTTTTGGCTGCTAATATTGGCTTTCCACTTAAAAGTGGTAATATAAAGCTTCCTTTTTAAAGATTTTTATTTACATAAAAAATGAGCTGATTCTTTAAAAAGTATCAAAAAGATAACAACAGATACAGTCCAAAGATATGGCAAAAATTGATCGGGTAGTCATGAAAATAGCAAAGTTTGTGAAACACTGACTCAGGGGACCCAGACCTGCTGGTCTCACAGACTTCAGAATTTTGTAAACAAAAGGCATGGCTCCTACGCTTCACCTGCTCTGAGGATTCGCCTTCAGTTTCCATCAGTCTTTGTTGGAAGATTAGCCTTCATGGGCCTCCTGCATTTCTACACGTCTTGCCTTTCGTTTCAGACTCTCATTGCAAGCATGTGTGTATGGTTAATACCCTTGGAAAATATAATTTCTCTGCCCAGAATAAAGGGAAGGTTTGATAACAGACTTAGAGGAAAAAGATGTGCCTTGATTTGGAGCAAAGGACAGGCATGCCTACTGCCCACCACGAACAGGTTACCCCAGCCTGGGCTCCTCTCCTATTGTGCTGTGCTTAGTCGCTCATTTGTGTCCAACTCTGGACTGTACCCTGCCAGGCACCTCTGTCCATGGGGATTCTCTAGGCAAGAATACTGGAGTGGGTTGCCATGCCCTCCTCCAGGGGATTTTCCCAACCCAGGGATTGAACGCAGGTCTCCCAGATTGCAGGCAGATTCTTTACTATCTGAGCCACCAGGAAAGCCCAAGATTACTGGAGTGGATGACCTATCCCTTCTCCAGGGAATCTTCCTGACTCAGGAATAGAACAGGGGTCTCCTGCATTGCAGGCAGATTCTTTAGCAGCTAAGCTACCAGGGAAGTCCCCTCTCCTATTAACAGAATGTAAACCCTCCATGCACATGCCATCTGGCATATGCTATCTGACCCACTGTGCACTGTGGAGACAAAGGCTGGCAGAACTGGCATGAAAATGCCGATGCTCTGGCTACTGTCTTGTAAGCAATGAACCATCCTTGGTCTCTTACACTCACAGATAACAGTGGCCGATTCCTTTGTTAGCTACAAGTAGGACAGAATCACCACGGTTCTCGGAAGCCCTTACCTCATTGTGGATCTCTTCTCCTTGTTTCAAAACCACTGACTCCAAGGATTTCAAAGAGATTTCACCATTGTCTGCCTCATCGCGGACATTCTGCAGGGCCACCTGGCAGCGCTGTAAGATGTATTCCAAGGTCCCCGTCGAGCACTGCAGAGACAAAACCAGCCACCAAGATGATAAGCAAACTCCAGTTTACCAACGCCTCCCTTCCTAGGATGTCTGTCCCCTTCCTGGGCATTTACCTGCTGCCCTCACAACTCAGCCTATGCTTCTTAACCCAAGACTGACTACAGCAGCTTTCTCCTTGGGCTCTGCGCTCCCAGCTTGGTCTCCCCTGGGCCACTCATGTTGCTGTTTTCTTATTATATAGGGTTCATGTTTCCAGAGAGTAGGCTTCTGGAGGCTAACGCCCTGTTTCCAAATGTATATACTCTACATACACCACAGCACCTAGAACTGAGTCTTTTTGTTTGTTTCGGCCCTGTTGTGAGGCATGTGGGATCTTAGTCTCCTGACCAGGGACTGAAGCTGTGCCCCCTGCAGTGGAAGCATGGAGTCTTAACCACTGGACCTCCAGGGAAGTCCCTGAGTCTTAAAAATATATATAAACTTAATAAGTACCTATCGGAAAGTGTTAGTCACTCAGTCCTATCCGACTCTTTGTAACCCCATGGACTGTAGCCTGCCAGGTTCCTCTGTCCATGGGATTTCCCAGGCAAAAACACTGGAGTGGGTTGCCAATCCCTTCTCCAGGGGACCTTCCCGACCCAGGGATCGAACGTGGGTCTACTGCATTGCAGGCAGATTTTTTACCATCCGAGCCACCAGGGGATAGGCCCTAAGTACCTATTGGAGGAATAACTAATTAACCAAGAAGTCAAGGATGCCGACTTTATCTCAAGTGCCCTACACCTAACAATGAGGGAAATAAAAAGGTAAACAGACAGGGGAACTGGTTCAAAATCACCCAAAATACAACAGCAACGGGGGGAAAATGAAGCTATAAACACAGAGCAAAGGATTCATTTTCCTTTTCGGCAAGAAAGTGTACACTAGGCAGCTGCAAGTCGTTGGCAGAAGAGAATCTTCAAATCGTGGAGAATCTGTAACTCGTGCCCTCAAGGCATGTTCAAAGGCATCACCGAGTACCTGGGCATGAGCAAAGGCACAGGTAACAGGCCCATCCCTCTTTGATCTGCAGGAGCCAACAGAGGTCAAAGGGACAAACTCCTTTGAAGCATACGTCAGAAAAAAAGAGGATGCGGGCAGAGTGTGTATCTGTTTGTTTTGATAATGACACAATTTCCTAGGATGATAAAAAGCAAGCTATAAATATCCTTTAGACCCAATGAGGGAGATGTCTCCCCAAAGTATTTTTATTTTATTATTTACAATTTAAACGAATCCCTTCGAAATAACCTTGAAGGCTAATCCCCTGGTACAAAAATTCTTTGCATGGTTACTGCCACTTTACACAATGTGACCTGGGCACGCCTGGGGGGAAAAAAAACCAACAAAGTTTCTGTGCCAAAACCAGAAGCTTGACTAGGTATTTTAATATGACGATCCCAAAGTGCTGGGAATAGAAGGGCAGCAGCTCTAATGTGCTACAAAGAAAAAACAAAAACTAGAATTAAATTTCCACTCGCCTTTGTCCCACGGGCAACTCTACAACGTTTTTTTTTTCATGACATTCTATCTATAAACATATTCTGCCTGTACCTTTACTTTCCCAAGTATGGTGTAACCTACATGAGAGGCAATTAATTAAAATGCCATCTTCTATAACAAAAGATTGAAAACAACACAGAACTTCCCATCAATAAGGGACCAGTTAAATGAACTCTGGTGAAGCCATACTTGCTGCCACCAAAAAAAAGAGGGGGTAGGAATATATATACATTTTCTGGGTGATTAGAAGTCGTCTGATATAAAGAGGAAGATGAACTCTAAACACTCAGAAGATGTATATATATATATTCCCAAATAACCTATAATCAGGACTAGTTTTTTTAGGTTACGGTTTTATTGAACTATATTAATAGCTCACATGTCATAAAATTTACCCACTTAAAGCATATAATACAATGTTTTTTAGTATATTGAGTTGTGTAACCATCACCTTGGAGAATGCAATGGCATGCCACTCCAGTACTCTTGCCTGGAAAATCCCATGGATGGAGGAGCCTGGTGTGCTGCAGTCCATGGGGTCACTAGGAGTCGGACATGACTGAGTGACTTCACTTTCACTTTTCACTTTCATGCATTGGAGAAAGAAATGGCAACCCATTCCAGTGTTCTTGCCTGGAGAATTCCAGAGACGGGGGAGCCTCGTGGGCTGCCGTCTATGGGGTCGCACAGAGTCGGACCCGACTGACGTGACTTAGCAGCAGAAACAGCAGCAACAATCACCTCAGTTAATTTTAAAGCATTTTAATCACTCCAAAAAAGAAACCCCATCCATTTCAGCAGTCACACCGACTCATTTCTACCAGCCTTCCCAGCCATAGGAAAGCACTAATCTACTTTCTGGGTCTATAGATTTGACTACTCTGTATATTTCGTATAAATGAAATCATACAATCTGTGGTCCTTTGTGACTGGCTTCTTTCACTCAGTCTTATTTTCAAGATTCTCCCTTGTTGAACATGTGCCAGTATCCCGTTCCTGTTTATTGTCAGATATCATCATCAAATCATTCAGGCATAGAGATATGCCACCTGTTTATCTATTCATCAGAGGATGAACCTTTGGGCTCTCCACTCTTTGGCTACTATGAATTAAGCTACTATGAACATTCATGTACAAGTTTTCATTTCTCTTGGGTATACACCTAGACATGGAATTGCTGGGCAACATGGTAATTCTATATTAACCTTCTGAAGAAGTGCTAGACTTTTCCAAAATGGCTGCACCATTTCACATTCCCTCCAGCAATGTATGAAGGCTTCAATTTCTGCATATCTTCAGCAACACTTGTTACTGTGATTCTGATTATAGCTATCTTCTCATGTATTTATGGGCCATTTGTATATCTCCTTTGGAGATATATCTATTCAGATCCTTTACCTTTTTAAAAGATTGGATTCCACACTGAAGAAACCAGAATTGAAAGAGACACGTGTACCCCAATGTTCATCGCAGCACTGTTTATAATAGCCAGGACATGGAAGCAACCTAGATGTCCATCAGCAGATGAATGGATAAGAAAGCTGTGGTACATATACACAATGGAGTACTACTCAGCCATTAAAAAGAATACATTTGAATCAGTTCTAATGAGGTGGATGAAACTGGAGCCGATTATACACAGTGAAGTAAGCCAGAAAGAAAAACACCAATACTAACACATATATGTGGAATTTAGAAAGATGGTAATGATAATCCTGTATGTGAGACAGCAAAAGAGACACAAATGTATAGAACAGACTTTTGGACTCTGTGGGAGAGGGAGAGGGTGGGATGACTTGGGAGAATGGCATTGAAACATGTATACTATCATGTAAGAAACGAATTGCCAGTCTAGGTTTGATGTAGGATACAGGATGCTTGGGGCTGGTGCACTGGGATGACCCAGAGAGATGGTATGGGGAGGGAGATGGGAGGGTGGTTCAGGATTGGGAACTCATGTACACCTGTGGTGGATTCATGTTGATGTATGGCAAAATCAATATAGTATTGTAAAGCAAAATAAAGTAAAAAAAAAAAAAAAAAAAAGATTGGATTCATGTCAAAGTATGGCAAAAACCACCCCAACACTGTAAAGCAATTATCCTCCAATTAAAATTAATTAATTAAAAAATTTTTTAATTGTAAAAAAGGTTGGATTATTTATCTTCTCAATCACTGACTTGTAAGAGTTCTTTACATATTCTAAAAATGGGTAACTTGTGAGATATATGACATATATATATTTATAATATATTTACAAATATTTTCTCCCATTCTGTGGGTTGTATTTTTAACTTTCTTGATGGTAACCCTTGAAGCCTTTTCATACTGTTCAAATTAAAAGATGCTTACTCCTTGGAAGAAAAGTTATGACCAACCTAGATAGCATGTTGAAAAGCAGAGACATTACTTTGCCAACAAAGGTCCGTCTAGTCAAGGTTTTTCCTGTGGTCATGTATGGATGTGAGAGTTGGACTGTGAAGAAAGCTGAGTGCTGAAGAATTGATGCTTTTCAACTGTGGTGTTGGAGAAGACTCTTGAGAGTCCCTTGGACTACAAGGAGATCCAACCAGTCCATTCTGAAGGAGCTCAGCCCTGGGATTTCTTTGGAAGGAATGATGCTAAAGCTGAAACTCCAGCACTTTGGCCACCTCATGCGAAGAGTTGACTCATTGGAAAACACTCTGATGCTGGAAGGGGTTGGGGGCAGGAGGAAAAGGGGACGACAGAGGATGAGATGGCTGGATGGCATCACGGACTCAATGGACGCGAGTCTGAGTGAACTCCGGGAGTTGGTGGTGGACAGAGAGGCCTGGCATGCTGCGATTCATGGGGTCACAAAGAATCGGACACGACTGAGCAACTGAACTGAACTGAATCTTTGAAGCATCACAGTTTTAACTTTGATAAAGTCCAAATCATCTATTTTTTCTTTGATAGCTTATGCTTTTGGCATCATATCTTTAAAAAAAATTTCCTACTCTAAGAATCACATACTGATAAGTAATTATTCACCAAGGTTAACTAAAATAAAGCAAAACAAAAAGTGCAGAATAGTGTGCAGGCTACTAGTTATGTAAGATTTTTTAAAAATTATCATTAAATACATATGTGTTTGCTTACATATTTATTAAATATCACTGAAAGGATAAAAAATATCTGATAATATTGGTTGCCTCTGGGGAAGAGGAGCTGGTTGGGTGAGGAGAGGCTTATATCAACTGTACAATTCAGATACTTTTTGAGTTTTGAACCATTTGAGTAACTACCTATTCAAAATATAATTATACATAACATTTAAATTTAGAAAAAACAGATATTCTGTGTTGAATCCCAAGACATTCTATCACAACCAGAAAAAAAAAACAAAACTAAAATCGAAAAAAGATTGAGAGTCATCAGACATAACCTAATCACATTTTTGCAACCAAAATCTGAATAGATTTCTCCTGAGTAACTAAAATGAATTTCAGAACATCATTTCCTTAAAACAATCTGCTTCCTACCCATTGTGAATAGGCAGAAAATAGCAAATCATTTTGTTTGGCACAGAAAAGAGGTCAAATTTAATACTGCATGAGGGAAAGGTCATTTGTAGAACAAGTAAGGCTATAAAGTTGCATGGATTTTCTCCATATATATTTAAGGAAACAGCAATGTCAACTATAGTGATGGGGAAAAAAATCTTTTCCCTCTTCTGGTACTGAAAACAGTAAGATGAAATTAAAAGTTTTAAATAAGATAAAAACAAAGTCCTGCCACATTATCCTATTTTATTTTCATTGAGTGTGATTCTTCATCCACACACAGCTGTAATCAATATATACATAGCAACGTATATGCTGTTTTTCACTGTTTGTACATAAGTATTCCAAACTTCCATTTGCAATGCTGCTCAATGAGGTGATGATATTAACAATTTAATTAGTGAGTCACGTAATATAAAGGTGTTAAGGTTTTATCCATCTTTTCACTACTATTAATCATGCCAGGCAAATAGTTTTTTATATATACTTCTTTTGAATTTTTTCCTAGGTTTGAGATCAAAAATATTATTCAATATCTTTACCATACCATAAAAATATTCATGGTGCTTTAGACACATCCCAATATAGCTTTCCAAAAAGTATGCCGATTAGAAAAACTAACAGAAGTGCATTAATGTACAGTTTCACTGTAACTTCACCAGCACTGAATATTATCATTTTTGACTTTTGGTAGAAGTACAAAGTTAACCTTAAAATGATAATTTTTTTAAAAAAGACTACATTTAACTTTAAGATAATTTTTGAAGCCTGTATATAGAGGATCACGCAAAACAGAGTGAGCAAACTTTTTCTTAAAAAAAGGACAGATAGTAGATATTTTAGGCTTGCAGGTCATAAGGTCTGTGTTCAACTACTCAGCTCTGCCACTGTAGCTCCAAAGCAGCCATAAACAATACGTAAGCATGGCTGGGTTCCAATAAAACTTTATTTATAAAAACAGCTGGCTGGCCCACAGACCATAGCGTGTGCTGACCATGATCTACAATATAGAAAGCAGGATAGTCACATCATTCACATTGTAGGTATCTATCAGTAAAATATCATAAGCTTCAACTAAAGTAGAGATAAAAGATGCAGGTTTGGGATTATATTTTTATCCTAAGAGCATCACTGTACATCTCCATTTCTTTTTTTTTTTTTTAATAAATAAAGTAATGCTCAAAATTTTCCCTAAAACTAGAAGACACAAATAAACAGCTATAACTAAACAGAGAAAGCTAAACCTCAGGACATTTTTATAGCACTGCCACTTTAGCAAAGTTGGTCATCTAGGAAAAAAGGAAGTAAGACCAGAGGTGTCCTTTAAAAACGCAGTCTAAAGGGCTCCTTTTGGGAACTTCGGAGTACGTTTTTATTGTAGGAGGTGGGGAAGGAAAGATGCCCTTATCTCTTACAAGTTTTAATCCCAAATTTCCATTTGTCTGCTGGACCTCTCCACTTGGCAGCTCTAACTCAGACTGTTTGAAAGTGAACTATATTCTTTCCCTAGTGTCTTAGAACTACCTGCTTACAGTAATGTCATTTCCAAATCACCCAGACTTGCAACCTCAGAGTCACCCAAGAGCCTGGCACACGACAAGCATAGTAAAGAGATGGTTAGTGTGTTCATGCATTTGCTTGTTCACCCATTCATTCATTCGCCCACTCATTCACTCTTACATTCCCTCCTCCACTGCATTCAGTTGCCAAGTCTGTCACTACATTTCCTGCATTAGTCAAGGAAATGTCTTCTTTTCTCCTGTTGCCACTACTTTAGTTCAGACTAACAGGTTTAATTGATGTCTTTATCATTTTCATCTTCCAAAAGATATCTCCAATATGTCAATACTGCAATAAATAAATCATTGATAACCCCCATCTACCAACCAATTTTGGAGTAGGAAATGGCAACCCACTCCAGTATTCTTGCCTGGGGAATCCTATGGACAGAGAAGCCTGGCAGGCTACAGTCCATGAGGTCTCAAGAGTCAGACACAACTGAGTGACTTTCAGTTCACCAACCAATTTAAGTTCGTGAAAGTGAAAGTGTTAGTTGCTCAGTCAAGTCCAACTCTTTGTGACCCCACTGACTGTGGCCTGCCAGGCTTTTCTGTCCATGGAATTCTCCAGGCAATAATAGTGGAGTGGGTTGCCATTCCCTTTTCCAGGAGATCTTTCTGACCCAGGGACTGAACATGGGTCTCCTGAATTGCAGGCAGATTCATTACTGTCTAAGCCACCAGGAAATCCCCTAATTTAAGTTTCAGTTCAGTTCAGTTCAGTTCAGTCACTCAGTCGTGTCCGACTCTGCAACCCCATGAATCGCAGCACGCCAGGCCTCCCTGTCCATCACCAACTCCAAACACACCTAATATCCAAGATCTTTCACAATCTGGTCCCATTCAGGAATCAGCCTTTATCTGCTAACACTCCTTTCCTGGTAATCCTTGGATTCAAAGTTGAGCCATTCAATATTCCCCTTGTATCCCCATCCCAAACCAATTACAATATTTCCACCTGAGTCCTCATCCCATTAGCTGACCTCAACTGTCCTAAAATTCCCTAATCCCTACACATTCAAGTCTTACACATCTACCTGTCAGGTCACTCAGGAAGTCTTACGCTGTTTTGCTACTCTCTGTTCTGTACTTTACCTCCTCTTAGACGGGAAGCATCTTAAGGATACCACACGTGTCAACTACTGCTATTCGCAAGTGTCTAAAAGAATACCTTGAACACTGGAAAGCTCAACAGAAGTTTGCAGAATGGATGATAGAACTAAAATCACTTCCCTTCTTCTGAGTAGTAGCTTTCAGTCAATAGCAACTCTTCCAATTAAGATTTGTTGATGACATAAATTCTCTTGCTTTACTGTGTTCATTCCAGTGTATCAACAGAGACAGTATCGCCTTCCACACAGAGTTTTGGTTGTTCTTGTCTCCCACTAGCTTTTCATCAGGATAATTGAAAAAGGCAGTAATAGTAATAGCAGTAGTAATAGCAGTAGCAACAGCAGTAGTGGAGGTAGGAGCGATTTAATATGTATGTATAGCAGCTAACATTCTTTGCAGGCATACTCTGTATCAGCCACTGTTCTAAAACACTCACACATATTAACTCATTTAATCCTCATAAGAACACTCTGAATTAGATATGATTGTTATCCTTATCAAATACATTTTCCCAAACTTCTTATTCATCATTTTACACTAGCCCTCTCGGCACAGCACTAATCACCTTGTTCACTCTTCCAGATTGAATTAGGAAAGATGCAAAGATATGTGTAAGTAGCCACACACTCAAAAGAATTCTTGAAAAGTTCTGACTAGAAAGACAGATGTCTATACCATCTTGTATTATACAAAAATGAAATCTTTGTTGCACAACACAAAGCACACGTAAGATGCTCGATAACTGCTTGCTCACTTCTTTTTGCCTTCCTTCACTCCTCCCTTCACCTTCCTTCCTCTTCCCTCCTTTCCTTTGTCCCTTGCCTCCTCCCTCCCTTCCTTCCTTTCTTCCTGTCTTCTTTTCTAATAGAACTTACTTTTAGGTCTCTAAGATAAATTATTTGTGTGTTTGTCTATTTAATATTTGCCTCTCAAACTGAAAAGCTAGTTCAGCAAAACTAGTGGGCATACCCGTCAAGCTGATGGCTCTCTCTCTCTGTCTCTCAAGCCTTTAGTGCTGCTGGACACAGAACAGGCCCTCGAATATTTAGATGAATGATTGAATGGAAGAAATAAGAAAGGGAGATAAGGAGGAAGGGGGGAGGAGGGAATGCTTGATGGGCTTGCTGGCATCTTGACTTAAACAGACACATGCCTTCTCAGCCACCGAGCAGCTTGACCAGTCTACCAGGAAAGCTACTTAATTACCAGCACACATGACATTGCCTTATAGACTATAGTATCAGGACTAGAAAGGTTGTGTGTCTGTGTTTCCTTAATACTTTATTTTATCCCTTCTGCCCAACTTTCTCACACTGGTCCCCCTGTAGTATGGTGAAAAGTCAAGCTATAAAAGCAAAGCATAGATAACAAGTTTGGATACGAGGTCAACTTTTCATGATCATCCTCCCTGCTCTCTACAACTCTTCCTAAGTAAGCACACACAACACCCCAGGTGACTCCTAAGGGCTTCCCTCATCTTAACTTTCTATTCAGAACTAGTCTAATCAGCTGACTATCAGCCACTGCTAGTGGTGGCAGAATTCAGCAGCCAAGCATGGGTTAGAACCCGACTGGGGAGTTCAGAAATTCCCTGGCCCCACTGTGAGTGTCTCTTTAATTTACATTCACACGCCCAGAAGCCTGACCCAAAAGTTAATGGGAATGTAAATTCTCAACCCTCTGAGCCCAGTTACAACTAACACATGCACAAGCACACAGATCTACCCAATTTCATTCCAGTCACCACCTTGACCTTGACCTTGACCTTGACAGGTACCAACACTTTAGAAAATCTCCAACCAGCAACACCTGCCAAGGGCCTCTCTTGCAGGCATGTTTTCCAAGAAACACAACTCGGAGGAAGCAAAACAGACTTAGCCCAGGCTGTGAAGACACTTTTTAACAACTGGATTCAACACAACTCAAAGCTCAAAAAGCAAGTAAACAGAGGCTAATGTCTAGTTAGATGGAAGCAATTTTCCTATCAAATAGTCTTCCAAAGTTCTATGATAAATTGCTCATGCAACCACTTCTGTCACATCCAGTTAAGTTTGAGTCACATTTTTATTTACACTTACCTCTGCCACTCGGTGGGTGGAACTAAAGCGAGGTGGTAAACCAGCCAAAACACAGTGTTGGTGGGTGGCATTGAGATCATCTGCAGGAAAAATACCAAAAATTAAAGGAAAAAAGCATCCACCACGCACTTAGCAGTCACTAAATAGTATTTAAATTACAAAGTAAACAGTAAATCCATCATTCAAGAAGAATGACAAGAACCAAAAATATAACAATTACTTTGTATAATCTAAACTATTTTTTGCAAGTAGGATGACTTTATATAGAGAGATAAATAGATATAGATAGATATACATATATGTGTGCGTATATATATATATATATATATATATATATATATATATATACAGTCATATGGTATAAAACCATTGTGGTGTAAAGCCATCAAAAAGCATGACACTTTCAATAGAGAAAGGGGATGTGATTAATAATTACTTTACGACAACAGGCGTAAACCAGCACTGTACTTAGCCAACAGGCTATATGGTTACACTACTTACCTGTAGTCTTATGATACCCACTCACCACTATTTATGGGTTGAACTTCTTTCTCTTTTTCATTATACATCTAATTCTACTCATGCTTTATGAATAAGCCAAAATTCTTTCGTATTATTTGGAATTGAACATCTTTCATCTGAAAATCTGCCTCTTTCCCTCCTGAATCAAAGTATCAATTTTGCCCTAACAATTTTCCAGGCAGCAAACCAACCAACTCAGCACGTTGCAACGCTTTGGCTCTCAGAACAGAATTCAAGCCTACAGATTCATGACCCAAGAATGGAGTAGGTGGTGAATTCATCAGCTAAAGAATATGCCTGAAACCACATGCAATGGGAGAAAAATCAATGGCCAAGTTCTTGTGTAGTCTATGAAATGATGCCACATGTGAGGCAAAAATCTGTATCACCTCTGCTTGGAGCATTGCTTCTATTCCTGTTAATAAGAAGAGAACCAGACTGTCCCTGGCAACACATGACTTCCTACATAAGCAACAAAGACTTCTTAGGAAGATACCAAGAAAGACAATGATTTAAACTAGGAGGCAAAGACAAACTACATGTCAGCAAAAACAACCTATAAAATTTCCTCTAAACATAAGAGAGGAAACACAAAATGCCAATGGCAGGACATTTGTTTATGGACATTAGGGGGTAGCCATGACAAGCTTCCCGGGTGGCAAAGAATTCATCAGCCAACGCAGGAGACACAGGCAACACAGGTTCAATCCCTGGGTGGGGACGATCCTCTGGAGGAGGAAATGGCAACCCACTCTAGTATTCTTGCCTGGAAAATCCCATGGACAGAGGAGCCTGGTGGGCTACAGTCCATGGGGTCACAAAGAGGCAGACACGACTAAGTGACTGAGCACTGAGAATGATGACAAGGTTGACCTTCTTGCCTTATACAGCTATAAAACACAGGAAGACAGAGCATGATATAACCCCAAACACAAGAGAAATTAAACAGGTGAGTCCTACAAGTGCCTGGCTTTCTAGCTGCAAACAGTTTCAAAGCCACAGAGTAAGCAGGCAGAAGTCAGAATTCTGAGTGTTCAGCTCTCCTTCCTGCTGAGTTGTGAAGACAAAAAGTAGGAAGACCAGGGAGCAGAGATTTGTAAGGCAGAATACTGCAACAGAAGAGCTTGCGCAGGGCGCGATCAAGGAGACATCCCAAGAAGGGTTCCTTCCACTCTGACTCCACACTGAACTGTGCATATGTGAATGAAAACTTGCCCCAGGCAGGGAAAGAAGCTCCAGAACGTTGTAGGAAAAGAAGCTCCAGAAACCTCAGACTCATCTTAGGCCAGGAACACTGTGTTCTCAGCGGCCAGAATGGCTCCTACTACCTGAGACAATAATAGATAGAGTCTTTGTGTTTGTGTCTTCAGTCGCTCAGTCATGACCAACTCTTCGCGACCCCATGGACTGTAGCCCACCAGGCTCCTTTGTCCATGGGATTCTCCAGGCAAGAATACTGGAGCGGATTGCCATTTCCTACACCAGGGGATCTTTTCAACCCAGGGAACTAACCGGTGTCTCTTGCATCTTCTGTATTTGCAGGTGGATTCTTCACCACTGCGCTGCCTGGCAAGGCCCAGATAAGAGTTTACAAAAGCATAATCTTAGTAGAAAGGTTAAACAAGTCCTATATTAAAGGCTGCCCAAGATCCACCTAAAAGCTTAAAAGCAAGCCTCAAAAGAATCCAACTTATTCCAAATAATTTAATTACTCACTAGAGCAAAGTCCAACACTACTTAAAAGAGTATAACAAAATCAGACACCAATAAATAAAATTGGCCATAACCAGCATTCACCCAAAAAGTAACAGAAATAAAAGACATACGGTACAATAGATAACTAATGAGAACCTACCAGACAGCATAAGGAATTCTACTCAATGCTTAGTGGTGACCTAAATGGGAAAGGAATATATATATATATATATAACTGATAAACTGATTCACTTTGCTGTACAGTAGAAACTAACATATTGTAAAGCAATTATCCTCCAATTTAAAAAATTAAAATTAAATTTAAAAAAAATTTTTTTAAGTGTGGCTTAAGACCTGAAGAGGACTGGATGACACTTCTCTCTTCAATTTGCCCTCTGAGGATTTCAGTTAAGGACACACCTGAGAATTTCTAGTTGATCTGAACTATTTTGTCTGAAGGGGGATTCAAAGCCAAACAAAAACAAAAAGCAGGGGCTGGAGGAGTTTCCTGAGGCCAGATGCCCATAAAGGATTGAAACAATTTCTAAGAAATATATAGATGCCATTCTCACCTATCCAAATAAAAGCCTCATTGCTCCCCAGCTATTAACAGTGGGCTCTGAAGATATCACAGCTCAGTTCAGTTCAGTTCAGTTCAGTCGCTCAGTCGTGTCTGACTCTTTGCGACCCCATGAATTGCAGCACATCAGGCTTCCCTGTCCATCACCAACTCCCGGAGTTCACTCACACTCACATCCATCAAGTCGGTGATGCCATCCAGCCATCTCATCCTCTGTCGTCCCCTTTTCCTCCTGCCCCCAATCCCTCCCAGCATCAGAGTCTTTTCCAATGAGTCCACTCTTCGAATGGAGGGAGAAAATCATCTTAACGGACAGATTTCTTTAGAGCTTTTGTTCCACTGAGGGGCAACTCAAAGGCACTTAAAAAGGCAGGCCAAGTGGCAAACACAACATTAGAAGTAATAGTCCAGGGTGTGGACCTTTATTTAAATCCTTGGCAACTCTCTAATCAAACAACTCTTTTGAAATTGCTCCCAAATGTTTCTAATCCTTTACGACTTTTAGAAAGAACCCTGTATTTTCACTGTAGGACTTCTAATTTGTCTAAAACTCTAAATCTATGAATGTGGCTCAAATCTCATGGATTGTACATCCCAAAGGATATACAAAAGATGTCCCTAGCTTTAAAGACTAATCCTAATAATTTTTAGAAAGAAAACATCAAAGAATGCCTATTTGCCAGAGTTATCTTAGAAAATAGCTAAAAAACTGACTATACTCGGGAGCAATCAGAGTTTGTAGAATTTATTCAACAAAACAAATGGAAAAAGAGCTCTCACTCTTTGCAGGCTAAATGCTGTGTGCTCTATCAGTGGAAAGAGAGAACTCTGGACATTCACTGTAGCATGAAATCTCATTTCATATATAAGAGACCACAGATGCAAAGGCATAATTTACGCTAGGGTGATCAGTTCATGCCCAGTACTTTCCTGGCTTTAATACGGAAGTCCCAAATCCTGAGATTCTCTCCCCCACCCAGACAGACTGGGACAGCTGGTCACCCTAAATTTAACCCAGCCCTTATTTTCTTGGTTTTGTTGACCAGTGTGTCACCAGGGGCTACTGCATCCCCAAATTTCTTAAAGTAACAATCAGGAGCTTTGCTAAAGGCACTCCAGAGCTAAATAAGCCCAATACTGAAATCCAATCTTCCCAGTTTCACACAATCACTGAAGCTTTTCATTCTTACTCACCTGTCCATTCTCATCCCTCAATCTTAATATTTATGACCTTATTTTTCCTAGATGTGGGGACATCCATGACTGAGAACATTTTCAGAATTTAATAGCCAATGAAAGGGGGGAGGGGAGTATTCCTGATGAGACGACAGTAGAGACTCAGACCTCTACCTACCCCGTTCCTAGATTCTCAATGAGACGATCAAAGAAATATCAAAAGAATGAAGATTGCTTTCAGTGCTCAATATCAGGGAAAGGTGCTCAATATGCCAGAAATTACAAGGAACTCTGCTGGATACAATATAAGTGGAATGAGATTAAAGAAAGGTAGCATTGTACTATAAATCAATTACACTTCAATTAGAAAAAGACACCAGGACTTCCCTGGCAGTCCAGTGGTTAAGATCTCCCCTTCCAAGGCAGGGGGTAAGGGTTCGAAGCCCAGTCCAAAAGCTGCCAGTGTTTGCTCATACTGTGACCATCCATATCACCCAAAGACAAAAGCAAGTTATTCAGTGCCCTCCAGTTTATCAAGTCTTTCATCTGACCCTGCAAAGATACATTTTCTTCCTTCCTCCTTCAAGTGAAGTATTTAGCCAGGAACCTATACTAAGTTTTCACAGAACCAATCTTAACACCAAGTTGCCTCTTAGCTGGTGCTAGTCTTCTTTCTATAAGGAAAAACAGACAAGGAAAAAATTACTAGACTCGGGCAAAATTACTATAGTTCTAAGGAAAGGAACCAGTTTGACAGAAACTGCCTCTTCTGAAACAGTGTTACTCAAATGGTCAGAAAAAATTTGCATAAAAGTCTCAATTTTTCAAGAAGCCGCTTGATTCAAGAAGGCACTGCACCTGTAAAAATGGGGCAAAGTAATCATGAAGATGGAACAGCATGAAATCAGGAAAGGCTGCTTGGAGCTGATTTGTTTTTTTAGTAAGTATGGCTTCATTTAAAACAATAAGAGCTTGACTACACAACAGAATGCATGCTGCAGAAAAATCAAATTACCCAAGTGAATGGGAACTCAAGAAATTCTCCCAGAACTCGGAGGAAAAACAAAAATTAGTGACAGAAAAAGATAAGAGATGAGGGGCAGATTAAGCCAAAAGAGATAGAACAGGAATCTTAGAAAGCAGAAAACAGAGCAATGAAAGAATAAGCAAAGAAATAACAGAATATTTTCCGAAGTTGTAAAAAGGCCTGAGTCTGTACTATAAAATGGCTAACCAAGTGCATAAACATTTTCCATTCAAAAATTAAAGATAAAATATGAAAAATGTCCAAAGAAAAAGCACAACTTGCTATAATAGGATCAAAATGGAAATGATTTCAGGTATCTCCTTAACATCAAATATTAGAGGTCAAGGGAACAATATCTATAGAGCTTTAAGGTGGAAACCTCCTTACTCAAGATTCCTATAGCCATTAAAGGAGATATGAATACATGTAGGTATAGTAAGTCACACTCAAAATAATGCAAAGACTCAGAAAACACACTACCACCATTTCCCTATCATTAGCCTTCATTAAACAGTTAGAACCTGTACTTTAGCTGACAAGATGGCAATCAAAATAATGAAAACCACAATATAAGCAGACTATCAGTGAACATAAAAGTTGTTACATAATTTTAATATGGCTATTTAATTCAATGCTAGTATAATTAGTGAGCTTCCATGGTGGCTCAATGGTAAAGAATCTGCCTGCCACTGTAGGAGACCCCAGTTCAATCCCTGGGTCGGGAGGATTCCCTGGAGAAGGGAATGGCAACCCTGGAAAACCCCATGGACAGAGGAGTCTGGTAGACTACAGTTCATGGGATCACAAAGAGTTGGACATGACTTAGTGACTAAATAACATAATTAATAATAAATGAAAGTAAGTACACTTCATCTAAAAATTTTTCTATATTAAAATTTATTTTAGGGACTTCCCTGGTGGGCCAGTGGTTAAGACCTTAGGCTTCCAATGCAAGAAGCATGGGTTTGATCCCTGGTTCAGGAACTAAGATCCCACATGCTGTGCAGCAGGGTCCAAAAATTAAAAAAAAAAAATTTTTAAGAATTGTTTAAAAAAATCTAAGTCAAAAATTTAAAAGAGTATGTTTTTCTTTCAATGCCCAGTAAAAGAACAGCAGAGCTGAATAAAGTAAGCATCAAAATGCATGTCAATAACATGTCAACAGAAAAATGGGCAAAAGATGATCAGCTAATAAACAGTAATAGAAAGAAGAATACAAATGGCCATGAAACATGGGAAGTGTTCAACATCATCAACAATGAAGTGTACTTCAGAACAATAGCATGTTATTTTCACCCATTAAATTGGGGAAAACACTTTTAAATTGTAATGCCTGGTGTTGCCTAGGGTGCAATAGGTAGGTTGGTAAAAGGAACTGATAAACACATTTCATATGCTGTAGGTAGAAGGTAAACTGAGAACATTCTGAAGAACAGTCTAACCATTCAATATGTACAGTCTTTACATATCAACACTCTCATCCTTACTCAGGTGGCTCACTTCTAGTAACTCTTCCTAGAGAAATAACTATAGGTGCAGACAAAGATTAGGTACAAAGATGTTCACCAGAGAGATATATTTGATACCAAGGCACTGGTAATAAACGGCATGACAAAAGTAGAGGACTCCTATTTAAGCCATTTTTAAAAAATCACATTTTCGAGGAATATTTAATAAGGAAAAATATTCAAGATATACAAGTATTGGAGAAAAAAGACATAAAACTATTGGGAAAAAAAACAAGATATAAAACATTATTGTTGTTGTTGCTGTTGCTCAGTTGCATCCGACTCTGTGACCCCATGGACTGTAGCACACCAGGCTTCCCTATCCTTCACTATGTCCTGGAGTTTGCTCAAACCCATATCCATTGAGTTGGTAATACCATCCAACCATCTCATCCTCTGTTGTTCCCTTCTCCTCGTGCCTTCAATCTTTCCTAGCATCAAGATCTTTCCTAACGAGTAGGCTCTTCACATCAGGTGGCTAAAGTACTGGAGCTTCAGCTTCAGCATCAGTCCTTTCAATGAATATTCAAGCTTGATTTCCTTTAGGATTGACTGGTTTGATCTCCTTGCAGTCCAAGGGACTCTCAAGTGTCTTTGCTAGCATCACAAATCGAAGGCATCAATTATTTAACACTCAGCCTTCTTTATGGTCCAACTCTCACATCCATACATGACTACTGGAAAAACTTTAGCTTTGACCATGTTCACCTTTGCCGGCAAAGTGATGTCTCTGCTTTTTAATACACTGTCTAGGTTTGATAACTTTCCTTCCAAGGAGCAAGCATCTTTTAATTCCATGGCTGCAGTCACCATCTGCAGTGATTTTGGAGTCCAAGAAAATAAAGAGTGTTGCTGTTTCCATTGTTTCCCACCTATTTGCCATGAAGTGATGGGACCGGATGCCATGATCTCAGTTTTTTGAATGCTGAGTTTTAAGCCAGTTTTTTCACTCTCCTCTTTCACCTTCATCAAGAAGCTCTTAAGTTCCACTTCACTCTCTGCCATTAGAGTGGCATCATCTGCATATCTGAGATTGTTGATATTTCTCCCAGCAATCTTGATTCCAGTTTGCGATTCATTCAGCTTGGCATTTCACATGATGTACTCTGCATATAAGTTAAATAAGGAAGGTGACAATATACAGGCTTGATGCACTCCTTTCTCAATTTTGAACCAGTCAAGTGTTCCACGTCCAGTTCCAACTGTTGCTTCTTGACTTACATACAGGATTCTCGGGAGACAGGTAAGGTGGTCTGGTATTCCCAAACATATCTAATATATTAATTTTCTAAACATTGTATCTAATATGCTATTAATATCATATTAAAATTATATCTAATACCATATAATCTGATATTAATTTCCCATACTTAGGAAAACATTTTCTCAGGTATAGGAAAAAAATGCTAGAAGGAATCACATCAAATAGTTAAGAATGTTTCTATCTCTATGTGGTCATATTATATGATGTATTTTTGTTATCCAATTTACACTTTCTTATAGTTTACAAATTCTTTATAGTGTGCATCAATTCTAAGCATTTTTAGCATCTCTGAATTTAGAGCACATCTTAAAATTGATAGTATGTTCTGAGGGGAGTTTATTCAGATATTTACATTTGGCGGGGTGGGTCTTCACCGCTGCACACAGGCTTTCTCTAGTTGCAGTGCATGGGCTACTCACTGCGGTGGCTTCTCTGTTGCAGAGCACAGACTCTGGGGTGCAGAGTTAAGTAGCTTCAGCTCATGGATTTAGCAGTTGTGGCTCATGGGCTCTAGAGCGCAGGCTTCGCAGTTGTGGCACAGAGGCTTGGGTGCCCTGCAGAATGTGGGATTTTCCTGGACCAGGGATGGAACCCATGTCCCCTGCACTGAAAGGTGGATCCTTAACCATGGAACCTCCAGGGAAGTCCTTCACAGCATCTTTGACTGGCTAGCATACATTATTACTTTTGTACTTAACAACAGAAAATAAAACAGGAAGTATGATGATTTTTTTAAATGCAAAAGGGAATGCTCAATGAAGAGGCCTCAGAAAAGAGATATTCATTCCCCAAACAGAAATGAAAGAACACTGCAATCAGTAAGGGCAAGAAGAGCTTTGGTCCGTTTTATACATCTTTTGCAGTATAATTTTCCAGAGGACTGAAACCTCTTTCATAGAAACAGGTAAAGAGGTGAAGATGACCTCAGGGTACACACCTTTCTCCTTCTTTGTTTTCTGAGATTAACTCTTATGGAATGTTTAGTTTATTGTTGGGCTGAGAAAAGAATACATTCTTGAGGTTAATCATTCATTCTTGATTTCTAAATCAGCAAAAGGAACTTTAATCCCACTTTAGGAAGGGCTGCCTTTTCTCATCCTGGTAGCAACTCTTCCCATGAGACAGAAGGGCAGAGGGGATCATGAGAATGGAGAGATGAGAAGGTTGGGTTAACTGAAAACTTGAATGAAGTCTCTTCTCTTCCCACTTTGAATATACAAAGCCACTGCTCCAGTGAACTCCAGGCCCCAGAACTTCCAAGTAAAGCGAATGAATGAAACTGAAGTAAGCCACTTGAACTTTTCAGTTCTGTTCCTTCAAATACCTTTTGACTACTTTCTTTAGTCACTCCTATTTCAATATCTGATTTTCCATTGGCAATTGAAGATAGTTTTTTTTTTTTTTAAAAAAAGGCAAAAGTGTTAGTTGCTCAGTCATATTCAACTCTTTGTGTCTCCAAGGACTATAGCCTACCAGGCTCTTCTGTCCATGTAATTCTCCAGGCAAGAATAGTGGAGTGCGTTGCCATTCCCTTCTCAAGGGCACCTTCCTGACCCAGGGATTGAACCCTGGTCTCCTGCATTGCGGGCAGATTCTTTACCATCTGAGCCCCCACAGAAACCCAAGATAAGGTTTCTGGCTAATACTTAGGGAGGAAATAAGGCTGTTCTCTCCAGATACTTGGCAAGTTCCTATCCTGTACAAGGCACTAAGTGCCGTGTACAGTACAAAAATATATTTAATAGTGGCTCTGAAAAACCTTAGCTCCAATAGGTAAGACTTCTATATCAATTGCTACAGTCTGGAGGGGAAAGAGAGTTAAGGCAATCACAGTGAATGGCTGGTGTCACTGTCACTGTGGCTATTAAATTTTTTTAATGTCAACCCTAAATAGGTGAGTTATACGTGTACCTAGAATGAAGGAGAAAATATAACAAGGTGGAGGGAACAATATGAAAATGTAAGGGGAAAGAGTTATGCCAGGATCAGTTTTAGGACAAAGTCACTATAATAAGTGACAATAATTTGTAACTTTTTAAAATTTGTAGGAAATTTCCTGGCACTTTTGATGCCATCGCCAGAAATCATTAGAGAACTAAGATCCTGAAAGCCTCGAACTGTGTCCAAAAAAAAAAGTTGAAATGTTTATTGGGCCTAGAAGAATTATTCCACAGAGACAGTTTAATGGGGGTATAGTGCCACCACGATAGTGGCGGTGGCTTAGTCGCCAAATCATGTCCAACTCTTGCAACCCCAGGGACTGTAGCCTGCCAGGCTCCTCTGTCCATGGGATTCTCTAGGCAAGAATACTGGAGAGGGTTGCCATTTCCTTCTCCAGGACATTTTCCCCACCCAGGGATCAAACTTGCGTCTCCTTCGTCTCCTGCATTGCAGGTGGATTCTTTACCACTGAGCCACCAAGGAAGCCCAACGAGGACATAATCTGCTTGAAATCTGCTGCAGGAACTGACTGATTCAAGAAAGGCAGATTCATTCCTGGTCTAGTCCTGAGCTCAGTCAACAAAAATCAACTAAATAAATACATTTTTTTAAAGGTTTCACTCATGGTCATTCTCCCACTGTTTTTACAGAAGGAGCAAAGAGCACACACAGTATATGCAATCAAATTAAAAGCCTGAAAAATTCCTTCCCATAGCCTGCACTTTTATGAATTCTGCTGTAGAGATAACACAATAGCCAAAGAGGGCATAGTAAGACTGCCAGCCAGGGACTTCCCTGGAGGTCCAGGAGTTAAGAATGCACCTTCCAATGCAGGGGACTCCATTCGATCCCTGGCTAGGGAACTAAGATCTCACATGCTGTGGGGCAACGAAGCCCAAGCTCCACAACCAGAGAGCCAACACTGCAGTGAAGAGCCAGCGAGGCAAAGAAAGATCCCACAAAAGCAAATAAATAAGTATTAAAAAAGAGACAGAGAGAGAGACTGCCACTCAATGGGGAACAGTCCACCTACCCAATCCGTATGGAGAATTATCTCAATACCGCATGACTGATTGAATGAACCGTAAGAGATTAAAAAGGTCTTCATAATTCACAGTAATATATTCATCCTCAGCTTTAAAAGAAAAAACACATAGGCACTTTTTTTTTTTTTACCTTTGATGGTGTTGTTATTAAAAAAAATGTGAAAGAGAATGTACAGATTGATCCAGACACTGTGTCATTTGGAAAATTCTATGATGCCACATCGTTATCTGGATTAGTTATGAGGAAGTAAAGCATGGGTCACTGAAGGAATCGACTGTCATGGAAGATTCTAAAAGCTGTCTCTAGAGATCCCAGAATATAAGATGAATGGCCATCTGTTTTGGCAGGGGTCTTCAAAACCTTTTCCAGCCAGGAGCTTTTAAGGATAGAATAAATATTTCCTTTTGCCCATACTGCCATGAATGAAGAGGAATTTCACTCATTGATTCAATATTTATTAAAGCACCTACCATGTTCAAAGTACTATGGTAGGTCCTAGAGAGGGTACACATTTTAGGGAATCTAAAATATAGTAGTCAGAAGGCATTTTTAGAAAATTCCAGAAAAAGAATGAAGACACAGGACCTGAGTGACAACGGAATTCTCCTAGGAGTGCAATGAGAAGCAATCTCAGTATAAGAGTGTCAGATGGGTTTGAAGAAGGCAGTGTTTATCAAAACATTAAATAAGTAGTATGATACAACATCTGTTAGCAGCCAGCACCATAGCATGATTCTCCAGGCAGTAAAAGCAGAGAAAGGCGGGGATGAACTCCAGGGGGAGAGGGAGAACTGACCAGCAAGAAAGCCACAGCTCAAACACAAAACCACCTAAATAATGGAGCACGATCCTGAGCTTTTGATGAGGTCTGAAACTTGACCTGACACTTGCAACATGTTCTTTCAACTGATGTACGTTTAGTGATTACAGTGGATGAGATCTTCTACGTATGAGTCCACTCACTCCATTTGGTTCTACAATTAATAACACACACATAAGCACTGTTAATATACACTGTACACTGTCAATATACAGAGAAAGCATGGTCCTCTTATCAAGATTACAGATGAGCCTGTAAACATACAGTTCAAAAATATGAAGGCAATGATATGGCTGAAATACCAGAAGTCAAGAGAGAGCATCTATGTCTTAGTATAAAGTTGATCAATTAAGAGAAAAAAAAAAAAACCCTTAAAAATAAACATAAACTGACAAAAGTTAGGAAGAGTGAGAGTGTAAGAGAGCCAATCCCACATTTTTCTTCATGAAAGACTGATAGGCCTTAAAGTTGTTAAATGAAAAAAACTGAAGTATTAAGGATATTTTAACTGTTAAGCAGGAAAGAATCGCCTAAAGACTAAAATGTGAATACAGTGAAAAGTAGTTACATCTAAGAAATGGAACTCGGGGGTAGGTGGCAAAGAGTTTTTCCCTTTTCATTTTAGATCAACCTCCACTGTTTAAATTTTTACTTCCTAGTACATATATTATTTTTATTATAATACCAACAATAATATGGATGAGGTACTGACATGAAAAAATCTCCAGGGCATATTATTAAGTTAAAAAAACTAAGTAGTATACACACACACACACACACACACACACACACACATATACATATATGTACATACTAACACACAATAAGTCCCCTACATACAAATGAGTTCTGTTCTGAAAGTACAATCTTAAGGCCAATTAGTTTGTAAGTCCAACAAAGCCTAGGTACTCAACTAACACAATACTGTACTGTCCCATTTGTGTTTTTTAAAAAAGCAGCTGTAACATAAGTATATCTACATAACTATTTATGTTAATGCTTATAAAAGGAACAGACAGAAGATAAGATACTTCCACATTTCATTCTACGCACTTCCATATTATCTGAATCCTTAACAGTGAGAATATATGTGTATTCATCTATTAGTTGGTCAACTAATATTCTTTTTTCCACATTTTTAAAGAAAAAGATTCTACAACGATATAATTAGTAGAGCTAGCATAGTTCCACAGAAGAAAGAATAGGTTTGGTCTCAGAAAAATCTGGACTTAAACATAAGCCTCACTAAATATGTCACCTTGAGCAAGTGATTTTACCTCTCTGAGCCTCAATTCCCTTTTTAAAAAGGGGTTTTATGGAGCTTTACGGAGATACAATTCACATACCTGCTTCCTGGTGCTGGTGGCTCAGGCGGTAAAGAATCCGCCTGCAGTGCAGGAGACCTGGGTTCGATCCCTGGATCGGGAAGATCCCCTGGAGCAGAAAATGGCAACCCACACCAGTATCCTTGCCTGGAGAATCCCATGGACAGAGGAGCCTGGCGGGCTACAGTCTATGGGGTCACAAAGAGTCGGACACGACTGAGCAACTAACATTTTCACTTTATGGAGCTTTACGGAGACACAATTCACATATCAAATAGTTCACTCATTGAAAATACACAACTCACTGCATTTTAGTGCATTCACAGAATTGTACAGGCATCACCAGCAACTAATTTGAGAGTATTTTCATACTCCTAAAAGAAACCATATACTGCCCACTAGCAGTCCATCCCCATCAATTTTCTTTTTCTGGGGGGGAAAAAAAAAGGTGACTAGAAGGGGACGATTACATACCTCACAGGTTTGTTATGAGAAATAAATAAAATGTATCAAAACCTCCAGCTCAGTGCCTGGCCCTCAGGAGGTACTCATCACACACACTTCAAGTAAAGTTCACAACAGAAATACTACAGAAATAAACAAAAAGACTAGATATAAGCAAGTGGCAGATCCTTCCAAGGACCTAGGAACACACTCAGGTTCCTACCCTCAGAGCCTATGACACCAGCCTTGTCCTCTCTCCAGTTTGTCTGAACACCAAAAAACCTGGTGTGTAAAGTACGTGTTAGCTGCTCAGTCGTGCCCAACTCTTTGCTATCCCATAGACTGCAGCCCGCCAGGCTCCTCTGTCCATGGGATTTCTCAGGCAAGAATACGAGAGTAGGCTGCCATTTCCTTCTCCAGGGGATCTTCCCTCCCCAGGGATCAAATCTGGGTCTCCTGCATTGCAGCAGATTCTTTACCATCTGAGCCACCAGGGATATCAAGTCAGAAACCCCAAGTTTGAAAATGTCAGAATTTAGGGGCATAAAAGTTTCAGGAGAGACACATCCTCAACCCTGCAAAAAAAAAAAAACAAGTGAATAGCAAGAAGCAGATACTGTGGTTGCTGAGCAGGGAAGGAGAACATGCCAAGTTCACACTGGACAAGCAGCTGAAACTATACTGTCATGTTTCTACTTTTCAGAGTGAAAACAAACATGACAGGTGCTCATTTGGCTGTTCAAGCACTTTCCACTTAAATGGCAATTCCTCAAGCTTACGACTGCAGCCTGAAGTTATAATTTACTACTGTTTCTGTATTATTCCCTTGCCTCGGCAGAAAGCAGAATGTAGCACCTACATTTCAAGACCCATGAGAGGTAATAAAGTATAATTATTTAGAATTTATGATTAAGCCATATATTAGAGGTCTTTTCTACTTCAGCTGGTCAGTCAGAGGTTGGAGGAGGGAGGGAAAGGGGTCAGAGGAAAAAATAACACAAGCCTTTTCCTTTGAACAAAAGGTCTAAGACAGGGCAGGACTGACGGACACCTGGAGGATTTACAAAGCTATCATGGTCTCCACATGAAGCCCCAGAAGAGCCTCAGTCAAGAGACTTTTAAACTCCTAGAGGCCCCTGTTCTTCCTGCTCACAGAGCTACAAACTCCAGCTCTACTGCTCGTGTTGACTCCCGAAATAGACGCATGGCACATTTTCAGGTTACATCACATCAAACGTTCACAGTGCACCGGGTCTTGCTGTTCTAAGCCATAGATATTTCAGAGAAGGTGAACCTCATCAAGGAGAAAACCACAGGTCAGGCTCTATAAGTAAACCCGACCCCCACTGAGGCAAGACTGCGGTTGCCACAGAGCTCTGATTCAACAATGGCCGGATGGCAACTTTTCCCAGCCGCAAGAATCAATCGGGGCGATTTCCCCTGCTTGTAGTTCCTCTATGTGGCTACAGAAATATATGCATGGAACGATCAGGTGCAAAGCTGACCAAGCTCAGGGCATAGAGTGGGGTAAGAACCCAGCACTCAGCACTCTTCTGTCACCCTCCCCGTCGTCACTGGTTCTCCAATACACCATGACCCAGGTCCCAATCTCCATAATGAGTCCCCATTGTTCAAGTTGTATTTCAGAAAGTGCTTTCCACAAACTTTCTCTTTTTAAAAAATGTTTTAAATTTCTTTTAATTTTTTTTTGTTGTTGTTGTTGCCCCATAGCATGTGAGAGCTTAGTTCCCCAACCAGGGATTGACTTGAATCCACGTCCCCTGCATTGGAAACTCAGTCTTAACCACTAGACCACCAGGGAAGTCTCTATACTTCTTTTTAAATTTCTTTTTAATTGGAGAATAACTGCTTTACAATGTTGTATTGGTTTCTGCCATATAACAAAGTGAATCAGCCAAACGTATACATGTGTCCCTCCGTCTTGAGTCTCCCTTCCACCCCTCTAGGTCATCACAGAGCACTGAGGTGACTCTATGTGCTATACAGCAACTTCCCACTAGCTATCTATTTTACACATGGTAGTGTATACATTTCCGAAGAAGGCAATGGCAACCCACTCCAGCACTCTTGCCTGGAAAATCCCATGGACGGAGGAGCCTGGTGGGCTGCAGTCCATGGGGTCACAAAGAGTTGGACACGACTGAGCGACTTCACTTTCACTTTTCACTTTCATGCATTGGAGAAGGAAATGGCAACCCACTCCAGTGTTCTTGCCTGGAGAATCCCAGGGACGGAGCCTGGTGGGCTGCCGTCTATGGGGTCGCACAGGGTCGGACACGACTGAGGCGACTTAGCAGCAACAGCAGCAGCAGTGTATACATTTCAGTGCTACTTTCTCAATTTATCGCAGCCTCTCCTTCCCTGTTGTGTCCACAAGTCCACTCTCTGCGTCTGCGTCTCTATTCCTGCCCTGCAAATAGGTCCCCTATACTTTTTTATTTGACTTCACAATAACCCTGGGAAGCAAGTGTCATGAAGCACCAGCTTTTCACTGGAGCCAGAGGCTCAGAGCAGTGTTAACAATGCACAGCCCACAGACAAGAGGGGAACCTGAGGGAACCTAGTCACCTGACCTTTCTATTATTCCACCCTAAACCTAAAAGTCACCTGGCCTTTCTATTATTCCACCCTAAACTGTTGGTGAGGGAACGCCAACCCAAAAAGGAGATACTGTGCATTTCAATTTATATTGCTGTTCTCTTTTTTGTTATGCAATTTTTACCTGGCAACTGCAGCTCTGAAATAGCTAATTGGTACAATAACAACATGTGAAAATGAGATGTAGTTGAATGTAAGGAAACAAAAGTAAAGAGAGCAGAAAGAACAGAGTCATGAAGAGTCATATGTGAAAAATAATAATAACAAAGGGGTGAGGGGAGGAGGTTTGTCCAAAACGTTTACCTAGCACTCACCTTTGTCCTGAACCATCCCACCTCTACACTCGGCTCCAGCTTAATGAACATGATTTGGATGATGTCCCTTGAACTGTATAATCGGTTCCACACAAAAAACAAACCTACAGTTTGTCTCTAAGCCCCTTTTAAGTCCCTAACTCCCTGGTTGCCTTCAGTCTATGGAAAACATCTGTGGCAAAGTAAATCATCCCATTCTGAGAAAGACCAGAGTGTACTTTTTTTTTCCTCTTCTCTAAGTGTGTTTTGAAGTCCTGGATGGAAAAATTAGTGAAAATTGTAAATCTGCTTGCAAATCTGGTCATGTCTAACTCTGAGATTAGGGCAAAGATTCCAATTTAAAAGTAAAACCGTGACAACCCCAGTTAAGCATGTCCTCAGGCACTGCCAGCAGGGCCTTCACTCAGCTCCACAGGCCGTGGATTTATTACAGGCACCCGACAAGCTCCCCATCAGACACCCCTGGAGGACTGACTTGAGACAGCAGGGTTCGGTCGGCACTTCCTCTGCAGACCAATATATTATTATAAATTGAGCTAAACTGTTTCCTTTTCAAAAGTGCTATGAAGTTCAGATTTCAGGTATCAGCACAGGGCAGGGATCCCGGGACAGGGTTCTTTAGAGTCCTTGGCTTTTAAAAAGTAAAGAGGAAAGGAGCTTTCGACCATGGTTGCTTTTATTTTTGTTTTGTTTAGCCTAAAAGAAGATGCGGGACAAGTCATTTTAGAAATCGAATATGACATCTTAATAAGAAAACAGATTCCAAGCACAAACTTGAGGTGCAGTGTGCTATGCTTGGCCTAGTTCACTAAGTTATCAGTTATTTCATCTTTATCTGAAGGCAGGAGTTTGGAAATCAGAACTAGATGTTATGTCGCAGATATCGGCTACTATAAAATGATAACTACTCTTCCTTTATCACCTACAACAGCTAAGTGGAACCAATGTATATTCCAAAAATGTATATTCATTATAATATGTAAGTTAAAAGGACAATGCAATTATTTAATATTTTCATTTTTAATGTAATTTCTGAGCCAAGAAAAACATAACTTTAAAAAGAAATGGAGGGCTTCTCTGGTAGTCCAGCAGTGAAGAGTTCGCCTTGCAATGCAGGGGACACTGGTTCAATCTCTGATCTGGGAAGATCTCACATGCTTCAGAGCAACTAAGCCCATGGGCTACAAATACTGAGTCCATGCTTTAAAGCCTGGGAGCCCCAACTACTGAAGCTCATGCGCCCTAGAGCCGGGGCTCTCCAACAAGAGAAGCCACAGTGAGAAGCCCACGGACTGCAAGGAAGAGTAGCCCCTGCTCACCACAACTAGAGAAAGCCCGCAGGGAGCAACAAGCCAAAAACAAATACATGAATAAATAATTTTTAAAAAATTAACTGGAAAAGAAAGAAGCAAACAGACCACCATCGTCACCTTCTTTTCTGCCCTTATGAACAACTGAGTCTTAAGCCTTCAGGTAAGGCAGAGGCATCACACTGAGGAAGGCTGAGAAGCCCAGAGCAGGGGTCAGTGCTGGACAGGGGTGCAGAGGGCCTCCAGGTGCGGGGTCCGGACAGCCTGACACGGGTATCAGAGCACAGGTGGGCTAAGGTGACAAGTTTCAATCCATGATTCTTTCCCACTGTGTAACCATGGCTAAGTCACTACATTGATCTAATCTGATCTTCTTCTTTCTCAACAGAGCTGGTATCTACTTCTCAGGGTTACTGAGAAGATTCACAGAAGGCCTGACTTGACATTAGTCCACAGTAAACATAGCTGTTATTCACATACTACTGTTATTCCTGGGCTTCCCTGGTGGCTCAGTGGTAAAGAATCCGCCTGAGAAGACAGAAGACACAGGTTCGATCCCTGAGTCAGGAAGAGCCCCTGGAGGAGGAAATGGCAACCCAGTCCATTATTCTTGCCTGGGAAATCCCACAGACAGAGGAGCCTGGCGGGCTACGGTCCATAGGGTCACAGAAGAGTCAGACATGACTTAGTAACTAAGACACCAACAACTGCCATTCCAGGTACATATTTATGTACACGTTGGAAAAAGTCTGAAAAGGAAAGTACCAAAACAGGCATGAACCTGGTTTTTATTTTCTTCATTTCACTTTATACTTTTCAGAGTTTCTTTTCTCTACAATGAGCATATACTACTTTTTTCAATCAGAAAACATGAGATGTTACTAAATAAATGGAAAGTAGCTGAACCTTTACAAAGTCATTTACTACTTTTATCCATAGAAAGTTAATAAAGCTATTTAAAATAGCACTATTCTGATTCCCATTACTTTTAAAGATGCAAAATATTAACAGAAACTCAAACAGAGTACCCAAAAGGAAAGTGATTTATTGGCTGAAATGACAACCTATTTATATTCACGGTAAATATCCACATCTGGGTGGTATATTAAAAAATGAAATAAGAGTCTGTTTTACCTATAAATGATGCTCAACAATGGGGCAAAGACTTGAGGATAGAAACTCAAATCCTGAGACAAGCAGGAGCCGGGCATACGAAGAGATGACCTTACCCCTAAAAGCATTCCCACCTAGAGATCTTCCATGAATTGGGATCAAACCTAAATGGTCCCTTTGAGAGCAAGAAAAGCACCAAATAAGAAACATGCAACCACACACTGCCCTCTGTTCTGCCTCACACAAACTGAGTGACCCTGGGCAAATTACTTAAAAACAGATTGATACCCTGCACCATCTCCCTAGCAAGGCTGTTTGGAGACTGATTGGGACGGCTTATGTGAAACTGATCTGTAAACTGGAAAGCAACATGCAAACAGAAGGCAAGAGAGTTGGAGCTTACTTAGATCAGAGGATGAGATGGTTAGACAGCATCACCAACTCAATGGACATGAATCTGAGCAAACTCCAGGCGATAGTGGAGGAGAGGAGCCTGGCAGGCTACAGTCCCTGGGGTCGCAGAGAGTTGGACCCGACCTAATGACCGAACGAGAACAACAAAAGGGCAGCGGGCAACAGATGCAGGACTCCGCCATGAGAAGGACACAAGAACTCACTACTGAATGGCACGGTGAGAAAGTAACTCCCTGCATCGTGATCTTCCAATCTTCCCGCTGACGCAAAGGAGAAAGCCCAAAATTGGTACTATGATTGGGTTAACACCTCTCCCTAATAGTCACTGAAGACAGAACAGGCCTGAGTCTCAGGGTCTTCAGCAAACAAAAGCACCAGATACTAAGACAACTTTACTTTCACTCTGTACGATTCTTCTAATTATGTCAAGTGATACTGGTTTTTCCATTTCAGATATAAAATCACCTAAAATAAACTCATTTCCGTTCAGGAAAATAAAAGAGTTTATCTAGAGAGAAATATTACATAAGTAATAATGTGGTGCTGGAGAAGACTCTTAAGAGTCCCATGGACTGCAAGGAGATCAAATCAGTCAATCCTAACAGAAATCAACCCTGACTGATGCTAAAGCTGAAGCTTTAATACTTTGGCCCCCTGATGGGAACAGCCAACTCACTGGAAAAGACTCTGATGCTGGGAAAGATTGAAGGCAAAAGGAGAAGGGGACGACAGAGGATGAGATGGTTAGATAGCATCACCAGCTCAATGGACATGAATCTGTTGAGATTTGTTCAAACTCCGGGAAACAGTGAAGGACAGGGAAGCCTGGCATGCTGCAGTCCATGGGGTCTCAAAGAGTCAGACTAGACTTACCAACTAAACAACAACAATAATAGTATGGGTAGCACAGGAATATGGCAAGAAACTTGAAGCTAGTGTGCGAATGAATGAAATCTGGAAAACATTTAGTGAGGTCATGACTGAATGGCTACCCCAAACTCATAATTCCTAGAAAGCAAGGACCAAGTGTTATCCATTTCCAGTATCTCCTACAGAAACTTACAAAGCACACAGAGGACCCTCCTCAGACACTCCATTATTGGGAGGTAATTCTTATTACAAATACTGGGTTTGAGTCTTGATGTTCCTGGCTCTAAAACCAAACACTTAAGTAGATTCCCCTAGGCAGGAAAGAGTGAGATTAACCCCAAAATAATTAGGAGTGAGAGCCATGGACAAAATAAACCCTGAGTGGCTCTGTAAGGAAAAAAGGATGCTGTTTGCATGCTGTGCATCAGAAAGCAAACAGAAAGTCTAAAAATAAACAAACAAACAAAAAAACTTAAGAGCTAAGAAACAAAAAGTGAAGCTCCCCAAACTTCGTAGCTTCAGTGAGGCTGACCATGGCTGAAATACTGTTTCCCAAAGAACTAGATGAGGCAAATGAGGGGAACTCAGTGGGAAGGAGTAGGGGGCCAGGGAGCAGAGGAAGAGGCTGTGTTGTCAGGTCAGCTGTTCTGGAGAGGAAACTAAACTCAAAACTGGAAAAAACTTTCACTAAAAACCTACAGAGACAGGGACATATTTTTTAAAACTTCACATTAATAAGGTGATTGAGATGATTTAGTAGCTCTGATGAAAAAAATCGTGAAAACTGCTTAGTACTTTGGGGAACGCCATCAACACTTAGAATGAAAAGAAAAGCAACTTTCAAAATTAGCAACATCTTAAAAAGAAAAAAAAATCAAGTTACATGCAGAAGCTTCATTATCATATGAAAAACTTACAAAGTTTACTTCAAAAGACACATGCAAAATATGTGCCCAATAGTCTAACACTTAAGACCCTATAGCATCAGGTATAGCTCTGATCCTGGCATTACCAAGCATGAAATAGCAGTCTCCTTGGTGAAGGGGGATCGCCAACCCAGGTGTCTCTATGTCCCACGAGATCTTAAAACCAACGTGCCAAATATCAGGATCTCTGCCTTCAAGCTGAGGGTCATCCTCACTTTCCTCTTCAGGGCCTGTCAAAAGAGAAGAGAGTTGTCAGGAATGCTTCATCTAAAGTTCTGAGCTTCATAGTTACCTTAAGAATAACTGAAGTTTTAATAAAATATGGATAAGTGAACTATACATTCTATTTGCATCATTTAAAAAAAAAACACATTCTTTAAAATATTTTAACATGTCATTTATGGTTTTGATAAAAAGAACCTGAAAGTGGCAAGGAAATAACCACAGATATCAAAGAAAATTAAAGATGATCATTTTGTTCAGTTTCATGTAACTACATCAGAAAATCTGCATAGGTTTTTAGGAAAACATGAATGGCCAAAACTGACCCCAGAAGAGGCAGAACAGCTTAAAAAGCCACAGACGGTATAGAAGAAGTTGTGCAAGAGCACAGGACTAAAGAGTTGCAAAGGAAAATTCTATCAAACAGTTGAGAAGTGTGTAATTTCAATAAATTGTAAATTGTTCAAGAACACAAAAGAAGTGTCCAGAGTCTTTTCATAAAGACAAGAATATGTATCAAATCCAATACACACACACACACACACACACACACCAGTCTCACATCCAAAACCAATGCATAATTTCTAAATATATTAATAGTATAGACAGTCCCCAACTTAACTATGGCTCAACTTAATGATTTTTCAACTTTACCATGGTGTGAACAATAAGCATTGAGTTGCAACCATACTTTGATGCTGAATTTTGGTCCCATTGGGGGCTAGCAGTATGCAGAAAAGTACTGTTGTGATGCTAGGCGGCGGCCACTCCAAGTCAGCCTCGTGATCAGGAGGGTGGAGACCCAATACACTGGTAACTACTCAGTATGCATACAAAGCATTCTAATTTCCACTTGCAGTATAATATCCAATAAATTACATGAGATACTCAGCACTTTATTACAATATACTTTGTGTTAGGTGATTCTACTCAACTGCAGACTAATGTAGGTGTTCCAAGCAGGTTTAAGGCAGGCTAAGGTAAACAATGATGTTCAGTTGGTTATGTGTATTAAATGCAGTTTTGACTTATGCTATTTTCAACTTAAAATGGGTTTATTGTGAGATAATCCCACTGAAAGTTGAGGAAGATCGATATAAGGAAAAAGAATCAAAATCCAGCAGCATTTTAAAAGAATAACATGACGAAGTAGAACTTACTCCAGGAGTACAAGGGTAGTTCAGTATGCAGAAGTCTATTCCTGGGAGAAATATTAACAACCTCAGGTATGCAGATGATACCACGCCGAGGACAGAAAGCGAAGAGGAACTAAAGAGCCTCTTGAGGGTGAAAGGGGAGAATGAAAAAGTTGGCTTAAAACTCAACATTCAAAAAACTAAGGTCAAGCATCTGGTCCCATTCCTTTACAGCAAACAGAAGGTAAAAAGTAGAAGCAGTGACAGATTTTATTTTCTTGGGCTCCAAAATCACTGCGGACATGACTGCAACCATGAAATTAAAGACACTTCCTCCTTGGAACGAAAACTATGACAAACATAGACAACATTTTACAAAGCAGAGACATCACTTTGCTGAAAAAGGTCCACCTAGTCAAAGTTATGGTTTTTCCAACAGTCATGTACAGATATGAGAGTTGGACGCTAGAAAAGCTGAGCACTGAAGAACTGATGCTTTTGAACAGTGGTGCTGGAGAAAGCTCTTGAGAGTCCCTTGTACAGCAGGGAGATCAAACCAGTTAATCCTAAAAGAAATCAACCCTGAATATTCATTGGAAGGATTGATGCTAAAGTTGAAATCCAATACTTCGGCCACCTGATGGGAAAAGCCAACACACTGGGAAAGACCCTAAAGCTGGGAAAGATTGAAGGCAAAAGGAGAAGAGGGTGGCAGAGGAGAAGATGGTTAGACAGCATCACTGACTCAGTGGACCTGAGTTTGAGCAAACTCCAGAAGATACTG
Organism: Capricornis sumatraensis; assembly: GCF_032405125.1. NCBI lineage: Eukaryota > Metazoa > Chordata > Mammalia > Artiodactyla > Bovidae > Capricornis > Capricornis sumatraensis. The sequence continues at coordinate 27,959,780 of NC_091088.1, read as the reverse complement.
AAGGACAGGGAAGCCTGGCGTGCTGCAGTCCACAGGGTTGCAGAGTTGAACACGACTTAGTGACTGAACAGCAACAACAATACTTAAAATTTATCATATTCACAGATGAAAACAAACAAAAAATACCTGAGTCACCAGATACACAAAAATAATTGGTAAAAGACATCCTCTCATGATAAAAACCTCAACAAGAGCAATAGGTGACTAGTTCCTTAACATGATACAATATAGATTTATCTCTAAGCCAACATATTTTAATATGAAAACATCGGAAACTTAATAGAAAAAGTTAAGACAGTGTCCTTTATCACCATAATGACTCACTTAAACAAATGCAAAGACATATTATGTTCTTGAGAAATAAGGTGAGACATTATAGAAATGCCAGTTCTCCCTAAGTCATCCATAAATTTGACACAAACACAATAAAAATACCAACAGGATTGATTTTTAGTTCACTGGGTTTGGTCCCTAGACAAGCTGACTCTATAATTAACACAGAAATATACAAAAGCAAGCTTGGCCAGGGAATTTTTTTTAACCATATAAAGAACTTCTACACATCAGAAAGATAAATATCAATAATCAAATAGAAAAATGGGCAAAAGTTATAAACACAGAAGACATAAAATGGAGTTTGTAAACATATAAAAAGATGTTCAAACACACAAAACAAAGCCATTATAGATATTTTTCACCCATTAGATCAGAAAAAAATAAGTACTTTAATAAAATATAATGTTAGTAAGAGTGGAACAGAATGGCACATTCATATTCTCTGTGGAAGATTATCTGCAATACCTATCATAATTACAAACATATAAAACCTTTGAACTTGTAGGAACTCCACAATACCACTTTTAGAAATGTATACTAAAATTCCTACTTGCAGCGGTAGCAAATTGAGGGAGGCTATTTACTAGAGCACTGTTTATAAAAGCAAAAGATCAGAATAACTTCAACATCTATTAATAAATTTCTGGTTTAATAAAATATGAAATGTTCAGGCAATAAAACACTATATAGCCACTAAAAATAATATGGGCATGCAATGATAGAAAACTATCTCCTATATTTTTAAGAGAAAGAAAGGAATAGGCTATAATTTGTATAAAAAAAAAATACATACACATATGTGTGTATGCTGCTACTGCTAAGTCGCTTCAGTCGTTCCCGACTCTGCGACCCCATAGACGGCAGCCCACCAGGCTCCACCATCCCTGGGATTCTCCAGGCAAGAAGACTGGAGTGGGTTGCCATTTCCTTATATGTGCATATATTAATAATATTTCTGGAAGAAAACTCAAGACTTATTTTTTCTGGAAAGAGAATTACATGCCTGGAAAAAACAGTAGGAGAGACAAGCAAAGGAAGCAGCAGGCACACCCTATGATTCACCTACATTAACTGTCCCACACCTACATAAAAACATGTAAAAGTTCATCTAAGAAATACTTATTGACCAGTTACAATATATGATGTGCTCATCTGGGCACGCAGGGTATATCAGTAAATGAAACAAAGACCTAAGCCCAGTGGAGCTTTACTTCCAGTGGAGTTGTGAATGTTCATCACTGATTACTAGAAATGGAACATTTTAAATTCCACTAGACTTTAATTCCACTAGACTTCCCTAGTGGCTCAGAGGGTAAAGCATCTGCCTATAATGTGGGAGACCCGGGTTCAATCTCTGGGTTGGGAAGATCTCCTGGAGAAGGAAATGGCAACCCACTCCAGTATCCTTGCCTGAAAAATCCCATAGACGGAGGAGCCTAGTAGGCTACAGTCCATGGGGTCTCAAAGAGTCGGACACGATTGAGCAACTTCACTTCACTAGACTTTAATCCACTAGACTCTGGTCTTCAAATGCAGGGTCCATTTTTCTGTTTCATCCACATTTAGGACTCCATATTGGAAGGACTAACGCCAAAGCTGAATACTCTGGCCACCTGATGCAAAGAGCCAACTCAATGGAAAAGATCCTGGTGCTGGGAAAGCTTGAAGGCAAAAGGAGAAGGAGGTGACAGAGGATGAGATGGCTAGATAGCATCACCAACTCAGTGGCCATGACTTTGAGCTAACTCCAGTAGATACTGAAGGACAGGGAAGCCCACGTGCTGCCATCCATGGGGTTGCAAAGAATCGGATATGACTCAGGAACTGAGCAACTACAACTGGCATATAAATGACATCCAATGAACATTTGTTCTAAATTGCCTACTTAAACACAATATGTTCTCTCAGTTCACACCATTCATGGTCCTTGCTGTGCAAGATGACAGGAAAAGAAAACGTTAATCATGGCAGGGGGTGGAGGGAATAACAAATCCAAATAAGTCAAATAATGTAATAAAGCATGACACTGCTGAATTAGCACAGATCTCAACATTCAAGAAATCTAGAGGACAGGTTCAATGCGGGTTAGAACAAGTAGAACAAAATTCCTAGAGATGATCAAACTTGAAAGACAAGTATGGTTTAGACTCACAGAGAGCAAAATACAAAAGATATAAATTTTATGCAATCAAAATGGACAATAAAACACATTTTACTTAGGCAGCATCATATCCAGCATGTCACATACACAATCCAAAAGTTGCCTGCATCCCAGATGGCACGTATTCACATATAGAGTCCTTAAATAGCTGTGAAAAGAAGAGAGGTGAAAAGCAAAGGAGAAAAGATATAAGCATCTGAATGCAGAGTTCCAAAGAACAGCAAGGAGAGATAAGAAAGCCTTCTTTAGCGATCAGTGCAAAGAAACAGAGGAAAAGAACAGAATGGGAAAGACTAGAGATGTCTTCAAGAAAATTAGAGATACCAAGGGAACATTTCATGCAAAGATGGGCTCGATAAAGGACAGAAATGGTATGAACCTAACAGAAGCAGAAGATATTAAGAAGAGGTGGCAAGAATACACAGAAGAACTGTACAAAAAAAGATCTTCATGACCCAGACAATCATGATGGTGTGATCACTAATCTAGAGCCAGACATCCTGGAATGTGAAGTCAAGTGGGCCTTGGAAAGCATCGCTACAAACAAAGCTAGTGGAGGTGATGGAATTCCAGTTGAGCTGTTTCAAATCCTGAAAGATGATGCTGTCAAAGTGCTGCACTCAATATGCCAGCAAATTTGGAAAACTCAGCAGTGGCCACAGGACTGGAAAAGGTCAGTTTTCATTCCAATCCCAAAGAAAGGCAATGCCAAAGAATGCTCAAACTACCGCACAATTGCACTCATCTCACATGCTAATAAAGTAATGCTCAAAATTCTCCAAGCCAGGCTTCAGCAATACATGAACCGTGAACTTCCTGATGTTCAAGCTGGTTTTAGAAAAGGCAGAGGAACCAGAGATCAAATTGCCAACATCCGATGGATCATCGAAAAAGCAAGAGAGTTCCAGAAAAACATTTATTTCTGATTTATTGACTATGCCAAAGCCTTCGACTGTGTGGATCACAATAAACTGTGGAAAATTCTGAAAGAGATGGGAATCGCAGACCACCTGACCTGCCTCTTGAGAAATCTGTATGCAGGTCAGGAAGCAACAGTTAGAACTGGACATGGAACAACAGACTGGTTCCAAATAGGAAAAGGAGTACGTCAAGGCTGTATATTGTCACCCTGCTTATTTAACTTATATGCAGAGTACATCATGAGAAATGCTGGACTGGAAGAAACAAAAGCTGGAATCAAGATTGCCGGGAGAAATATCAATAACCTCAGATATGCAGATGACACTACGGAGAAATATCAATAACCTCAGATATGCAGATGACACTACCCTTATGGCAGAAAGTGAAGAGGAACTAAAAAGCCTCTTGATGAAAGCGAAACTGGAGAGTGCAAAAGTTGGCCTAAAGCTCAACATTCAGAAAACGAAGATCATGGCCTCCGGTCCCATCACTTCATGGGAAATAGATGGGGAAACAGTGGAAACAGTGTCAGACTTTATTATTTTGGGCTCCAAAATCACTGCAGATGGTGACTGCAGCCATGAAATTAAAAGACGCTTACTCCTTGGAAGAAAAGTTATGACCACCCTAGATAGTATATTCAAAAGCAGAGACATTACTTTGCCGACTAAGGTCCGTCTGGTCAAGGCTATGGTTTTTCCAGTGGTCATGTATGGATGTGAGAGTTGGACTGTGAAGAAGGCTGAGCGCTGAAGAGTTGATGCTTTTGAACTGTGGTGTTAGAGAAGACTCTTGAGACTCCCTTGGACTGCAAGGAGATCCAACCTGTCCATTCTGCAGGATATCAGCCCTGGGATTTCTTTGGAAGGAATGATGCTAAAGCTGAAACTCCAGTACTATGGCCACCTCATGTGAAGAGTTGACTCATTGGAAAAGACTCTGATGCTGGGAGGGATTGGGGGCAGGAGGAGAAGGGGACGACAGAGGGTGAGATGGCTGGATGGCATCACTGACTCGATGGACGTGAGTCTGAGTGAACTCCGGGAGTTGGTGATGGACAGGGAGGCCTGGCGTGCTGTGATTCATGGGGTCGCAAAGAGTCGGACATGACTGAGAGACTGAACTGAACTGAACTGAAATTCTGAACATCTTATACTCTATCTAGTAACTGTAAACCAGCATCAGGGACAGAACGACAAAGAAAAAAAGTACCTGCCCTTTGTAACTATTCATTCCCATTACTTCACATAGGTATGGTGAAAAAAAGATACACCAGAAATACAGGTTCAGGTGTCTTCAAAGAAGGAACGCTACTCAAGTTTTTAAGGACATATCCAACTGTGGATGTTCTTCAGTTCCCTAAGTTTAATCTAAAATCTGATACTGCCATAGGAACAGGATTTTACCTTCTGTCCTATCTGTTGTTATTTCTGATATATATTTTCTCAAATACTCTGTAGTTAAGAGTAATTTCTGGCTAGATTCTTTAAAATCACAGAGTTAGAAAGTTCAATGCCATTTTCTAGATTAATCCAAGAAAACATTTTAAAGAGAATCCTCTGGAACAGGGTTGACAAATACCTTACATATCAGAAGAAAGTGAAAGTCATTCAGTCGTGTCCAACTCTGCAACTCCATGAACTGAATAGTCATGGAATTCTCCAGGCTAGAATACTGGAGTGGGTAGCTGTTCCTTTCCCCAGGGGATCTTCCCAACCCAGGGATCAAACCCACATCTCCCACATGGCAGGCAGATTCTTTACCGTGTGATCCACCAGGGAAGCCCAAGAATACTGGAGTGGGTAGCCTATCCCTTTCCCAGCCTTTCCCTTCCCTATCTTCCCACCCAGGAATCAAACAAGGGTCTCCTGAGTTGCAGGCAGATTCTTTACTAGCTGAGCTACAAAGGACACAGTGAATTTACTGGCTGTAGCTTTTTTGAGGTCTGGTGGTGAATCACTCTAGGCTCAGCAGGATAGAGTGGTATGATCGGTTACTGAGGTCTGTAACCGAGTTCACATACCTGAACTAGCTATGTGCTGCCCATGTCTTAATAACATTCACCAACAAGTTCTTGGTGGTGGTGGTGTTCAGTTGCCAAGTCTTGTCCAACTTTTTGCAACCTTATTGGCTGCAGCACACCAGGCTTCCCTGTCCTTTGCTATCTACCAGAGTATGCTCAAATACATATCCATTGAGTCAGTGACACTATCTAACCATCTCGTCCTCTGCCACCCTCTTCTCCTTTTGCCTTCAGTCTTTCCCAACATCAGGGTCTTTTCCAATGAGTTGACCCTTCTCCTCAGGAGGTCAAAGTATAACAGGAAGTTCTTCATTATACATTATACATAATTATACCTGAAAAGACCAGCACTTCTAAATTAGATCCTATGGACCAGAAAAGACTTCTCAAAGGTATACAGCCTGACTTGCACAACTTTTTCTGACTGAATCTAAATTAGCTGCCTACTGATAAAAGTGCCTTGCATAACAATACCAATTTCCAGCTACTCTTTAAAAAAAAGAATAACTTGTCTAGGTTCACACTGCTAGTAAGTAGAATTCAAATTAGGTCTGTCTGACTCTGAAGCTTATTCTTTTTTTTTTTTTTTTTAACATAGATTTATTCATTTATGTGACTGTGCCCAGTCTTAGTTGCAGGGATCGAACCTGGGCCCCATGCATTGGGAGCTCAGAGTCTTAGCCACTGGACCACCAGGAAGTTGCTCCAGCTACTCTTGAATTATAAACTCAGTTCTCACTGAGCCGGTCACAAGTGGCCATAAGTGAGAAGTAGCTGCATCTTTCAGACAAGGCACAAGTGGCAGTTCCGTCAGCCACGTGACTCCATTAGATACCTGCCTGGCCCCCGATAGGTGTTCAAGTCCATGAACCCCACTCTAGCCCATAGGCAAATCAGTCCCATCACCTGCTTCTGTGAAGTTTAACAAGAATAGTCAGGCCCATTCACTAACATACTATCAACAGCTGCTTTCACACATAACAACATGGTTGAGTAGCTAAGACACAGACCAGAGGCCTTTGAAGTTGAAAATCTTTATTATCTGGTCCTTTATACAGAAAATGTTTGCCGACCCCTGCTCTATAGGCTTGATATCTGTGATTTGACAGAGATGTGCACAGCACATATTAGTGAGGAATCTGAGGCTGAATACAATAATCACGATGTAGGACTTCCCTAGCAGCCCAGCAGTTAGGATTCGTGCTTCCACTAAAGACGGAGTGGGTTCAATCCCTGGTTAGGGAGCTAAGACCCTACATGCCACGCAGTGTGGCCAAAATGTTAAAAAAAATGTAGAAAAAAAAATTTTTTTTAATGATGTAATGTGACTAATACCAACTAATTCATGTGACCAATACCAACATACAACATAATAAAGCAATAACACTCAATTATTTGATAAGCAGATTGATTTAACAAAAGAATATTGAAATGAAAAATCAGTATTTATTATCTAAGTCTTCAGGCTGCTTCATTCTAGAGGGTCCCAATGATAACAGCTGTAGCTTATAGCCCAAGAAAAAGAATTGTTGTTTAGTTTCTAAGTCATGTCTAACTCTTTTGCAATCCCATGGACTGTAGCCTGCCAGGATCCTCTGTCCTTGGGAATTCCCAGACAAGAATACTGGAGTGGGTTGCCATTTCCTCCTCCGAGGGATCTTCAAGATCCAGGGACTGAAACCACATCTCCTGCTTAGCAGGTGGATATTTTTACCACTGAGCCACCTGGGAAGCGCAAGGAAAAGAATAGAGACATTTTAAGAAGGTTTTTTTGTACATCCATCTCTGGTCAAATCAACAACTTAAAAAAGAAATGATTTTTAAACTACAAAGACAACCATTTTAAGGAGGTTTTTGATGCCACTGAGTATGGATGTTTACAGGCTAACAGGCTGGTTGACTACTTTCCCCTCTAACTTTCATCCTCACACTCTTCTCAATATGGCATCAATAAACTCCTGAACGACAAAGAGAGACAGTAATTGCAATCAGTGTTGCCTGATGTCTCCCATAAATCCGGCACCTTTGAAATGTGCTCATTAAAATAATGTTTTGTTGAAGGTTTGTTTCCTCCGTGGGCTGGAAAGGGAGGAGGGAAGATGTATGTCTGATAAATTTTTTATTGCATAAATACAGTGTTGCTCACTTTCTCAATAAAATCAACTTGTAATTATTTATAGCAACTGCAACTGATTACTGTTTCCCTATGTTATTTTGGAAACAAGCAGAGGCAATTGGCTCCTACTTGCCTTTGAACTTCAGCAACACTGAAAGGGTTTTATGTGTCTCAGTGTGTTCAGCGCATTCCCAGCTTCCACTAACCAAACGACTAAAGAAGTGAAAGATGTAACAAAACGCAAAAGAATGTGAAGTTTAACCATCAAGTTTAAAATGTCCAAAACTCCAACCCCCAGGTTAACCAATTAATTTTCAGCTGCAATCAAATATTACTTTTCCATGTGTACCTGTAAGATTTTTCTGTCACATCTTAAAAGTAAAGGCTTTAACAAATAAAGGGGAAAAAAACAGCTAACTAGTTTTTGAGAAAAAATTAATTCCATTTAATCAAAGATAAATGCCATCAAATATTTTGTGTGCATTTCCAGAGCTGTGTGCAAACCACTGTTACACAGACAACAAATACAGAAGCCTGAGCATAAAAGAAGAGATGACAGTTCTAATCAAGTAAAATACATCACTTGAAATGTTCTACCATATTTAAAGCATAATACCATTAATATTCTATGTCAATAATTTTGCTGATGTGCAAATATCTATATATATATATCTCATCACCACACATTTAAAAAAAATAGCTCTATTTCCTATTTCTTATTGCCTTAGCTGGGGCTTCTCCTGTCTGCCAACATAGGAGATGTGGGTACATTCCCTGGGTTGAGAAGATTCCCTGGAGAAGGAAATAGCAACCCACTCCAGTATTCTTGCTTGGAGAATCCCATGGACAGAGGAGCCTGGCAGGCCACAGTCCATGGGGTCAAAAAGAGTCAGACACGACTGAGCAGGCATGCACACACACTTGCGTTGCCTTAGCCAAGTGCTAAAATTTCTAAGACTCTGGCCCAGGCAACAATTTCCTCTGCTTCCTTACCCCATACCTAGAGGGGCGTACACAGCAGGTCCCATCCTGTTCACGTCACAAATCTTGAGGCAGGAGAAACCAGAAGTTGCAGAGGCTCAGCTGGTAGATGAAGTCTAAGGATGTTTTCTGTCCAGCACTGATCTATGACATTCCAGTGTCTGGGACCAGGAATCATTTTTCAAAATAGAGAAACACAAAAGGTGAAAGGGGAAAGGTATGAGGCTGGGAAGACATACTCTAGAAGGGATATGGCAGATGGATGTTTAGAAACATAATTGATTCTGAGTGGTAAGAGTGTTACGGACTTCCCAGGTGGCTTAGTGCTAAAGAATTCGCCTGCCAAGCAGGAGACACAGGTTTGATCCCTGGGTCAGGGAGATCCCCTGGAGAAGGGAATGGCTACCACTCCAGTATTCTTGCCTGGAGAAGGCTGACTGCTGAAGAATTGATGTTTATGAACTGTGGTACTGGAGCAGACTCTTGAGAACCCCTTGGACTGCAAGATCAAACAAGTCAATTCAGGAAAACAACCCTGAATATTCATTGGAAGGACTGATGCTGAAGCTGAAGCTCCTTTTGGTATTCTTTGTCCACTTGATGTGAAGACTCGACTCATTGGGAAAGACCCTGATGCTGCAAATGATTGAGGGCAGGAGGAGAGGGGGATGACGAAGGATGAGATGGTTGGATGGCATCACTGATTCAATGGATATGCGTTTAAGCAAACTCTGGGAGAAAATAAAGGACAGGGAAGCCTGGCATGCTGCTTCCCTGGGGTCACAAAGAGTCGGACGTGACTTAGCAACTAAACAACAATAACAACCTGAAGGTCTCTGCTCCTTGCAAAGAAGGGTTGGCCAAGAAGGAGATTTCCTGGAAGAACTCTACCATTTAAAAATGCATTCCTTGACTGGCTGTGAAGAACAATCAGTCAAGCCGGCTGCTAACCCAGAGCACACTCCTTAGCCACTAAGCAAGGAATGGTCTGAAGAAATAGAGAATTCAGAAGTTCGAAGGAAAAAAAAGACCCTTATCAATCTCAGCTCAAAATCCATGACAAGAAGCTGTTCTAACATGTCTCGAAAGCAGCAATTCAGGGACAAATGTAGTTCCCTGACACAGATAAATTATGAAATTAATTATAAGTTTTCTAGGATTTCATGAGAAATATTGAAAACTCTTTACTGAAAAAATCTGAAGCCTTTCAACAGGATGTCTGGCTCTGTCAGCTTTCAGATTAAGCATTTGAAAAAAAAAATTTTTTTTAAGATATAAATATTCACATCATAGGAGAACCTCATTATATCATGTTTCATGGACATGGTGGAATAAAGTGAAAGTGAGAAGAGGAAAGAAAAATTGCTCTGGGGGTTCTTGGCTAAAGCTCTAAGACCATGACATTATTTAAAATAAAATATGAAATGAGAGGCTTCCCCGGTGGCTCAGTGGTAATGAACCCATATGCCAATGCAGGAGACGCGGGTTTGATCCCTGTGTCAGGAAGATTCCCTGGAGGAAGAAGTAGCAACCCACTTCAGTATTCTTGCCTGCAAAATTCCATGGACAGAGAAGCCTGGAGGGCTACAGTCCATGGGTCACAAAGAGTGGGACACAACTGAGTGACTGTGCACACACTCACAGACACACACATAAAATGAGGAGAGGAAGCCAAAATACCTCTCAAAGAAACTTCCTTGACCCAGAGCTTCAAACAAAGGCTGCAATTCTGTGGGCAACCTCAGCAAAGTACAGAGTCACGGAGCCTTAGAGAAAACCTGGATGTTGTGAACAATATTGTTGATGCTGTTTAGTCACTAAGTCACGTCTGACTCTTTTGTGACCCCACGCATTGTAGCCCGCCAGGCCCCTCTGTCCATGGGATTTCCCAGGCAAGAATACTGGAGTGGGTTGCCATATCTTTCTCCAGGGGATTTTCCCTACACAGGGATCAAACCCACGTCTCCTGCATTGGCAGATGGGTTCTTTACTACTGAACCACCAGGGAAGACTAAACAGCATAGAAGACCAGAATCAAACTGGATCAATCAAAAAAGAATAATTATTTGTTCACCTATCTTCAGGCAAAGCTTTTTATTGAATTAATTTGTTATGCTTTGTTTCATTTTTAACCATTTTTGCCTGTGCTGGGTCTTCGTTGTGGCATACAGGCTTCTCTAGCTGTGGTGCACAGGCTAAATTGCCCTGCAGCATGTGGGATGTTAGTTCCCTGACCAGGGACAGGAGGCACATCCCCTGCTTTGGAAGGTGGATTCTTAACCACTGGCCCACCAGGGAAGTCCCTAGGGCAAAGCTTTACCCAGGGTTCAAAATACATGTCCAAGGCACGGTTTCTCTCCTTCTCAAAGCTCCTCAGCAAGAAAGAGAGCCGCCACAAAAGCTGGAGGCAGGCACTTGGGTGGTCACAAGAAGTTTACTTCCTTCAAGAGAATAAAGTGACAGCTCAAAAAGAGCCAAAATATGAAGGGGAAGAAGTCTGAAGCTGGCCACACTATTACTGTTGAAACAAGGTGCACCTGAAGCCAGTGAGACTGGTCTTAGTATTAAATAAAACAATTTCATATTGTCTTAAATTAACCTGTTTAGGCCAAGCATCTGCTATGTGCAATCTAAAGAACCTTAATATTAAACAGAGGTTGCAGCGGCAGAAATCAAAGAGTTATTGGACAACAGCCACAATGTAGTTAAACAGCATAACTACTCAAGGACAAAAGATGCCTACTGATTTGGGGCAAAAAAATGCTGATTTGCATTATATGCACATACAAAGAAGGATCAAGACACAAACCATTCCTTCAAAGAGCTTACAATTCTAATTCAAATATGTATAAAACTAATGTATGGCTTCAGAAGTTAAAACAGTGGTTACCAGTTGGAAGATAAAAGTAAGATAACTTCTGAGAGTGGATTACACTCTCAGATTAAAAAATACAAATAGATTAAAAAGATTAAAATACAATAAAAGTTTAAAAAACAAGAGAATAAGTAACAAAATTAGAGGAAACAGTCAGTTTGAGTATCAAACCATATGGATTCTAGAGAGAAAAGAAAGCTGGAGAGGAAGAAATAATTAACAAAGTGATTCAAGAAAATATCCCACTTTGAAGGACATGAGTTTCCTTCCAGATTGAAAGGACCCATCAAATGCCAGTGTAATGGATGAAAAAAAAATCACTGTGAATTTATAAAATATTAGGGGAAAACCCAATCAAAATATCTTTATCACATAAAGGATAAATAAAAAAATCAAAGCCCACAACATGAACACTGGAAGGTAAAAAGACACTGGTACATACGATGTCCCCAAAATTCTGAAGGAAAATTATTTTCCATCAAGATTTCCATACGTCAAGTATCTACACACGTCAATGCAGAATAAAGATAAATTTAGACATTCAAGGTCTCCAAAATGTGCTTTCTAAATGCCCTTTCTTAAGATACCATTAGAGGATACTAATCTCTAATGCTTCACTAAAATAAAGAAACAAATTAGGAAAGAGATAGACATGGGATGCAGGAATCTGAAACTCCAACAAAGTAGAGTGGATTATGTTGATAAGAAATCCCCAGATGGGATATCTGGGCTAGTCTGTGCCAATGAACCACCTCAAACTTCACATCCGACTTCCTAAATTGCAGACTTTAAATACGTGCAGTTATTGTATGTAAATGACACTCCAATAAAGCTATGGAGAGAGGAGGGTAAGTCCAGGCATTCTTATTGGCCTAGCCTTTTGTCTTTTCAAAAGAAATTTATTTATTTATTTGGCTGTATGATGCTGTAAAAGTGCTGCACTCAGTATGTCAGCAAATTTGGAAAACTCAGCAGTGGCCACAGGACTGGAAAAGGTCAGTTTTCATTCCAATCCCAAAGAAAGGCAATGCCAAAGAATGCTCAAACTACAGCACAATCGCACTCATCTCGCAATGGCGCCCCACTCCAGTGCTCCTGCCTGGAAAACCCCATGGATGGAGGAGCCTGGTGGGCTGCAGTCATTGGATCGCTAAGAGTCGGACCCGACTGAGCGACTGCACTTTCACTTTTCACTTTCATGCATTGGAGAAGGAAATGGCAACCCACTCCAGTGTTCTTGCCTGGAGAATCCCAGGGACGGGGGAGCCTGGTGGGCTGCTGTCTATGGGGTCGCACAGAATCGGACACGACTGAAGCAACTTAGTAGTAGCAGCAGCAGCAGCACACACTAGTAAAGTAATGCTCAAAATTCTCCAAGCCAGGCTTCAGCAATAGATCAACTGTGAACTTCCAGATGCTCAAGCTGGTTTTAGAAAAGGCAGAGGAACCAGAGATCAATATCTGCCAATATTCGCTGGATCATGGAAAAAGTAAGAGAGTTCCAGAAAAACATCTATTTCTGCTTTATTGACTATGCCAAAGCCTTCGACTGTGTGGATCACAATAAACTGTGGAAAATTCTGAAAGACATGGCAATACCAGACCACCTGACCTGCCTCTTGAAAAACCTGTAGGCAGGTCAGGAAGCAACAGCTAGAACTGGACATGGAACAACAGACTGGTTCCAAATAGGAAAAGGAGTACGTCAAGGCTGTATATTGTCACCCTGCTTATTTAATTTATATGCAGAGTACATCATGAGAAACGCTGGGCTGGAGAAAGCAGAAGCTGGAATCAAGATTGCCAGGAGAAATATCAATAACCTCAGATATGCAGATGACACCAACCTTATGGTAGAAAGTGAAGAGGAACTGAAAAGCCTCTTGATGAAAGTGAAAGAGGAGAGTGAAGAAGTTGGCTTAAAGCTCAGCATTCAGAAAACGAAGATCATGGCATCTGGTCCCATCACTTCATGGCAAACAGAAGGAGAAACAGTGGAAACAGTATCAGACTTTATTTTTCTGGGCTCCCAAATCACTGCAGATGGCGATTGCAGCCATGAAATTAAAAGACGCTTACTCCTTGGAAGGAAAGTTATGACCAACCTAGATAGCATATTCAAAAGCAGAGACATCTTTGCCAACAAAGGTCTGTCTAGTCAAGGCTATGGTTTTTCCTGTGGTCATGTATGGATGTGAGAGTTGGACTGTGAAGAGAGCTGAGCACCGAAGAACTGATGCTTTTGAACTGTGGTGTTGGACAAGACTCTTGAGAGTCCCTTGGACTGCAAGAAGATCCAACCAGTCCATCCTAAAGGAGATCAGTCCTGGGTGTTCATCAAAAGGACTGATGCTGAAGCTCAATCTCCAATACTTTGGCCACCTCATGTAAAGAGTTGACTCATTGGCAAAGACCCTGATGCTGGGAGGGATTCGGGGCAGGAGGAGAAGGGGACGACAGAGGATGAGATGGCTGGATGGCATCACCGAGTTCATGCACATGAGTTTGGGTAAACTCCGGGAGTTGGTGATACACAGGGAGGCCTGGTGTGCTGCACTTCATGGGGTCACAAAGAGTTGGACACAACTGAGCGACTGAACTGAACTGAACCAGGTCTTAACTGCTTCCCAGGTGGTGCCAATGCTAGAGAACTCATCTGCCAATGCAGATGAGTAAGAGACGACCCAGGGTTCCATCCTTGGGTCGGGAAGATCCCCTGGAGGAGGGCACGGCAACCCACTCCAGTATTCTTTTCTGGAGAATCCCATGGACAGAGGAGCCTAGAGGGCTGCGGTCCATGGGGTTGCAAAGAGTCAGACACGACTGAAACAAATTAGCACTGTCTTAATTGCAGTACTTGGGATCTCCCATCTTTGCTGCAGTATGTAGGATCTTTAGTTGTGGCACGTGGGATTTAGTTCCCTGACCAGGGGTCAAATCCACCGCCCCTGCATTGAGAGCATTGAGTCTTAGCCACTGGACCACCAGGGAAATCCCTAGCCTTCTCTGGACAACTGGGAGATGCTGCTGCTGGGCTTTTTCTCTGACAGGCACTGCCAATCTTTGCTGGTGAAAAGATATGGGTCTTGATAGAACTATGTCTCATCACCTCTGCCTCTTCTAACCTGATCCACCGTCTCTAGTCTGGACTACCCAACAGCCTCTTGCAGCTCCCCTGCTCCCAGCCCTGCCTCCCTTCTGCCCCTGCTGCAGTGGCTTCCCATCCCACTCCAAGGACAAGCCTGGGATTGTTATTCTTAATACAACAGCCTCTAATTATCTGCTGTTTCACTTTCTGTGGTTTTAGTTACCCACAGTCAAGAGCAATCTTGAAAATATTAAATGGAAAGTTACAGGGATAAACAATTCCTAAGTTTTTAAGTTGCATGCCGTTCTGAGCAGCACGATGATATCCTGCTGTGTCCTGCCTGGAAAGTAACTCAGCCTCTGTCCAGGGTAGCCTGGTTAGCAGCCCTCTGGTTATCAGGTCAATTGTCATGGTATTGCAGTGCCTGCATTCCAGGAAGCTTGCATTACTGGATCCAGGGCTTGCATGCCCTTACTATACTTAGCAATGATCCCAAAGCTTAAGAACAGGGACGCTGGCAAGCCCAACAGGCCACAGAGAAGTTGTAAAGCGCTTCCTTTAAGTGAAAAGGTGAAGGTTCTCAACTTAGTATGGAAAGAAAAAGAGTTGAATGCCAATGTTTCTAACATCTATGGTAAGAACAAATCTATCTGTGAAGTCATGAAGAAGGAAAAAGAAATTTAAGCTAGTTTTGCTGTTGCACCTCATACTGCAAAAGTTACGGTGACAGTGAGTGGCAAGTGGTTAGTTAAGACAGGCAAAGTACTAAATCTGTACAATATGACACTTTAAGAGAGAAACCAGAACTTTTATTATGGTATAACTGTTATATTTTATTATTAGTTATGGTTGTTAATCTCTTACTGTGCCTAATTTATAAATTCAGCTTCATCATAGGTATGGATGTATAGGAGAAAACAGTCCACATAAGTGTTCAGTACTATCCATGGTTTCAGGAAACCACAGAGGGTCTTGGAAGGCATCCCCAGTGGATAAGGGGGGCCTACTGTACAATACTGGGCTTCCCAGGTGGTGTTAGTGGTAAAGAACCCGCCTCCCAGTTCAGGAGATGTAAGAGACCTGGGTTTGATCCCTAGGTTGGGAAGATCCCCTGGAGGAGGGCATGTCCACTCACTCCAGCATTCTTGCCTGGAGAATCCCACGGACAGAGGAGCCTGGAGGGCTACAGTTCATGGACTCACGAAGAGTTGGATGCAACGCAGCAACTTAGCACGTACGGCAGCAATGTTAGAAGGTCCTATCTTCTGCCACCTCCCACCCCTAGTCTTCCAGTCTGTCTCCACCTCTATTACTTTACCTCTTCCCTGCCTCTGTCCCATCCACACTTGTTGCTTCTGAAACATCCCCAAGTCATGTCCCATCTCTTGAGTCTTCAAAATTCACTCATATGCTCCTCCCAATCTTTGCTCCAAGGTTACCCAACTGAAGGCAGGCTAACTTTCCTATTTAAAACTGTAAGCCTGCGCCTTACCTCTGCAATATATATAAGCTTATTTGTTTCTTTCCTGTCTCTCCTTGCTAAAACATAGCTCCACGAGGGCAACAATTTTTGTTCACTGTCACATTCTCAGTATCTAGAAGAGTGCTTGGCAAACAGTAGATGCGTACTGTTAATTGAATAAATAATTGCATGGAGGTTAAAAAAAAATGTGACTTATAAGATCAAACAAGTTTTACTGAGCAGTGGAAGTGACTTCAGAAACAACGAACACAGACATGGCATGACACACTGAAACAAACAAGATCAAATGAGCTTTGAGACTTTAGACAGGGATGCTGAGAGGCTAAGGGAAAAAAAAATTTTTTTTTTTTAATTATGAGTGCTCTAAAACTTCTAGCTGTAATTATAACTTAGCTTTTCCTGGTCTCAAAGACAGCTAAGACGTATAAAGGTACTCACTTTGAAATAAAGACTTCAGAATTATGGAAACAAACGTCCATGCTTCAGTGGATTCAGCTTTCCCAGGGTGAGAGACACGGGATCGAACCCGTGTTTCCTGCGTCTCCTGCATCTCCTGCATCTTCTGCACTGGCAGACAGATTCTTTACCACTGAGCCACCAGGGAAGCCCCGCTATACTGTAGGGGTGGGAAATACCTGCTCACCAAGCATTTAGCCTTAGCTGTTAGGACTCTGAAGCCAGACTGTCTGAGTTCAAATCCTAGCTCTGCTGATTCACAGCTGTATAACCATGGAAAAGCTCACCATCCTCCTGTACCTCAGTTTGGTCATATAAAAATGAGGCTAAGAGTAGTACTTCATTCACAGAGTTGCAAAAATAACATCAGTTAATAAATGTAAAATGCTTCTACCAGTGTCTGGCACATAATAGGTGCTCAGTAAATGAGGGCTCCCAGTATTGCTACTATTATGAGATGGAGTTCTGGGAACTTTGGGGATTAAGAACACAAAGGAATTACCCTGCCCCTACAGATTTGCATTCTGCAGTTCCCTCGTCTAGGTGATAAGCGCAAGGATGAAGCTTTATGTACTTAGGTTTATTTGTATAGTTAATCAATCTTAACTACTCCCAACCACAGAAACTAGTCATTAAAAATTTTCATTCCTCTCCACAAGATATTCTAGGCTTCAAAAACTATTTGATCACCCACGCTCTGGGAGTACAATAGGACTATTAAACAGAACGGCTGAGAGGCTCCAGGAGCACAAAGACATCTTTGTAGCTGTTTGAGCTATCACATACCACTGCCTCGGTTTCAGAGAGTTGCCTCCTTAAGAAAGAAACTAACAAACTCCATTGTTCGTTAACATCAGAGTTCTTGGATGTGATGGTTCTTAAATCCCTGGCAAGGCCTTATTAAAGATCAGAGGTTCGCAGTTCTTTCCATTAGGACAGCATCAAATCTCCTGCAAGCAATTTTCCTGGGTCAGCATCATTATTTGAGATGCCAGTGAAACTAGTAAAATTTCTAACTGTTAACTAAACTAGTTCCTTGTTCCTGGCCAAAGACCGAAGGTAAAAGTGGAAAACATTTTAGCTATACAGAGGAAATTTTTGAGACTGGGAAATGGTAAGACAGAGAGCAAGGATGGTTTCTTTTTGAAAATCCCTTTTCCAAAATAGTTGTCTTAGTACATAAGAGTCAAATAACAACAAAATCCAATTAAAAAATAAGCTTTCAGGAAACAATGGCCCTTAAAATTTCCAGTTGATTCCCAGATGGTATATCTAGAACTCTGGTTTTCCAAGCATTTTTCAATGAACAAGAAGAAGAAAGAAACTGGCAAAAGAGCTAATTGCTGTTCTTCAGTCACCCAGTTGTGTCCGACTCTTTGCAACCACATGGACTGCAGCATGCCAGGCCTCCCTCTCCATCACCAAAAGAGCTAATACTGCATCTTATATTCCTTTGCCAAATGATCAGGCAAAGAAGTCAGCAAAGGTCACTCTGTCCTTAATTTGTCCACCTACCCTTTTTATAATCCTGTTCTGAAAAACACTGGGGACCTTCAAGACACAGAACCTGAACAATCAGAGAAGGAAAATTTGTGTAGACCACAGAAAAGGTAGCCTGTGATCTTTGCTCCAAGGGCACCACGTTTCAGAAACTGCAAGAACAGGCTGGCCACAGAAACCCTCTCAGGTCTAAAACTGAAAAACTGATGGAGACAAGGGGGGGAGGGGGTGGGGGGAGGAGGATGGGCTAGAGATACGCCTGAAAATAGAGGTCTGTCAGCTTATAAAACCCACCTCAGCTGTTTCTGACAAGGAAGGACAGTAGTCAAACCTGGAGGAAGCCAAGAACAAGTCCACAGTTGACAAATCACTCCCTTCAAGACAGTGATGTCAATTGTAATAAAACGTTTTGGCAAGACTGGAAATGTACACCTGTGGGAACCTGGAAGGATTTGACAGATTTTTGTTTTCCTGGCCTTTTATCAGCAAGTTAATTATAACAACTGTATGATCTACTCTGAGCTTTAGAAAAAGGCAGCTGGGTGTGTGAAACCAAGATGCGGCTCTCCAGGGCTTGCGAAAGATAATGACAAGCAGTGCTTACGAGGGAAAATATTCCAAGCACAAGATAACAAGGAGCCACAGAGCACGAATGGATGAGAAAGAAGGATTTTCTGTAGATATATGGGTGCAGCAAACCTTAGAAGGACACACAACATCTGTGCACACACACACACACACACACAAACACACGCACGCATACACGAGCGTATCTCCAGAGCCTGCGCGACTCTGGTCATGTTACGTTCGGGGCTGCTTCTTCACAGAGCAGACTGTACCTTCACAGCTATAACTGTACACTGCCACCGCTGACCTGTCCACCAGATTTTCATCATGATGCCAGCTCACGGCCATTTTCCCCATGCCGAAATATGGTTCCTCTTTCAGGTACGGCATTTTCTGGGGATCCATGAAATTCAACAAAGTGACGTTGTACGCTGCTCGGTTCTTCATGTCAATCTCATCGTGCCCGTCAAAGGAGGACCCCATGCCAACCCTGGGGAAATCTGGACCTATGCACACTGGCACAGCATCGATGTTGGCTTTCTCCTTGGCAGCAAGCTCTTCCAAAGCCTGGATGGTCTCTACCTGCAGGTAACTGTTGAGCTTGAGGAAGGTTTGACAGGCGACAGCTATTTCGGCCTCATTGTACTTTGCATCAGAGCCTTTCACGGGCCAGGGTACCGTGAAGAGCCTGGTGTTCAGGTACTTGTAGGTGCAGCCAGGGTTACCGATGAGGATGCGAGAGACTGGAGTGAGCAAGTCTTTGCCCTGGATCCTCACCAGATCTCGAAATAAACAGCCATGCTTGTGCAGTGTGAGAAAGGCTTGTTGAACCTCTTTATGGAGCAACTCGGGCACGCTGGCAGCTTCTCGGAGAATTAGTTTAGGATATTTCAGTTGCCACTAGAACAAAAGCAAAGCAAAAACATGTGTTTATGGATAGCTATAATTTTATTATTTCAAAAGTGTGTTTCTTCACAAGCCTTAGGAGAATAAAAAAGACTGTCAGGGCTATTTCTGAACACATATCTCTCTAGTCTAAAATAGAAAACTAAATGAAACAAAGTCATCAACTCTCCACCAAAGAGTTTTAGGTCCAAGCTCAATTACAGACAATTATAAACAAAATTTTATGAGTCTGAGAAAACTCCAGGAGACAGTGAAGGACAGGGAAGCCTGGCGTGCTGCAGTCCATGGGGTTGCAAAGAGTCAGACAGGACTGAGTGACTCAACAGCAACAACATAAATAAAATGATAATAATGATTTGGTCTTTGGTCTTCCAAGCTCCCTCTATGACCATTTCTTCCCACCCTCAACTTGTCTTCCAGCCTTTGGCCCTCCAAAAAAACACAACCTGATTAATTGCTATTAACACCTATTCTTTTAAGGGCTTACCAAGTGTTGTGTACTATTCAAAATGATTTATACGTACCAACTCATTTACTTCTTACAACTTTATGTGGAGGTACTATTCTTAATATTATCTCCAGGTCATAGATGAGAATACTGAGGTAGACAGACAGTCCAAAAACTTGGGGACTTCTCTGGTGATCCAGTGGTTAAGACTCTACACTTCCAATGCAGGGGTCGTGGGTTCAATTCCTGCTCAGGGAACTAAGATCCCACATGCCATGTGGCACAGTAAAATTAAAAAATAATAAATAAAATAAATAATAACTTGCCCAAAGTCACAAGGGCTGATAATAGGAGAGCTGGAATTTAAAATCTGCAGGCTTCAGAGTCGAGCTCCAGAAGCATGAGCTCTTAACCACAAGATTGCACAGCCTCTCAATAAATGAAAAACTGGCTTCTGCTTCAATGCTTTCACTGAAAGTGAAGTAACTTTTCTTTGTGAGTCAGACACTGTGTCCCATGAACACAAAAGCCATGATAGTTTTGTTTCCAACTATAATACGAGTGCCCAGGATGTACTCAGTAAACACTGGCTGAATGAATGGATGAGATATCCCATTGCAATTTAGAAAGATGTAATAATTCCACTGGTATCACCAGAGGAGAGCACTATAAGACAATGTCCTCCCATAATATGGAAACACAGGGATTTATTGATGCAGTGCAGGACTTCATTCACTTTTCAGCCAATCAGCCTCCTGATCCTACACAGTGAAACTGAGGTTTTTTAAAACCAAAGCCCAGGGTCTCACATTACCCCCAGAAAATGTCATCTGACTGGTACCTTTTCAGTATTGTACTGCCTACCATTTTTGACAGTTTTCTTCTACATCTTCATTCAGGAATCATTTATATGGTCAACAGGGCAAGACCATTTATTTTTCCATACATTTTTTTCATTCAATGTATGTCTGTAGAGCATATATCACACACTACACAGAAATAAGGTTCCTGGCCTCACAGAGCTTTTTATTATACCAAATTATACAAATGAAGAACTATTCCAAGTTGTCTTAAGTACCCGGACAGAAACAAACCAGTGGAAAATCTGTCACTGGAGAAGGAAAGACACTCTTGGAGCCGGCCTACAGACTGAGCTCTTTAGGAAAAGAAGGTACCGGCCATGAAATGAACTAGAGAAAGACCTTCCATGAAGAGGGACCGAAACCTACAAAGGCACTGAGGATGGAGACCAGCCTATTCTAGAGACAAAAATAAGACCTGTTTTACCAAAGCACAAGAGCCAAAGGGAGAGAGACTTGCGCTAAAGATGAAGAGGAAGGCACAGCTGGATCACACAGAGCCTGGGAGGGCAAAGTAAGGACTCTAGGCATCACTCTTAAGGGCACTGGAGGACGTCAAAGGGCAAAGAACAATTTGATTTATGTTGTGTTTGTTTTTTTTTAATTTGGGGTAAAGTTGCTTTACAATGTTGTGTTTGTTTCTGCTGTATAACAAAGTGAGCCAGCTATATATATACATATATCCTCTCCCTCTTGGATCTCCCTCCCACCAGGCCTTCATCCCATCATTCTAGGTCACCAGAGGATACCAGGCAGAGCTCCCAGTGTTATATGGTTGATTTACATTTCATAAAAATCATTCTTAATTAAAATAGTGGGCATGGATTGGAAAGAGGCAAATGTCAAAGTGGAAAACTCTGTGGCTATTACAACCATCCAGGAGAAAAATGATAATGGGTCTGGATTAGAGACAGAGATAAATGAACAGGTAAAATATGTATTTTGTAGGCAGATCAAATGGAAACACTATGAATTAGCTGTGAGGAATGAAGAAGGGAAAGAAGTGGCAGATGACTTTTCCAGACTCTGGACTTAACAACTGAACAAACAATCTTCTGGGGTTTTTGTTTGTTTGCGTTTTCAAATATTTATATGGCTGCACCAGGTCGAGATCTTTAGTTGTGAATTCTTAGTTGTGGCATGTGGGATCTAGTTCCCTGACCAGGGGCTGAACCTGGGCTCCCTGCATTGCGAACGAGGAGTCTTAGGCCATGGGACCGCCAGGGAAGTCCCAATTTACTATTTCTTTTTAAATAAGAAAGACCGAGGTAGAGCAAAACAGGTAGAAGGACAGGAAGGAATGAGGAGCTTTATTCTAAAGCTATAGCCAAGAAGATGGCAACAAAATCTTCCGGTGGAAATAAGGGGGCAACGGCAGACATACATCAGGATCTCAGAGCAGACAGTGTGGCCAGGAAACTCAAGGTGGGAGCCGTCAGCACAAACCTGGGAAATTTTTAAAGACCTGGGAATGACTGAGGTCTCCTAGGGGAACAGCACAAACCCAGAAGGAAACCCGAAGCCACTTCTTGAGTCACAGACAAAGGCTCGGCAAAGGAGAACTTTGAGGTGGAAAACCAGGAGAGTGTATGAATGCCAAAGCCAGGAAGAGAGGAGTATTTCAAGAAAGATGGACGCACCAACTATGTCAGCTTCCCCCAAGAGACCAAGCGACGTGGGGAAAACTTATCCACTAGCATGAAGATCACTGATGACAATGACCGGGGTCATTTCAACAGAGTGAGGGGGACCAGAGCCTGAGGGGAGTCAGCTGGGGAGCAAAGAGGAGGTGGCAGAGATGGCATCTGTCTATTGCCATGGTCTTGCTATGATAGGGAAGAGAAAAACGGACTTGATGCAGGGGAATGCTAGACCACGGGATAACTTTTGACAATGGAAGAGAAAAGGGTACGCTAGGGTTTGTCAGCGTACTCATGGGAACGATACGGGAAGAAGAGGATGGTACAGAAGACAGGGTGACTGACTACAGGAGCCAAGTCGCTGAGTGTCTTGAGCAGGGGCATATCTAATGGAGGATGGAAATTCAGGGAGGGTTTATTTGAGTAAGAGACCTGGAGGATGAGAAGGATCTGCCAGGTACGGAGTTGGGGGAAAGAGAATGCCTTGAAGGGGAAGGACTGAAGTCCTGGGCTCTTGAGGCCAAAGAAAAAGAGGCACGTGTGATCCATGGCAAGAGGAACAAGAGTTACCAGTGGAAAAAAAACACTTTTTAATACTTTCCCATGTCATTATTACTGTTATATTTTTAGTGTTGTTTTTAATGTTAAGGTATTTATATGTGATCCTCATGTGGTTATGTGAATTTCCCAGGTCTTTAGAGTTATAATTCCCCTGTGTTAAATATAACTTCATTAGTCTCTAGGCCCAGTCTGCACTGAACAATAGCAGCAAGAGTGTACGTATGCGTGTGAGTATTATTTCCAGGCTTCTTCCTCTCTCAGTCCCAGTGGGAGTGTGCTTCAAAACCAAGTTCCTGGGAACGATCTTCCTCTCCTTTAATGTTTTATACTAAGGATTATTTAAAGAACACTGGAATTGTTAAGAAAGTACGGAGAAACTTCCTTTTAATCACTGCTGCTAGCTAACTGTGCTTCCAGTATACTGAGGCCTCAGGGACCTTGCTCAGAGAGCAGCCAGTTTAGCAATAAAATTAGGGTTACTGCTCATGGCTCCAGAATGTTCTGTCTCTTGTTTATTGGATTATGCTGCACTCCTCATGGGCTGTGTAAACAGAAAGTATGTCTCTGTGTCTGTTGTTCTACTGGGATAAACGAGGTATAGAAGCCAGAATTCCTCAATGGATCCTGGCAGTCTCCGTGGCAGTGCACAGCGATGCCACCTAACCTGCTGCTTGTCACTTTGTAATCAGCATCTAACACAGGCACTCTGAGAAGCAGGGTAGTCCTACTACGCTTTCCTAGTCACTGTCCCACATTTAGACTTGAGTCATCCATCTCCCTTCTTTGTACTTCCTCAAACTTACTGCATCCCTTCTACTATGTCTTGCCTTCCTGATCAGGCAGAATAGAGTAGGTAACGCTGTAGTGACAGAAAACCCTCAAATCTTGGTGGCTTCACCCAGTGCTATTGATCATTTTACATATTGTTTGTGGGCCGGCAGAGAATTACTGACCAGTAAAATAGTAACTCAGAGATCCAGGCAGCCAGCAGGTGGTTATGCCGAAAGGAAAAAGAGGGTTTGGCAGGGTCTGGCACTGCCAGTGAAACACTCCAGGCTGGAAGTGACGGCCGCCTTCTATCACTGGACAGAAACAGTCATGTTTCATCCAGGACGAGAGGACCCGGAAGTGTAATTCTGCAGAGCTGGGTGATGGGGGAGGGGTGGAGAACGTTTGGCAATCAGCTCTAGGGATCAGCACACATTCTGAACTAGTGATTCATTTCAGATTTTCATTGAACTGCCCCTCCTTCATCTCTGCAAACCCCCCTGAAACTCACTCATCTGCCTATTATCAAATTTACAATCTTATCTGAATGCAACTCTGTTTCTCTTTCCAGCTTATTCCAGAATTGCTGCTGTTGTTATTCAGTTGCTAAGTTGTATCCGACTCTTTGCAACCCCACTGACTGTAGCCCACCAGGCTCCTCTGTAAGTAATACATTTTAGAAGGATTTTTTAAAATATGTTTTATGAACTAATGCTATATGAGAAATTAGTAACAAGATATTCAGACAATAGGGTCATAGTTTCATACAAAGAAAAATAGTATATGTGAAAATTCAGAAAAGAAGATTTGGAAAAAAACAGAGCCAACATTTTCTGGTAGTTATCTCTGGGTAATGCACTTAGATGTAAGTTTAACTTTTTTCTTTAGACATCTGTATAATTTTCAAATTTTCAAAAATAGATGCAGAATACTTCTTAAATCAGAAAAGATGTTACATTTGAAAATTCTTAATTTCAAATAGCTAATTCTTAATTTCGAATAATACGACACCTCTTGTATGTGCCAGGTTCTTTTTGATGACTCTAAATTTTCAAAATACTTCAAGATATCTTCTGCTGCTGCTGCTGCTAAGTCACTTCAGTCATGTCCAACTGTGCAACCCCACAGACAGCAGCCCACCAGGCTCCCCCGTCCCTGGGATTCTCCAGGCAAGAGTACTGGAGTGGGGTGCCATTGCCTTCTCCGCAAGATATCTTCTGGTACTGTCTAAATCGGACTTGGCATGTTGCTCAATGCTCTAGGAAATTTTGATTTTACCACAAGGAATACAAATAACTAACTAATTTTGTCATAATCTCCAAAAATGCAGGAGAAAACTTCTCCAAACCTCAATTTAAACGTCCTCTCTTACTATTTATGATGTAATTAGATGAGTGCTTGACATATAAAAGTGCCATGAAGTGCTTGTTAAATTTTTCTTTAAAGACAACAATGGGTAAAGAAATGAACATTAAATATTGTAATTCAAGAAATGAACACTAGATGAATTTGGGAAAAGAGATGAACATGAAATAATTTAATATTAATTCACTCTATCAAACAAATAATCCACTTTCCATTCTGGACAGGTACCAGTAGAACACCAGATATCACACAATAATTTGGAACACCTGTTGGCAGATTTTCAAATATGTTAGAATTTTTGGTTGTTATTTAATCCCATTAAAGTTTTCCCAGGGAGGGTACAGTTATGTAATTATAATATTAGCAGCTATCTGGTCACATAATACATTCCTTAAGATCTATAAAAGATTCTATGACATAAATGATGATTATATATTAAAGAGTTTAGTAAGTATTTGGAAAGGTATTTTTTTAATAGAAGAATAGTTGATTTACAATATTGTGTTAGTTTCAGGTATACCAAAGTGATTCAGTTCTATATATATATACGTTATATGCGTTCTTTTTCAGATTGTTTTCCAATATAGGCTATCATAAGATAGTTCCCTGAGCTATGCGCTGTATCCTTGCTGTTTATTTTATTACAGTAGTGTGTCTCTATTAATCCCAAATTCCTAATTTATCCCTCCCCTTATGGCAACCATAAGTTTGTTTTCTACGTCTGTCAGTCTATTTCTGTTTTGTAAACTGGAAAGGTATTTCAGATATAAGTTGCCAACATGCCAGACCTCTATCAATGGCTGAAAGATATGGAATGTTAGCTTCTCTGGAGCATAAGCTTTATTTTCTACCTATTTTAAACCATTATATAAAAATTCTCCTTCTTCTTCTCATATCAAGGGATGGTTCTGAAAGAATTTCATCATATGGTGAAGTCAAGACATGGTATTGAATAAGGTGCCAGTTCACAGGAGGCTCTCCTAAATGAAGACCAATGGAATTCAGCCTTTCCTAGAGTGAAATAAAATTTAAAATCTTCAAGTGACCTGGGAAATGGACTTCATTTAAGTGCCAGGACACTCTGATTTCATGGGAGTATATTTCTAATCTGGCTGTTAATAAATTTTGCCAGTTAACACTTTATTTTGCACTCTATAGAAATTCACGCTATATCAATCACAATATTTTCTACATGATTTTCATTGTAAATTACTTATGACTTGGCAGTCATCCCAGGACAAATGGGCTAGACACTTATTTGGTCCAGCTCCCCACTGCAAGATGCTGAGCTGTCTCCCAAAGGAGGCGGGCAGTCTTCCCAAGGCACTGCCTGGGCCTTGCAGCAGCTCCCGCAAGGAGTCTTGTGAACACGCTGCAAAGTGCACTCCACACTGAGACAACATGCCGGCTCACTCACTCATTTGGTAGCTCATTTTGAATTTATTTAAAATTTACTGCATATTTATTTGTACCAAACACTGCATAAAGTGCCACAAATATAATGATAAAAACGAGTTAGGTCCCATCTTATAGCATCTCATAGTTTAACAGTAGAAACAGAAATAGGAACCAAGAGTTAGAGATCTCAGACTTTTCACAACAGAAGTATGAACATACTACTGTCGGAGCAGGGAATAAATGATTAGGAATGGAGTCCGGAAAATCCTTCCACAAACAAAATTGTTCTTTGTTGTGCGCATGTGCTCAGTCATGTCTGACTCCTGTGACCCCCTGGACTGTAGCCCACCAGGCTCCTCTGTCCATGGGATTCTCTAGGCAAGGATACTGGAGTGGGTTACCATGCCCTCCTCCAGGGGGTCTTCCCAACCCAGGGATGGAACTGCCACCCACATGGAAGATGGATTCTTTACCATCTGAACAACCAGGGAAGCCCATATGTGTGTGTGTGTATACATATACACACACACACATACTATATTTAGTATATATTTATACACTGTGAATCTACACTATACACACTTCACTGTTGTTGTCTAGCTGCTAAGTTGTGTCTGATCCTTTGCAACCCCATGGACTGCAGCCCGCCAGGCTCCTCTGTCCGTGGGATTTCCCAGGCAAGAATACTGGAGTGGGTGCCCTTTCCTTCTCCAGGGGATCTCTCTGACCCACGGATTGAACCCATGTCTCCTGCATTTCAGGCAGATTCTTTACCACTAAGCCACCAGAGAAGCACCATATAGTTCATTACGTATATGTATATATAGAGTGTTTTATTTATTCATTAATTACTTGTTTATTTAGTAAAACATATTTATTTTATAGTTTAGATTGTGTATTGCTGTATTATGGTGTATTAATGCATTTTAGAATGTGATACGTGCTATGGAGAAAAACAAACCCAAGTAAGTAGGATAGGAGTGTCAGGGCTGAATTTTACACAGGATGGGCAGAGGAGGCCTCTGATGAGGTGACATCTGAGCCAAGGAAGGCAAGAAATGAGCACACAAGCCCTGCAGACACCTGGGGGCAAAGAGAGTTCCAGGCTGAGAGAACATTAAGTGCAAAGGCCTTGGGGCAAGAGTGTGCTTGGTTTATTCTAGGAAGAGCTAGAATGCCAGAGTGGGAGGGGAGGGGCCAGGACAAGCAGGAAATGAGAGGAGAGAAGTCAGAGACAGGTTTTGCCCTGCTCTGTAAGTAACCACCAGGACTTAGGCTTTAACTCTGAAAAGATGGGAAGCCATGAAGGGCTTTGAGCAAGAAAATCTAATGAGCTGATCCATTTATTTATTTGTCTTTGATGTGGACGATTTCTAAGTCTTTACTGAATTTGCTACAACGTTGCTTCTGTTTTATCTTTTGGTTTTCTGGTCCCAAGGCATGTGGAAACCCACCTCCCTGACCAGGGCTCGAACCCGCACCCCCTGAATTGGAAGGCAAACCACTGGACCACCGAGGAAGCATGAGTTGATTTATGCTTTAAGAAGAAAGCTACTACTGATGCTGTGTTAAAACAAACTGGACATGGAGGCAAAAGAAATTAGGAAACCACTGCAACCACTCAAGAGAGAGAAACGGAGGCAGCTTTTGCCACGATGCACGTGGCAGAGGTAGTGAGAAGCGTTCTGATATTGAATACACTCTGAATATAACACAAGTGGGACTTCCTCGTATCAACAGAGACTGTCCTTAAGTAAGGTAAACTAAGGATGACTAGATGCTCACCAGACAGAAAAGGGGCTGAGGGTACTCTAGTCCCAGGGGACAAGAGACACAAGAGCATGAAAGGATGACAGGGCACAGTAGAGCCAAGAGCTAGTGAGAAAGTCTGACCGGAGTTGGAGGCTGGACACAATGTCAGGCAAAGCAGTGGAGACTAGACCAGCAGAGGTGATTTGGGACCACAGAATCAATGGCTTTGTAGCATATGCAGAGGAGTTTGGACTGGACCTCAGAGGTAAGAGAGACCCAGCCGAATTTACAAAGCAAGGAATGACAAGTCTGCCGTATCTGGGGGCTTCCCTGGGGGCTCAGCTGGTAAAGAATCTGCCCGCAGTGGAGGAGACCCAATGGTACAGTCCATGGAGTCGCAAAGAGTCAGACACGACTGAGCGACTTAACACACACACAACAAGGTACACAAAACAGGTTCAAAATATGCTTAAAAATTCAACTTCTTTAGGGCTTCCCTGGTGGTGCAGTGGTAAAGAATCTGCCGGCCATATTTATCGGAACACAATTCTGATGGAGGTGGGGCCAGCAAAGGGAAGTACCAACTAGGAAACTCTTAAAACTGTGCAGGTGGAAGATGGCAAATGAGAACCTGAATTCACCCAGTGTTGCTGAGACTGGAAGAGAAGAAAACATCTGGGAGACTAATGCAATTTACTGTGTTCTTTATTGAGACTTTTCTGTTTATAAAATCAATTTAACCTACTCCCAGGGCCTCCCAGGTGGCACTGGTAGCCAAGAATCCACCTGCCAATGCAGGAGATGCGAGTTTGATACTTGGGTCGGAAAGATCCCCTGGAGCAGGAAATGGCAACCCACTCCAGTGTTCTTGCCTGGAGAATCCCATGGACAGAGGAGCCTGGTGGGCTACAGTCCATGGGTTCGCCAACAGTCAGACACAACTGAAGTGACTTAGCACGTACGCAACCTATTCCAAAACAGAACTCTTTTTTACCATTAATGTATTCTGTTAACTCTCAAAAAGAAAAAATTTGAGATTCTGAAAAATTAGAACTGCCAGGGCCCAGGCAGTAAACAGGTCTGGAAGCCATGAAGAGAAGCTGAGGGCTGCAAAGGCCTGATTTGAACAACAGGACCAGGGGTAATGTCACTAGAGAAGGGAATGCAAGGCAGGATCCCTGTAAAACCTAAGTCACATCCTATCATCTTGTGCTCCAAACCCCGTCACGTCTTCTCATCTCACTCAGAGTCATGACCAGTGTTCCCACTATGGACAGCAAGTTCCTGCAGAATTGGGCCACCATGCTCCCATCTCATTTCCCTCTACGCCCTCCAACTCTCTCACTCCCCACCAGATGTTTCAGCCTCAGCTGCATGTCCTCAGACGTATCTTAGAGGCTTTGCTGTTAACTCTGTCCAGAAGCAACAAAGTGTTAAGTCGCTTCAATCATGTTTGACTCTTTGAGACCCTATGGACTGTAGCCTGCCAAAAGGGTTCCTCTGTCCATGGGATTCTCCAGGCAAGAATACTAGTGTGGGTTGCCGTGCCCGCCTCCAGGGGATCTTCCAACCTAGGGATCAAATCGCTGTCTCCTGCATTGCAGGCAGATGCTTTACCACTGAGCCACCAGAGAAGCCCACCAAAGAAAGCACAGAACAAATGAAAATAACAGGGAATGCTAAGGAGGGTGGCATGTCTCTGGATAAGAAGGACAGACTTCCCATATCTGGATCCAGAGGTTATTTTCAATGTAATTCACTCCCCTGTGCTCTGCAGTAAACCAAAAGCGGTCCTCTGGCTCTTCTGCTTGGCGTTTGTTACTGTTGCTGTTTTCTTTCATTGGTTTTCTCTATAGTCTTAATCAGAAGAAACAAAAGAAAAAACTTCTTTGAAGGCATTGTGAATTTGATCAAGGTATACCAGGAGGAAAGCAGTATAGCAGAAAGAGTCTGGGTCTTCAGAGTCAGAAAAACCTGGGATGAACTGCACCTCTGTCTCTCAGATATGGAGCTTAGTCTGTCCTGATTTGTAAAAGAGGAAGTCAGTATCTCTGTCTCAAGCAATCGAAGCCTCAAGAAGGGAGGTTGCTGAATCTGTAATTGTGGGATGAATGCAAGAGGCTGCTGTGTGGATGAAATGTGACAAGCGTTCAGAAAATGTTGAGCACAGTCCCTGGCACGCTGGCACGAAGGGTCAATAAACAGACCCAATCTGGAAACTGCAGAAAGTCTTGTTTTGATGACTAGCAGCTGGGTTGGCATTCCTGTGGCTAGGACCTATGTAAGGGACTCAGTGTCAGGGCTGAACTTTCTATTCACTCGTGTCATTAAAAAGTATTTTTACTTCATCTTTTAAGAGAAGAGATTTACTGGACTAAGGTTTGGTTGAAACACTCTATTATTACAAGGTGCACTTAAAGTGATTAGATATTGGTATCAGGTGTGTTGTGGGTCTTAGCAAGATAAAAGCCAAGTCTTGAGAGTTGTTCTGTTTGCCCTGGCGTCTCCTTTCCTGGTCCAGTGTATGTCTGGCTGAGAACACCTGGGCTAACCTTGGTGTTTAATTCTTTGTGCACAACTGCCATACAAAAGCTGAAGTGGGTCAGCGGCTGCTTTGTAACAATGTGCGTTATCGTGTACCAAAAAGCTCCTATCTATGAAAATATTAGCAAGGATTTAAGAACTGATTACATTTGGAGGGTTTACCTGTTTTAAGGGTACTTTTTCAAATTATTTTTTTTCCTGATTACCAAAGAATACATGATCATTTAGATAATTTGGAAAACTAGAAAAGCTCAAAAGAGAAAAGTCTACCAGTGTGGGGTATAACATTTCTATATAAACCCTGTAGACTATTATAGATACCACCTCCCTAGGGAGGAGCAAACAAAATTCAAATCACACCAAATATTATTATACATCGTGCTGTTTTTTAAATGAACTAGGGACTTCCCTGGTGGTCCAGTGGCTTTGTGCTCCCAATGGAGGGGACCCAGGTTCAATCCCTGATTAGGGAACTAGATCCCACATGCTGCAACTAAAGATCCTGCATGCTGCAAGCAGGACCTGGCACAGCCAAATAATAAATAAATATTTACTAAAACTAAATATAAAGAACTAATGCCTACACTAATTCATTCATCCATTCAAACAAACTAATTAAATACCTACTAGGCGCCAGGCCTCGTATATATCATAGTGCAGAAAATAAGAGAGAGGAGCATGAAAAAAAATCATTACAACTCAGTTCAGTTCAGTTCAGTTGCTCAGTCGTATCCAACTCTTTGCGACCCCAAGAACTGCAGCATGCCAGGCCTCCCTGTCCATCACCAACTCCCACAGTTCACCCAAACCCATGTCCATCGAGTCAGTGATGCCATCCAGCCATCTCATCCTCCATTGGCCCCTTCTCCTCCTGCCCTCAATCTTTCCCAGCATCAGGGTCTTTTCAAATGAGTCAGCTCTTCGCATCAGGTGCCCAAAGTATTGGAGTTTCAGTTTCAACATCAGTCCTTCCAATGAACACCCAGGACTTATCTGCTTTGAGATGGACTGGTTGGATCTCCTTGCAGTCCAAGGGACTCTCGAGAGTCTTCTCCAACACCACAGTTCAAAAGCATCAATTCTTTGGTGCTCAGCTTTCTTTATAGTCCAACTCTCACATCCATACATTACCACAGGAAAATCCATAGCCTTGACTAGACGGACCTTTGTTGGCAAAGTAATGTCTCTGATTTTCAATATGCTATCTAGATTGGTCATAACTTTCCTTCCAAGGAGTAAGCGTCTTTTAATTTCATGGCTGCAATCACCATCTGCAGTGAATTGGGAGTCCAGAAAAATAAAGTCTGACACTATTTCCACTGTTTCCTCATCCATTTCCCATGAAGTGATGGGACCAGATGCCATGATCTTCGTTTTCTGAATGCTGAGCTTTAAGCCAACTTTTACATTCTCCTCTTTCACTTTCATCAAGAGGCTCTTTAGTTCTTCTTCACTTTCTGTCATAAGGGTGGTGTCTGAGGCTGCATAGCTGAGGTTATTGATATTTCTCCTGGCAATCTTGATTCCAGCTTCTGCTTTCTCCAGCCCAGCGTTTCTCATGATGTTCTCTGCATATGAGTTAAATAAGCAGGGTGACAATATACAGCCTTGATGTACTCCTTTTCCTATTTGGAACCAGTCTGTTGTTCCATGTCCAGTTCTAACTGTTGCTTCCTGACCTGCATACAGGTTTCTCAAGAGGCAGGTCAGGTGGTCTGGTATTGCCATGTCTTTCAGAATTTTCCACAGTTTATTGTGATCCACACAGTCGAAGGCTGTGGCATAGTCAATAAAGCAGAAATAGATGTTTTTCTGGAACTCTCTTGCTTTTTCCATGATCCAGCGAATATTGGCAGATATTGATCTCTGGTTCCTCTGCCTTTTCTAAAACCAGCTTGAACATCTGGAAGTTTAGTTCACGTATTTCTGAAGCCTGGCTTGGAAAATTTTATGCATTACTTTACTAGCGTGTGAGATGAGTGCAATTGTTTGAGCATTCTCTGGCATTGCCTTTCTTTGGAATTGGAATGAAAACTGACCTTTTCCAGTCCTGTGGCCACTGCTGAGTTTTCTAAATTTGCTGGCATATTGAGTGCAGCACTTTCACAGCATCATCTTTCAGGATTTGAAATAGCTCAACTGGTATTCCATCACCTCCACTATCTTTGTTTGTAGTGATGCTTCTTAAGGCCCACTTGACTTCACATTCCAGGATGTCTGGCTCTAGATGAGTGATCACACCATCGTGATTATCTGGATCGTGAAGATCTTTTTTGTACAGTTCTTCTGTGTTTGCCTTGGAAATGAACAAAGATCATTCTGCTCTTTTTGAGACTGCATCCAAGTACTACATTTCGAACTCTTTTGTTGACTATGATGGCTACTCCATTTATTCTAAGGGATTCCTGCCCACAGTAGTAGATATAATCATTACAATAACTTCAGATAATTAAAGTACACATGAAGTACTACAGGTACACACAAGAGGGAGCAGAGACAACCCTCTGGGCTACAGAGGTGTCAAGGAAGCATCCTACAGGAGATGACACGTGAACTGTTACTAACAGGTAATGCGGAAACTCACCAAGTAAAGGAAATGGAGAGGATGTAACAGGAAGACCCAAAATGTAACACAGAGTGTGTACCTAGTCGCTCAGTCATGTCCGACTCTGCAATCCCATGGACTCTAGCCCGCCAGGCTCCTTCGTCCATGGGATTTTTCAGGCGAGAATACTGGAGTGGGTTGCCATTTCCTTCTCCAGGGGATCTTCCTGACCCAAGGATGGAAGCTGAGTCTCCTGTGTCGCCTATATTGCAGGTGGATTCTTTACCCACTGAGCCACCGGGGAAGCCCCAAAGCACTGAGAGGTAGTGACAAAACTCAGCATGGGTAAAAAGGTAAAAGAGTAGGGAAGACAAGGCTGGAAATGCAGGAGCCAGGCAATGGACCGCCAGGGATGCGAAGCAGGAAGCTGACAGGCTCAGATTTATGTTTTGGTTAAAAAATTAAAAAATTTTTAAAACGTGTTTACTTCAGCTTAGAGGATTAAGAAAAAGGGGCAAAGAGGAAAACTAGAACAATCCAAAAAAGGACTGATCAGGTGACGGATGGTGAAGTTCTAATGACAAGGGAGATGATACATGATGTCCTGGAAGTGAGAACACCCTGGAAGTCAAGAGACCTGAAATTCTGGATGGGCAAAGCTCATTCGTTTCTCTCTTCTTTCCATGGTTACTGATAATCAACAATGTGATGACAAGCTTACACTGGATGCTGGAGAAACCAAGACGATGTGGCCCAGTTCTTACACATCAAGAGCTAACATCCTCATAGGAAAGAAGAGGTGAAAAGGGGCTATTTTTATTTCCCAGCATGCCTTCCTCTCCTTCTTTGGTGTTAACAGGGCTCTAATTTCCCTTTGGGAAAACCCCCCATCTCTGACCTACCACCCCTGCAGTTTGAGTGAGAATGGTCATACTCCAACCCTACCCCACAAGCAGGTGAGGCAACTGGCCAGGCAGACAGAAGCATCTTAATACCCTGAACACAAGAAGTGATTCGGGGAGAGAAAGACGCCTCTAGCCAGGACAACAAGATCACGCCTGGGGGAATCAGAATCAGGAAAGAAGACATCACCACCTTCTTCTGAGATCCTACGGGCTTAAGACCACACACTCCCAGGGCTGTCAGAGCCCTTTTATACCATCAGGGGAGCGCCTATCTAGCATGAAGTCACCAGAGAAAAGCCAAGCCAAGAAACAGGGAGAAAGAGTGATCCGATGACATCTTTCGAGAAACTGGATTCGGCTGTGTGCTTATCCTTGACATCTAAGTTGTCAGTCAATAAATTCCCTTTTCTGCCAAAATGAGTTTGTTTGCGATGTTGCCAGTTATAATTGAAAGAGTGCTGACTAATTCAGGGGAGAGACACAGAATTCTATAACTGCAACACAATGTGAGGGGTACAATCAAGGTATATATATGGTACAAGGAGCACAGGGGCAAATGCAATCAATTCTATTTGGAGGTAAGGTAAGTTAAAGAAACGTTCACAAAGGAGGTGATGCTTCAGTGAAGTCCTGAAGAATTAGTCATCTGGCAAAAGGATAAGAGACGAAAGAAGATTCTGTACAGAAGAAACAGAAGCAGAGGGAAGGAAGTAGGGAAAAACATGGAACGTTTGGGGAAGAAAAGACAGTCCACTATTCTAAAGCACTAAGTTCACAGCAGAAACACTGTGCAGAAACTTACATGTTCTGGGGGTGAATCAATGGGTGACCAAATCAGACCTTTAACCTCTCATTTCATCCTTCTAGACCACAGTTGCTTCGTAGGTAAAATAAGGTAGATCAAGGGAAAAAATCAATGGAAATTGACAAATATTAAAAGACCTTACCTGCTGATAGAATTCATCGTCCTTGGGGGTCAGGTAGGGAAGCCATGTGTCTTCAAGCTCTTCAAGAAGCCTCAGTTTCTGTTTAAAAATAATAATGATTATAGATGACTAAATTATAAAAAGACTCAAAATATAGGACAATGTCTTCTTTTTTTTTAACTTTTTATTTTGCATTGGGGGTATAGCCAATTAACAAACAATGTGAAAGTTTCAGGTGAACAGCGAAGAGACTCAGTCACACATATACATGTATCCATTCTCCCCCCAAACCCCCTCCCATCCAGGCTGACAATGCCTTATTTTTCTAATAAGAGAATACCCTCCAAAAGTTAGCCAACTTAAAGTGTATAAATTTTAGAGGGAAAAGCTAGCCAAAAGTCAGTTATAAAATGTATCAACTTTATTACATGCATTTAAATTACATCATATAAAATATTAACTTAGAAATAATTGTTTTATTCACTCTCACATTTCAGGAAGCAATTTGCCTCACTCTTTAATACCAGGATCTTTTTCTTCATTACTAGAGTCATCTTTTGAGTCATGTAATACAGTTTTCCAGAACAAACCTTCGTATCTGTAAAAACTGCCTGAGACAGCAGTTTGTAAATCCTTACTTTCACTGAAAATACCCAACTAAGCCACAAGGATCCAGGGTCAAGGTATATGAATTATTTGTTCATCCTGTAAAAATTTATTTGAGATCATATCCACTTTCATATTACTTTTTAAAAGTTATCTTTTATCTTTAGAATAATTACTAAACCTATGTTGAGCATCTTTGCCTCTTTTCTTTTCCAATTGGATAAATCTTTTCAAGCATCCACAACTAGCACTCATGAGGCTATTTCAAGACACCATGTCTTTCCCAAACAGTACTAGGCCATTCGAACAAAGTAACTAACAGAGGATCCCATATTATAATGTATTTTATAAGGAATCAAATACATCTAAGATGACACCTTTCTTATGAGGGATTTTTTCAAAGAATATCTGACCTTATATTCAAGAATATATTTCACTTTCATGCATTGGAGAAGGAAATGGCAATGCACTCCAGTGATCTTGCCTGGAGAATCCTATGGATGGGGGAGACTGGTGGGCTGCCGTCTATGGGGTCGCACAGAGTCGGACACGACTGATGTGACTTAGCAGCAGCAGCAGCAGCAGCACATAAATAGCATGTATATATGTTTATTATATATGTATGTGTGTATATATATATGTATATATATGCATGTGGTGTTGGAGAAGACTCTCGAGAGTCCCTTGGACTGCAAGGAGATCCAACCAGTCCATCCTAAAGGAAATAAGTCCTGAATATTCATTGGAAGAACTGATGCTGAAGGTGAAGCTCCAATACTTTGGCCACTTGATGCGAAGAACTGACTCACTGGAAAAGCCCCTGATGCTGGGAAAGATTGAAGGCAGGAGGAGAAAGGGACAACAGAGGATGAGATGGTTGGATGGCATCACCAACTCTATGGACATGAGTTTGAGTAAGCTCCGGAAGTTGGTGATGGACAGGGAAGCCTGGCATGCTGCATTCCATGGGGTCGCAAAGAGTCAGACACGACTGAGCAACTGAATTGAACTGAACTGATGTTTATTGATGCTTTCAAACTGTGGTGCTGGAGAAGACTCCTGAGAGTCAGTTCTCTGGAGAACAAAGAGATCAAACCAGTCAGTCTCAAGGGAAATTAACCCTGAATATTCGTTTGAAGGATTTTTGCTGATAATTGAAACTCCAGTATTTTGATATCTGATGCGAACAGCTGACTCATTGGAAAAGCCTCTGATGCTGGGAAAGATTGAGGACAGAAGGAGAAGAGGGCATCAGAGGATGAGATGGCTGAAGGGCATCACCGATGCAACGAACATGAACTTGGGCAAACTTCAGGAGATGGTGAGGAACAGAGAAGCCTGGTGTGCTGCACTCCATGAGGTCACAAAGAGTTGGACATGACTGGGCGACTGAACAACAACAACAATGTGTATAGAGACACACAGACACACAGAAATCATCTGGATGCTACAGAAATTTTCTGAAGGCCAAAAAAACAGAAAAGGCAGAAACAACTGATTTTCAAATAAAACTGCAATGCAATGCATATTCAGGCTGTTATCAGCCACTGAGGCACAATTATAAGCATTAGAAAATGGTATATCTTACTCTGGTTTAATGCAGCGCTAAGCCCTAAAGCAGGACTTGGAGAACACAAACTAGATTTAGCCTCAACCCACCCCAGCAGGCACTGTCTTTACACAGTGGACAACCTGCTCAACCAGACAGAGGGGCCCTGAGAATCATCTTCCCCCATGTCTGCACAGCCTTCTCTCACTAACCCATCATCGAGTGCATGTGTGCTAAGTTGCTTCAGTTGTGTCCAAGTCTTTGCAACCCCATGGACTGTACCCTCCAGGCTCCTCTGTCCATGGGATTCTCCAGACAAGAATAATGGAGTGGGTTGCCATGCCCTCCTCCAGGGGATCTTCCTGACCCGGGGATCGAACCCACATCTCCTGTGGCTCCTACACTGCAGGCAGATTCTTTACTGCTGAGCCACCAGGGAAGCTCTGAGTCACAGAGTAGTCTAGAGCAAACACCCTACTGGGCAGAACTCTAGTTAT
The DNA here is from genome assembly GCF_032405125.1 of Capricornis sumatraensis. Taxonomy (NCBI): domain Eukaryota; kingdom Metazoa; phylum Chordata; class Mammalia; order Artiodactyla; family Bovidae; genus Capricornis; species Capricornis sumatraensis. Next base: position 27,922,003 of record NC_091088.1, on the reverse strand, counting down.
TTCCAGATCTTTTGTATAATTATCCAAAGTGGATAGAGAGAGAGAGAAAAAAAAAAAGAGGAAACAGAAAAATAGCAACCACTTGACCCAAGAGAGACAAAACAGTAAATTTACTCTTATGCAAAATTGTAGCCCGGCTATCTAATGAAACTTTCTGCTTTGTCTAATGCTAATCTAAAAGTAGCTTTTCATTTGTGATAATAAGACTGGCTTACCAGTTAAAATGGGGCTTCCCTGATGGCTCAGTGGTAAAGAATCTGCCTGCTAACACAGGAGACGAGGGTTCGACCCCTGGCCTGGGACAACCCCCTGGCGAAGGAAATGGCAACTCACACCAGTATTCTTGTCTGGGAAATCCCACGGACAGGGGAGCTTGGCAGGCTACACTCCATGGGGTTGTCCAAAGAGTCAAGAAAAGCCTTAGAGACTAAATGACAACAACAACCAGTTAAACTATGAAGAGTTTTACTTTATGAAAGACCTATCGTACTAACACAAAAACATTGGTTTAGATAAATCACTGATCAAGTGGTTTATCTGTTTTCTACACTAGCCATTATTTGAGACACAGAAAGAACTAATGACGTTTCCATGCCTATACTTGTACTTTTATGAACTCCATCACAAACTTAATCAAAACCTATACTTCAATTTTCACTTCAAGCTCAGGAAAGCCTGCATTTTCCTATGACTCTTTTACCTGTCCTTTCTACAGACAGAACATTTAAACGCCAAAAAAAAATAAAGTTTTAATGTTTAAAAATGCTTAAAAGTCTTGAATGATGGAAATGTACATGATATCTCAGACCCTGAGATGGCTCCACCTTACAAATACCACCTTAAAATCTCTTCAGGAGAACCCAAAAAGCTAATCTGTATACAAGAAGGAACACAACAATACAGATTCCTATTAGGAACTACGTATTCCACCTTGACCAGATTAAACAGCAAGAGACCTGGCCCAAAGAAGAACAAGCACCGCTGGAGGATGAAATTCTGTTTATAATTACTGTTTATACTTGTTTCTACTTCAGTTGAATTATTATAAAAACAATCAGCTCAGCTGAGGTCCAGTGTGTCAGACAGACATAAAACATTATAACCTGGAAGGCCGTACTGAGACGATAAAATTCTTTTCTATATAACGATAGAAGTCTATACTGTTCATCTCAAATTCTGCTCCTTCCCCTCCCTTTTCCTTCTGGCAACCATAAGTTTCTTTCCTAGGACTGTGAGTCTATTCTGTTTGAAATCACTTCACTTAGGTCATTTTTTTTAAGATTCCATTTCTAAGTCATATCATGTGATATCTGTCTTTCTCTACCTGACTTACTTCACTTAGTATTATAATTTCTAGGTCTATCCATGTTGCTGCAAACGGCATTATTTCATTCATTTAACGGCTCAGTAATACTCCATTGTATATAAGGACCACATCTTTATGCATTCCTCTGTGGATGGACACTTAGGTTGCTTTCATGTCTTGGCTACTATAAGTAGTGCTGCTATGAACACTGGGGTGCACGTGTCCAAAAGGATAAAATTCTACAAGAATATCCCTATCATAGAGCAAGCAGAATATAAGTGGTCTTCCTCCCCTGGGAATTTTAACACTGTGAGTATTGTTATATCTCTATGACAGGAGAGAACAGGGTCGAGAAACCATTCAACTTAAGACCACATAGATGAAAGCTGCTCTATACATCAACATTCACAACCTGTAATTCTACTGATTAACTAATGAAATCAATTATAAATGATTGATTTATAACTTAAATCAATAATTTAAGTTGATAAATCACTATTTATCAACTTAAAAAGAAGTTTTGGGCATATTTGCCTTGGTGAACTCAATCAGGAATGATTATTAAACTGCTTATGGACATCACATATTTCTTAAAAATTAACATTGCTTTAAGAAGAGGCAAAGTCACTACAGGCAGAACAATGGAGAAACAAGCCTTCTCATACTCAGGAATGCAAAATAGCACAATCTCAATGCATGGCAACAGGCAATTCCTATCAAAATTCAAATCTATTCCCTTTGACCCCCAAATCCTACTTCTAAAGATTTTTTTTTATGGGTACCATGTTCAGAAGAATGTACGTACACCAGATCACAATTGGCAGAACAGAAGCTTGGAAACATACTAAAAGCCACTTAACTGTATGCTTTGAAAGGTTGAATTTTATGGTGCATAAATTAACTAAAAAAAAAAAAAAAAAAGATTAGAAACAATGCCAGTGTATGTCCATAGAGGACGGTTAAATAAATGGTGGTACATCCACACAACGAATACAACACAACAGTTAACAAGAATGAGGAGGCTCCCTTTAGTGAAATAAACAGCTTTCCAGGAGACCTCAGGAAGTAAAAGGCAAGAGACAAACCATCTGCTTGTATTTGCATAAAGAAATGTAAAGGATTTGTGACAGACTATTTAAGTGGTTCTCTCTCGGGGACAAGGGCTTCCCGGGTGGCTCAGTGGTAAAGAATTCACCTGCAATGCAGGAGATGTGCAGGAGACATGGCTTTGATCCCTGGGTTGGAAAGATCCCCTGGAGGAGGAAATGGCAACCCATTCCAGTATCCTTCCCTGGAGAATGCCATGGCAGAGGAGCTTGGCGGGCTACAGTCCGTGGGGCCACAGAGTCACACGTGACTGAGCGACTGAGCAAGCACGCACACATGCTCTCAGGTACAGGGGTGGGAAACGACAACTAGAAGGGACCCCGGATAGAGCAAGACGATACGGAAGATTTCCTTCTGTATTGTTTTGTTTTCTGAACTCTGTAAACACACTGCTTATTCAACATATTTGCAATTATCAACTCAAGTATTTGTTGCCATTCAGCCGCTAAGTGGTGTCCAACTCTTTGCAACCTCATGGACTGCAGCACGCCAGGCTTCCCTGTCCTCCACTATCTCCACTACCTCTTGGAGTTTGCTCAAGTATATTACCAATTAATTCTTCATGTGGAATTCAATATAAAGATGAAGACAACGTGATTTGGGGCTTTATTTTAGAAAGTGCAGATATTGGTGATGCATGATATAGTATTTCAGAGGGAGACTCGCAGACGAGCACAGCAGAGTGAAGAGGGGAAAGAAAAACAGCTCTGACAATTTCTTTGTGTCAACTGTCAAGCAGTTGGTAAACAGACACAATATTCAAATGCACTCTGGAGTGGAGGCAGAAGCGGCTCCTGTGTGACTGTCAGATCTGGCTAACGGCTGCTCCTCAGCCTGAGATACAGATAAATACACACAGCTGGGCCCTCCAGCACACTGCTCTGCTCACAGGCGTCTCTGTTGTCAACCTAGTGTTAAATACATCAAGCAGCTCACAAATGTCACATAGAAAGCCAGAGGGAGAGCAAAGCTGGCTCTCCCACTTGCAGGAGGAGCATGTCAAGACTGTTCCATGAGGGCTACACCCATCTATCTCCACAGCTCCTGCAAGGAAAGAATAGCTACACACAGCCCTTAGGTAAATCATGGGTGCGTCTGTGCTCAGTCACATCCGACTGTTTTTGACCCTATGGACTGTAACCCACCACGCTCCTCTGTCCACAGGATTTCCAGGCAAGAATACTGGAGCGTGTTGACAGTTCTTACTCAAGCGGATCTTCCCAACCTGGGGATCAAACTCTCATCTCCTGTGATACTTGCATTGGCAGACAGGTTCTTTACCACTGCATCAGCTGGGAAGCCCATGCTGCTGCTGCTGCTGCTGCTAAGTCACTTTAGTCGTGTTCAACTCTGTGCGACCCCACAGATGGCAGCCCACCAGGCTCCCCTGTCCCTGGGATTCTCCAGGCAAGAACACTGGAGTGGGTTGCCATTTCCTTCTCCAATGCATGAAAGTGAAAAGTGAAAGTGAAGACGCTCAGTTGTGTCTGACACTTAGCGACCCCATGGACCACAGCCTACCAGGCTCCTCTATCCATGGGATTTTCCAGGCAAGAGTTCTGGAGTGGGGTGCCATCGCCTTCTCCGGGGACGCCCATATCACAACTCAAAACCATAAAGGCTGGATGTCAAAAACTTTATCCCTAGTAAGATTCTGACTCACTGTGAAAAACTAACTTGTATCTGAGTTTCTGTATCTTATCAAATAGGCACACAGTTTGCAAATCTTAACAGTAATTACATAGAAAGATTAGCTAGATCATGACTCGTAATGGGAAGGTGTATCTCACCTACAAATGAAGTGTATTTTCCCACTGCTGTCTCTTTGGCTTCATCAGATTATGCAAACAGCTCTTCTTCATACATTTTTCATTTTCCACATAATTTTTACACTAGGAATCATACTTTGTCAGGTTCAGTAAAAAATAAACTTTATCTGAGTCTTCAAGATACAATCACAAATAAAAGTTTATGAAAGTTCAATATAAAAATAATCACCTAATCTTCTGAGGGTCTCAAATAATAAGTGGGAAAACTGACTGAGTGCTTCGGCAGGGCCTGCATGAGAAAGGAAAGCCTCCCTGAGGAAGACTCTTCAAAACTAATACCAGAAAGGCAAGTGAGAAGTAGCTAAGCCAAAAGAAATATAAATAAATATTTCATGTATCCATCTGACATGTTTGTTTTAAAAAGAAAAAGTATCTCACCAAAGAGCATTCAAGAGACTTCCCTGGAGGTCCAGTGGTTAAGACTCCAGGCTCCCAGTACAGGGGACACAGGTTCAATCCACGGTCAGGGAACTAGTTCCCTCATGTACCATGGTGCGGCCAACAGTAGAATTTGCATCCTGACTCTATCATTTCCTACATGCAGTTCCACACCTGAATCAACCTCTCCAAACCTCACTTTACTTATCTATAAAAAACCCTGTTTCACAGGGTACTGTGAAGATTAAATAAAATTAATCATATATTAGTGCATTTTAGAAATTATAAACTATGCAGCTATCAGGCAAATAGTATTCAAATGGAGGAAGGGTCCACAACAAAACGGGAGCACCTAAGAAGCCTGTTAGTTTTAACACGAGTACTACGGGCCTACATGTATGATTTGGGACTAGTTTCTTATCTCCCTGTGACACATATATGAAGCAGTACATACAGAGATCTAAGAATGTCGCCACGCACATAAAAAACCCTCAATACACTTTGGCAACCACTTGCTACTGTCATTTACCCATTTCTGAAAAGGACAATTTCATTTACTACTTGTGAACTATCTACAAGCAATTCTGTGTATAATCCATCAAATGCCATAGATCAATGCCACGTAAGAAATTCAGACACTTATTTTCCTGGACAAACTACAGCAGAACTGTCTAAAAACACTCCATGAAACTTCATATATATTAAATGCCTCAATTAACTACAGTGGTGATAAAAATAAAAATTGCTGTGAAATTTTAGAACAGATGAAAAGACGAAGCCTCATCCAGAGACATAAAGTGACTGGCAAGAAATTACACTACTGGTCACAACTCATAATCTCATTTCCTAAGAATAAAGGTCATTTCCACTACACTACATCACACAACCCTAAGATTAGAGAAATCTGATCTTTCAAGAAATGTTCGATTTTTCACTATTAAAATTAAGAAAAAACCATATATAAATGCAAACACTTTAAACAATTTTAATTAACATCCATACTACTTTTAAAATTTAAAACCAATGCTACTTTAAAAATTTTAAACCAATGCTTATAATCACTACTTTTGGACTCTCAAGTCCTCACTGCTTTGGTAGTTCTACAGTGCTTTCAAAAATTTTGTTTTTTAATCATTTCTTGTTCAGTTTCTAATAATGGGAGCCTATGCTGTAGTAGACTAAAAATCTAGTCACAGTTAAAAAAAAAAAAAAAAAAAACATAAACCACAAAGCAGGACAAATTCTCAGGAAGATTCTGCCTCAATAGTGGTACAAAGTTAGCCCTTGACTACTACTCTGCTCCTTTATAAACAACTTAAAAGCAAGACTGAAAGGATCACACTAGTCAAAAACTATTATGCATGGAAAGGAAGACAACACTATAAGGCAAGGTAATACGACTGATAAAGAAGATAAAAATCAATTAATTGGAACTGTCCCCAAAATGGAACAGATGACAGAATTATTATGGTAGACAAGTACATTAAAAATAGCAATATAACTGCAGATCATAAGTTCAAGAAGTTGGGAAAAGACTGAACATGGTTAACAGAGAAAAAGAAATCAAGCTTCCATTTGTCCTTCAAAAATGAAGAAAAAGACTTTTCCAGACAAACACACACTGAGGGAATTCATCTTCACTAGATCTGCCTTATAAGAAATGCTGAAAGAATTCTGTAAACTGTACTGAAAGAACACAGAAATATACAACACACTGATAACATATACAGTAAAATCCAAAATTCCAATACTGTAATATGGTGATGTGCTAATCACTTATCTCTAGTATAAAGGTGTGTTAACCACTTCTCTCTCTTTAGTTCTTCTTCACTTTCTGCCATAGGGTGGTATGTGTCATCTGCATATCTGAGGTTATTGATATTTCTCCCAGCAATCTCGATTTCACTTTGTGCTTCATCCTGCCTGGCATTTCGCATGATGTACTCTGCATAGAAGTTAAATACGCAGGGTGACAATATACAGCCTTGACGTATTACTTTCCCAGTTAGGAATCAGTCTGTTGTTCCATGTCCAGTTCTAACTGTGGCTTCCTGATCTGCACACAGAATTCTCAGGAGGCAGGTAAGGAGATCTGGTATTCCCATCTCTTTCAGAACTGTCCACAGTTTGTTGTGATCTACACAGTCACAGGCTTTGGGGTAATCAATAAAGCAGAAGTAGGTATTTTTCTGGCATTCTTTTGCTTTTTTCGATGTTCCAACGGATGCTGGCAATTTGATCTCTGGTTCCTCTGCCTTTTCTAAATCCACCTTGAACATCTGTAAGTTTGCGGATCATGTACTGTTGAAGCCTGGCTTGGAGAATTTTGAGCATTACTTTACCAGTGTGTGAGATGAGTGCAATTGTGTGGTAGTTTGAACATTCTTTGGCATTGCCTTTCTTTGGGATTGGAATGAAAACCAACCTTCTCCAGTCCTGTGGCCGCTGCTAAGTTTTCCAAATTTGCTGGCATTTTGAGTGCAGCACTTTCACAGCATCATCTTCCAGGATTTGAAATAGCTCAACTGGAATTCTATCACCTCCACTAGCTTTGTTCGTAGTGATACTTTCTAAGGCCTACTTGACTTCACATTCCAGGATGTTTGGCTCTAGGTGAGTGATCACACCACCGTAATTATCTGGGTCATGAAGATCTTTTTTGTACAGTTCTTCTGTGTATTCTGGCCACCTCTGCTTAATATCTTCTGTTTCTGTTAGGTCCAGATCATTTCTGTCCTTGATCGAGCCCATCTTTGCATGAAATGTTCCCTTGGTATCTCTAATTTTCTTGAAGTGATCTCTAGTCTTTCCCATTCTGTTCTTTTCCTAAATTTCTTTGCATTGATCACTGAGGAAGGCTTTCTTATCTCTCCTTGCTATTCTTTGGAACTCTGCATTCAGATGCTTATATCTTTCCTTTTCTCCTTTGCTTTTCACTTCTCTTCTTTTCACAGCTATTTGTAAGGCCTTCTCAGACAGCCATTTTGCTGTTTTGCATTTCTTTTCCATGGGGATGGTCTTGATCCCTGTCTCCTATACAATGTCATGAACCTCATTCCATAGTTCATCAGGCACTCTATCAGATCTAGGCCCTTAAATCTATTTCTCACTTCTACTGTACAATCATAAGGGATTTGATTTAGGTCATACCTGAATGGTCTAATGGTTTTGCCTACTTTCTTCAATTTAAGTCTAAATTTGGCATAAAGGAGTTCATGATCGGAGCCACAATCAGCTCCCGGTCTGTTTTTGCTGACTGTATAGAGCTTCTCCATCTTTGGCTGCAAAGAATATAATCAATCTGATTTTGGTGTTGACCATCTGGTGATGTCCATGTGTAGAGTCTTCTCTTGTGCTGTTGGAAGAGGGTGTTTGCTATGACCAGTGCGTTCTCTTGGCAAAACTCTATTAGCCTTTGCCCTGCTTCATTCCGTACTCCAAAGCCAAATTTGCCTGTTACTCCAGGTGTTTCTTGACTTCCTACTTTTGCATTCCAGTCCCCTATAATGAAAAGGACATCTTTTTTTTGGTATAGCTATAACAATTTATTAATGAATACACAATAGGTAGAGAGAAGATAAAAGGGGAGGAATTGAAGGATAAATAAAAGGAATAAAAGAATAAAATGCAACTTATCAGCATAAGATACATTGTTACATTTACAAGATGTTTTCTGTAAGCCTCATGTTAACCATAAAGTCAAACGTTATAGCCTATACATAAAGAGAGGGAATCCAAACATACCACTACAGAAAATCATCAGTTCATAAAGAAAGTAAGAGAGGAAGAAAATTACACGGGAATTACAAAACAACCAGAAAACAATTTAAAAGATGGTATTAGTAAGTCCATTCCTATTAATAATCATTCTAAATATAAATGGATTAAATTCTCTAAACAAAAGACACAGAATGACTGAATGGATTTTTAAAAAAATACACAACTTTATGCTGTCTAGTTGGAGACGGCAATGGCAACCCACTCCAATACTCTTGCCTGGAAAATCCCATGGATGGAGGAGCATGGTAGGCTGCAGTCCATGGGGTCACTAAGAGTTGGACACGACTGAGCGACTTCACTTTCACTTTTCGCTTTCATGCACTGGAGAAGGCAACGGCAACCCACTCCAGTGTTCCTGCCTGGAGAATCCCAGGGATGGGGGAGCCTGGTGGGCTGCCGTCTATGGGGTCGCACAGAGTCGGACACGACTGAAGCGACTTAGCAACTCAGCAGCAGCATGCTGTCTAGAAAGGATTCACTTAAGATTTAAGAACACACACAGACTCAAAGTAAAGGGATGGAAAAAGATACTCCATGTAAGTGGAATCCCAAAGAGAGCATGCGTTCTATACTTAAGATGAAACAGACTTCAACTCAAAAGATAAAAGATCATTGTACAATGATAGAGGGATCAATTCATCAAGAGGGTGTAATAATCATAAATATATACACACCCAACACTGGAACACCTAGTCATCCCTCAGGATCCATGGGACATTGGTTCTAGAACCTGCCTCAGAAACCAAAAGTGGAGTATGCCCAAGTCCAGGAGTTGGCTCTCTGTACACACGGGATCCACATTCATGGCTTAAACCAACCACAGATCACAAACTTAGTAGATAATCCACGCTTGGTTGAAAATGTGGACTCATGTCTTTCTTTAAATAAGGAAAATTCTCAACTCTTGGTTCTTCAGATTTTGCTTCTCCATCATGACTTTCATTCTTTTTCTGGTCTCTTTTTAGACTCGGTTGGAATCTCTCCATCTATTCTCCAAGTCTTCTGACTGCTTTCTCTTTTTTGCAATCTTTTGTCTCTGCATAATATATTCTAAGCGAACTCCTCAGTACTCTCTTCCAATTCAACAGTTCTCTTTCCAGCTGTGTCTGGGCTAAAGTCCATCCCATCTATTGAGTTATCATATCTATGACTATACTTTTCCTTTTCAAAACCTGTACCTGGCTCTTTTTTACGTACAGTTGCTCCTGTTCCATTTTTGGATATTTGGGGGGCATTTTTAGATCTCATTTTTATCAGTATGATGCCTTCCCTTATTCTTTTGAATTTCTTAAACATGATTATTTCAGTCCTTCACTGACTTTTCTATAAAATTAATCTCATCTGAAATGGATTTTTATTCACACTGTTTATTCTATTTGTGCTTTCCTTAAGTATTTCAGTATTTTGTTCTGAAGACTGATTTTGAGTGGGTGGCTTTTGGTCTTTCCTTTTTTCCTCCCTCCTCTCGCTTTCCACATGTGCTCACCTTTCCTGCCATAATGGTTCAGCAGTTCCCTCCACGAGGATCCTATACCACCAGTCCAGGACTAAGCCTCATACACTGGTGATTTGGAGCACGACATTCTCTCCCCCATCATTCCAAAATCAATCAGTCTGATTCAATTTCTACTCTTAAAGGTTTAGTGATCTTCTCCTGCCCCTCAAAACCCATAGCTCCATAGAGCTATGTTCCTGACATGGCAATCTTTTTTCAGTCTTTTTTTGTGAAAGGTATAACTTCACCTCCACCCGTGGCTTCACACAGTAAGCCTAGTTCTGGTCCCATCTCAAGTGGTAAACCTTGGTCCCTGTGATCAACTCACTTTTTGTTTCCATACCAGAAGCCCTTGCAGCACCACAGTTTCAATCCAGCTTATCCCTTTATGTTTTGCTCTCTTTCTGGCCAACAACAATATCTTCTCTGTAAGCCCAGCTATGACCCTTTTATTACTTTCGTTTCTTTTAATGTGTTATCTGTCATCGACATGTGTTTGGAGCAGAAGGCAAACACAAACTGTGAGCTGAACTGTAGCATATAACAAGAAGGCACAGATGATTTCTTTATGATAAAAATCCTTAGGAGGAGATTCACTAGGTCAAAAGCCATGCTCTTTTAAAGCCTCTTGATTCAGATTGTGAAACTGCCCTCCAGGAAAATGGTATCTATTTCAACCATCAATAGACAGTAACCATTTCTTCATATACTCAAATACCAGCTATTATCAAACTTTTACATCTTAAGCTAGTTGACAAATAAAAAAGCAAGCTCATACTAATTTATACTTCTTTGATTGTTATTCAGGTGGAGTAACTTTTCATGTTAATTGCCATTTGCAGTAGCTCTTCTGTGAATTGCTTGTTCATGTCTTTTCTCTCTATTTTTTTCCTTTGCTGTTCTATATCTAAGAATCTCTATTTTGTGTCCACATAAAGACAATGAATCTGGGTCTTATGCAAGTTGATTAGTTAGAATTCATTTCTCCTTCATTCTTTTATGATATGCACCTTTCTAACAAATTACTTAGTTACTAATGGAGTTCACCTCTCTTGCATCAAGCTATAAAGCTACATTTTCCAGCACTTTTTAAATATTCTCTCTAAGGTGTGCTGCAATTCATGGGGTCGCAAAGAGTCGGACACGACTGAGCGACTGAACTGAACTGAAGATAGCACCTTTCCCTACATGTCATACTTTCTCAAGTACTCCACAAAGTTAGCATTCCTGATCTCATAAATTATCTTTCAAGGAAATTTTTTTTTAAATAAGCAAAATGACATGTACAAAATATATACTTTAGCTCTTCAGATAATAATTTGAATAGCAAGACCTGTTTACCTTACCAACTTCATTTTAAGTTCCCATCCATGATCATTAATGTTAAGAATGTAGTCCAAGTTTTAAAAGAGAAGAAAGTTTCCTGAAGAGAAAAATTTCTATGATAAAAAGCAGCTAAACAGGATCTAAAAATAAATAAAAAGTCAAGTAACTTCCCTGGTGGTCCAGTGGCTAAGACTCTGTGCTTCCAATGCAGGGGGCCTGGGTTCGATCCCTAGTCAGGGAACTAGACCCTATATGTGGCAACTAAGAAATCCACATGTTGCAACCAAGATCAAAGATCCCATGTGTCACAACTAAGACCCCGTGAAGTCAAATAAGTAAAAATAAAGAAAAGAAAGAGAAAAAATAAAGAAAGAGAAAAAAAAAAAGCTGAGGAATGTACTGAAAGTTTTGGGGAAGCGCAGTTTACACAGGTGAAGGATATAATATTAATATCAAAGTAATCAATGCCTTTAGTAAAAGGTTGGGTTCTTCGTTCAGGGATAATAACTCAGAAGTCTAATGTCTTCTGACTTCCTTTGGAGTAGCTGCCTTATAATTTCCTTGAGCCACTTCCAAGTATTCTACTGAAAACAGAGATAATCACTTACCCAAGATTCTTCTCCACAATCAAAATACTGCCCTTAATTTTTAAGTGAATACAAGAGCAAGGGCAATACCCTTCCAAACCATGAGAGAGATAACAGATTAATTAAAACTCTTTCATGGCCACTGTACCTACCTTCTAGCTCCAAAGACCTAATAATGGACCGCTTACATTTTCAAGCGGATAAAAGCACTCCTCTTGGCCACACTTGTTTGTATGAAAAAAGCAAATTCTCTCAATCATGGTTCAATCTTCAGGGAACTTTCTACCTGGAAATTTGATACCTGAGTCGTCTACTCCAAGGTCAGAGCACGGAGCTCTGCGAGATATCACCATGTGTCTTGCCCAGCTTAGCATTAGTCTGATCAAACTAAGCACTTTCCCGCAAGCAGTCCAATTGTAAATAATCGCACTTGAGACCAGTAGGATGTCTGCCTTCTTTGTCATTTTGCAAAGCTTTAACCATTACACCATGATCAAACAACCTGCCATGGGAAAGCAGAATGTACATGGTGTTGCAGTAAAAACATCAGGAAGTGACCTCAGTGACTGTCCATTTAATTATTCTTAGCTCTCCACTGTCCCTCTCTGTAGTTTCCACAGCAAGTGCTGCATAATCAAACATTAAACACTTCCCCTTGCGTAGCCACAACTGAATTATGCAAGACATGATATATTACTTCAACAACAACAATAGAAACCCCTCAGCTGCTGACACAGCTATAGCAACTAATAGTTTCTGCCTAGCAGTGATGAAAAGTTTAAAGGGAATAAAAATGCCTAAAAGAATAAGTTATTTAATAAGTATTTTAGAGGTCTATAATACAAAGTAGATGTTTCTTTTTGTTTTCATTTATCCATTCCCAGGATTCCAGAAAGTCAATACATACTCTTTATTATCAAACTTTCTTTTTTTTTTTTTTTAATTAAATTTTAAAATCTTTAATTCTTACATGTGTTCCCAAACATGAAACCCCCTCCCACCTCCCTCCCCATAACATCTCTGTGGGTGATCCCCATGCACCAGCCCCAAGCATGCTGTATCCTGCGTCAGACATAGACTGGCGATTCAATTCTTACATGATAGTATACATTATAGAATGCCATTCTCCCAAATCATCCCGCCCTCTCCCTCTCTCTCTGAGTCCAAAAGTCCGTTATACACAGCTGTGTCTTTTTTCCTGTCTTGCATACAGGGTCGTCATTGCCATCTTTCTAAATTCCATATATATGTGTTAGTATACTGTATTGGTGTTTTTCTTTCTGGCTTACTTCACTCTGTATAATCGGCTCCAGTTTCATCCATCTCATCAGAACTGATTCAAATGAATTCTTTTTAACGGCTGAGTAGTACTCCATTGTGTACATGTACCAAAGCTTTCTTATCCATTCATCTGCTGATGGACATCTAGGTTGTTTCCATGTCCTGGCTATTATAAACAGTGCTGCGATGAACACTGGGGTACATGTGTCTCTTTCAATTCTGGTTTCCTCGGTGTGTATACCCAGCAGTGGGATTGCTGGGTCATAAGGTAGTTCTATTTGCAATTTTTTAAGGAATCTCCACACTGTTCTCCATAGTGGCTGTACTAGTTTGCATTCCCACCAACAGTGTAGCAAAACCCTATAACTTCACCAGCATACATTTAATTTTATTTCAATATGTGCATTTTATGTTTACAAGTTTCCTTTTCCAATTATATCACACATGAAAAATTACCACTGCTGGCTTGTCTTGATAAAAAGTAAATAATAATTCTAATAAAGTTATTCTTCTTCTGCAAATATGCTAAGGCTTGCAACCTAACGTAACCAACACATGTGTTAATTTCAATGTGCTGTAAAATATAAAACTCCAACCTGAGATACAATAAGCAGAGGAATGGGAGTCCCTGGCAGCTCAGCTGTAAAGAATCTGCCTGCCAATGTAGGCGACATGGGTTCGATCCCTGGGTCAGGAAGATTCCCTGGAGAAGGAAATGGAAACCCACTCCCATGTTCTTGTCTGGAAAATCCCACAGACAGAAGAGCCTGGTGGGCTACAGTCCATGGGGTCACGCTGAGTTAGACATGAGTCGGTAACTAAACAACAAACAAAGCAGACGACTAGTCTTTCTACTTACTTATTCAGCTTTTAACTTCAGACACACAGACATTTGAGTATCCTCTAAACACAAGGTAAAATGAAAAAAGGCACAGCCCAAAATAATTGGTAAAAACATAGGCTCTAGGCCTTGGGTCACATTTCACCCTCCCCCCACCCATCCATTAACAGCTGTGTGATCTTGAGTAAGTTACTTAACCTCTCTATGCCTCAGTTGCTCCATCTATAAAACAGACACAGTAACCATACCTACCTCAAAGGTTGTTGTGAAAATTAAATTAAATGGGTTATTATTTGTAAAGAAACAAACATGCGTGCAATTCCTTTTACAAAACAAATACTATATAATTATACATGTTAATAAAAGTTTAAAAATAGACCAATCTGGCCTGTCCTCAAGGTCCCATTCCTTCCCATCTGCCTTGGCGTCACGTTCCAGTCATCACAGTTCTATTTTACATCATCAAGCAACCTCTTTCTCTTCCCATGTCTCTTCTCTTCATCATTTGCTCTTAAATTCAGTTCAGTTCAGCTCAGTCGCTCAGTCGTGTCTGACTCTTTGCGACCCCAGGAATCGCAGCATGCCAGGCCTCCCTGTCCATCACCAACTCCTGGAGTTCACTCAGACTCGCGTCCATCGAGTCCGTGATGCCATCCAGCCATCTCATCCTCTGTCGTCCCCTTTTTCTCCTGCCCCCAATCCCTCCCAGCATCAGAGTCTTTTCCAATGAGTCAACTCTTCACATGAGGTGGCCAAAGTACTGGAGTTTCAGCTTTAGCATCATTCCTTTCAAAGAAATCCCAGGGCTGATCTCCTTCAGAATGGACTGGTTGGATCTCCTTGCAGTCCAAGGGACTCTCAGGAGTCTTCTCCAACACCACAGTTCAAAAGCATCAATTCTTCAGCGCTCAGCCTTCTTCACAGTCCAATTCTCACATCCATACATGACCACAGGAAAAACCATAGCCTTGACTAGACGGACCTTAGTCGGCAAAGTAATGTCTCTGCTTTTAAATATGCTATCTAGGTTGGTCATAACTTTTCTTCCAAGGAGTAAGCGTCTTTTAATTTCATGGCTGCAGTCACCATCTGCAGTGATTTTGGAGCCCAAAAAAATAAAGTCTGACACTGTTTCCACATCTATTTCCCATGGAGTGATGGGACCAGATGCCATGATCTTCGTTTTCTGAATGTTGAGCTTTAAGCCAACTTTTTCACTCTCCTCTCGCTTATATTATCTCAGGAGTAAAAAAAAAAAAAAATCCTGCCATCTTAAGAAAGTGTTAATTAACTAGCGAATTAATAAATTAAACCCTTTCTTGGCTTTTCCTACTTCCCACTCCGGCTACCGTCCCAATGCATTCTTTCTTTCAACATCTTTCAAGATGTTCTACCAAATGTCATGAAAAACCATTTAAGATAAGTGACACGAGCTCTCACTGTCACGTTTTGCCCTAACCCCCATTTTGACCTGGCTTCTATCATTGTCATTCTACCAAAAGGGTGCTTCCCAAGATCAGTGATCAACTTCATTTGCTGAAATGCAGCATCATCCTCTTGGTCCTTTAGGAAGCACTGGGCCTAGTGAGGTACCTGCATCCCTTTCTCAAAATCCTCTCTTCCACTGGTTTCTATACCATCCGTCCCTTTTATTCCTATACCCTCTGCTCCCTCCTTCTCAGTCCCTGCTTCAGGTCTTTGTTCCTCTGCCCTGAAGAGCAGACTTCCCTACCCTTCTTCTCCCTTGATAAAACATTCTTCCTTTAGGCAATCTCATCTAACACTCAAATCCTTATCTCTAACCCAAAGTAAAGTGTTAGTTCTCAGTCATGTCTGACTTTCTGCGACCCCATGGATTACTGTAACCCGCCAGGCTCCTCTGTCTATGGGATTCCCCAGGCAAGAACACTGGAGTGGGTTGCCATGCCCTTCTCCAAGAGATCTTCCCGACCTAGGGATTAAACCTGGGTCTCCAGCATTGTGGGCAGATTCTTTAACCATCTGACCAACAGGGAAGCCTTCTCTAACCCAAATCTACACCTAAACTTCTCCAGAATATCACAACATCAAAGTCCCCACTACACTCTGGTTTCCTTTCCTAACCTCCTGGAGCCTGCTTCTCCTGTTTCTCATCTTAACATCAGCACCAGCCAGACTGAAAGTGCTGGAGTTCTGTTTCCCCGCTTCTTCTCACTTCACTCAAGGTTTAACAGGCACTTGTACCTATGCTAACTCTTAATCGTTACAAAAATCTTACGAGGATGAAGCAGATACCGTTTCCCCCATTCTAAAGAAGTGAAAACGGAGACTTAGATAAAATACCTGGTTCAAGATCTCAAAGCTGGTAAAAGTCAAAGAAGGAGTTCGAATTCATATGCTTTATCTACTAAACCCAAGCTGCATGATACACTACATTGGGGATATTTAAACTTACGGACACACATTCTAACCACTGCCTTTACTGAGAGCCAGGGCGCAGACAATAAGGATCATGACAGATCTATCAAGGACAGATGTTCCTGCCATCATGGATTCCAACCCATGGTAGAAGTATCCGACTATTAAACAAGCAAACTATAATCAAAGGCAGGAAGTCCTATGATACAGAAAGCAAAGACTGTAGCACCTAGCTAATAAGATAGGATACAGAGCTCCAGGGGAAGACTTTCCAGAAGTAACATCTGAGCAGAGAACCAAAACACTAGTTGGTGTTAGCCAAGCAGAAGGAAAGGTGGTCAAAAGTGTCCCAGAGATAAAGACTATTACCAAAAAAAAAACCAAATAAATTAATAACAAGTATTGGCAGGAGTGCAGAGCAATTGAAACTCTTGTATACTGTTGGAGGGAATGTAAAATAGTGAAGGTTGTGATAGGAAACAGTCTGGCCACTTCTCAAAAATTTAAAAATTCAATAACTGTATTATCCAGCAATTGCATATCTGGGTATATACCCAGAAGAATTGAAACCTGGGTTTCAAAGGCATATTTATACACTCATCTTCATAGCAGTAATGTTCACAACAGCCAGAAGATGGAAGAAACCCAAGTGTCCATCAACAGATGCTGCTCCTTAGTTGCTTGGTTGTGTCCAACTCTTTGTGACCCCATGGACTGTACCCATCAGGCTCCTTTGTCAATGGAATTCTCCAGGCAAGAATACTGGAGTGGGTTGTCATGCCCTCCTGCAGGGGATCTTCCCAACCCAGGGATCAAACCCAGGTCTCCTGCACTGCAGGCAGATTCTCTGAGCCACCAGGAAAGCCCAAGAATACTGGAGTGGGTAGCCTACCCCTTCTCCAAGGGATCTTCCCAACCCAGGAATAGAAATGGGGTCTCCTACATTAGAGGTGAATTTACCAGCTTTACCAGCTGAGCTACCAGGGAAGCCCAACAACAGATGAATGGATAAACAAAATGTAGTATATTAATACAACAGGATATATTCATCCTTAAAAACGGTAGGAAATTTTGATACTTACTATAACATGAATGAACAGCGTGTGTGAAGGTCAGAAAGAAAGAAAAAAAAGAACATGGAGAATCTGAAGAAATCAAAAAGTTCAGGAAGGCTGGAGGAAAAACAAAAACACACATTTGCAGTTGACATGACTTTGAAACTAGATATGATCTTAAGCATCTGAGGCCACATACTATCCTCCAAATAGAGCAATCATGTATGAGTTTTTGGCATCATGGAGTCAGACCAGAAAAAAAATTGTTAGCAATTGCCTAATCAGAAATGAGGGTCTTTCTGAGCTTCAAAGTTAGGAAACTTTCATAAAATTCCAAGAGTGCTGTAAAGTTTTTCTAGGCTGAGCGTACAGAGATATCCTAGTCACATGAAGTCTAAACCACAAAGAGTCTTAGGGCTTCATCACAGCTCTCTGAAAAGATAAGTAGTACTTGTTGCTTTTGGAGAACAACCTAGCTCAGAAGGGGAGAAAAAAATGCTTCTGCCTGTGTTCTCTGAACACTTTGTCAATCTTGAGCTTATGTTACAGATCATTACAGCTCTGCCTGCAAGTAGAATTGTACACAGGGTTATGCCAACGGTTCCATTTTCAGGGTATTTCTCTCATCCATAAAATTTAATTCAGGCAAAAAGCTGGCACACAAAGTCCTGGCTCAGAGAACACCTTTATTTATATGTTATGTAAATTAGCATATACATGTTCATTTATTTGTATGTATGTGAATAAGAACACACACACAAAACACAAGTAATAGTGAATAATTTTAGAAGTGCACAGCTCTAACAGATTTTAAGATGCTTTCATCACAGTGACATATTATAGCTTTTAAAATGTACTGCATTCTTAGAATAAAATATTTCCAAAATGAAATGTGGCATGTAATTAATTTATTCAAGCACCTGGTTCTTATTACTTTTATTGACTAGGAAAATACAATGTGTTTGCACACTGACTGAGCAAGTAGAGTGGATGTACAAGTAAGAGACACATGCCCAAGCCCTCCCTACACCTCAGGAGGAACTGACCCCAATGAGACAAAAGAGGCCTCCAGTACCAAGTATTCTTCAGGATAGCAGAGGAATGGAGACAGAGGTTGAGCATGTATAAGGTCAGTTTTATATCAAAAGCCACCTGATGGGAAGAGCCGACTCACTAGTAAAGACCCTGATGCTGGGAAAGATTGAAGGCAGGATTGAAGGCAGAGGACGAGATGGTTGGATGGCATCACCAACTCAATGGACATGAGTTTGAGGAAGCTCCAGGAGATGGTGAAGGACAGGGAAGCCTGGGGTGTAGCAGTCCATGGGGTTGCAAAGAGTTGGACATGACTGAGCAAATAAACAACAACAATAAGAGATGAAAAGGAGGTCAAGAGTAAATAAAGTGCAAAGATGAAAGAGAAAGAATTTACAAACTTTAGTTAAAGTTTGAATGTAAAGAAGACCCATTAGACTATAATTCCCTCAACTAAGGAAACTCTATAGCTGACTCCCAGTTCAATGCACATACAGTATAAACGTTGGCAGAACATGACTTGATGGGAAGGAAACATGGCCCACTTTGCTTCTTCTTGATCTTCACACCAGTCCTGCTATTCTTAACAAAAGCATGGCATTTCCAAATACCCATGTTTCCCAGGTGATGTTAATGGTAAAGAACCTGCCTGCCAATGCAGGAGAGTAAGAGCTGCAGGTTTGATCTCTGGGCTGTCAAGATCCCCAGGAGGAGGGCATGGCAACCCACTCCAGCATCCTTGCCTGGAGAATCCCATGGACAGAGGAGTCTGGTGGGCTACAGTCCATGGGGTTGCAAAGAGCTGGACACGATTGAAGCAACTTCCATGCATGCTAAAGGAAGTGAGGAGACTCCGAGTGGGACAGGAAGCAAAGTGACCAGTTCTAGAATTACCCAATCACGTGGCATCAGCATAACACATCTCTGGACTTGCTCTGTCGTAAACCAGCAACAAGGAATATTTCAGTGTCCCTGACTGGTCTGAACCTTTACCACTCAAATATAGAGTCTAGACTCAATTGTCTTTTCTCTGATATTATATTTTTTGGCTTGACTGAACTACAATTTCACTTGACTCACCTAGTCTTCTAGGGACACACTAAGTAGTCTAAGATGAAAGATGTTTATATGATTAGTTAACATACCAGACTCACAAATGAACTAAAAGACAAGGAGAAAGAAAAATTCAAAAGCTTGGGAAAAATGTTCACCTGCCATCATGAAATTAATCTCATCCATTCTTGTCAATATCATTCCCTTTTCTGTTCAACATTAGGTCTCAAATTTAACCTGCTGAAATGAACAATCTGCTAATGAGTCAGCCTGAAATGGACAAGCAGGTTTATATGAAATCTAGCATAAAAGACAGAGAAGGCAATGGCACCCCACTCCAGTACTCTTGCCTAGAAAATCCCATGGCCAGAGGAGCCTGGTGGGCTGCAGTCCATGGGGTCACTGAGGGTCAGACACGACTGAGAGACTTCACTTTCACTTTTCACTTTCATGCATTGGAGAAGGAAATGGCAACCCACTCCAGTGTTCTTGCCTGGAGAATCCTAGGGACAGGGGAGCTTGGTGGGCTGCTGTCTATGGGGTCGCACAGGGTCAGACATGACTGAAGCTTTGTTTATAATTTTGTTTAATTTTGTTTATAAAATTTCTACTTGCTCAATTTTCCTTGGGCCACGTGTACATGCATAATGTTTAATGTCAGATGAACCTTTACTTTCCTTATCTGTAAAATGTGTGAGAGTAGATGACCTCCATCTGGATTTACATCCAGGGCGATTTTAAGACCACCAGAATCAAAATTAGCTAGCAAACACTGGTTGCACTTTCGAGTAAGAGGAACTCCTTGTCTTGTTCTGCCTCTTCCAACATTAGGGCCGTGTTCACTTTTCCCCTTTGATCCGTAGGTGACGGTGGGAATTTCAAGCTCTTTCACAAAGCCGTGCAGGTTGGAAAGCCAAGGTTGCTGCCCTGGAAACTGAAGGTGTGTGTGCTTTTCATGAGGATAATGTTTCTAAAGGACCAGTGCACAAGTTACACTCCACCTCTCTGCCGTCGTATGTTCCAACAACGTTAGGCCAGGAAGAACCGGCTTCGAGTTAATGGTTTCAGAGTACGAGCTATTAGCATTTCAGTTCGCTTTTATGTTTGCCCTCTCCGTTTCTGACTGTTACCTATTAAAACTTCACAGTAACAGAGACTACCCAAGTGGATCACTGAATTCGCAGCAGTCAAAAAGAATCCAGAAGAATAAATCAGACATTCCAAATGCATAACCAATGTCGGTGTTTATAAGAGGGCAGATTATCTCATAAACTAGATTTGAGATAATCTCTTCAGAATCCTATTTCCTTCAAGAGCCAGAGCTGAATTTTCTGATTTTATTTTCATTATGCTCTGATCTGCCAAAAGATACACAGTGTGAATTGCCGTTTTGCCTTGAATCCAGGCTGTCAAAAATGCCTGGACCCGCAGACCCATAGCCGTGTACCACCCTGAGCGACACACATGGACCACCATCGTCTCTCCTAGGACTCTCCACACTTCAAAAACAGTCGTTTTCTCACTTATGGCCAATAATCCCATAATCTGACAAATACTTTTTAAAGAATATTCATGAAAAGAGAATGTGTATATATGTGTGTGTCAACTTTCTCACGCAACTCTCTGAGACCACTGAACAATTTTCTCTATTGCAAAATACATTCCAAATCCACCCACTTCTCTCCATTTCCACTGCTATGCCCTTGGGGCAAGCCACCATCACCTCTCACTGACCACATTCCAACAGCCTCCTCCTGGTCGTCCTCTGGTTCCCTGCCTATCAGATTAACCTTTTTAAAAAAGCAGATCAGATCAGATCAGATCATTCCCTCGATTAAAATTTTCTACCTTCCTAATGAGCTCCAAGGCTTCCCCAGTGACTCAGCAGTCTGCAATGCAGGAGATGCAGGTTCAGTCCCTGGGTCAGGAAGATCCCCTGGAGGTGAAAATGGCAACCCACTCCAGTATTCTTTTCTGGAAAATCCCATGGACAGAGGAACTTGGCAAGCCAAAAGCCAAAGGGTCACAAGAGTTGGACATGACTGAGCGCCTACACACACACACACACACACACACACACACACACAATGGGCTCCCAGCTCCCAGTGCACACAGAATAAAATCCAAACTCCTTACCTCATTTCAGCCCCTACCTATGTTTTCAACCTACTACAAGCCTCCCCTCATCACTGTTCACCTGTCATCCGGTCTTCCTTCTGTTCCTTAAACACTCTTCCTCTCCGATTTTGCAAACCTGTCTCCTCCTCATCAGTCTCTTTCCAAACGGGCCCGTTCCTGGCCAGCCTTTCGAGAACAGCCTCCTCACTCCAGGCACTATCACATAGTCTGTTTATTCGTGCTTAGTTTTTGTCTGTCTCTCCCACCGGACTGTAAGCTCCATGAAAGAAGAGATCAAGTCTATCTTCCCTTCTTCTTTCACATAGGGCACACTTTCCCCTGATGAGAGAACATCCTGATAAAGCCATTGTAAGTTGAAAACATGTTAAAAATGCATTTAATATACCTAACCTACCAAATATCATGGCTCAGCCCATCTTAAATGTGCTCAGAAAACACAGTAGCCTACAGTTGGGCAAAATCATCTAACATAAAGCATGTTTCATAATAAAGTGCTGAATATCATGTAATTTATTGAATTAAAAAACCTAAATTGAACCATTGTTAAGTCGGGGACCATCTATAATTATTTTGTGTCTATTTTGTGCAAAGCTAGATTATTAGAATGTAGTAGAACAACAAGGCAAAAATCCCTTTCTTTATCCTTTGCCAGCCTGCCTTGTTCATCACTGTATCCCTGTACAAGGTGGTTATTCAACAAATATTTACTGAATGAATGAAACATTATACAGTAATGTGATCCTCAAGTTTTACTGCTGTGCTTTAATACGCCTTTTAAAAATATTTTCATTAAACCAATCAAGTTACTAATAAATGAAACCCATTGAGACTAGTCATATATGCTACTGCTACTGCTAAGTCACTTCAGTTGTGTCTGAGTCTGTGTGACCCCATAGACGGCAGCCCACCAGGCTCCCCCGTCCCTGGGATTCTCCAGGCAAGAATACTGGAGTGGGTTGCCATTTCCTTCTCCAACGCATGAAAGTGAAAAGTGAAAATGAAGTCGCTCAGTCATGTCCAACTCTTCACGACCCCATGGACTGCAGCCCACCAGGCTCCTCCGTCCAAGGGATTTTCCAGGCAAGAGTACTGGTGTGGGTTGCCATTTCCTTCTCCAACGCATGAAAGTGAAAAGTGAAAATGAAGTCGCTCAGTCATGTCCGACTCTTCACGACCCCATGGACTGCAGCCTACCAGGCTCCTCCGTCCATGGGATTTTCCAGGCAAGAGTACTGGAGTGGGGTGCCATTGCATTCTCCGAGTCATATATACATTAGTAAAATACAGTCGATGATAATGTCAAAAATCTTAGCTCTAACATAGGTATTAATTTTAAGAGCTGAGTGCTGTCCAAAGGCAACATGTACTGATCTTAGACAAAAAGACTTTGCTTACCAATCCTAACCTCTTTTACAGTTTCTCGTCAATCACAGCCTCTCTTCGCTTCTCTCCACTCCACAACCCCCACCCTGACAGAGACATGTGAACTGAGTTAACTGGCGGATTGAAACAGTTTTGATACGTGTGAACATATCTATAGTTTCTGAACTCTAATTCCAAATAGAGTCTAACTTTCTTTTCTCTTTCATTTGCTTTTCGTCTTTAACATAAGGAACCTCGTTTATCTATTCCGTGGCTGGTAATGAAACCCACTTAGCAATTACCTGTTATATGTGTCGTCTCTAATTTAACACTTCCAGCAATTATAATAAGCAAAGCCCAGATGTGAAACCATTTGAGCCTCCTCTCCTTTTTGCTGGTAGGATGCCCTGAGTCCCACCCAGAGGAGCCTATCACTGCCAACACCTTGACAGCTCACCCATTTCCAGGTCTGCCGAGATAGGCCTGGCTATCTTTCTGCCAAGTCAAGGAAGAGGGATCCTGGAAAACCACACAACCAGTTCCCATGTCCCACAAAAAAAGGATTCACTCTTGAAAGTCACCATGTGACCAAGGCATACTCAATTTATATGCCAGCATCTAATCAAAGAGATAACCCCCACCCATGAAAAGACACAAAAAGAGTCAAATGGGGCTCTGACCAGTTCAGGGGTTATTTGTTTGATGTCTGCATTCAATTGTCTACATGATTTCAAGGAGTTTTTAGAGTTAAGTGTACAGACAGAAAATACGTGATTTACCTGTTCTAGAGCCCCCTGGAACAGAAACATGTACTGAAAAGAACATATAATATTTGAGGAACAGGGAGTTCAACCCAGTGCTTTGTGACAACCTAGAGGGGTGGGATGGGGTAAGGGGTGGGAGAGAGGGGATGTATGTATACTTACAGCTGATTCATGTTTTTGTACAGCAGAAACTAATACAACACTATAAAAAAAATTATCCTCCAATTAAAAAATTTTTTAAAAGAGGGAGAAGAAAAAAATATGAGGAAGAGGAAATGTCATTAATACAGAATAACAGGTCCAGGTTCTAAGACAAAGACTCATGTTCAATGCCTACCTGTAAAGCACAGGTACCTAGCTAGACTGTCTGCTCATTTCAACTGTCTAGGGAGGTACTGCTTTTCTGCACAGCCTTCCAGGTCCCAGCCCGGCTCTACTGATGCCAGATCTCCAGGGACAGCATCTGGCTGCCCATGTGTGTGGGCTTCCCAGGTGGCACTGGTGGTAAAGAACCCACCTGCCAATGAAGGAGACGTAAGAGACACGGGTTTGATCCCTGAGTCGGGAAGAATCCCCGCAGGAGGGCATGGCAAACCACTCCAGTATTCTTGCCTGGAGAATCCCTGTGGGCAGAGGACCCTGGTGGAATATGGTCCAGAGTTGCAAATAGACACAACTGAAGCGCCTTAGCACACACACGCACACCCATGTGTGTGCTGTTTCTGAAATAAAGTGATCAACCATACTTAGAAACCACTCATCAACAGAAGCTAAAATCTGAACTCAAATGCCATCAGAAGCCAGGCAGGTTAATGAGCAAAGCAGGTAAATAAAAGACACAGGAAATAATGGAGCATGCATTCAAACTGTATTAGGAAAAGGGAAGAAAAAAAAAAAACTGCCAGCCAAATTTGGTCTGCTGTTCTTGACTTTGTTATTTCTGTATTTAGATTTTCTTGAAGCTAGGCATCATATCTCATTCATTTCTGTGCCTGATATAGTGTCTGATACACCGTAGGTTCAATCAATGTTTGCTAAATTAGTGATGAAAATGAGGTGAAATCCCAGATCTTCTGATATGATTCAAAGGACTATCAGAGAAACTCATTTGTTCATTCAACTAAAATTTTGGACTTCCTTGGCAGTCCACATGTGCCCTGATTCCACTGCAGAGGACACAGGTTCAATCCCTGGTCAGTGAACTAAGATCCCACAAGCCGTGCAAGATGGTCAAAAAAAAAAAAATTCTTTTTATTACATATCTAATATGTACATAAGGCTCTAAAGATATTGAATTAAACAGACAAGATTCCTGTCCATGTGGGGTTGACATCTGGGGTAGCAGGAGGGGAATAAACATTCATAAATAAACCAATTTCACACAATGCTGTTTATTCAGCTTTAACATGGCTGCATTTAGTCTCAAAGGTTGTTTAAACCACATAGAAGTCAATGGTAAGTACTGGTTTCAGAGAAGGTGAAGAATACCCACTTGATGAGGGGTAAAGGAGGAATTTATGCACATTTTTTTAACTTAATTTTTATTTTTGGCTGTGCTGGGCTTCATTGCTGTGCGTGGGCTTTCTCTAGCTGTGGACAGCAGGGGCCACTCTCTAGTTGGGGTGCAAGGGCTTCCCATCACGGGGGCTTCTCTTGTTGTAGAGCACGGGCTCTAGGCACACGGGGTTCAGCAGTTGCTGCACATGGGCTCTCGAGCGTGAGCTCAGTCGTGTGGCATGGGCCCAGGTGCTCCACGGCATGAGGGATCTTCCTGGACCAGGGATCAAACCTGTGTCCCCCACATTGGCAGGTGGATTCCTATTCACTGTACCCCCAGGGAAGTCCTAGAGGCGGGATTTAAATTTAGATGGAGAGTTACATGCCCTGACCTCTGCCACCACGCCAGTTGAGTGACCTTGTACAAATCATTTAACTCATCAGGAGAAATTAGAGGAAACTGTCTCTAAGACTTCCTGGCCCTAGGATTTTATTAATATATTCCACTGGTAAAGATGTACGAGCAAAATGTCACATACTGTGATGGTCAGGCCCAATCTAGTGTCCAAATACTTTCAGGTTTCATCCCACAAGGGCTGGCTTGTGACATTGACGTGTTATTATAAACCAGAGATATTTTCCAAGCATTTCCTGAGCCCACCTCTACGGTTTACCTAAGGCAAAACCACAGCCTCGGATATTTATTGCCACAGTGCAATAACTACTGGCATGCCCGGACAAAGTTCCGAAGCTGGCACTGTCACTGGCCCAAGGGCAAAGGAAACCAAATATCAAGTGCAAGGTGATTAAGGAATCCAGAAATTAGTTGAATTCCCTCATTCAACAAACATTAATAAGAAGCTGCAGGAAGCACTGGTCCAGTTCCTAAGGAAAACACACACACACTCACACACACAGGCTCTCCCCATAACCATAAGGACCCTGATCCCAGTGCAGAGATGCTTAACCAGGGTTTCAAAGGCTCCATGAACCCCATGAAATTAAATGCCAAATTTAGGGTGTATGGGCACATTTCCAAGGAGAGAATCCATAGCTTTTATTAAATTCTCAAAAGGGCTGATGATCCAAACTGGAGACGTGACACCAGATGCTTGAGGCAGGGGCTCTCTTTGACTTGTCGTGCGAATCCCCATTATATAAACAAACAGCGGTTTAGAGAAGTCAGAGTGCCAAGAGGCAGCCTAGAAGTGGCCAAGCAGAAACTTGAACCTTGATCTGCCCATCTCCAAAGTCTATATTTTTCCGTGTGTCACACACTCTCACACTATTTGGATAGCTTACCAAAAATTAAACAAACGAAAAAAAAAAAAAAAAAAAGGCTGCTTAAAAGAATGAGTCAGTGAAGCCCCATGGACCAAGGACCATTGTCATATGCTGTCAGGGGCAAAATCAGAGTCAAGTCCACTATTTCCTAAAAGCTGAAGATGCCAACACTGCTATTTCTCAACTTCTGTCTCCAACTCACCAGACTAAGATGACAGAAGTACAAGAGCCCGAAATAGGGGTTCATGACTTTAGAGATTTTTCTCCCTGAAGGAGTCAAAGCACATGAATTTCCCCAGGCAGTCCAATCCCAAGGTCACTGTCTTGCACATCCCCAAGACAGGATTTGGGTAACTTCTCCCCACCCCTGAATTTGGTGGGTTTGCATACATCTCACTTTCTGAACTTCCCCCTGGATTTAACTCTTGGCCTTGACCCTTCATATTCACAGAAATGGTTGTATTCATTTCATGAGAAATATCAGAATTATTTATATAAAAAGGCAACCTGAAAATAATGTGTCAAACCTGACACACTTTAGATGAAAGAAATATACACTTCTGTATTTTGGTGTAATGGACAGAATATGGTCTTACCGGAGTGGGCTGCCATTTCCTTCTCCAGAGGACCTTCCCGACCGAGATATCGAACCCATATCTCCTGCATCTCCTACATTAGCAGATGGATTCTTTACCATTGAGCCACCAGGGAAACTCTTGAAATCTGGAGTTAGCCTCAAACCTAGGACTGCTATTTAAAGGCATCCCACTCGAGTACTCTTGCCTGGAAAAGCCATGGACGGAGGAGCCTGGTAGGCTGCAGTCCATGGGGTCGCTAAGGATCGGACAAGACTGAGCGACTTCACTTTCACTTTTCACTTTCATGCATTGGAGAAGGAAATGGCAACCCACTCCAGTATTCTTGCCTGGAGAATCCCAAGGATGGGGGAGCCTGGTGGGCTGCCGTCTATGGGGTCGCACAGAGTCAGACACGACTGAAGTGACTTAGCACAGCAGCAACCTTTGGTAAGTTACTTTACCTGGCAGAACTCTGATTATACAATTTCTAAAATAGGGAAAGGGACTTCCCTGATGGTCCAGTGGTTAAGAATCTACCTTGCGATACAGGGGACATGGGTTCGATCCCTAATCAGGGAACTAAGATCCCACATGTTCGGAGCAACTAAGCCACAATACGCCGTAACAACTGAGCCCACGAGCCACAGCTGAAGAGGCTGTGCATGGCAATGAACGATCCCGCGTGATGCAACAGAGATCCCATGTGCCACAACCAGGACCCAATGAAGTCAAATAAATAAATATTTTTAAAAAAGGAAAATACGGATAAGGATTTTCAGATTTTAATAATCAACAGATTTTTAGTGAGTGCCACTGTTCCAGGCCCTAGGGGTACGTTTTTAATGTAACAGCTAAAGTTCCTTTCTTCATAGAGCTTATACGCTCAGTGTAATACTAAAATAGCCAAACACGTAAAAAAATACATAAAATAATTTTCACAACACTAATCACAGTAATGGGGCTTCTCAGGTGGTGCAGTGGTACAGCATCTGCCCGCCAATGTAGAAGGCACAGGAGACACGGGTTCAATCCCTGGGTCAGGAAGATCCCCCAGAGAAAGAAATGGCAACCCCCTTTAGTATTCTTGCCTGGGAAATCCCATGGACAGAGAAGCCTGTCTGGCTCCAGTCCACGGGCTGGCAACGAGTTGGACATGGCAGTGACTAAACAACGGCAACAAGAGATTGCATTAATAAAATAAGAGCGAATGGCTCTTGCCTTTTCATTGTGTTCATGGGGTTTTCTTTGGCCACGTGATGCGAAAAGCCGACTCAGTGGAAAAGACCTTGATGCTGGGAAAGGTTGATGGCAAGAGGAGAAGAGGGCTATGGCTGATTCATGTTGATGTTTGACAGAAAACAACAAAATTCTGTAAAGTAATTATCCTTCAATTAAAAAAATAAATTAATTAAAAAAAAAAAAAAGAGGAGAAGTGGGCAACAGAGAATAAGATGGTTGGATGGCATCCCTGACTCAATGGACATGAGTTTGAGCAAGCTCCGGGATATAGCGAAGGACAGGGAAGCCTGGAGTGCTGCAGTCCATGGGGTCACAAAGAGTCAGACACAATTTAGCAACTGAACAACAACAATGGTTCTCGAATGTATACAATGTGTCAGAAACTATTATAAGTCTTGACTTACCGTATTCTCATAATGGAGCAACATAAAATTATGATATCCATTTTCTGGAGGAGAAAACTAAAGGCCCAAAGGGTTAAATAACTTGCCCAAAGTCACACAGCTGGTAAGTGGCAGGGCCGACCAAGAAGGAAACCCAGACCATCTGACAGAAGAACCTCACTCATCACCTGCACCAGGTAAATTAACACAAATAAAATGAATGACACAAACAGAGGAAGACTGTTGCAGCTTGGCTGGCCGGAGAGGCTACACGGAGCAGGTATCATTTCAGGTAAGATACAAATCACAAGAAGCAGCAGCAGGCTCAGAGTAAAGACCTAAAGGGAGCGTTCTAGGCAGGAAGAACAGCTGGTACCAATGCCCTGAGGAAGACCAGCCTGGAACAGAAAGAAGCCCAGCAGGTCTGAGCACAGTGGACAAGTCTAGGGAGTGGGCAGAAGCCCAATCACGTGGGGGGCGGTCAGCCAGAACACAGGATTTCACTGTGTGCCAAGCAGTCACGGAGGGGCTTAAAGTAGGGAGGGGACACAACTCGATGTACATTTTTAAAGTCTGAGTCCAACTGATGTGTGGGAAATGGACTATGATAAGGAGAGGGCTGGGCAAAGGTGAAGTGAAGAGGGGCTTCCCTGGTGGTCCAGGGGGTTTAAGAAGTCTGTCCTCCCACGCAGAGGAAGTGAGTCCGATCCCCGGGCTGGGGGGGCAGGCGGGGTGTGGGTTACTAGAATCAGGGCAACTAAGCCCGTGCAATGCAACTGCTACTGCCTGCTCTGGAGCCTGCACGCCACGACTAGAGAGAAGCCCGTACACAGCAACAAAGAGCCTGGGAGGCGCAACAGAAGATCCTGCATGCCGCAACTAAGACCCAATGCAGCCAAAGAAATTAAAATAAAATAAACTTTTTTAAGTTTAAGTGGGGAGACCAATTTGGGGGTAAACAAGTCCAATCAAGAGACAAATGATGGGGACTTCCCTGGTGGTCCAGTGACTGAGACTCCACGCTCCCAATGCAGGGGGCCCAGGTTTGATCACTGGTCAGGGAACTGGATCCCACATGCTGCAACTAAGACCCAGTACAACCAAATAAATAAATAATTTTTTAAAAAAAGAGAGATAAATGTTGACTTGAAGTAACAGAGGTGAGAGAAAGCGCACAGGCTCCGGATGTTTCCGAGACACGCCATGAGGATTAGATGAGGACGAACAGAACAGCTACTAGAGTATCTGACACACAGCAGCTATTTACATATGCTAATTACCTTCCCAGTCTAACAGTAAGGAAGGAGGCTTAGGCTTAAACCATAAACCATAGCCCACATTAAACCTCCCTGACACCACCACCCCCACCCCAATTTCTCCAAAGAAGCCCATAGCTCGGAGAGTACCCTGGGAATGCAACAAGTTCAAAACACAATGGAGAATTGATCTATTAAAGGAGCTGGACTGTTAAATTAAAACCGTTCCTGTGTGCCAAGCTGAGACACAAAGGGGCCAGTCTTCTTCAACAATAAAGACCAGTTAAGAGGAGACTCCTGTTACACAATCTCCTCCTCTTCACCGTGAGGCACTTAGATGGAATTTTTTTTAATAGAAAAGACAAACTCTTGAGTAAATGTAATAATTGTCTCAATAATGTGCCCCAACCACCCAAGAAGTTAAAAAAAAAAGAAAGAAACAAACTGGAAAATTGGGATTCTTCTCTTACAGGATCGGTTCATTGCTGTCTCAAGCGCAGGTTATATTCACCCCAGCGATGGGATGATACTACTTGGGAGATCTCAGAGCCTGATAGCAATTCAAGAAACAGAAAGATTACCTTCCAAGTATAAGAAAAAAGAAAGAAACAAACAAGCTAACCAATAAAAAAATCAGAAGCTTGTCAATGAGGCCAACTACTGAAATAAATTTCACATGTTGTCCAAAATACATTATTTTTAGAGAATCCTTCAAAAATGTCCCAAACAGGCAGGCCTATGGTGAACTCGTCTCAAAAAATAGCACTTATGTATTATTTTCTAATAACAAAAACCACCATCAAATGACCTAAGGTAAATACTAATAATTATCAAAAATAGAGAATCTCTCTGCGCTTCCTAAACTCAAAAAGCTCAAGCCCAAGGAATGAAACCCTCAGCTGAGAGCAAGCACAGAAGAGGAGAGAAATTTTCTCCTCTGCCTTGCCTCACTCAGGCAAAGCTCCAGAGTGAAGAAGAAATCAGCCTTGAAGTTAAAAATCCTAAAACTCTTATTCCATTCTTTGTATTTTTAACCATTCCAGTCTTCCTAATTGCTCTGGCACAACGGTTCAACAAAAGATCTGCAAGATCAATACTATTTTTATAAACTATCATCTGCTTTTTTCACTGTGTTGACATTTGCACCAATGGTTCAAAAGAATGGTGGGTGATGTTTCAGGTGCCTTGGCACAAATCAAGCCAAAAGCACAAAACTGCACTATCAGTCACTGTGTTCTTTAAATCATGCAGTCCAGGAAAAAGAGAAAAAAGAAAGAAGTTCGTTTCACTTGAGAATGCCCCTGATAAAGCAGTAAAAATGATTAACTTTATTAAATCTCAAAAGTAAGTAAAGTAAGTAAGTAAGTTGCCTTCTTAGTATTCTGTGTGTCAAAATGGGACGTTTACCTAAAGCACTTCAAAGTGAGATGGCTGTTTCAAAGAAAAGTCCTTGTGTGATTATTTGAGTTGTGGACTAAACTAGCCAATTTTTTCACAGAACACCATTTTTACTTGAGAAAATGTCTGACACACAAAACGTGGTTAGTCAGACTTTGCAATTTGGCAAACATCTTTTCAAAAATTAGTGAATATTTCTAAATTTCTCAATTTTAGTTCCTAACATAGTATCAATATATATAGAAGCTTTTGGGGGTCCTCAATAACTTTTAGTAGTTGACTCAGCCCTCTGTATCTATGAGTTCTGCATCTGTGGATTCAACCAATCACAGATCAAAAAAACTCGGGGGGGAAAAAATTCCAGATAGTTCCAAAAAGCAAAATTTGTATTTACCACATACCAAGGGCTTCCCTGGTGGCTCAGCTGGTAAAGAATCCTCCTGCAATGTGGGAGACCTAGGTTCGATCCCTGAGCTGGAAAAATCCCCTGGAGAAGGAAACAGCTACCCACTCCAGTATTCCGGCCTGGAGAATTCCATGGACTGTATAGTCCAAGCATCACAAAGAGTCAGACACGACTGAGCGACTTTCACTCACTCACTTAACAAGTATTTACATAGCATTTATCCTGTATATGGTATTATAAGTAATCTACAGAGGATTTAAAGTATACAGGAGGATGTGTGTAGGTTATATATAAAACCTACCCCGTTTTATATAAAGGACTTGGATTTTGGTATCTGCAGGGGGCCCTGGAACCAACCCCCTACAGATACTGAGGGTCGACTGTGTAAGTTTAAAAGGGCTCCTGGAGCCAATAAGTTGAGAATTTTGGCTTAGATCAAAAATAGAAGAGCTGCCCTTTTTCACACACATCCTGCACAAACGAAAAGCAGAAAGGA
Organism: Capricornis sumatraensis; assembly: GCF_032405125.1. NCBI lineage: Eukaryota > Metazoa > Chordata > Mammalia > Artiodactyla > Bovidae > Capricornis > Capricornis sumatraensis. Next base: position 27,889,731 of record NC_091088.1, on the reverse strand, counting down.
AGACAAACTGAATTTCTTTGGACTCTATTGTGCAATTTACTTAAGGCCCATGGGCCTTGCTAATTTGCATGTCTGATTTACTCCAAATCCTTTCTTCCTCCTCCTCCCTGGCAAGAAACCACAGACAAATTCCATCGCTATTTCACAACCCCCTCTTAAGCAAACTGCGATGCGGCGGTACAGACATGGAGCTCATCCAGCCTGGCAAACAGGGGGAAGGAGTTCAGCTCCAGGGCTTTCGAGCCAAGGGCCCTTTTCAAACATTAAATCCACAAAACACGGCATTAGCTTGCTCAAAGCAAATAGTTAATTTGTCCTTTCACAAGAAATCAAAAGGACAAAAATCACACAGCTAGAGCCCCCACTAACCCCTCCCCATCCCCCTGTCCCAAGCAAGTAAATGTCTAAACCATGAGGAATCAACAAGTCAATCAATCCATAACAAATATTTATACTGTCTACATGGGGAAAAAAAAAAAAGAGAGAGAACGTATATGGTCACAAAAGAAAACTAAGAATACAGGTAATTTAAAAGAAAAAAAAAGCCCACATAAAACAGTGGTGTGTAAGTGTGAACAAAGGACAAAATAAAAATTAAAAAATGCGTACCAACACGACCAACGCATGAGAAAACGGGAAGAAGAAAGTAGAAAACTAAACACAGGCAGTGAGGCATAAGAATGCTGAGACACTGGTAAAGGACAGGATCTTCTCAGACACCAGTAATCGGACCTTTTGGCTAAGATGCCATTTCAACGGGGGGCAATGGAAGATGACATTAGAATGTTAGATTTTACCCAGATTATGGAAGGTTCTGGAAGTTCAGGTAAGTAGAGTCTATGCCACATGTAATGAGGGGCCACAAAAGGCTTTAGAGAAGGACAGGAGCACAATGGAAGTGTGCTATTTTATTTGCTGTTTTGTTTTTTAAACACCAAGCTATTTATTAATAGTACAGTCTAGTTATAAGGATCCAAGACCAGAGACCAAGGAAGAGGGGGACAGATAAGGAGACTGAGAAGCACAGCCAGACAAGGGCTGGGCTTGAACCAGGAGGTGGCGACGGAAATGAAAAAGCATCAAAAGCTACATCAAGGTAGATAAAGCTGGAACCTAATCTGGCACCAAGAGTGTAAAAACAGGTGGGAAGACCATACACAGAAATAAAGAAGTCAAGGTCATTAACACCACATCTACTGAAGGTCTGCTAAGCTTCTTGCTGCGCTAGGCTGAAAATGAAGTACTGACTTAGAGGTAGAGATAAGAGATCTAAAACATATGGAGAGAGAGGGGTATGGATGTGATGGGCTGGCACTCAGCAGCCTTCCAACCCTATCATGGTGTCTTCCAATGCTGCAGAGGACGGAAAGCTAAAAACTACATTTCCCAGAGGGTAGGGTTCACAGCTAGGGTTCTGGGTGAGGGTATGGCTGGAGAAGGCAATGGCACCCCACTCCAGTACTCTTGCCTGGAAAATCCCATGGACGGAGGAGCCTGGTGAGCTGCAGTCCATGGGGTCGCAAAGAGTCGGACACGACTGAGCGGCTTCACTTTCACTTTCACAGCTGTACCAATTACAAGGCTCCGTGTGAGATGCAGAAGGCAGAAGTCACACGGAGGCCGTCTTCTTGCTGTTCCGACTTTTTCTATAGGCAACATAGTTATGGAAAGATTAAAGGATTTCTGCAGCAACATTCCAGGATCTGACCAATAACTTTGGCGTTACCCAAGGCCAGTTGTAATGGTGGTACCTTTCTGTTCCCAGATAGAAACCACAGCCCGTATGTTCTTAAAACAGCGAACATTCTAGTAATGGCTTCCTGATCCCTCGCCTTCTCGAGTATGACGGACTAGCAGCCCACCTGGCAGGCCAGTCTGTTTCAGAAGCCCACCTCCAGAGGCTCAGCTTCCATTTCTCTGGTCCTCTCAATGATTCTATAAGAATCGACTTCCTTATCTTGGGCTTCACCACTGGCTCAGTGATAAAGAACCTGCCTGCCAATGCAGGAGACACAGGTTCTATCCCTGGGTCGGGAAGATCCCCTGGAGAAGGAAATGGCAACCCACCCCAATATTCTTGCCTGGGAAATCCCACGGACAGAGGAGCCTAGCAGGCTACAGTCTATAGGGTCACAAAGAGTCGGACACAGCTTAGTGAATAAATAACAACACATTTCCCTATCTTATCTAATTTCTGTTTCCCACAACTAAATGCAGACACACACGTGGGCTTAAATAAGGGCAGAACAATTAAGTGAAAGTATTTGATGAATGACTTTAAAACAGTCAGGGACTATGTTAATTCAGTCTCTAAAATTTCCACAACTCATCTTTTGAATCAACAAAGAAAAATCCTCTTAGCTTTCTTAACAAACTAAAAACAATATGTTCCATTTATTGAAGCTATGAAAATAAGTAAAGGCATTCTGAAGAGTTCTCACTTCATTTTACCTGGCACAGGATACCAAAAGGGTATCATCATCTTAATTTTAAGAAATGAGAGAACCAAAGCACAGAGAAGGTCAACAATCTGCCTAAGGTCAGAGAGGTGGTAAGTTACAGGTCCAACTAAAGCACTTCCTGCTTTAAACCTATTTTCTCCTGTTTGGCATTCTGTTAATTAACTCTAACCACGTCCTAAAGTCAATGTTAAAATTGTTGGTGTGGAAATATTAGGAGCCTAAGAGGGCTTGTAAAACCACAGAGAATTCAATGGGGCCTAACTTACAACCATGGAAAAAATTAAAATCCCGTGTGTAATTTTCTTCTCCAATTTTAACCTAAAATGTGGTGTCTGTGGCAAGCCCACTGTTTCTAGGACACGCTTCCAACACACACAGTCTGGGTAGCAAGTGTCATCCAACCATTTGGGCAGCTATTCATTTATTTTCCTATCATTCTAAGAGTTGGAAAATTAACAGTGTTGTGTTTACAAACCATCACCGGGCTATTACATAAAAGCTCAAATATGTTTACCTGACTCACAACTCTGGTTTGAAGAAGCTCAGAAGCAAGTTAATATAAACCGATTCTGAGCAAATGTGCAGAAAGTAGCCCTGACAGAAGGAGGTTAAGCTTTGACCTTCCCAACTTTTTTCTCCAGAATGTACGATCCATCACGTACAGGGAAGATGTGAAGTGTTGGTAAGTACTCCTGTTAGTGAGAAATTCTGCTAATTATTACACCAAATAAGCATAGTTAACAGGCCATGGCCACAAGAGGGCCATGTTTCAGGGCATTAAATAGCTGCCTAGGGTGGAGATGAATATATTACACTATGCCCTCGACCAATAAAACAATTTCCCTGACACCTAGAAAGCCAGTCGCCTGAAGCAAGATAACGCAGGGTTCCAGGGCTCTGTTGTGTGAAAAAACGACACTTCGGCGCCATCTAGTGACATGTGCTTCTTAACCTGCAGAGAGTTAGGGCAACTGGCGATATCTTCCACCTAAGCTTGGAAGTAAGAAAAGGAAACAGGAATGGTGAGGGACTCTCTAACTAAATACTTGCTTTGTAAAACATACCTATACTGTTTTTATTTTTGTACCTTCTTTTTTTCCCCTGTGCTATATAGTGAAGTGAAGTGAAAGTCACTCAGTCGTGTCCGACTCTTTGCGACCCCATGGACTATAAAGTCCATGGAATTCTCCAGGCCAGAACACTGGAGTGGGAAGCCTTTCCCTTCTCCAGGGGATCTTCCCAACCCAGGGATCGAACCCAGGTTTCCCACATTGCAGGCGGATTCTTTACCAGCTGAGCCACAAGGGAAGCCCGTGCTACACAGTAGGTTCTCATCAGTTATCTAAAACATAAATACATTCTTTTCTTTACTTCTATTTCTACCTCTGCATCTCGAAATAACCACAAAGCAGGTATGTTTCAACTTGAGCGAGTGAAGTAAGTGAGTGAAGTCGCTCAGTCGTGTCCGACTCTCTGCGACCCCATGGACTGTATCCTACCAGGCTTCTCTGTCCAGGCAACAGTACTGGAGTGGATTGCCATTTCCTTCTCCAGGGGATCTTCCCGACCCAGGGATCGAACCCGGGTCTCCCGCATTGTATACAGACACTTCACCGTCTGAGCCACTCCTCTAAAACCAAATCAAAGCCCCAAACCAATCAGTGGTTTTCTAGAAAGATTTTGCTTTGCTGATCATCTTCCAGCAGAAAACTTCTTCAAAACTAAACGTCAAGAACATCCAAAGTAGGAAAAGATAGCAGAGGAGTGGTAAATTAAGATGCATTAAAACCAAGGTCTCTGATCCCATAAGGCATATATGAAAACTAGCACATTCTGCATAACACGGCAGCATAACGCAGATGCTTTTTTAAAAAGGTAGGAAAACGTACCAATCTACAGGAAGAATTATCTGACAATAACTTTGAGGACTTCCATTCCACCCTCTGACCCAAAATTACCTTTCCCATAGAGTCTGTTTCCAGTCTCTTGATTTCTAAATGGCACCAGAAAGATACACTGAATACTCCACACAAATATAGTGTATTCCCAAAACACTGCCACCGAAATCCTTGCCCTTCTCATGCTGATGGTTTGGTGAAAAGAGACCTGCACTACACTGCTGCAGATATAGGAGTGAACAAAAGCTGAGTCACTGTCTGTCTCCTGGAATTCACACTGTAACAGAGGAAGGTAGACAAAAAACAGACAAGAAAATATATACTATATCAGATGATGGTAAGGGACGGTAAGAAAAATAAAACAGGGTAAAGGGGACAGAGACGGCCATCAGGCAATGGAGAGTGCTATTTTAGCATGATCAGAGAAAGCCTCCTGAGAATGTAATGCTGAAACAGAGACCTCAAGGAAGTAAGGGAAACAGCACTATGGATATCTGGGGGAAGAAAGTTCTAAGGCAGAACAGCGAGTCCAAAGGCCCTGGGGCAGGAAGCCGTTGCCTTGTCTGACAACAGAATGGAAGGGGGACAGATCAGACAGAAAGTTAAAAGGGTTTGTGTTTTATTGTCTAAATAGCAGCTTCATTGAGATGCAACTGACATGCCATGGAATTTGCCTTTTGAGAGTTTATAATTCAGAATGTATATGCACAGTTATGCAATCATCACCACAGCTTAATCACAGAACATTTTCGTGATACCAAAAAGTAACCCTGCACCCGAGATCAGTCACTCCTCATGTCTCTCTCCCCAGCTCCTGGCCACCACTAATCTACTTTCTGTTCCTATGGATTTGTTTATTCTGGATATGAAATCGTATAACATCTGGCCTTTTGTCACTGGCTTCTTTCATGAAGCTTTATGTTCTCAAAATCCATCCATGTTGTACCACGTATCAGTACTTCATCTTTTTGACTGCTGAATATCCCACTGTATGGATATACCACGTTTCGATTATTCACTTATCATTTGATGGACACGTGGTTGTTTCCACTTTTTGGCATAATGGCATTTTTGGCATTATGAATAATGCTGCTATGAAGTTTGACACATGAGTTTTGCATGGACAGACATTTTCATTCATCTTGGATAACTAGCAGTGGAATTGCTGGATTATAATGTTATGGGAAGCCATAAAAAGTACTGAGCAGAAGAATGATATGATGTGAATTTTTTTAATACTTGCTCTGGCTTTTGCACATAGAGAAAGTCAAGGAAAGTCATGGCAAGGCTAGTTAGGAAGACATGGCAATGACCCAGGAGAGAGAGGCCTGTAGGCTGGAGAAGAGGACAGAGGTATGGGGTTCCAAGAAGCGGCTGGATTCTAAATAAATTCTGAAGACAGGGTCAACAATTTGCTACCATATAAGATGTGGGAAGGGCTTCCCAGGTAGTGCTGGTAGTAAGGAATCCACCTGCCAGGGCAGGAGACATAAGAGATGCGGGTTCGATCCTGTCCGGGAAGATCCCCTGAAGGAGGGCACAGCAACTCACTCCCGTATTCTTGTCTGGAGAATCCCATGGACAGAGGAGCCTGGCAGGCTACAGTCCACGGCGTCGCAAAGAGTCAGACACGACTGAAGCAACTAAGCAAGCACCCAAGATGTGGGATATAAGAAGACAAGTTAAGGATGCCTCTGAGGTTGCTGGCCTAAGCAACTAGAGGGATGAAATTGCTGTGTGCTGAAGTGGAGATGACTGTAGGGCGAATAGGAAATATGAGTTCCCTTCCCATCCCCTTCCTGGAGGGAAGTTCCCCCACGCTCCATTCTCAGGGCTCCCTGCAGTGCCTGATCAGAAGCAACAGCCATATTTCTTATTTTGCCTACCCCTTTCATGAAAGTCTATATCACAGCCCCAACCTACATCAAAGTCTCTTCTGATCTATTCTGGACATTTTGTTTTTGTAATCAACGAATCAATTCCAGTTAGTAAGGCTGAGGCAAAAAAAAAAAAAAAAAAAAAAACCACACACACAGAAGAACCAAAAGCTATTGTAATGAAATAACCCTTGACGAGATCCTTCATAAGAAGTGGTTTTTGAAACTATATCTCCCAATCCCCTGGTGGTCCAGTGGGTAGGACTCAGCCCCTTCGGTGCCAGGGGTCTGGGTTTGATCCCTGGTGGAGGAACTAAGATCCTGCAAGACACACAGAACAGTCAAAAAAAAAGAAGTATTAAAAAAAAAAAAAACAACTACATCTCCCAATGGTCATTCAGTAGTGCCTCACTTTGGAAGAATGAGAAAGAAAGTTCAGGAAGAGGACACCATGGTCCGAGAGGCCAAGAAAGACCAATCCAACCCCAGCCTTCAAACATGACCTGAAAAAGAAAAGGCACTTTTCCTCCCTGCCATTGCCAAGATCAAGAACCTAGGTTATTAAATGTAGTGTAATTTATGTTCTTGGATATCACAGCAGCAAATATTTTATCAGAAGTGAAGAAGAGAGGTTGGGGGGGAGAAGAAGATAAGGTGGGGCGGGGGGGGGATATGCAAAATGTGTTTAGTAAACCCCATCACATATTTTTTCAAAACAACCAAAATATGGTCTGCATATACTAACACTCAACAACAGGACTGTTTTAACATCATCTAAGCCATGATCACTGCTATTTCTGAAGTCTCAACTCAACATTGAAATAAACATATCAAGTTGTACCCATCAGTTCAGTTCAGTTCAGTCGCTTAGTCGTGTCCGACTCTGCGACCCCATGAATCGCAGCACGCCAGGCCTCCCTGTCCATATGTCACATCAAAGTTGCTTTGGAATAGAAAAATAAGAGTGGATTTTTTGCGTTTTCCATTTGAATTCACTGGACTTTGAGAAGCTCACCAATGATTGACTATAATCTCAGCAATCATCTGCATCAGGCATATTTGGGAATTCTTGAGAAATCAGAAAATCCAACTTATAAATTCACTTCAAATTTAATAACATTTCATGAATACTAAATGTTAACAACTTAGGGAGCTAATAGAAGGCTACATTTTATAATCAATGAATGAACCATGTCAATTCATTTCAATTCTGCAATTTTATGTTTGGAATTAGGAGTCAACACATGTTTTTAAGTCTTGTACATTATAGACCCCTGAAAAACTCTGGAGCCAAAACTGGTAGCTGCTGAGTTGTGGCCAATGGAATATGAATGGAATTGATGAGTGCGACTTCTGGGTTTAACCCATGCAAAACTCCTAAGCGCTTTTCTGCCTGCTCTCTTCCCCTTCTGACTGACTGGAATGGAGATAAGCTCAGGTGACCTCACAGGCAATGTACCGCAGATGATAGAACCTCCTTTCCTAAATAAACCCATGCAGAAAGCCATCCCACCAACCAGATTCCCTACTCATTACCGTTACATAAGCAAGAAACACATTTTCCTTATGTTCGAGCCATGATACAGTATTTTTATATTTTTGTTTAATCAGTAACCTCCTTAGGCTAGATGCAGTGCCTAAGGATCCCACAGATAAATGGCTCTGATTAATGTTAACAACTTATGGAGCTAATAGAAGGTTACATTTTATAATCAATGAATGAACCATGTCAATTCATTTCAATTCTGCAATTTTATGTTTGGAATTAGGAGTCAACACATGATTTACACCTTCATCTTTTTTATTTATGCAATTACTAATTCCTAATAAAAATATAATACCTAACACTGTATAGTGGTTACTATGTATTCGCTTTGGTTCTAAACGCTTTACATAAATTAACTCATTTGATCTTCATAACAACCCTTCTTGTAGTTACTATAATTATCCTCACTTCACAGATAATGAAATTGAGGTCAAAATTAAGTAATCTGCCCAAGGTCACACAACTAGTTAGTGACAGAGCCAAGACTCAAGCCCAGGTAGTACATGGAAGTGGCTTCCATGCTGTTAGTCAACATGCTTGAATTAAAAAACAACTTGATTTTCTTCTCTCTCTTGCACAAGAAGGCAAGATAAATGGATATAACAGAATACTCAACACAACTCCTCCATTTTTTTCCCATACTGTTTGTCACTGTTTAGTTCCTAAGTCATGCCCAACCCTTTGCGACCCCATCAACTATAGTCCGCCAGGCTCCTCTATCCATGGGATTCTCCAGGCAAGAATACTGGAATGGGTTGCCATTTCCCTTCTCCAGGGATCTTCACGACCCAGGGATCAAACCTACATCTCCTGCTTGGCAGGTGAATTCTTTACCACTGAGCCATCTGGGAAGCCCTGTCCCAATATGTTCATTATTAACCTTCAAGAGAACTTCAGATAACTCAGGATGGTTATGATTTGCTCTATCTAAACCCTGACTTGAAAAAGGAGCCCGCTGCATACGTGAGGAGATGGGTCCAAAAGTCAGTGGAATTATATAGTCACTGGCCTGAAAATGCAAATATCTCTGAAAGCAGCTAATGAGTAAATCTGTACTTTTCCAAAGAAGCAAGGATTAACTTCATTGTGGGTTAAATTAGCTGAACATCAGAAAAGGACATCCAAAATAAACAGTCCTGTACTGGTGGTAGCCAGGGGTGATGTGACCAAATGCACACTTGAGGAGGAATTCCAAATGCCATGGTGAACATTTTCCCAGTTCAAAGTAAACAGAGAAACAAGGCAAGTCTGAACATGGACAAGACATTTGAGATCATAAAAAAGCAGCAGCCTCACCAACAGGCCGCAAGTCTAGATTAAATGCATATTTCAGATGACTCACAAACCACCCCCAAAATAACTGGGTCCTCGTGAGCCAAACAGAGGCCATGTCTCCACTGACGAGGCTGCCTGTCCATTCCACCAACCTTCTGCTACACAGAAGGCTGGTGTGTTGCCCCTCTGTGCAACCACCAGAGAATCTTAAGAAAGCGTAAGGTCCCCTCGGTACCCACTACTAGGATAAGAAATAACTACTTTACCGTCTACCTTAAAAGAAGCCACATCCCCACTTCCCAAAACAGTCTCCCTAAAGGCAGAACTGACCAGCAGCCATGATGCCAAGTCAAGTGACAGTGACCCATTCTGTGCCTGGCAATGCACTAGAAATGCGAACATTTATTATCTCTTCTAACAGCAAAGAATTTGAGAGCAGAGCCCTATGTGGCCGCTAACAAAGAAGACAGGCTGATAAAGGAAATGGTCAAAATGCATGCAGCTGTTTTTGTGAGTAACGAAGTAAAGAATCCAAGGATATCAGGTACTTCAGATCATTTTAGAAAAGATATAAAATTGGCTCTGACACTTCACATGTGGAAAGAAATCCCAAAGGTTGGAGACACTAATCAGTCACTGTGCATCTACCTGAACACTGTGCTGTGTGCTCAGACCTGTGCCAGGTACTGTGGCTGGCAGAAAAGGATTCTGCAGGACTTTTCCTCTGCAGGGAAGTGGTCCTTCCCCGGTTTTCCAGTGGTTAAGAATCTACCTGCCAGTGCCGAGGTCACCAGTCCGATCCCTGATCTGGGAAGATTCCACATGTTCCAGGACAACTAAGCCCATGCGCCACAACTACTAAAGCCCAAGTGCCCAGGAGACTGTGCTCTGAAACAAGAGAAGCCGTTGCAACGAGAAGCCTGCACACTGCAGCCAGAGTGGCCCCTGGCTGCCACAACTAGAGAAAAGCCTGAGCACAGCAACCAAGACCCATCATAGTCATAAAGAAATAAACACATAATTTTTTAAAGGACTCTGCAGCTAATGTCAGAGAAGGCAATGGCACCCCACTCCAGCACTCTTGCCTGGAAAATCCCATGGACGGAGGAGCCTGGTAGGCTGCAGTCCATGGAGTGGCTAAGAGTCAGACAGGACTGAGCGACTTCAATTTCACTTTTCACTTTCATGCACTGGAGAAGGAAATGGCAACCCACTCCAGTGTTTTTGCCTGGAGAATCCCAGGGACGGGGGAGCCTGGTAGGCTGCCATCTATGGGGTCGCACAGAGTCGGACACAACTGAAGCGACTTAGCAGCAGCAGCAGCAGCAGCAGCAGCTAATGTCTCATCATAGCAACTAATAATAGCTAACATCAATGAGCACTTACTATGTGTCAGGCTCTGTGCTGAGTGCCTTAGACTGTCTTAACGCTTTTAAACCTCAAAGCAACCCCATGGGCAATCCAGCCAGAATTTTCAGACACAGGAGGCAAATACATGTCTTATGACAGTAGGAAGTCAAAAGTTTTTAATATGAAAAGATTCTTGTCAGATGATTTCTAGGGATTCTTTATATCCTTCAGGCCAGTAAACAATTTATCCCTTGATTGTTATTAAATTGTTATTAAATTCAAAATATCCTCAGAACCTGATTTGTAAATATTGTTAAGCCTAACCTATAAATGGAGTATGTTGAATGCACCATATCACAGTAGCCACAAGGACATTACTTTCCTTGATGTAACATTAAAATGGAGGAGTCTCATGGGTTTAATATTGGCATCTTTAAAAGAGGCACCTGATCCTGTTTAAAAAAAAAAAAAAAAATCCATACAGATAAAGTGAGCCATGTTCCAAAGTATAAGTTTAAAAAAAAAAAAGGAGGAAAGCTAGATTAAAATATTTTAATAAGAAGTTTCACTGCCAAAGAAGTAACATGAACTCCATGGCCATGGAGAAGAAAATCATTCTAAGCAGTGTCCAAATCAGTCTTCATTTTTACTAAGAACAAAAGAGTTCTCATTTTTAAGGTCAGATTAAGGTAAGAGACAGGCTGGATTGAGCCATCCATCAGGTAAAATAAATGCTCCTGGACAGTGCCTAGACTAAACAGGGCCAAGAATTCCTAAGAAAAACACCACTTGTAATAGTGGAGGTCAGCACGGAGGCCTGACCCAGTGGGGAGATGCCCTGTAGCTGCAGGGCTGGAAGCCTACCCTGCAAATTCTCATCAGATGCCTGATCAATATCACGCCTTAGGACCTGAACTGCTACTCTAAAATCAATATTACCTTTATTTTAAGTAGCAGGAGGAACAATGAGATTATCTTGTTCCTTACAAGTCTGTCGTGGAAAATCTGGTTCATGGTGTGCGTCATCTTCTGTTTTTGCCTGGGAGGAAACACGTTTGTGGGGCTTGGAGACGACGGTCTGGTAGTGCAACTCTGAGGCAGGAAAGGTGAAGGGGTAACATGAGCTCACCGAAAAGGCCTAAAAATTCCTTACAAGCTAAGGAAGAACAAGGATTCATGAGGAGAGGCGTTCCCAGGTTTAAACCCAGCGAGTGGCTCTATGCTGATGGTTTAAAATTTCTATATCCAGCCCCGACCGTCAGACTCCCCCTGCCCCAGAGCCTAGGTGACGGCCCCAGATGAGTGTGAAGGTACAAAGGAGCATGTGTGCTTCCACACCCGCTTCTTCCTCGGTCTTCTGATCTCGGAAGTGGGTACAGTCCAGTCCGTCAAGCTCAAAACACGGAATTTACCCCTGATTTCCTCTTTACTTTCAAAACCCTTTCAAGTCCTGTCAGCTTTGCCTCTGAAATACATTCTAAATCCTTCTCTCTACCTCCATAATCACCACCTGGGCCTAGCTATCAGCTTAGCTCTCCCCCTGATTTTTCTCCCTAATTCTATCCTTTCTTCACTATTCCCCACAGAGCAGCCAGAGTGATGTTTACAAAATGCAAATCAGATGTGGACACACACACACACATGCTCCATCTTCAAACCCTCCAATGGGTTTCCATCAGGCTTGGCATAAAACCCAAACCTTTACCACAGCCTAGATGCCCTAAAGTGATCTGGCCTCAATTCCTTCCCCCTTTTGTCTCTTTCTCCTTAAGATCTGGCCACTGAGCTTCTGAGCTCCTCCTATGTGGCTCAGCCATGTCCCTGTGGCTGGAATGAACACCCTCCTTAGCCTTCAGATCTCACGTCAAAAGCCAACCTCAGACCACTCTCCACAGCAGGCCCCACCCCTCAGTCATGGTACCCTACTCTTTATCTAGTAAACACGGCCTTATTTATTATCATCTTGAATACTGTCTACTACCTCTCTTCCTCTAATAAGATGTTAACCTCCACAAGAGGAGGGAGTCTGGTCTGTTGGTCACCACCGAATCCCCAGAGTATGGTACAGCCCTGAGCATATCTGGTCAGAGACAGAATTTAAGAACAGACAAGCCTTTGACTTGCCCTAGATGGGCTCAAACACTTCTAACAGCTTGCATTTGAAAACAGTGAGAAGTTCAGGAAAATGCAGGAAGACATAAAATTCTCAACTGTGCACATGCTCTCCCATGTTTCTAGCCCAATTTGGAGCAGCTCCAAACAAAGACAGTGGAATTTCAGATGGCATCTCAAACCACCAATATCGTATTTACCTCTATAAACCAGTGACTTCAATCCTTCCTTTCCCTATCTGTCCCATCATAAAAAACACACACACACACTTCTTACCAATCTCATGTAGTGGTCCACAGGTTTGGGGTGCCCATCTGGCTCCCTGCTTCTCTACCTCCATCAATCAAGAACTTCTAAAAGTCTCACTTTCTCACTTCCTAGATAAAACCTTTTTGGTCTAAAAAAGGAGCTGATGTTGAGGGAGCATGTCCTATGTACTGAGTCTTGAGCAGAACGCTTAGACGCTTCTTCACTGAGACATAAATTATCACTGGCCCCATTATTGGAGATGAGAAAACTGAGTCTTAGGCCCATGAATTGCCAGAAGTCAACAAGCAAGTGGCAGAGGCAGAATTTAAATCCACATCAATCAAACCCTAAAACTCCAAAGTTATCACTCTAGCAACAAATAAGCACACCATTATTGTCTTATCACTACTGTTTCAATTTGGGAATTCATACATCTTTTCAGAAATAGGTTCCTACCAGGTTTCACTGCTAATGGATCCTTAGACTGTAAACTTCTCTATATGCAATGGATTCCTACTATTATAAATAGTAAATGCCTTTGATTATAAGTTCCCTTACTTAGACTCAATGGACAAAATAATGCACTTTCAAAGAAAAGTTTCACCAAATTTCCCTTCCAGCGTTATCACTTTGACTTTACAAGTGACAAAATCTGTCAGTTTAGGACAATGTGATCATGGAGGAAAATTTCCAAATCTGTTTAGTATGCTCTTGTTGTTCAGTCCCTAAGTCACGTCCGACTCTGCAACCCCATGGACTACAGCATGCCAGGCCTCCCTCTCCCACATTATCTCCCAGAGTTTGTCCAAGTTCATGTTCACTGAACCAGTGATACTATCTAACCATCTCATCCTTGTTTAGCATAACTCATCCCGAATATCCAGGGAGCTCATGATAGACACCAAAGGCAGATGATCCCCTTCAAAGACCAATGTGTGTGGTCAATCTGAGCTTCCATATTGTTTTTCTTAATTTTTACTGTCGTATCATTGATTTATAATGTTATGTTAGTTCTGAGCTCCCTTATTAATATGTGATTCAATTCTTTCTACTACTGATAAAAAGAAAAAGTAAAAATATTACGTTAAAATAGCTCCCAAGTACAATCTGTGGCTTTTGTTTTCTTTGCATATATATCATGAGTAAAATTAAACTTAATAAATCAAATTAGTTTTTGTTGACATTTATTCACTATCAACAATAAGTATTTTCAATAATGCTACATAGTAGCATGAAATCTAAGAAGGTTTATCACTATAAGAAAAATTTACATACAAAATACTGGCAGAGGGACAAAACAAATTGGTCTGGCATGCTCATTTTAGCCTATTTCTATACTGGAACTTATTTGAAATTCTCGAAATATATCAGCTCAGATAAGTATCTTCTAAACTTTTCAGAAGTAATCTAGACACTTCTTCCATTATATTAACTTTCTCTGTGGATCATTTTAATAATAATTTAATAATCATTTTAATAAACACAAGTCAATTTAAAATAGAAATAAAAAATAAACCACATATTTGGTTCGAAAATAAGAACATGATAGGTAATTTGGTTCTTTGCTGTCCAAGTCTCTATTGTTACAGATAATAAAATGAAGGCTTTTAAGGTATGTTAAATCATGAGATGTTGAGTAAATTAAAACTTTAAACTTACGATGGCAAGAAACCATGAGTCTACATAGTCATGAATATATGTATACATATAATTGAATCACTTTGCTGTACAGCAGCAATTAACACAACATTGGAAATCAATTATACTTCAATAAAATTTTAAAAATAAAAAAAAAAGAAACCATGACTTTTTAGTCTCTTTTAAGGATCAATAAAAACTTGGCTTTTTGTAAGGCTGCTGTCCGCAAAAGAAGCCTTGCTCTTATAAAAAACCATTGCAAACAACAAAACATCACCAAATCAATAACTCTTCTTTCTCTTCTTCCTTTTCTTTTTCCTTTCTTCCTGTCTTTCTGTCTCTCTTTTTTTTCTTTCTGTTTTGCTTTTAAGATCACAGAGTGGTGAGCTGTATGGCATCCCGTTCAACCCCAAATGATAAAAACCCACCCACTCTCCTTCCCACCCTAGCATGCTCTCCGGGTGTAAATATTTCATGGCACTACCATCATTCACTCGGTGCTTATATTGTCTGATCAAGCCTCTATTCTGTCTGTTAGATACTCAGGAGGATAGCGGTTTTTCATGTCTGCGGCTCAGTCACATAAAGCCCTTGCTTCTCAAAGGTTCTTCAAAGTTCAATAATTTATTAAACACAGTGCTGGGGCTGGTAAGCACTCACAGAAACGCATAACTACAGAATATGTGGAACTATTAAAAGAGTTTCTTTAAGAAAAAGGTGACTTTAGAGAAAATGACAGCACTGTTCCTTTACACTGGAGGGGCATAGTCTCAACAACTGAAACTCTCCCAGGCTGAGAGGGATGAGCTTAAAATCAAAGGGCAGTACCTGGGTACAGGTAACAGTCATTAAGCAAACTGAAATAGACTCTCGGGGAAGTCTAAAATCAAAACACAAGTCCCAGATTTCCCCTTTTTCAGTATAATGACTAGTCAGGCCTCCATTCCTCCTCTCTAAATGCAACTGAAAATTTCCCATTTCAGTAAAATCTTTTTGAAGCTGTAAGCCAGTGAGATACTTAACTTACTGATACCACTCAATGATATTTGTAACTTAATGACTCATTATGCTTAGTCCTTCCTACAATCTCTGAGCAATAAGTTAAGAGGACACTGAAACAAAATCACATAAAACATACACAAAAGTAATAAAAAACTAAGTATAGATTGCAATCAGCAAGTACTGAATTCAAATTCATCAGGAGTCATAAGGGAACATGTAAGTAAACTTCGACATCACCCTGTGTTCACAGGCTACAAAACCTAGTTGGCTGACAAAGCGTATATTGAGTACACAGCGTATACGTGCTCAGTCACTCAGCTGTATCCAACTCTTTGCGACGCCATGAACTGCAGTCCGCCAGGCTCCTTGGTCCATGGATTTCCCAGGCAAGAGTCCTGAAGTCCCAGTTACCATCCTCTAGGGGATCTTCCCCATCCAGGAAGCAAATCCCCATTTCCTGTGTCTCCACAGGGGAGAGGAAGCAGTGGGAGGCAAATTCTTTACCACTGGGCCACCTGGGAAACATAGAGTAAGACCCGAAACAGTAGGAAAGGGCTCCCCTGGTGGTTCAATGGTAAAGAATCAGCCTGCCAACGCAAGAGACATAGGTTTGATCCCTGATCCAGGAAGATCGCACACGCCGCAGAGCATGTAAGCCCATGTGCCACAACTATTCAGCCTGTGATATAGAGACCGCAACTACTGATCCCACGTGCCACAACTGCTGAAGCCCGCACGCCCCAGGGCCCATGATCGGCAATAAGAGAAGCCCCTGCAATGAGAAGCCTGCGCACTACAACCAGAGAGCAGCCCCTGCTGGCCGCAACTAGAGAAACGCCTGCCGGCAGCAAAGACCCAGCGCAGCGGAAACTTAAATAAATAAAATTATTATTTTTTTTAATACGTCAGCTTCATCTTTTGGAAGATGAAAAGGGAGTATTAACTTATGTAACAGAACAGGAAAAGTTGAAGCCTACTGGCAGGGCAGGGGTTGAGGAGGGAAAGGGAAAGATGTGGTCATTCTTAACAGGAGGGGGTTGATGTTAACATCTCCAGAAAGGTTCAGGTGTTACAGCAACTAGGTGCCTCTGATGGCAGGTGCACTTCAGAAGCAGAGCTGAAAAGAAGAAGCTTGGTTAGAAGTCTAGGAACAGAGGTGAGACAGCATGCCCTTTCAATCCCAAGCATCAGGCAGCCAGCACAGCCCTGACTGTCTGAAAGCAGTTGGCCCAGGGAGTTTGGCGCCAGAGTACCCAGCCCAGCCGAGAACAGAAGTGACACGGCTGCATGTCAGCTCTTAAGACCGCCTTGTTTTCTCTGGGTATCTGTAATTTCATAAAAAATGGCGTTGGTGGGGTCACTTTTCAGCTCTCATGCTAAACACTCAGTGGGCTTTTTTGGATTTCAAAACTCACATCTTGCAGATCAAGAAAATTACCTTGTAATACTTCTTTGATAATTCCTTCCCTTCTGATATATTGGCTCTTACTCTACAACTCATACAATTAGATACTGGATCACCGGGACTGATCATCTAATTTCGTATCTTTCCTCTCTAATCTTTCATTGCATTTTTTGTTCTATTTTCTAAGTTCTACCTTATTTTCAAATCCTATTGAAATGTTTACCTCTGTTACCATATTTTTAATTTTCAAGAGTTCTTTCTTGAGTCTCTAAATGCCCCCCCCAACTTTAAACATTTCACAATGGAAAATTTCAAGCACACAAACACAAAGAAAATTATATATTATAACAAGCCCTCACATACTTAATACACAGCTTATAATACAATTGTATACTTATTACACAATTATCAACATTTCCCTAATCTTAACTATTCTATTCCTTTAGCCTCCTTTTTTTTCTGAATTAATTCAAAACAAATTTCAAGCATCATATTTCAACTGTACATTGAAATACATATGGTATGTATGTATTTGGTACATATCTCTAATACATATATATTTGGTACATATCTCTAATACATAAGGACAGCCTTTTCAAAAATATACATATAACCACAATATACTATCACAACTAACACAATTAACAATATGAATGTTCCTTTTTATTACTATCTTGTTCCTGTTTCGTGTATATAGCATCTTTCCTCATCTACTTAAGAATATCCATCATCATTTCTTTTGAAGTTTTGTCTTCTGTTCTCCATTGTCTTATTTCTCTGGGTTCGCTTCTTTCTGTTGTTTGCTTTGTGTTGTCCTTCTTGTTGGAGGCATCCCACAGTGTGTGGTGATCTTTGCCTATCAGTTTATAATTTCAAGTGAGGCAAGAAAAATGGGATTGGAAGCACTGTGTGCATAAACTGAGTTTGTCCACTGATGGGCCTCACTGTAGGGCAATACGATGGAAACCTGGCCTCTTCTTTAGATATCCCCTAATGTCAACCTTCATATTTTCCTTTGGACTGGTCCACTTCCTTGAAGAGGAATCCTCACAGTTTCCTCTTTGGTAACATTAGTTATATAATCTCTCTAAATAATAGGCAGACCCTCAGTTGTTTTCAGTCTGAGAAAGTAAATATGGTATATTTGGATCATATGGGCTTTAAATTTCAGTTAGTAGACTGCTCTTTAAAATAAAGAGCTTTCAAATAAAAATCCACATTTTCAGTTTCCTCTGAAAACTCTGACTATCTGCAAACACTAGGCCCACATTCATACACTGAAACTAAGTTATAGCTGCCCCCAGTGAGTGGTAAACCTACTTCTTACTTCACCGCTGGCACCTCCAGGCCTCCTAAGTAGGTAAAGTGTAAGCTTCCTGCTATAATGAGATGCCACTGCATAAAAGGGAAATGCATTTGTACAATATACTTGGATTATTTTATTTGGGGATATCCTAGAAAAGGATAAACCTGAATAATCCAGCCAATAAGAGACAACAGACCCCAGCATTTGGCAACAACAAACAAGTGAAACCATTTATAAAAATAAACCTCACTCCAACATCTGAGTACCCTTACCACAACCAGAAGCATTTCTTCTCAAAGGGTCATATGCCAAAGACTCGAATTTCAGCTTAGAGAGTGAAAGAGCCAGAGAGAGAAGCCAGGGGAAGAGAGAAGAGAGGAAAAGGAAGGGAAGGTTGAGGTAGGAGGTGAGGGGAGGTTTGCTAGGAAGGCGACATGTATACGTATGGCTGGTTCATGTTGATATATGGCAGAAACTAACACAACATTGTAAAGCAATTATCCTTTTAGTAAAAATAATAATTTTTTTAAAAAAATATAAAGGGAAGGAAAGGGAAAGAGAGGCATGAGAAAATGGAACAGAGATTTATCCTTTGCATTCTCATCAGTTCAGTTTGGTTGCTCAGTCATGTCTGACTGTTTGCGACCCCATGGACTGCAGCACGCCTGACTTCCCTGTCCATCACCAACTCCTGGAGCTTCCTCAAACTCATGTCCATTGAGTCGGTGATGCCATCCAACCACCTCATCCTCTGTCATCCCCTTCTCCTCCTGCCTTCAATCTTTCCCAGTATCAGGGTCTTTTCCAAAGAGTCAGTGCTTTGCATCAAGTGGCAAAAGTATTGGAGTTTCAGCACTGGCGTACTGAAGCACTGCATTCTCATAGGGAAAAAAAATTCTCAAAAATGCTTTTCCTCCACCAAAGGGTAGGCAAATCATGCTTTCTAGGAGTAAAGACAGATCAAGTTCTGAATTCGTACTTATAAAAGCCTTTTCTTAGATAATAGATTTGGTATTATACACACACACATATATAGAATTGTTACTTTATACATGAATTTATTTTTTTTTCATAATTTATATATGAATGACATGACCATGATTAACAAACACATCAGGAAAATTCCTAGAAGTTTCCAGAGACCGTTTAGACACATTCAAATGACTTTTTAAAACACAAAGTGATCGGCCATTAAAAATACCCAGTGACATTTTTTTTAAACTGGCTGGAAAACAGGTTTTGCTGTGTTTCAGAGTTGAAAGGCATCCCCATGACTCCAGGCTATATACCTATTAGCTAAAAACAACAATGCTACAAAACCGGCTTTTGGATTAACAGCCCTGTCATTTATCCTTTAAATGTTTATCTCCTTTGGTCACAATTTTATTGTAGTTAAACAGCAACTAGTGTGGGACCAAAAGCCTTCAGATGCTCTGAGTGCACAAGGAGCACACTGTTCTGTTTTCCGGCTGAATGGACTTTTACTTGTGTGAACAAAAGACAAGATCCTGCTATTCTTCAAATGAAAAGGCAAGAAACAGCGAGGAAAAACAGCACAGAAAACCTCCCCGTTACAAATGCTAATGCGAACCAGAGAAGTGAATCGCTGTTTTTCTCCTTCCAAAGTTTAAAAAACTGTGAAAAGCAACTACACATCTCAGCATCTCTTTTAAAAGTTGTGTAAATAATAATCTGCAGTGCATGATAGCTAATATTGGGCTTCCCTGGTGGCTCAGACAGTAAAGATTGCGCCCGCAATAGGGGAGACCTGGGTTCAATCCTTGGGTTGGGAAGATCCCGCAGTGAAGGGAATGGCTACCCACTTCAGTATTCTTGCCTGGAGAATTCCATGGACAGCGGAGCCTGGAAGGCTATAGCAATAGGGTCACAAAAAGTCAAATATGACTGAGCGACTTTAAATATAAAATACATACACAGCTAATATAGTATGTATTATCTAATATAGATAATATTAGAGAATGGATGGCTACATGCAAAGATTATAGCCTAAAACCGGTGAGTCAGGCAAAATATAAGCAGTGTTAACCAGCAAGAGGACTGAAAGCACTGAACAGACTGAACATTGGCCATCTAAAGTTTTAAAAAGCTCCCCAAGTCTTTAAGAAAGCAGATGAAAACCACTACAATACTGTAATTAGCCTCCAATTAAATTAATAAATTTTTTTTAAAAAGATAGCAGATGAAGTTACATCTCAAAGGCCCTCTAAAAATCTAAAACAAGAAGCTGTTGCTGCCAATAGAAGGTGGGAAGGGCTTCCTGACCCAGCTCTTACAGAAGGCCATTAGGATCAGCCCTGGCTATCATCTTCCTAAATGAGTTACATTGTGGTCCAGTCTTCATCCCAACCTATCTCTCATGTATCTTGCATTTCATATATCTCTCAGGTCTTTCAGTTCAGTTCAGTTCAGTTGCTCAGTCGTGTCCGACTCTTTGCGACCCCAGGAATCGCAGCATGCCAGGCCTCCCTGTCCATCACCATCTCCCGGAGTTCACTCAGACTCACGTTCATCGAGTCCGTGATGCCATCCAGCCATCTCATCCTCTGTCGTCCCCTTCTCCTCCTGCCCCCAAGCCCTCCCAGCATCAGAGTCTTTTCCAATGAGTCAACTCTTCACATGAGGTGGCCAAAGTACTGGAGTTTCAGCTTTAGCATCATTCCTTCCAAAGAAATCCCAGGGTTGATCTCCTTCAAAATGGACTGGTTGGATCTCTTTGCAGTCCAAGGGACCCTCAAGAGTCTTCTCCAACACCACCGTTCAAACACATCAATTTTTCGGCACTCAGCCTTCTTCACAGTCCAACTCTCACATCCATACACGACCACAGAAAAAACCATAGCCTTGACTACATGGACCTTAGTCGGCAAAATAATGTCTCTGCTTTTGAATATACTATCTAGGTTGGTCATAACTTTTCTTCCAAGGAGTAAGTGTCTTTTAACTTCATGGCTGCAGTCACCATCTGCAGTGATTTTGGAGCCCAAAAAAGTAAAGTCTGACACTGTTTCTACTGTTTCCCCATCTATTTCCCATGAAGTGACTGAAATAAATTAATGCATTATTGTTATCATTGCTATCGTTTAGTCGCTCAGTCCTGTCCAACTCGTTGCAACCCCATGGACTGTAGCCTGCCAGGCTCCTCCTCTGTCCATGGGATTTTCTAGGCAAAAATACTGGAGTAGGTTGCCATTTCCTTCTCCAGGGGATCTTCCTGACCCAGGGATTGAACCCAGGTCTCCTGAGTATCTCCTGCATTGCAGGCAGATTCTTTTACCACTGAGCCACTGGTTGTTTTAATTTGTATTAGCTGAAGGGCTTCTTTCGCAGCTCAGTTTGGTAAAGAATCTGGCTGCAATGCAGGAGACCCAGGTTGATCCCTGGGTTGGGAAGATCCCCTGAAGAAGGAAATGGCAACCCACTCCAGGATTCTCGCCTGGAGAATCCTATGGACAGAGGAGCCTGGCAGGCTAGAGTCCATGGGGTTGAAAGAGCTGGACACGACTTAGCAACTAAACCACCGCCAATAGTACTCAATGGTGTCTCAGACGGTAAAGAATTTGCCTGCAATGTAGGAGACCCAGGTTCAATGCCTGGGTCAGGAAGATCCTCCGGAGAAAGGAATGGTTACCCACTCCAGCATTCTTGCCTAGAAAATTCCACAGACAGAGGAGCCTGACAGGCTACAGTCCATAGGGTCACAAAGAGTCAGACATGACTGAGCAACTAACACTTCACTTTTTTACTTTCGATACTAGTTGAAAGAAGGAAAAGTGAGGGATCTGTTTGAATTCTGACATCCATATTCAGCACAACAGAAGGAAATCTAAGGGCTTGAGAGTTCCTCTGCTCTTCTGCAACGTGCAGAAACCGTGTATGATCTAGGATTAGGTTGGCTGCAAGTGACAGGAAATCTGAAGTGGTAGTGGCTTCACCAGGCTGGAATGGTGGTTCCCGTGCTGATCCCAGAGACTCAAGCCACTTCCAGCTCACCACTAAGGACTGGCCCTCACTCTCAAGATCCAAAAGCAGCATTTACATTCCAGACAGCAGGATAAAAGGAAGGGTCTCAGAAGAAAAGGGCAAAGGGCACACACCAGCTTTCTTTTAAGGGAACATCCCAGAAACTACCAGAGGCTACATCCTCTTAGTCACATGGCCACACCGAACTGCAGGGAAAGCTGGGAAATGCAGTCTGTATTCCAGATAGCTAATTGCCCTGAAAAGTCCACGACGGAAGGAGGCAAGCAGGGATCTGGGGGTTAACTTGCAGTCACTGCCATAAAGACATTTCCTAGTTTTATAAAACTAGAGCTAGTTGACGCATATGTGCTCAGTCGATCAATCGTGTCTCACTCTTGACAGCCCCATGGACTGTAACCCACTAGGTTCCTCTGTGCGTGGTATTTTCCAGGCAAAACTACTGGAGCAGGCTGTCATTTCCTCTTCCAGGAAGGAGGAGAAGGGGGCGACAGAGGGTGAGATGATTGTTTGGCAGCACTGACTCAAAGGACATGAGTTTGAGCAAACTATGGGAGACAGTGAAGGACAGGGAAGCCTACCATGCTGCAGCCCAGGGGGTCACAAAGAATCAGACATGACTTAGTGACGGAACAACAACAATTCCAGAGGCTCTTCCCAACACAGGGATCAAACCCGCGTCTCTTGAATCTCCTGCACTGCCAGGGGGATTCTTTACTACTAGTGCCCCAGAGATAGTTGACAATGTCAAGCAAAAAGATCTTCAGAAGAAGAAACTTGCAAATGCTCTGAACAGAAGAGCCATTGAGATATATGGACTTGGCAATGGAGCCCTTGAACTACTCCCTGTATCAAGGATCTGGATCAGATAGCTGAAAATTCTCATGTTCTTTCTCCGCCCATCCCCCCCTCCCTGTTTGAATTCTGACATTCATATTCAGCACAACAAGCCCTTGCCAGGAGTGAATGTCCTGTTCCTATGACTCCCACAGACCTAGAAGATTCTCCCCTGGGTCATGTCAACTGTACAAGTACCTCAGCCTCACAGCCCAATTCACCTCCCATCATTAAGAAAGAGAGGCCCTTCACATCCAAGGGGCAAACCTCATACAAATGACACTTGGCTGATGCCCAAAGGTGACAGGGATGAGAGCAGGATAAATAAGGAATAATGCATAAGTCAGCTGGGGCAGCCTTTCATCACAGCCCTTTCAAGAGCTATTAATCTTGGTCATAGTCAGTCGGCTAAAAATAATTACTTCTTCTAAAACATGTTGTACACACCAACTAGCAGTAGTAAAGGGTCAGCCCTTTTAACCTAGGAAAGATGTGGCTTCTGGCTTGCCTATAACCAACTGAAATGGTGCACAACTGCCCCAGCCCGACTTCCTCTTCGGTCTCATCTAAAAATATCAGGAGAAAGAACCACTGTCAGCAATATCGTCAGACTATCGGTAAGTTGTAGAAGCAGCTGCAAGAATATTTATTCAAAGACTATTCAAAATACTATACAAGAAGATTTGTAACTTCCTTGGATTATAATGAAGGGCAAAAAAATTTTAAATACTTAAGCATCATTTTTTTCCTAAGTATTTCACTGTTCCGGTATTTTAATGGAGTGCCATTTGTCATAATTCACCATCCATTCTGGACCGCCTCCTCTTCAATTCAAGGTGTCTTTGAACTTGTAAGTCTTTCTAGTTAGTGGAAAAAGCTGAGTCTGAAATTCTAAACGACAGATTCAGTTCTGTGGTTAAGCAACTTCGTAATCCTGAACACACCAACAGACTCCCTGTGCTTCGCTGGGCCTCAGCTATACTATGGGGATCTGTGGTGTCCGAGTCTGAGACCCTACGGACTGTAGCCTGCCAGGCTCCTCTGCCCATGGGATTCTCCAGGCAAGAATACTGGAGTGGGTTGCCATGCCCTCCTCCAGGGGATCTTCCTAACCCGGGGGTTGAACCCATACCTCTTATGTCTCCTACATTGGCAGGTGGGTTCTTTACCATTGGGCCACCAGGGAAGCTCGATACTTGGGGAAGTTTGACTCAAAAAGGCCATCTGATTCTTCAGAGATTCAACAGTACAGATGGATGGGTTTGTATAAACCTATAATAGTGGTATCATTTCAATTGGATCTACCTGAAAGAGGGATTATAAGAGAATTTACAGCAGCATTTCTTGAGGTCATGGGCACTTCCAAACCAGTTCACCAACAATACAAATATGATATAAAGAAGTATACCAAGACATCAGTGGCATAAAGAAAAGTGCCCTGTCATGCAAACAGATAAACTACAGCAAGAGCAGCCTCTAGCTGTGGGTCAGTAGGTAGCAAGCAGCAGGAACACGAAGAAAGTGGAATCATTTCTAAACAAAAACACTGCAGCCAGATCACCTACAGCTGGAAGGAAAGCCAACATGGAAACGCTAGCTTTATGTAATAGCAGAGATGAGGAGCGCTGCTTCTGCTATGCCCCATCTCCCAGCTGAGGAAACAGTGAGATTGAGCCAGGTGTGCCCTCTTTCAAATGAAAAGATAGTGCCAGTCACCCAGCCATGTGCTACTCTTTTGTGACCCATGGACTGTAGCCCGTCAGGCTCCTCTGTCCATGGGGTTCTCCAGGCAAGAATCCTGGAGTGGGTAACCATTCCCTTGTCCAGATGATCTTCCCAACCCAGGGATCAAACCTAGGACTTCTGCATTGCAGGCAGATTCTTTACCATCTGAGCCACCAGGGAAGCCTGCTGTCTTTCAAAAGACACATTTAAATTATAGTCGTGGGCACTGCATCAAATACTACTGTGAACAGAAACCACTCACCTCTCAAGATGGCAGTCTTACCAAGCATATGTGGAGCCAGCTGGAGGATTTACAGTGACTGGGAAAGACACGAACCCAAGCAGCATCAAATAATAAAGCAGGAGTTACAGCCAAATTATGGGACCTCCCAGGACGAGGAAGAAAATCCCAGCAAGTATTCTATAAATTGCATGAAGTTAGTGTTATAAACCATACACAACACAATACACAATTTTTTCAATTATACCAACAACCTAGAAGTCTAAGTTCCTAGAGAAGCAGCTATAAATCTTACAACAGGTTCACACTTTACTCAACCTTACTTGTGCACGCGTGCTCCGTCGCTCCGTCGTGTCCAACTCATCGCAACCCCGTGGACTATAGCCCACCATGCTCCACTGTCCATGGCATTTTCCAGGCAAGAATACTGGAGTGGACTGCCATTTCCTACTCCAGGGTATCTTCCCTACCCAGGGATCGAACCCACGTCTCCTGTGTCTACTGCATTGGCAGGTGGACTCTATACCCCTGTGCCACCTGGGAAGCCCAGCATCCCTACTGGGCTTCATCAAATAAATGCCTACAGTGAAAACCTATCTCTGGGTTGGTTGTGCTTTTTTTTAAGCTCTCAATGAAGAATGTTTGTTGTTGCTTTTTTTTTAAAAAAAAAAAAAAAGATATAACTACGTGAATTTTCCTTGCAAACTCTTTATACCTTGGGGGAACTTGGTCTTTTATTGTAACTGTAAACTTCATTTATCATTTCACAGGAGACATTAAAATAATTGTGGGCAATCTGATATTGTCCCTTGTAGGCCACATTTCTGCCCTGCAGATATACTGCTACCACACAGCTGGGTTAGAAGATGGTGTTAAAATCACTGTGGAACCACATAATTGCTCCATCATTAGTGGCTGGGGGTGGGGTTCAGCGGGGATTAAGTCTTAAAGCAAATTATTCCACATGGATTGAAAAAGAGAGGGGCACAAACAGATGCAAGATTGGTTGCTGAGCTGTAGTACAGAAATCAACTTTTTACAAAAATTTTTTTTTGGTACAAATTATGCTTTCACTTTAATTTATTGCTAATTTTGAGAATTTTATTCTTTTAATTCATTGCTTCACAATGTGGTGTTAGTTTCTGTTGTACAACAACGTGAATCAGCTACATGGATACGTAGATCCCCTCCCTCTTGAGCCTCCCTTCCGCCCCCCTCCCACCCCTCTAGATTGTCAGAGCACACGGCTGAGCTCCCTTGGCTATACAGCCGCCTCCCACCATCTATGTCACGCATGGTAGTGTATACGTCAACGTCACTCTCTCAGCTTGTCCCACCCGCTCCTCCCCCCGACCACGTCCAGAAGTCCATCCCCTACATCTGCGCCTCTGTTCCTGTCCTGCAGATGGGTTTCATCAATACCATTTTCCTAGATTCCTTAAGTATGTGTTAATATACATTATTTTTCTCTTTCCGACTTACTTCACTGCATGACAGCCTATAGGTCCACCCACGTCACTAGAGATGACCCAATTTCATCCTTTTTTTTTATGGCTGAGTTCCACTGTATACATGTACTACATCTTCTTTATCCATTCAACAGTCAATGGGCATTTAGGGTCTTGATAATATTTGAACACACCTACCCTCTTGAGTTCAAATTCCTAGAATCAAACCCGATTTATGTTCAAATCCCCACTGACCCAGCTCTTCTACTTACATGTCTCTATGGATACATCACATTTTATCTGTTCATCAGCTGATAAACAGTTGTGTGGTACTCACTTTTTGGTGATTATGAATCCTACTGTCATGAGGGAAAAAGTGCATTAAAAAATGTCTAACCCTGCAAAAGTCAGTCTCCTATTGCTTGAATATCCAAACTTTCCTTCCTAAAGAAGTAACTATTATTGAATTTTTGCTGAGATATACTATCTTCATGTAAACATTTTATATAAAGAGCAACAAGTATTCTGTACCATGCTTTTTTAAAAAATATATCTTAAAGATTGTTTCATATTGGTACATTTAGAACCTCTTAATGGTACCAGAATAGTTGATTGTCTACATTTTCCTTAATATTTTTGTCTTAATTTAGGTATTTTTAACTGAAGGATAATTACAATATTGTGTTGCTTTCTGCCATACAACAAGATGGATCAACCATAGGTATACATATGTCCCCTCCGTCTTGAGACTCCCTCCCACCCCACCCCCACCCCTCTAGGTTTTTAAAGTGTCCCCTTTGTTGTTGTTCAGTCAGTAAGTCACGTCCAACTCTGCAACCGCATGGACTGCAGCACACCAGGCTTCCCTGTCTTTCACTGTCTCCTGGAGTTTGCTCAAACTCATGTCCATCCAACCATCTCACCCTCTGTCACCCCCTTCTCTTCCTGTCCCCAGTCTTAAAGTGTCCCCTATGGATGGACATTTAGATTGCATTCTTAGGTTTTACCATTACAAATAATGCCAAGTGAAGAGTCTTGTACATATGTCTTTGTACAGGTAAAAGAAAATGGAGTAAGTTCATGTAAGTAGAATAGCTGGGCCAAAGGGGATTTGAATATAAATCAGTCTTCTTTCTAGGAGATTTTAATTCAAGACGGTAAAATACAAGAGAGTCAAGCCCTGTCTGTTGTTTGAATAAGAGGTGTATAGTCAGCAGCATTACGAGAAAACGAGCAATCGGCTGCATAATTTCTATGAATGTCTTTATTGAGATATAAGTCACATAACATAAAATTCACCCATTTAGAATGTACAATTCAATGACTTTCTGTATAGGCACAGAGTTTTGCAACAATCATCATAATCTAAATTTAGAACTTAGTCATCATACCAAGAAGAAACCTCGTACCCATTAGAAGTCACCCACAATTCCCATCTCATCCCACTCCTACTCAAGGCCATTGCTAATCTTTCTGTTACATATAGATTTGCCCACTGTAGTCATTTTTATATAAATGGAATCAGATAACATGTAGTTTTCTTGTGCTTAGCTTTCACTTAGTGTTATGCCTTCAAGGTTCATTGATGTTGTACTATACATGTTGTAACCTCGTACTTTCATGTTGCAAAATAATATTTCATCATACAGCTACACAACACTTTGTTTATCCATTCATCAGCTGACAGTCATTTGGGTTGCTTCTATTGTTTGGCTACTATGAATAATGTTACTATGCGCATTTGTGTGTAAGTTTTTAAGTGGACGTATGTTTTCATCTCTTGCTGGTATGTATCTATGACTGAGCAAATGAATGAGTGAACAGAAACTCGCATTAATTTTTTTTTAATGTGAATGTCACACGCAAAAGAGAGAAAGCAAAACATTGACAGTTGGTAGGTTAACAAGAAGACTCTAGCAATACTTTGATGCTAGAGCAGAAGTCAGTGTCTTTAAAATGGCATTTTTAATAAGACGGCATTTATTTGAAAATAAATAGGAAAATTAAACATATGTCCACACATATTAGGTTTAAATAAATCCAGAAATGTCACCGGCCAAGTGAACAGAGGAGGTAAAGTTTGATTCCTTCAGAGCTATGACATTCCATGACTTCTTCTCAGTTCTTTTCCTTGAAAATATCTTAACTCCCATGTTTCACATACAATTTAATAAAGTAAACTTGTTCTGAGCTAGTACAATGTTCCATGCACCTTGATAGGCTGAAAGACACAGAAATTAATAAAACCTTTCTGTTCTCATGCTCGAGAAACTCATATTTTAATGTCTGACACTTTTTGATAATGGTATGCAAAGATTTTAAGGGTATAAACCAAAGGAGAGCAAACTTTTTCCATAAGGGCCACACAGTAAATATTTTAGGCTCTGCGGGCCACATATGGCCCTTACTGAATATTCTCATTTTTCTTTTTTCCTTGACAATCCTTTAAAAATGTAAAAACCGTTTTCAGTTCAAAAGCTAACCCCTAGTATAAACCATAAGCAAAGAGAAAAATTACAGGTTCACTATTGTAACCAATTAAACCTGCTGGATACAACTTAAAATTCATGAATGTGAGTTACAACAGCCTCAACTCAACTCTGGCTCCTCTCAGTAATTATCCTTTCATTGCCACGACTCTGTTCATACCATTATTTTTTCTCCCACAAATGCTTTGGCAATTGATGAAATAAACTCTTTTCCTGTCCCTAAATAAAGTCCACCCTTTCAATTCCCAACTGACAATACATTTGACAAAGCTAACTGGAATCTTGTTAAGTACCAGGCCCTAGAGAAGACACACACACACACACACACAAAGGTCTCTTCCTATACTAATTCCTCTGTGTTAGTGAGAATGGTCTAGACTATACTGAAGGTAAACTCCCAAGTCTCAGGGACTTAATACAGAAAGGTCTTTCTTGGTCAAGTTCCCTGCCCAATACGGGCCATTGAGGGCTCTGCACACAGTCATTCATGAACCCAGTCTAAGGGAGACTCCACCATCGGGAACACACAGCCCCCAAGGCCACTCCAGCAGGGCAAGGGAAAGCATGCAAATAGCACACCAGCTCTTCAGCGTCTTGACCGGGAATCGATACCTATCACTTCTACTTCATTTCATTGGTTAAAACTAAGCACGGGGTTGTGATCTTCCAGTACAATTACAAATAAGAGCAAAAACCAGGAGTTAAACAGAAAAAGCTGAAGCAGATACAGGATGCCAGAGATAACCTCCCCAAGGCTGGGTGTGCCTCACTGATCTCAGTTACAAGTTATGCGGTACAACTGCTAAGATACCATACATGGACTGTGTGTGTGCGTTCAGTTGCTCAGTCGTGTCCGACCCTTTGCGACCCCATGGACTATAGCCCGCCAGGCTCCTCTGTCCATGGAATTTTCCAGGCAAGAATACTAGAGTGGGCTGCCATTTCCTACTTCAGGGGATCATCTCGACCCAGGGATCAAACCTGTGTCTCCCGCATTAGCAGCTGGATTCTTTACCACTGAGCCACCTGGCAAGTCTTATATAGACTACTCAGAGATAAGTAAATCCCCGTTCACCATCCTCACTCTCCAAGCTAGTAAAGCTGGTCATACCACATGTCTAACTTCAGTGCGGCAGAAATGAACATGGACCGCAAACCTAGGTGTTTCTGCAGTCACGTTATAGAGCATAACCCTTGAGCAGTTCCACCATTAATCAAGGTTCAGGCTCATCCAACGCAATATAACCTTCACACAACACCATCAATAGCAAATATGCCCTGAAATGCGTACTGAGAACGTGATGAGAAAATGGTAACTGACCATTTTGACAAAAAAGATGCTCAGCATCTTCCGCCCGGACCTCATGCCTCTCCTACATACCCTATGGTCCCTTTGAGGACACATCACGCAAAATCTAAGTTACTTCGGTATACAAACAATGCCGTGCTCAGTACTTCGTAAGTAAGGTACTCAATACTTCTTTGAATGAAATACTGAAGAAAGTGAATCAGTGAAATTATGATGGAGCTGAATCCTGTTATAGTATTGCCTCTTTCACAACAATGTTTCAGAGCTAAAAGGCTGGGACAGAAAGAGCTGCCTGTTTCCCAGAAGAATCAGAGAAGGTATGTGGAGAGGGTCATCAAGTTGGACTTTGGCTCACAATGCCCCAAGGACACTGACAAATAGCCCAATAATAACCCATCTGAGTCTCAGAAGTCACTCCTTAGAGCTGTTCTATAAAAGCCAAAAGGAATTATTCATTAGCGAGTATGAATCACACTGGATACCACCAGCAGATTGTGTTTGGCCTTGCTGAATTATTCATTAGCATTTGTGAGAAATGTACAAACCAAAGGGTGTTAAACCAATCCAGATTGTTCAGCAATGTTTGTTTTCCCTTAAAAATACTTATAAAAAGAAAATCACCTCCAATCTACAGTTCTTATAAGACCAGTTAAAAAATCTGCCTAAACAAGTAGGTGAAGAGCAGAAAGTCAAGTAAGAAAGGGATCTCCTTATTTAGTATTCATCATTATACTGACAGGCAGTAGAATGAACCAATGTTTGTTTACCTGTCCACATCCTGCCTTTTTAGATGTTGTATGGTCAAAGACACTAGGAGCTCTACAATGAGATTCACAGGTGGAGGGGGGGAAAACTCTTTTGAGTCCTGTCACAGAGCAGATGCAAATTTAATTACGGCACGTTAAGCCTTCCGTCTTGTCGAGGTGCCCTTGGAAAGCAACTGTAAACAAGAAGCACTGGGCAATCAGGTGTCAGGGGCTCATTTGATCTGCTAGGAAACATGTCACAAATCCCTGGCAGGAAGTGAGTCGGGAAAGGGAACAAAGAGAGAGGGCTGACAGTGTCGGGGGCAAAGCTTGGGGGTGTGCCTGTTAGTGCTGGGGACTGCTCCCACTCCCAGCTCCCACCTCCCAGAGACAGCGCTCCCTGCCTGACAAGGCCCTCTCATCTCACATTTGTTATACATTTTCCTGTGGTCTGCAGAAACCACCAGACCAATTGGGGAGTCAACTGGAGAGCGATGAACAATTAAGTACTCAAGACCAAGGAACACCTAGCATGAGCTGATTTTTTTTTTTTAAGACAACTTAAGAAATCTGGAAATTAGTGCAGAATGGAAATTCAGGTAAAAGAGATCTTATCAGCCTGTGGTCTTAAAAGAAAACCCTAGGTCCAGCTGAATTCCCAGCTTTTTGGTGTGCCCCTAGTTGAGTAAGAAGAAGGTTCCTTCCAGCTAATGAAGCTCCAGGTCTGAACCTGAGCTGTCAAATGCCCGGCTCTTCTATGATAATAGTTGCTGCATTTGTAGGCAAGGGACAGAAAGTGATCCCTGAGTGTATCGATTTGTGATTCTACAAATAGACTGAAGCCTTCTTGAAGGGAGCCCACATCCGGAGCACAGTGCTCGCTTCTACAAGACAACTGCAGAAAATGGATCTCTGCCCTCAAAATCATGGTTCCAAAAGTGCTTTCTGCTGAATTATCCTATGGGAATTTTAAAGCTGAGTGCTTAAGTTAAATTCTCCCTGACGTTATTGTCAATTAACAACTTTCAAATCGGGGGAGCTTCCCAGATGGCTCAATGGTAAAGAATCCGCCTACCAAAAAGGAGACACGAGTTTGATCCCTGGGTCAGGAAGATCCCCTGGAGAAGGAAATGGCAACCCACTCCAGTATTTCTGCCTGAGAAACCCCATGGACAGAGGAGTCTGGCAGGCTATAGTCCATGGGGTCACAAAAGGATCAGATACAACTTAGCAGCTAAACAACAACATCAAAATGGAGGAGCATAAAAAGCTTGAAAGTAACCAAGCTCTATTAAACTTGGAGCAAATTAACCAGTTTCTCTAAGCTTCATTGTCCTCATCTATAAAATCTGGAGGAAAATAGCAACCATGTAGGATCCCTGAGAGGATTACAAAAGATAGTATATGTTAAGTGACAGCCAGTATTATTAAAGAATAAGGGGAACTGATATTAATAATGCAATTATCATTTGCCTGGTAGCACAAGTATTCCCATGATATTAAAATCATTCCTAAAATGTTCTGCAAACTTGTTACAATTATTACCTAACATTATCTAGATAAGCACAGAAGTTCTTTCCCTCCACTTCACTACTTTTATAAATGAGAAACAGATATCAAAGACTCATCTCAGCTTCCAGAGAATTAAGCGATGACCTAAATATCAGTCTGCAAGCAAAGATGAACAGAAGTAGAGAGGAAAGGGTTAAAAAAAGGCATCTGGGGTCACCTGAATAAGAAGGAAGTTCAAAAAGGAGGGGATATTAGGAATAGCTGATTCACTTTGCTGTACAGTAGAAATGAATACCGGAGAAGGCACTAGCAACCCACTCCAGTGTTCTTGCCTGGAAAATCCCATGGACGGAGGAGCCTGGTGGGCTGCCGTCTATGGGGGTGCACAGAGTCGGACACGACTGAAGCAACTTAGCAACAGCAGAAACTAATACAACGTTGCAAAGCAACCATGCTCCAGAAAAATCAATTTTTTTAAATAGGCACCTGGGATCATCAGAGAGCAGGTCCCATTCATTTCTTAAATGCTCTCATTGTCTAATCTCCCTTACATCCATTTCGGGTTCCTTCTAAGAGTGTGGCAACAGAAGAGGCAAAACCGAAAGGAGACACCTAGTGGCCAAATGAACTTCCATTCAGACTAAACAGCAAATAATATCAAACAACTGTATAATCCAAGAAAATCTCCTTTTTAGCATGTGCTACGTCAATTAAAAGCGAGACAGAGAGACACACTAAGTATGAAAGAAACATAATGCGTTACATATTAAACGAAGCTGCATTTTAACTGCTATCTCAGCCTAACTAGAATTCACTGCTTTTACAGATTGGGAAGGTTGAGGAAGGAAGACAGGTTTCTGGAGTTATACACACACGTGCATGTGTGCATGCTAAGTCACTTCAGTTGTGTCCGACTCTTTGAAACCCTATGGACTGTAGCCTCCCAGGCTCCTCTGTCCATAGGATTCTCCAGGCAAGAATACTGGAGCGGGTTGCCATGCCCTCCTCCAGCGGATCTTCCCGACCCAAGGATCGAACCCACATCTCTTGGGTCTCCTGCAATGGCAGGCAGGTTCTTTACCACTAGCACCATCTGGGAAGCTCTGGAGTTATACACACCTGGGTTCAAATTGCAGCTCTGCCAAGTGCTCGTTGACTGAACAATACTTTCTAACCTCTTCCACATCATGAAACATGTAGAAAATTATAAAATTTGCAGACTACATTGGAGTAATCAGAAGAGGTGCTGGGGCCAGAGTTCAAACTCTCTACTAACCCACTCCAAGGACTAAGGGAACCATTCTCTCCACAACCAAGAACCCATTCCAGGCACACCAGTGGGATATGTTCCTGAAACAATTTACTTAATATTATTCGGCCTTAGTTTCCTCATCTATTTTTACAAATAATACCCATTTATTTTTACAAATAATACCCATTTTATGAAGATTAAGTGAGATAATATGTATGAATATATATTCACACACAAGGGCTTCCCTTGGGGCTCAACTAGATAAAGAATCCGCCTGCAATGTGGGAGACCTGGGTTTAATCCCTGGGTTGGGAAGATCCCCTGGGGAAGGGAATGGCTACCCACTCCAGTATTCGGGCCTGGAGAATTCCATGGACTGTACGATCCATGGGGTCACAAAGAGTCGGACACGACTGAGTGACTTTCACGTCACTTCATATTCATAGAATGCACATTGCTATTGCTATTGCTAAGTCACTTCAGTCGTGTCCGACTCTGTGCGACCCCATAGACGGCAGCCCACCAGGCTCCCCCAGGCAAGAACACTGGAGTGGGTTGCCATTTCCTTCTCCAATGCACGAAAGCGAAAGGTGAAAGTGAAGTAGCTCAGTCATGTCCGACTTAGCGACCCCATGGACTGCAGCCCACCAGGCTCCTCCATCCCTGGGATTTTCCAGGCAGGAGTACTGGAGTGGGGTGCTAGTGCATATATAAAGTACTCAAAAATGTTTGTTTTCTTCTTTTACACTATTTTTTCTTAATAGAACTGCACAAAGATCCTGTTATATCCACAAACTTCAAAACTATACTATATAATTGATAAGGAGTAACAAAAAACATAGCTAGTGTTTGAATGTATATTATAAATCAGACAAAGGCTAGGTTGTTATTTCACTGAACTCTTCAAACTACTTTACAAAGCCAGTGTAGTAGATATCTGGGCTTTCCTGGTGGCTCAGTGATAAAGAATCCACCAACCAATACAGGAGACACAGAAGACTTGGGTTCCGTCCCTGGGTCGGGAAGACCCCCTGGAGAAGGAAATGGAAACCCACTCCAGTATTCTTGCCTAGGAAATCCCACAGACAGAGAAGCCTGGTGGTCTACAGTCCATGGGTTCGCAAAGAGTTGGACACAACTTAGGACTAAAGAACAACAACATAGATACCATCTTTTGCCCACCTAGTACTTATTCTGACAATTTTTCTTACTAACAAAATCCTGATTTTGATGTAGGCAACAATGGGCACATCCAAAAAATTCGCTATCCCAGACTTCCTCACAGCTGGAGAAGCCATGGGGCACTGTCTCAGTTAATGAAATTGAACTGCAAGTTTACTATCGTGCCAATGGCCACAAGAGTGACCTTGAAAACAGAGCCCCTCCAACTCGAGTCAAATCTGAAAATAACTGGAGCCCCAGCCAGCATCTTGAGTCCCACATTATGAGAGACCCTGAGCCCAGGGTACCCTGCTAAGATGTGTCTGGATTCCTGATCCATAGAAATATAACTGTAAGAGAATAAATATTTGTTGCTTTAAGACATTACACTTTGCGGTAATCTGTTATACAGCAATGACAGAATCTATTCACCCTCTTTCAATGAGATGATATGCTTAGAATGGCAGAACAGGCTGCTAAGAGATGCTGGGTGCTCATGACTTTCAAAGGCTGGTCCACCACCACCTATCTCATAATTGAGAGGGGAAAAAAAAAAACTTTTATTTCATTGAACAATTAAAATAAATCTTCACTGACACATTAAGTACTATTATTATTATTTTTTTTTTTATTCCCAGGTAACACCTAATGGCTTACATAATACAAACACAAACTAGAAAGCAGTGGTTCTCAGATTTTAATTCAATGGAATAAAAACAAAAAAGGAACTCAACAGAAGTTACTGGTCAATATAATATGCTGTCAAAGGGTAGATTACAAAAGCACACAGAATGGCTGCATTGTTTAAAAACTACACACACACAAATATTCACACAAAGGCACGGGAAAAAAGTCTTGAAGGTCAGAGATCATAGGTCAGCAAATATTTTTTTGTAAAGGACCAGACAGTAAATACTTCAGGCTGTGGAGGCTGCCAGTTTGTCACAACAGCTCAACTCTCAACTCTGCCGTCACCTGAGAGAAGGCACAGAAAATATGAGCATGAATGAGCACAGCTGTGTTCCCAGAAGGCTTTTTTGTTTCTTTCATTTTTTGGCCAAGCTCCCATGGCACGTGGGATTTTAGTTCCTTGAACAAGGATCAAACATGCACCCTCTGCATTGGACACGCAGGGAAGCTCAGAAGGCTTTATTTACGGAAACTAAATTTTAAATTTCACATGATTTTCACATGTAATGAAATATTATGCTTCTTTTCATTTTCTCCCCAATCATTTGAAAATGTGAATTCCATTCTTAGCTCACGGGCGGTACAGAAATGTGATGAGCCAGATCTGGTCCACAGGCCATAGGTGACTCACCCGTTACAGTCTACAACAGTCACAGCGAATATGCTTGTCTGGGGAGGAAGACTAAGGAAGACTTGTACTTTCTGCTTGAAACTTTCAGCATTGTCTGAATATGCCATCATTTTTTTCTAATACTTTTCTTTAAAAGATTTTTTTTGATGTGGACGATTTTTAAAGTCTTTACTGAGTTTGTTACAATATTGCTTCTATTTCATGTTTTGGTTTTTTGGCCTTGAGGCTTGTGGGATCTTAGCTTCTCAATCAGGAATCAAACCCGCAGCCCCTGCCGTGGAAGGTGAAGTCTTAACCACTGGACCACCAGGAAGTCCCTACCATCATTTTTATAATTAGAATATGCAGCGAAATTTTGTTTATGTGAGGTGAGAGGAAGGGAAAAAAAGTTTCTTGGGTCATACAGGGACTTGGGAAATGCACTGAAAAAGTCTATTGACCTGGGTATCACCAGATGAGCAATAAAAACTGTTAACTAAGCCAGAGATAACGTTTTCAGTGGCCCTAATGATTCTCCAAAGTGGACAGAAAGTATCTGTCATACAAAGAAGTGATATGAAATGGAGAGTTGAGGCAGACTGGGGAACCGAGCATGATATGTGCCCATAAAAAATAAAACTCTGCACACTGACCAGAAACACAGAAAAGCCTGAAAACACAACACAAAGCACTTCTTTAAGCCCATATGTATGTTAGAAGCTTCACACCTTCAGAAAATAACCACTGAGCAGAAGCATAACACGGAAACATAATTTATGATAAAAATTCTCCTTTGTAACTTTGGTCAGATTGTATGTAAAATTCTTTAGGATCACAAAACCGATGTCACTGATGATATCTAGTCACTATGTCCAGCTCATAAAAAAAAAGATACACTCTATGCCAATCCAGGTAACTACATGTGTAACACTCAGCTTTATAGGCATTATGTCATAAAGCCATTCTAGCTGTCATCATTCCTGTAGAAAAACACTAAGACAGGGAAAACACAAGTTCTGGTGCTTCTTGTTAACATTTACCAAATGATCCTAGGGGTTAGAGATGACACTGCTAAATATTCATGTCAGAACACAAGGCCGGCGGCTCCCTCTAATTTTGAAAAGGCACCATATAAAGTATGGAAGAAAGTCAACATAATTACCTTACTTCTTCAAAGCAGATGACTTTTATTTGCTTTCTGGTCTTTCTATGCTTGTCCCTTCTGTACATCAAGGATGGCTCCCCCAGAGATCAAACTTTGTATTTCTCCCTCTTTTCTAATATAGAAAAGGTATTTTTAACCACATGTAAATTTTTTCAAGACAACTGTTAGAAACACTAACTTGCATTGTTATACTGCAGAAACCAATACAACATTGTAAAACAATTTTTCTTCAATTAAAAATAAATTGAAAAAAAAAAGAAGCACTAAGTAATAGGCATGAATAAGAGCTGTCACCTTATAGACTTTAAAATGGTGAATTTTATGTCATGTAAATTACACCTCAATTTTTTTTAACACAGGCAAAAAAATACAACCATAGTGATAAAAAAAGAGAGAGAGAGAGAAAGAGAGAGGGGATGGGAAATAGGACCCCCAACAGAAGTAGCTAATTCAAAAACTTCTAAATTTCTTTTGGATGATTAGATGTTTTGAACTATCCATGTCTCTTCCTCCCTTCTATTCACACACAAAGTAGGCATCTCATTTCATCTGTCCTTTGACTTGCAGTTTTCACCTATAAAATAACAGCAAGAATATTTTTCTTTGGCTAACTCACAGGATTATGGGAATTAAATTGAAAGAGATAAAAAATTGACAGTAGGGCTTCCCTAATGGCTCAGACAGTGAAGAATCTGCCTACAATGCAGGAGACTTGGGTTCAAACCCTGGATCAGGAAGATCCCCTGGAGGAGGAAATAGCAATCCACTTCAGTACTCTTGCCTGGAGAATCCTAAGGACAGAGAAGCCTGACGGGCTACAGTCCATGGGGTCGCAAACAGTCAGACACCACTGAGCGACTAACATACACACACACAAGTGTTGGCAAGGGTGCAAAGAAATTAGAACCTTTTTTACATTGCTGTGGGGATGTAATATGGTACAGTTGCTTTGGAAACCAGTGTAGCAGTTCTTCAAAAGTTTAAACATAGAATTACCATATAACTCAGTAATTCCACTCCTGGTATATACCCAAAAGCAATGAAAACACATCTATACAAAATCGTGTTCACAAGTGTTTATAGCAGCATTATTCATAATAGCCAAAAAGTTAAAACAACAAATGTCTGTCAAGTGATGGATGGGTAAATAAAATGTGCTTTATCCATAAATGGAACATTATTCAGCCATTAAAAAAAAATGAAGTATTCACACATTCTACACCATGGACAAATGACGAAAACATACAGATTATGTTAAGTTAAAGCCACTAGTCACAAGAAACCATGTATTTTATGATTCCACTTATATGCAATGTCTCTAATAGGCAAATCTATAAACAGAGAAAATAGATTTCCGTGTGGCTCAGTGTTAAAGAATCTGCCTGCCAATGCAGGAGATGCTAGAGATGCAGTTTCGATCCCTGGGTCGGGAAGATTCCCAGGAGGAGAAAATAGCAACCCAACAGGCTGCAGTCCATGGAATTACTAGAGTCAGACATGACTGAATGGGGAATGACAACTCATGGGTACAGGGTTCATTTTAGAGGTGACAAAAATGTTCTAAAGTTCGATTTCAGTGGCGATAGTTCCAAGATCTTGTGAACAGGCAAAAAAGAAAAAAAAAACATAAACACTGCATTGTATACTTTAAATGGGCAAACTGCACATATGCAAATTATATTTCAACAAAGTTCTTTTTCTTTGAAAAGAACAGTCATCTCTAAGTGGGCAGCTGGGGAGGAATAAAGGGAAGAGATGTTATTTTCCATCATAATCCCTGTTGTTGTTGTTTATTCACTAAATCATGTCCAACTCTTGGCCACCCCATGGACTATAGCCCACCAGGATTCTCTGTCCATAGAATTTCCCAGGCAAGAATACTAGAGTGGGTTGCCATTTCCTCCTGCAGGAGATATTCCCGACCTAGGGATCATGTGTTGGCAGGCAGATTCTCTACCACTGAGCTACCAGAGAAGCCCCATAATCCCGCTGCACAATGTGATTATATTTTACATATGAATATTATTAATATGATGAAAAAGTAAAAATAATTATTGGAAAAAGTACATGCAAAATAGTACAGATATCATCGAGGACACACATTCTTTGCTCATAAAGTCAAACTAAGAGAAACAACACTCTGCCCTAGAAAGTACCACACAGGTAAAATCAGGGTTTTCCTGGTGGCTCTGAAGGTAAAGAGCCTCCTCGCCTGCAAGGGAGACCTGGGTTCAATCTCTGGGTCAGGAAGATCCCCTGGAGGAGGACATGTCAACTCACTCCAGTATTTTTGCCTGGAGAATCCCCAAGAACAGAGGAGCCTGGGGATTGCTGTTAGGTAAGAAGGAGCACTCTCACGCACATGTGGTGTGTGTGCACGTGTGTGTGTACACATGACTTTCTTTCACACAGAGAAACAAGTAAAATACACCCATTGTACAAAATGAAAAATATATTCTCAGGACATCGTATCAACCCTTCTGTAAGTATTAGTATAGCCCTCCTATTGGCAAAAACTGCACTGGGCTATGTGTTGTAGCAACACATGCAGACGAGGTCCTGGCTCTCCATCAAAGAGCCACCGACAACACCAGTACAACAGTGAAGTCCTAAGTGATCAGAAACTGAACTAAACATAAGTGGGCACAGTGGAAGGAAGGATTTGCAGAGGCAGAAACTTTCGAAGTAAATCTTGAGAAGATGCACGATTCTCCCTGAGATGAACTCCAAGGAAGGAAGACAGCGGGTAGCAGGGATGAACAAAATACAGAGTAAACAGATACGCCTGGAAGCGGGGAGGCGGAGAGGGCTAGAGCCAGGAGGGGAAGGTTAAGTTAGATAGTGGTCTGGAAATACGCATGCGTGCATCTGTGGCACTTGGACTTTATCCTACCGTCAACACCAGTGCATTTAACTAAGAGCTACAGTGAATTAAGACCACAGCCAAACAGTGAGAAAACCCATTCTGTTAGATAAGTAAGAGATAGATTGGCAAGGACAGAGGATGCATGTGGAAAAGAAGGAAAGGAGAGTGGCCAAAAAAAAAACCAGCTCAGAAGCTGTTACAAATTTCTTTTGTTTAGTCACTAAGTCATGTCTGACTCTTTGTGACCCCATGGACGGCAGCACACCAGGCTTCCCTGTCCTTCACTATCTCCCGGAGTTGGCGCAAAGTCATGTCCACTGAGTCGATGATGCCATCCAACCATGTCATCATTTTGAGATCATTTACACTAGAGCAGAGTCAGAAGGAATGAGCAGGGGTCAGATTTTAGAGCTGCTGATAAACTGAAAAGACAGTCACAGGCTGAAGATAGATGGGGAGGGAAAGGAATGGTAACCCAAGACTTTTGGAAAGAAAGCAATACTAACTTGGGTAAGGGCAGAAATTACTAATTGCCACTAAGCCAGGAGTTTGACCTGGTTTTATCCAATAGACCAGAGTACTGAAAGAGTGCAGTTGACTTTTCTCAGCACAATGTACAGCATGGATTCAGGGGCCAGCCAGCCTGTGTTCAAATCCAGCTCTACCAGTACAAGCTGGAGATCTTCAAGCACACGATTTAATTTCTCTATCCCCAGTTTCATCTGTAAAACAGTGGTAATTAAAAGGCCTATTTCATAGGGATACCATGAGTATTAAGGGAGATAAAGTGATTAGAAAAGTGTCTTGCAAATATTAAGTGCACTAACAGTACTTGCTATTTCTACTGTTTATGGCATCTGCATAGCGACATATCAACTCCATTTTATACAATAGGCAACTGAGGCTTAGAGAAACCCAGGTTCTTACACAGCTAGTTGAAGGCAAAATCCTTTATCTGTCTGGCTTCAAAGGCAATATATTTCCACTGTGCTATGCTACCTCCAGAGCTGCTGATACAATCGCCACTACATCCATAGGAAGAGCTGACTTGCTTGTGCCTTGATTTCCAGGAGAACCTAAGTAAAAAGGGTGGTCAATTCATCTGTTTCTGAGAAGAACTGGCTCCTGCATCTCAGGACTCGGGTGAGGCTGTCACCTCCTCCAAGAGACCCTTCCCTGACCCCTGAGTCTGTCCACTGATGCCTGCTCAGTGCAGAGGAAATGGTGCTGTCCCCCATTCTGAGCACTAATGCCACTGTGCTGAAACTACTCCCTAATCTCTCTATCCTACTGGTCTACCAACCTTGTGAGTTTGGGGACTGTCCATCTTATTCACTACAAGATCCTCAGCTTTGACCAACAACTCACAACAGCTTAACTGAAAGTGCCAGTTAAACTTGCTACATGATTGGTACCAATTTCCAATCCCAGTTTTATATGTATTTGTCCCAAAAGGTTATATCATACACATATATATTATTTTGTATACATACAGAAACTAAGGCTACACTGCTTGGTCATTCCAGAATAAAAGATAGAAATCTCTTTCCCACTCATATGTTAATTGAGTGTGGCAGAAACCACGCCTGCTTACTCATCAGCTCTTCCTTCTCTTTGACCTCAACAAAGGAGCAATGAGCACAACTCCACAGAATGGACTGTGAGTGTTCCAGCCCATGGATGGCATCTTAGTCAGCACGGGCAGTCAGAACAGAAGACCACAGACTGGGTGGCTTAGCCGAATGTTATTGCTTAGCGTTCTGGAGGCTGGGAAGTCCAAGACAGAGGTGCTGACAAAGTAGGTTTAATTCTGAGACTTCTCTTGGCTTGTGGGCAGCCCCATCTCGCTATATGCTCATATGGCCTTTTCTCTGTGTGTGTACAGAGAAAGAGTGAGCTCTCTGGTATCACTTCTTATGAGGGCACTAATCCCACCATGAGGGCTATATCCTCATGACCTCATCTGACCCCAATTACCTTCCCAAAACCCCGTTTCCAAGTTCCATCACATTGGAGGTTAGGGTTTCAACAAATAAGTTTTGAGGGGACACAAACATTCACCCATAACACGTGGAAATATCATTCACTTCTGCTAGATCCTAGATTGCCCAGCCTCCCCTGCGACGGGAATGGTCATGCAGTCCAGCACTGGCCAAAAGGGCATAATGAGGAGTCTGCTAGCAGCTCTGTGGGAAAGATTTTCCACCAAATATAAAACCCCCCTTTATCTTCCCACCCTCTTCCAGCCTTGAACAGTTACATGAGGGCATGATGAATGGCGCTACTGCAACCATCTTGTGATCACAAGGTTAAGCCAACAGACCAAAAAGTCCCTGTGCTAAAGATGGAGAGCAGAAAATAGAAAGTACCAGCATCCTCGGTTATATTACTACGCCACTGCTCCAGAAGACCTCCCTTCTTTCAGACAGCTTATGATGTGTAACGAGTCCTGTTTAACACACTGTTAGATAGAAATTCTGTTACTTGAAGTCAAAGTTTTCAAATTCATACTAAATAGATGCACAAAACTTGTTAATGTACATCTCCTCGAATGTGATAATGACCACTCAAACTGAGTTGTATACATATGGGATTTGCCATCAAGTGAACACCAAGCTCATCTATTCTAGGGGGAAAGAACTGAAGTCTGGAAACATTTAAAAGCCCCAACGTCACCAGAGAATGTCTATTGCTCTCAAATTTTGTATGGAAGGTTCA
Source organism: Capricornis sumatraensis (assembly GCF_032405125.1). Classification (NCBI taxonomy): domain Eukaryota; kingdom Metazoa; phylum Chordata; class Mammalia; order Artiodactyla; family Bovidae; genus Capricornis; species Capricornis sumatraensis. The sequence goes on along the minus strand of NC_091088.1, from coordinate 27,846,843 downwards.
TAACATGCAGAACAGAACAGACAGGGCTACGATTACAAATAACTTCCTTTAAAAAAAATAAGAGATTCAATCTCTTATTCATAAGAAACCTAAATAAACAGAGCAGAAATCAAAAATCTGAAGTTGTGGTACTATTCAGTTTTTTTACCACTTACAAATGATGTTCAAAACTAAGGAGAAAGAAAAGGTCAGGCAGGGATCTTCATTGTTAGACTTGATCTGGTAATACCACTAACCACCCACCCCTCCCCCAAAAAACAGGCTTTTTTTAGCATTTTTCCATTCTGTACACTTTTTAAAAACTGTTTTGTCATGAGTTGACTCAAATTAGAAAAATAAACCAACTTCCAAAAATACCTTCAATGTGTGGAACCTGTGTGCTGCTTATTATTATTATAAGCCATAATATGTGGCTTAAGTACTCTTTGTTTCATTGCTGCTGCTGCTGCTGCTGTGCGCTTTCCAGCTTCTTTCTAGTCAGTTTTCCATGAATACAAAACTCTTTTGTGCTGGCTAAAGTAAGTTTCATTTTAAGATTTAAAGTTCTAGAGGAAATCCTTATACAACATCATTAGTGATACCTCAAGAGTGTTGCCATGGTAGACAGGAGACAAACCCAACCTTTTCCCAAGACACCTAGAAGTGTCACGTATCACTTCTGGTGTTACCTCCATATGATTCGTATTTCAAGATGACTGGTTAAACCACACCATGATTGTCTTTAAAAAAAAAAGCCTAAATTACATCAAACGTCTCAAAATAACTACAGCTTTTTCTAAAAGTTCTCAGATTCTGTCCTCAAATCCGTCAGTAAAATACATCTAACTAAGGAGAAAAATTCTCCTTCACTGAGGAGTGGTTAACTCTCTAGTTTTCCAAATGGGCATCTCCTCTAGGACTATAAATTCTACGGTAGCCCTGTATTAATTAAGTTCACCTGTAGAGAAGTTTCAGCCAAGCAATGTTGGTGCCATACAAATGAAGATTAAATCAAACTCTGAAAGATGAGCTCCCTCTAGGGTTTGAGTCTTAGGACTCTGCCAATGGGCTTCCCTGGTAGTTTAGACGGTAAAGAACCTGCCTGCAATGCGGGAGACCCAGGTTTGACCCCTGGGTAGGGAAGATCTCCTGGAGAAGGGAATGGTAACCCTTACTCCAGTATTCTTGCCTGGAGAATTCCATGGACAGAGGAGCCTGTCGGACTCCTCTACAGTCCATGGGGTTGCAAAGAGTCAGACACGACTGAGCAAATAACACACACACACACACACTCTCTGCCAACAGACTATTACAGGGTTGTGACTGGAGCGCCTCTGAGTCCTCATATCTCTCTTAAGAAGCCAGACTCCTTTCTTCCCTCGTTCATTCATTCCTTCCGCCATAACATTATTCCCTCTTCCCCTGGACCCAGCACATTTCATGGAAAGCCAAAAATGTCAAACATTTCCATGGATAAACAGAAATCTCCCAGCCTTTCTGCTTGTTTTAATGCTTGCTGTTGGTGTGAGAGGTGACAGCGTGCCTCAGGCACCTGTCTCTCCATCCAGGCCAGGCAGGTCACCCTCCTTTCATCAGAAAGGAGGGGAGGTCATCACGCTTTAGTGCATGTTGACACCACTGCTAATAAAAGCAAGATAAGAAGTCGATGCCCTTAAGGTGCCTTAACCGCTCCCTCACCTAAAACAAGAGATTTCAGTTTCTCCTCTGAAGTTGGAACCAGGAAGTGATCTGACACCACAGACATCTACCAGGTAATCCAAAAGAAAGCTGTGACGCGCAGGAGAGACCTTAACTCAGAAGGTTATTCCTCTTTCCTTTGGGCAAGTAAGATGGTTCCTTTAAGAAAGCAAAAGTGAATCAGGATACTGGCTTCTCAAACAAAAATGCAGAGGCAAGACTCAGATCCATTTTGAATCACTCATCTGAAAATAGTACTAGTGAACTTAGCTGCTAATTCATAGCTTTCCAATTTTTGTTAACGTTTTGAACCATTAATTCGAAAGAAATCTTCTCCAAAAGTATAAACATTAAAAAAATACATAAAAAGAAGCCAAGCCATTCGCAGGCCTCCACCTCCTGGAGCAGAGTCCTAGAAGTGCCCAGGACACAGGTCGCAAATCATGCACCAGAGACCACGTTTCACTCACTTCAGCTGTGTCCGACTTTTTGCGGACTATGGACTATAGCCCACCAGGCTCCTCTGTCCACAGTATTCTCCAGGTGAGAATACTGGAGTGGGTTGCCATTTCCTCCTCCAGAGGATCTTCACGACCCAGGGATCGAACCCGTGCCTCTTGCACCTCCTACATCAGCAGGTGGGTTCTTTCCCACTAGCACCACCTGGGAAGACCACATACCATTTGAGACTTGTGGTTTGTTTGTTTCATTCCCTCTCTTCTTTTGTCTTATTAGCCATACTGAACACTCCCCTTGTTGTTCAGTCACTAAGTCATGTCTGACTCTCTGCAGTCCCAAGGACTACAGCCGGCCAGGCTCCTCAGTCCTCCTCTATTTCCTAGTTTGCTCAAATTCATGTCCATTGAGTTGGTGATGCTATCTAGCCTTCTCATCCTTTGTCGCCCCCTGCTCCTAATCTAAGAAACACACTAGCACAAAGAAGATATTCAATACTTTTTACAGCCTATCTTGACAATGATTTATACACCTTTTCCAGAAGGTAATTTGGTAATATGCATCTAAAAAATAATACAATCTCTTGACCTAATTGTTCACAGTTTCTAGAAATGTGTTCATGAAATAAATAAATAAATAAATAATGCATCTAAAGACATCTGAACAAACACAGCATTATTTAAGTTAATAAAAGTAAATGAAATAAGCTAAATGGTCAACAATAAGGAACTGCTTAACTAATTATTACAGACATATGAAGGGTCTACCATGCTTTGGCATTAAAATGCTCCTAATATAATTTTTTTTTAATGCATGACAACTCTTTACAGTGTCAGCTGGAAAATGTAAAGACACATGGATGGATTAGATATATTATAAAGTTTACTTATTGACTGAACTAGATACTAAATTTAGTGCTATCTTCCTTGGCCAAAAATACATAGCATGCTGGATTATTTTAAAAGGCAACATAAAAGTTTATCTGGAGCTAGTTTACTCACTGACACTATATCCTAGTAGCATTATAATTATTCAGAAATTAACATAATATACTGTTTCCTAATGTGTTCACACGCCATCCTCAGTGTCCTTTAATATGATGTTGGTTATCTGAGGCAGGCCTAAGGGAAGAAATCCCACTAACAGTAGTGGCAGTAGTGGAATATTTTGACCTAAGGTGTCTTCAAAAGGCATATATCCACTCTGATCATATTTAAACTCCACGATAAATCTGTTCGTAAACAATTCTGTACATTACGCCACAACAGATGACAAGTTTACAGAGAGTTTGTTTTGTTCCAGATACTAAGTCAGATACTGAAAATACAAGAGCTGAATAAAAACACAGTCCTTGCCTTTGAGGAGCTCAATGAACTAGTCATGTAAATGGACAAACAGGTACCAGTGAGGTTAAAGGTAAGAAGCAGATGAAACACTAAGGGCAGCAGAATCAGATAAGTCTCAGAAGAGGTGGCACTGAAGGCCACTGGTGACAGAAATCTCATTTTCTCATTCTTAGTGCCAGTGAGGTGGGAGAAGAGTCCAGAGAGGAAAAAGTCATGTGTCAAGGCACAGAAGCCAAGTATGTTCAGGACTGCTTCGCTTTCTTATAGGAGGGTACCAGGTGTGAAGCTGCAGGGGGAGAGGGGAGAGGCCAGGGGTCAAGCCCAGATAATGAAGGAGACCGAAACAACAGAAACCTCATATGGCAAGCCCAAGGGCCTGAATTTCTAACATGCAGCCAGTGGCAATCTCTGAGAAATGGCAAATAGTGGACCGCTACGGCCACTTTACACGTCTAAAGCTGGCGAGAGAGACAGACCACAGGCTAGGAGCCTAAGGAATTTTTTTTTTTAATGGCATGAACACAGGAGTGACATGAAGATGAAGAGAGGAGACAGAGAGTGTGACGGAGAGAGAGAGGGATGGAAGGAAGGAAGACGTGAGCACAGAGGTCAGAACATGGTGACCAGCTGGCTGAGGAGCAGGAGAAAGAAGTGTGATCCCCTTTCATATGGAAGCCCTTCTCCCATCCTCCCAGGGCCTTCTCTCTCCCCTGGTCAGGTCTCTGCTCAAAGAATCCTCCACTGAGAGCTCTTTCCTGACAACACAAGCAATCCTTGATCCTCTCACCCTGCTTTATTTTTCTCCACAGCCGTTAGAACTATGAAAGTTAATAATTACTTGTTGGCTTGTTTATCAGCTGTCTCTACCTGCAGAATCTGAGCTCCATGAAGGCAGGCACCATCAGTCTGTTAGTTCATGGCTGGATTCCAGAACTCAGAATACAGCCCAGCACACAGTGAGAGCTCAGAGAATATTGGGTTGTCCAAAAAGTTCATCAGGATTTTTCCATAACGGCTTATAGAAAAGCCTGAATGAACTTTTTGGACAACCCAATATTTGTGGAGTGAGCAAACGAGGGAGAAGGCAGGCAGGTCACTCAGATTTGTGGTGTGAGTGCTTGACTAAAATGTGATGATATTATGAACTAAAATCAGTAACGTTGGGGGGGGGGCAGATGAAACACAGAGAGTCTTGAGTTCTAGAGTATGCTAACTACCCAAGCATTGCCTTAGGACTATATCATAAATCTCTCCTGCTAAGAAAAAGACAAAAAAGAAATCAGGAAGTACCTACAGGGGTCCCAGAGGTGCGCACAAAAGCAAGTACTTTTCAGAACAAAGTTGAGACAGTTGAACTGAGGTAGATAAACCTAGAGCCTGTTTTACAGGGTGAAGTCAGAAAGAGAAAAACAAACATCATATATTAACACATACATACAGAATCTAGAAAAATGATACCAATGAACCTATTTGCAGGGCAGGAATAGAGACACAGACATACAGAACAGATTTGTGGACTTGCGGGGGAAGGAGAAAGTGGGACGAACTGAGAGAGTGGCCCTTAAACATACGCATTACCACGCATGAGACAAATAGCTAGTGGGAAGCTGCTATATAACACCGGGAGCCCAGCCTGGTGCCCGGTGACGACCTAGATGGGTGAGATGGGGGTTGGGAGGGGATATATGTATACGTAAGGCTGATTCACAATGTTGTAAGGCAAGAAACCAACATAACATTGTAAAGCAATTATCCTTCAATTAAAAATAATTTTTAAAAAAACTTTTCAAACAAAAGCTCCTGTCATCCTCACTGACATTAGTACCCCTATTTCTGCAAATAAAGAACCCGAGAATAAAGGGTTAACTGACTTATCCAAGATGACACAGTTGAATGTGGCAGAAGCAAAACCAGAATTTGCAACCATTTACTACACAAAGCTAGAAGCAGATCAAGTTTGATTTCCAGCATTTTTCATATACGTTAACAATATTGGAGGCTGCCCCTCATCCTTCTCCACCTCAGGATGCTTTTTAATTCAGTCTCAGATGAATTTCTTCAGTCTCAGAAGAAAAGATGGCTTTCACCACCATATTTTTCTCTAAGAAACACCTTGCCTAACACTGACCTCTGAAGTTTCTAAGACTTGGTCACAGCCAATGAAACTCTTATCTTTGAACTCCTTTACTATGAGAAGAAGAAAAAAAAAGTCTTATCATCCCTTTGTAAATTATTTTAAAGTTCAATCCCTGCTTTACAAATCACACAAACTGACCTTGCCTCCCTTTGCAAAATTACATAAATACTAAAGTAAACGTTTCATCCTGTCAGTGAACCCCAGGTATCACTGGGAGAGCATCAAGTCCCTTAAGCAAAATGGCCAAAAGCTGACAAAATATGCAAGACAAGTCCGAGAGCTTAACTGGCAGAGCTGCTCAGGTTCATGTTGTGCTGTTTGAAACTCAGACCACAGGAGACAACGGTTCACTTTTTTTCACCGTGGCAACAGATTCAACCTCTTGGCCCTGTGAAAGTCATCTGAATATATTTAACCAAAAGAAAAATGAAAAGAGAGAAAGAGAGAGAGAGAGAAGAAGAGGGGAGAAACTTCCGGATGGAAGATATATTCAGCCCTCCGATTTTATATGCACATTTGATCATGCTGTTGACAGCCTTGGAAGTTAAGTAATATGGACTGCTGCACAGAGGTTTCAAACCTTGATGGAAACCAATGGCAGGCTCCTTTTGACAGTCAAATAATGACAAGCACGTTGCAGGCCAATGCCCGTCATTCACCAACATCTCCAACCTGCTCCAACCACTGCACAGCGACTAAGTGGAGGGTCAGAGGTTAAGCTCCAAGAAGCCAGCAATGAAGGGCAACTGTCATGCACCACTGCCTGTGGTGAAGCGGCCAGGAGTGGCTGTCTCTTCCACAACATGCAAAACGGTCTCATTCTGTCCAGGCAGAGACACATCTGAAGGTCCTAAATGAGACCATTGCCAATTCATGAAGCTCCAAACTGACAGCATGCCATTCAAGCTGTCTCCGATTTGACTCTTTTTTTCCCCCTATTTCAAATCACAAATCCATGCAAAGTACACAGTTAAGCAGAACTCTTCAGCCATGGTTTTAAGCACCACTAGCCTTTTAGACACCAACGTAGTCTCAGACACATACACCTTCTCAGAGCCTAAAGAAGAGAAAGAAAATGCAAAATTAATGTATTCTTCTTCAGGGAGTTTCTAAAAAAGCATATCATTCAAAACGGCACAGAAGAACCCAGGCGCCAGTTTTCTAGCAAAGTTCCTAAGCATCAAAAGAAAAGAATCTTGAAAATGAATTATGTCACCTTAATATCGCATTACTATGAGAGCATAAGAATGTAATATATGGAGAGAACTTTATTTAATGAAAGCAATATAATTTTAAGTATATAGTAACTTATAAATATTTTTTATAATATTTTTTGCACTGGTTCCAAAAATATAGTTCACAAATGATTCAAAGTTTAGCACACAATACAAATACATCCTTCTACCATACTGGGATTTAATGCTTTTTTACACAGTGGAATTACATGACCCCACTCAGATATGTGTGTTAACATATTAACAGAGAGATTTCTTCTTTATTTTTATTGAGCAAAAAGAAATGTCTCATCTTATTCAGAAGCTATATGACTGTCACTGAAAGTGACTGGCTAGGATCAAGAATTAATTTAAACAACTCTTCTTACACCCTTTTCACCATCAATGAGATTTCTATCCACAAATAAAGCCATAAGTGGCCCTCAAAAGAGAAAGCCTTAGAGGTATGAACGTGAAAATGAACTTTATTTGAAGGTGTTGGTCTTCATCAACTGAAGCACTAACTAGTCAGTCTTTAAGCTTTGATCACTATCACCTAACTCTTCCTTAATGAAGTCTAAGGAGAGAAGATAACCTATCAACTCTAAAGAACAAAGCTTACAAACACACACAATTACTAAAGCTTTTACAGTCAGAGGTCAACTAACTGCCCTTTGCTCTAGCAACAAGAACATAGCTAGTCTCTAATACAGAGAGGCAGATAGCCAAACAAGAGTTACTTTAAGCATGCATGAATGTGTAATGTACCAACCTTCTACTCCCAGGCAAAACCAGAAATAATGGTGTATAAACTTAGATTACTATTTGTAGCTCTGATCAAGAAAAATACTTCAAGCCACAAGTACTTATTGTTCAAAATAAAGAAACCAAGCAAGCATTCTGTAATACAAGAGAAATGATTAAGAATTTGAATATGAGATAACTTCTCTTTCCTGAGGGATAAAAATCTAGGGGGAAAAAAATCTCTTAGTTCGTATTCAGGCAAGTATGGTACACAAAAATCACCAGAGCTGAATTCCAAGACAGGAATTTCTTCCCCACATCCCTTTATTTTAAACCTGGGTTGCAAACCCCCAAGTTTAATGTGAACTGACACGGGACAAATAAAAGGAAATACTTCGTTAGGAATTACAGAGTCAACTGATGGCACTCATATTCTTAACGGATGATACAGAACAAAATTTTAGATGGTTTCAAAAACAGATTAGCTGCTTAATCAGTCACAGATTCACAATGGGTAACAAAGTTAAACTAAGAATTTAGGAGAGTCAGATCCTTGGGCAGATCCCAAGGATAAAAAAATTCACTTGGATCAGTCCAATGCTCCAATTTTTAAAATACAGGCAAAGTCAATATTACAGGAAAATGAAAGTGTGATGCCTGAATCTGTCATTGACAAGCACAGATTAAAAGGACAAGGCTAACTTCCCTCCTCAAGCCTTCTTCCTCTGTGATGTTGCATGGAGGGTCCCCACATTCATGTAGATGCCATACAGAACATCAACCTGTGGTCCTAATATCCATCATTTATTTTCCCCTTCAAATATCTTATGGGGGCAGGGTTGTCCTTTGATGGACAAAGGAATGCATCAAAATGGCATTTTCTTGGAAAGAAACGCATTTGATTCATATCCTCAAAAGATCAGGATGACAACTGCTCTGTTTCACTTTCCCCATTCACTCCCTATAATCCTCCCGTACCTTTCCACATATCCCAAAGTTCAATGTCAAAAAGGTTCTTTCATATATACACATAAGATTCAGCAAGATTCAAAAAAAAAAACTGAATTAAATAACAAGGTTCTACTAGATAGTACAGGGAACTACACTCAATATCCTGGGATTAAACCATAATGCAAAATATAAAAAGATGCATGTGTATGCACGTCACTTTGCTATGCAGCAGAAATTAACACACTGTAAATCAACTATACTTCATTTTTTTTTTTTAAATTGCTTAATGTGGCTGGATTCAGCAACATTCACAGCAGTCAAATTAGTGACTCCCGCTATTTCAAGGTTCCACAGATCAGGGAAAGTGAGCACAACACCCACAGGAAGGATGAAGGCTGAATAATGTGGACTCAACAGTGCCCTGGTATTTGTTCCAGGTGCTGAGAGAAGCCCAGAGTCCCGTCAGACCTGACCAGCGTTACTCTCCCTCCTCTACCATGTGCCTTTTTTGTTAGATCCTCAGCGATGCAGCTTCCCCAGTGGCTCAGATGGTAAAGAATCTGCCAGCAATGCAGGAGACTCGGGTTCAATTCCTGGGTTAGGGAAGATCCCCTGGAGAAGGGAATGGCTACCCACTCTAGTATTCTTGCCTGGAAATTTCCACGGACAGAGGAGTCTGGTGGGCTACAGTCCATGGGCTGGGCAAAGAGTCGGACACAACCCTTTCACTTTTCAGTGATACAGTGAAACGGCATTTAATTTTATCTTTCTTTTGTAAATGAAAGCAAAAAGCTGTAAGCTTAAACCTCAAATGATTATGGAAATATTGCTACATGCTGGGAATGCGGGGGGGTGGGGGTGGGGAGGGGAGCATTAAACTAAATTTAAACTAAATGGAGGAACTGCTTTCTCCATGTCTGATTCCATGTGAAATGCTCACTGAAAGCCTAGTGGTGGTTTAGTCACCAAGTTGGGTCAAACTCTTGTGACCCCATGGACTGTCGGGCTCCTCTACCCATGGGATTTTCCAGGCAAGAATACTGGAGTGGGTTGTCATTTCCTTCACTAGGAGATCTTCCCGACCCAGGGATTGAACACTGGTCTCCTGCACTGCAGGCAGATTCTTTACTTACTGAGCTACCGGGGAAGCCTAAGCCCTTTGAGATCCTTGGTTTAGAAGATGAGTGAACCCAACCTGGGACCCTGCTTTCCTCCTTTTGACAGAACAAAAGCCAGACACACTCACTTGACCATATTCATTGTACACTGAACTGTACTGTGCAAAGAGTATCAGTTGCCTCTGGGTCATGAAATAGTACTAAAAACTTTATAATCATTCATTGATTTAGTTTTCAGCATACTATATCATTTGAATCCAATGGGAGCATAAAGAGCTATTTGTGAGGTCAACCACGGTACAGACAGATGCTGACATGCTATTGATGGCAAGGTGGAAAGAAATTGCTAAATACAGCAGATCAATACCTCGTTTCACTGTTACAGCCTTCTGCCGACATAAAATATATATCTTTACAGCTACAAAAATAATAATAATGAAAGTGGGAGATAAATGTTTCCCTCAAGGTAAACTATTTGATTAGCTAAGGGCAAAGGTGACACCAGCAGTTACACTAAAGTAACTTTATAGTCTTAAATAAAAACTGGAGGAAGAGCAGCAGATGAAGTGGCAAAATGAACCAGGACACATAGGTGGTTCAGATATAACTCCTTCAAAAAACACCCGCAGTGATAGGTAAAGGGCCACCAAAATCTACGGTTTTCTTATGGTCCACAAATAGAATTTCCTGAGATCTACTCTATCGTACGGGGATTCAGGTTTGTTTTCTTTGTTAATTTATTTTTAATTAAAGTTGATTTACAATGTTGTATTAATTTCTGCCGTACAGCAAGGTGATTCAGTTATATACACATATACATGTATTTTTAAAATATATTTTTACATTATGGTTTATCACAGGATACTGATAAATCCCTGCATTATACACTAGGACTTTAGGAACTTTATTTTTCTATGTTTCTAAACAGAATATTTTTTGTTGATGGAGAACAAATCAAGAGAGGAAGATAAACAAAGGCTCTGTAAAGTTAGAAAAAAAGAAAAAAACTTCACCTTCCAGGCTATACATGCTTCTTCCATTTGACTGGAAATGTTGAAAACTGTTAGATGGGCTTTGGGAAGAGCCCCTGGAGGAGGGCACGGCAACTCACTCTAGTCTTCTTGCCTGGAGAATCCCACGGACAGAGGAGTCTGGCAGGCTACAGTCCATGGGGTCGCAAAGACTCAGACATGACTGAAGCAACTTAGCATGCACCCATGCACGCCCTTGTTAGACACATGAAACAAATTTATACCATGCTTCCTAGCCAGAGGGAGCTTCCAATCTCCCTAGGAAAAAGATAATTACATAAAACAGGAATAAGTAGAAATAACAACAAAAATGCCAAATTTAATATAATCAAATGTCAAGATGTCAGGTACCATCCACCAGTAAGTGAGCCACAGGCATCATTAGTGTTATTACCATACATTTTGACATAGGAAATAAGGTCAACAGAGGAAGAGATGAAAAGAATAATCCTCAAAAGGCTTGTGAAAGAGTGGGGAACTTGAGATAACTCCTCAGGGACCAGTGACTCTAACACAACACCATCACATTAGTTTCTAGTTCTCTGAGATAAAACTTTTTTTTTTTTTTTTTTGGTAAATCCTCAGAGTTTGAGCTTAAAAACAACCAAATAAAATTGGCCATCAATTATTTGAGATATAAAGTCTCACAGGAATCTTTAAAAGTTGCCTGAAGAGTATGTGTGTTTTTAAAGTTATACCAACTTTTTCCAGCTACAATGAACTGTTAAAAACAAAAAAGTGGGGCAGTCGGGGGGTTACAAAGAGGACTATACATATACATGCTGTACTAGAAGCCACAATACTGAAACGGCGGTGGTTACACGAACTCTTGCAATGAAAACTATTTTTAAAGAAACTATTTAACAATTACACAGAATACAACCAGTCTGCATTCGGATGGCGTTTAGCAATTTAAAAGCAACCTGTTAATCTAAGACTGACTTATCAGATGGCATACACTTCCTCAAAGAACATGTAGAGACTTTTTTTTTTAATGGAAATATAGTTATTTATAGTGCTTCAGGTGTACAGCAATGGCACCCCACTCCAGTACTCTTGCCTGGAAAATCCCACGGACGGAGGAGCCTCGTGGGCTGCAGTCCATGGGGTCGCAAAGAGTCGGACACGACTGAGCGACTTCACTTCACTTCATTTCACTTCACTTCACTTCACTTCACTTCAGGTGTACAGCAAAGCGATTCAGATAGACATATATATTTATGTTCTTTTTCAGATTCTCTTCCATTATAGGGTCTTACAAGATATTGACTATTATCCCCTGGTTCTTATTGTTTATTTTATATATAGTATGGGTAAACTTTATCTCTATAATTTCTCCCTCCCTCCCTCTCATTGTCCTTTAAGTTTTTCTATGTCTGTGAGCCTATTTCTGTCCATTTGTATCATTTTTTAGATTTCACATATAAGTGATATCATACAAAAATGGAAATGAATCTTTATGAATTTTATAATTTGTTCTCAATATATGTAAATAACACTAGATTTTTAGTCTGTATTTTGGGAGGAGAGTATGTGTTCAGTTTTCTTCAGAGAAAATAGGACTGTACCAAAAAGTTTATGTCCTCAAACAATGCACATCCATTTCACTGTGTGCTGATGCAGCTATCTATGTAACTCCAATAAACTCCAATAAATCAAGCTATCTATGTAACTCCAATAAACTCCAATAAATCAATCAGAAGCTCTTTGTTTCACAGTAGAAATTTCATGGTTGGGAACAGAGCTCCTCGGTCTTAGTAAACTTAAGGATCCCTAGGTAATAAGCAGCTGAAAAGTGAATTTCAGAAAACATTCAACCAACAAATGTTTACTGTATATCTGCCAACAAAGTTCTGTGGTAGATATTTCAGAGGACACACACACACACACTTTCTTTTTAATAGTTTCTGCTCCAAAAAACTTGATAATTTCTCTGTTGGGGAATGGGGATGGTAGAGTAGTAGATAAGGCAAGAATACTAAAAGCCTTTTATTTTAAATTATATTTACATCCATATAACCTTTTTCCTGTGTTCACAATTCTTTTACATTCCTTATCATTTGACAACAACTCAGAAGATGCACAGGGGAGTGAATGATCATTGCCATTTTACAGATGAGGAGACATCACAGACACTGCAGAACTCATACCAGTTAATGAATGCCTAGTAAGTGACAGATAGTAACGTCAGAAGTTTAGGCTCCTGACTACCAGTGAAGTGCCCCCACATGGCAGCTACTATTTCATGTAAAGTCTACACAGCACAATGAAAAATCTGGGAAGTGGTTAATTCCTTTGTGAAGGGAGAGACTGATTATTTAGGGCGTGTGGGGTTCAAGATTCTACACAGACTGGAATGAAAAAATAAATATAATGTTGTTTGTAAAATGAAGCAGAGAAAGAGATTAACAAAAAATCATTCTAATACTGAAAGGTAAGTGCCACAAAAACATGTACAAATTGTTACAGAAACACAGAAAATTATTTTTAAGATTTTGACATTTTTCCATATTAAAGAAAGAATAAAAATCAATGAACAAGTTATTCATTTCAAGAACTTAGACTTTATTTCAAAAATAAAAACAAAAGAAATTTAAGCAAAGCAGAAGGAAACAACAAAGGCAGAGGTAAAGATAAGTGAATAAACATAAATTCAAGAGCTAGTTTTAAAACAAGTATAATCAATTTTTGAAGGCAATATATGTATACAGAAAGTTACAATTTAAAAGGAGATAAAAACAGTGAACATGGGATTTTTAAATTATGAAACGGTACAATTCTATCTTAGTAAACCCGAGAATATGTTCAATACCATGCCAATACATTTGAAACCTCAATTTCTGAGAAAACAAAATGACCAAAATTTACTCAAAAAGAAGAAAACTAAATAGACTGTTAACTACGAAAGATACTGAAAAAGTCATCCAAAAATTATCTTCCCCAGCATCGCATGAAGAGTTTTACAAGTTAATTTAGTTCAAACTTCCAGGGACAAATAATGCTGGCGTTCTATAAACGGCTCTAAAGCACAGAGGAGGAAAATGGCGTAATTCATTTTATGACACAGGCTATGTATCAAAACTAAACTAGCTATCCAAACTAAATAGCACAAAAAGGAATATTTCACAGCATTTTAACTCATCTTATCTCCCTCTATATTAGTCAAAAGAGCTTTATTAAGGTTTACTAACTCGAGTATGAATTATGACCCTAACATGTATATTAAATGTGCCTCATTGAAGATTCTGACATACCCCCTGAGGGTATCACTCTCCAGCTCCCCTGGTGATCGCTGCTTCAGACCCATCTGACTTTGCTAACAAATACAAAAAGGTTGGATTCAGTAGCAGGCTAAAAGGCCAACACAATGTGACCAGTTAGGAACTGTCACCAGGAAACAATGTTAGAACCTGTATTAAGAGATTATATCTTATCAGTAGGAAAAGGAAAGATATTACCGTTTAAATAGATGTCAAAAAATATTCAATAGAAATTCAACCTCAGTCCCAAAGGGAAAAAAAAGAAACTAAGAATCAAAGATTACTGCCAACAACTACTATTATACTTAATACTAGAATCCCAAAACATCACTATTAAAGGCATGGTTATGCTATCGCCACTTTTTAGAGGTTCTAGACAATGTAATAACAAAGAGAAAAAAAGGAGGGGAGAATGTAATTACTGAAAGTGGGGAAGAGACCAAGTTTTATTTGCAAATCATTAAATTATCTAACTACTAAACACCTAGAAAACCCAAGAAAATCAACAACAACAAAAAACTGTTAGAATGATAAGCATGCCTTCTGTACTGCGGTCAATTATGAAAGTAGCACAGAAGAAAAGTTTTCTCAAGTACGATTTTAAAAATATAATTTAAAAATATCCCATTTATAATAGTAACCAAAAATAGTAATTCAATATGTAAAATACCCAGGAATAATCCTAAAAGGTAATAAAAGTATCTGATTGAATAAAATTACAAAACTTCCTGAGGGTCATAAAAGAAAGCCTAAATACATGTAAAAGATAACACTGTTAAATAAGAAATTTTCTTTACCATAAATACTTCAGTTCTTTCCAATTTATGCTCTAAAGTTAACACAATAACAAAACACCAAAGGGTTGGTAAAATATACAGGAGATCTTGAAAAAGTGAATTTTACGTTTCTCTGTAAAAGTTTTTAAGTTGCCTTCTTGGTGTAAGAGCCAAGGAACTTCTAAAACAAAGAATAACCTTGGAGGCCTTGTACTGCCAGATACTGAAAGGTACCACAAAACTCTGGTAACTAAAATGATTTTTCAGAATAACAGACAAAACAAAAGAAACAAAATAAAAAGCAGCCACGAGTATTTTGGCATTCAATCTAGTAAATAAACGCAGCAGGGAAAACTGGCTAATCATTTAGGAGCAATGAGACATCTACTCCATACCATACACTAACTAGATTTTAGATGCATTACAAGAATTATGTGGAAAAATTAAAATGTAAAATAACTAGATAGTGTAAAATAACACAGAAGTGACCGTTAATTAGATATTTCAGTGGGAAAATTCTTCCTATTCATAAATAGAGGAAAACTTTTGAATAACAAAAATACAAATGTAAAAAAAAAAAAAAAACTAGGAAAAATATTTCCAGCACATGAGTAACAAATAATAATACCCTTAATCTATGAAGTGTTCTTACAAATCAATAAGAAAAGATATACATTAGTAAAATGAATGAAGGAGATATGAATGAACAAATTACAAGAGAACTGTATCTGGCCAATAAACCCAGTAGGAGGAACTTCAACCATACAGCACTTAGTAATTAAGAAAATATAAACTAGTTCTACAATAAGCTCCTACTCATCTCTTCCAGACAGCAAGTATTTTCATCTTGTGACAGTTCCCGGTGTTAGAAAGGATGGACAGATACGCATTCTCATGCACTGCCTGTCAGAATGGAAACTGGCATCACCCCTCTGGGTGGCAATTTGACAATGTAAGCCAAAAATCTTTACAAATGTTGACCTGACGATTCACCTCCCTTTAATTTACCCTATGGAAAATAGCAGATATTCGTGCAGAGATTTATGTGCGAGAATGGTCACTGAAGGATAATTTATAACAGCAGGACAAAAAAAATCCATATACTTGTAACAACATGGAAAAATATTCACAATATACTGGATGCAGGTAAGTAAAAAAGACCAGAGTCCAAAACCAGAGTCCATAGTATGCACAGTATGATCCCAATTTTTGTTTAAAATATCTCCTGTATAAATATGTATCATAAACTTTAAATAAAATTAGGATCATATACATATGTAGTACATATAACAGGCATAATAATAATATTCTAACAAATATGTAACACAGTGAATCCTCTGAAGGATTATGAGATATTTTTTCCTTGCTTGGTATTTTTCTATATATTAAAATTCTTCTAAAATAATAAATTACATAATCAGGAATAAACAGTACTTTAAAAATGCTTCACCACCTTATATGCCACACATATTGTGGTCACACATTTACAGAATCGCCTTTCATAAACTACATGTGGAAAATAATTTCATTAGCCTACAGTCACATCCACAGCAATAACAGCTAATGCTTATAAACACAATACTTCTATATACCATCACTATTCTAAATGCTTTACATATATTAAACCACTTAATGCTCACAACTGTGATTATCCCCATTTTACAGATAAAGACTGAGGCTCAAGAAGATGAGATGACTTGCTCAAGATGGCTCAGCTATTAGAGAGAGCTAGAGGAAAAACAAGGCAGGCTGGCCAAAATCCATGCTCTTAACCAGGACAGGCTACTGTCTCTCTTGATAAACTATACTCTAAAGCAACAAGACTGACTTACAATATAATGCCGGAACATAAGCAATCAAATAAACACTATCCCCTTCAAAGTAGTCTCGGTGGGAAGCTACACATATCCAAAGATGTGGTCACTGATCGTACATTTTTGGAAATCTTTCTTTTGACTGTCCCCAGGGGGCAGTAAACAAGTCTCCTGAAAGATGAGATTTCTTTCAAACAGCTGGGAATCATTCAGATGCAAGTCTTCAGGTGTGATTAAACTGCTTAATTCTGCTTTGGGTAACACAGCAAGAAAAATCAATGAGGCTGCTTTTGCTATGGTGCCCATAACTCCTATCTGCTCCTAGAAACTACATTCGCAAGTGGATTTTAACATTTACAATACTGCATTATTATAATTATTTGTTCACATGCCTATCTTCAGACTGAGCTTTGCCCTTTCCTCCCTGGCAAAGACTGTGCCTTTTTCATCTTTGAATCCTCAGCCCCGGGTCGTCCTGGCACAAGAAAGTATTAGTTAAGGATTTCTGAATGAATTCGATGAATAATGCCACACAAATGCTTTGAGCAATGACAGTGTATTCAAATAAATAAAAATACTGCCAAGAGGGTATTTGAGTCTGTGTACAAATAAATACATGATGTACACAGAGACTACACTGAATTTTTTTAATGCAAGTTTTAAAGAGTAATTCTTCAAATTCTGAATATTAAGGAAGATAGAACTCAATTTTAACAGGTCTTCTTATAATAATATCTAGCTATAGTCATTTCTCACAAAACACAAGGGGAAGGGGTGGAGTAGATATGCTTCATTGTCTAAAAAGCAATCTACTGAACCAAGGGTGCAGAAATAACCATAAACTTTCTCACACAACGACGCCAAAACACATCTGCCACAGAGCAGACACCAGGATGCATCCTGCCTATGAGTTCAATCGACAAAGCACAACCTGGTGCCTGAAATATAAATCAAAGAACCTTCCCTCCCTGCTACTTATTGACGTTTTGCTACCTGCAAATTTCTAATGTGTGCAAGATGGGCCTATTTTTATTTACAGCACAAACCACATACGGAATGTACAACAAGATGCTTAATAAATCCCGCAGAACATAAAACACCGGCATAATTCAGACAGCAAGACAGACACTCACTCCTTAATTAAGTGGGTGATGTTCTGTTTAAAACAAAAAGACAACCCTGGGCTAGAGATAAGATTAAGCACTCCGTGTTCCGAGGGAAATGCCAGCCATTTCCAGGGCAGAGGCTTTAAATCATGAAAAATAAACCATCTGATCGCCTGTATTCAATAGTAAGTAGACAGTCGGGACACAGACTGACTTGGATTAACACATTTTCAGTTATAACGAGTAATTTTACAGAGGATTAGTATCTTGATGGGCTGATCAATACAGAGGCACCGCTGCTATTACAGATGAAAAGAAAATTGCCCCTCTGGTAATAAAGTGTGCGTGTCTTCGTTCCCCTTCATTTGCTGAGTCCATTACTGTAATGGTGCCAGCATTAACAGCTGGGGCAATTTAAGCAGCAGGGGTCTGATGAATTTAAAAGCTGGGCACCCTGGGTACTCATCCTTTCCTTTTGGGGACTGCATATGCAATTCCTCTGCCTGGCTGCTTCCAACACCAGGATCAGGTTTTAGGGGAACGACAACGAAGACGTCCCAATTATTTGTCTCATTAATAGTGTTCCCAGCCAATCATGTGACCGACACAGAAATTGCTCGCAGCATATTGGCTGCTGAGTCAGCGAAAAATGGCACACTATCTACCTAAATAAGGAGGTTGGCGTGACAACAGGCTGGAGTCCGCGGAAACTATACTGTCTGCATTCGTTTGCCTGATGCTATTTTCAAGGGGGTAAAAAGGTAAGAAAAACAGGGTGAAAAGAAAAGCTGAATGTTCATGCTGACAGAAAAAAAAAATCAGCAAAATTTTCCATCTCTGTTTTCAAAAACTGGTAACCTGGAAAACAGTGAGATAAATGACTGCTGTACATGGAAAGAAAAAATCTGAATTAATACAGCCTTGAGACTTTAATCATGCCCAATTCCACAGAATGAGTTAAGGCTGCCACACCAGCCCATTTTATATTATTACTGAAGAAATTCTAGCCTTTGAGGCTCAGTCTTGAATGATCTGATCGCTAAATGAAGGCGCCAAAGGGCAGACTTAGGACTAATGCAAAAATCAGAGCTTTGAATTCTCTGATCACAAACAGTTATGAAGACACTCATACAACTGGCAACAAATCTCCCCCTCAGACCGGACACAAGAGAATCTGTTCCTTCAAACTAAGTCATCTACATGGTTTCTACTGGCTGCATGTGTGTGCTGAGCTCAACCCACTAGGCTCCTCTGTCCATGGGATTCCGCAGGCAGGAATACTGGAGAGGGTTGCCATTTCCTCCTCCAAGGGATCTTCCTGATCCAGGGATCAAACCCGAGTCTCTTGCGTCTCCTGCATTTGCAGGCGGATCCTTTAACATGGCGCCACCTGGCAAGCCCTTCTACCAGCTATAAAGGTCTCAACCCAGACACTTATCCACAGGGCAGTTCTTTAACATAAAGGAAGGCACACTGGCTTCACAACCAGGTCATTTACAAAACTACAGGGTAAATATATGATGGGCATGGCATCAGGTCAGATGTTTGTACCACAAACAAAAATGTAAACCTACAGAGCACCTGGGTCTCCCCGGTGGCTCAGTGGTAAAGAATCCGCCTGCCAATGCAGGAGAAGCAGGGTATGCTGGTTCAATCCCTGGGTTGGGAAGATCCCCTGGAGGAGGGCATGGCAACCTACTCCAGTATTCTTGCCTGGACAACCCCATGGAGGGAGGAACCTGGCGGGCTACAGTCCATGGGAACACAAAGAGTCGGACATGAAGCAACTGAGCCCACAGGCATACGTGGTAGGGAAAGTAATTTGAAATCCACAGGTGTTGATACTTAACCATTTTCCATTATTTCTCTCAGGTTCTGGTTCCATCTCTCACTAGTGAAAGCCTAACAACCAATAACAGGCTATGCTCTTGGGAATTCATTCGTTCATTCGATAAACATTTATGGAATTGCTTACTATATGTCCGGCACCATGTTAAGTACTATGGATAGAACGGTGATAACAAAACTAAAAAGACATGGTGCCAAACTTTCGTTTTTTAAATAATTCACCATTTTTTAAATATTTTATATTTATTTACTACACTGGGTCTTAGTTGCTCCACACAGAAACTTTAGTTGCAACAATGCAAACTCTTAATTGGGACATATGGGGATCTAGCTTCCTGACCAGGGACTGACCCTAGTGTCAGAGTTCTAGCCCCTGGACCACCAGGGGAGTCCCTCAAACTTTCTTTAAGCTTTCTCAATGCATGCAGTCCAAATGCCAGAACCTGTATTGCTAAACTCAGCCGCTATAAATCCAACCAGCACCTAGGGAGATGATCATTCTTAAGGGTCACATGGAACATGTCTCAGACACTGGGCCTTGATCATTCACTCTTCATTCAAAGGACATTTATAAATTTCTTTTATGTGTAAGACTCTGCTGTCTTCAAAGAAGCTAATGGTTGTTTAAAGTGTCAGAGCCTTTTTTTTCCAATGGCAAACTTAGTTTTCAAAACCAACATTAAGATCAAGAAGGTTAACAGGATGTGCCTCTGGGGGACGGATGAGTTCCTGATAAGGGTGAAGGTTGGGCCCTCTTTTCCCTGTGTCCTTTGAATTCTGTACCATGAACATGTATTACTGATGGAAACCAATGGAGTTAATTTTTAAACGGCTGGGTCTGTGCAGGTTTTGTTTTGGGGATGATGAAATGTTCTAAATTTAACCACGGTGATGATTATACAACTCTGTGAATACACCAAAATCCACTGAATTGCATACTTTAAGTGGGTGGATTATATGGTATGTTGAATTATCTCTCAATAAAAGAAAAAATAAGGTTAAGAAACAGAACTGAATATACCTGAAACTACCACAACATTGTATTAATGTACCTCAATTTAAAAAAAATCTGAAAATAATAAAAATTAACAAGAACTCACTGTGATTCAATGGTTTAACTAGCTAATTTTCAAGGAAGGTATTTAAAGTGGTGTGGACACTTATGAGCAAAAATACCTAACCCTTCTTCTACCTAGAGAAGGCGATTTAAACTATTAAATGATGATTAAAGAATGACCTAAGGGGCTTCCCAGGAGGCACTAGTGGTAAAGAACTCGCCTACCAATGCAGGAGACATAAGAGACGCAGGTCCGATCCTGGGTCAGAATGACACCATGGAGGAGGGCGTGGCAACAAATACCAGTGTTCTTGCCTGGAGAATCCCATGGATGGAAAAGCCTGGCAGGCTACAGCTCATAAGGTTGCAAAGAGTCTGAAGTGACTCACACACACACAAAGACTGACCCATACTCTGGAAGACAGATCACGCAAAAAATAATCTGGATTTGGGGGAAAAAACAGAGTAGAATCTGTCAGGTGAAGTTTTAATTTTTTAAGTCCCCTGGTCATTGGTCCACCACCAAAAATGTTCTACATTTAGTTTCCTAAATTACCTTCAGATAAACTGGTAAAACAGTCCAGGATGGCCCATGATGAAGGTAGGGACCAAAAGAACCTTCTCAGAACTTCACTAAGGGGCCAAACCGCAAAAAATAAAATAAACTGAGGTAGAATTAAAAAAAGTGGGCTTCCCTTGGGACTCAGACGATAGAGAATCTGCCTGCAATGCAGGTGACCCAGGTCCAATCCCTGGGTCAGGAAGAGCCCCTAGGGAAGAGAACGGCAACCTGCTCCAGTACTCTTGGAAAATCCCATGGACAGAGGAGGCTGGTGGGCTACAGTCCGTGGGCTCGCAAAAAGTCAGACATGACTGAGAGGCTAACACTTCACTTCAAACATAAATAACTGACTTTTTAAATTGAGTTAGTATATATTAACAGCTCATCAGGCTATTCATTCCAGAACTAAAGAACAGTTATCATATTTCTGAGCAACCTCTAACGGAGTCCTGAGCCTGGAATACAGATCCACTCTTAAAGAAGTCTTAGGAAGGAATTCCATGACCCCCGCATGCATGCTCAGGCAGGTCTGCTTCTTTATGACCCACATGGACTGTAGCCCACCATGTTCCTCTCTCCTATCCCTAGACCAGCTTAAACAGATCTTCCTGGGTAAGAGATTCCATGATCCCCCTACCACAGTAGATGCTCCCTGCTACCACGTCCCATTCCCATGGTAATACACACCACTCTACTGCTGGTACTTGCTTAATTACGTATTTTCCTTAGAAAAGAAGCCAGTCCTACAGGACCAAACCTGCCATACCTTACTTGGCACTTAACCAGGTCCCTCAGTTGAACCAAGGAACCCAGAAAACAGTTTATATTCTCAATTCTTCCAAGGGCAGCATATAACTAGCACCATCTGGCATGAATGGGAAGGATAGTGGAACCCCTAATTGACAAAATCTGCCGGATTAAGAGGTAGGAGGCAGATAGATGTCCCCACTCCCCACCTCCAGCAGACAGGGCAGACGCTCAAAGACAAAAACTGCAGGACAACCGAAAGAACAGGCTGGGCCCTGCCCAGACAGAAAAGAAGAGACCACATATTTCTCATTCCCGAAGTGAGGAGGCCTCCCTGACTACACATGCAAAGAAAGGCACCTTGGAGGTCAAAAGGGGAGAGATGCTAAGGGGTGCTAACTACCCATAGGCCTCTTTGGTAGAATCCATCTTGCCCAAGAGATGTGCAGGCACACACAGGAGGATCCTCCTGAGATAAATAGCAAATACAGACTCAGAACCAGGCAAAGCAAGATGACTGGTCAAAGGAAACCGGGAAGAAATGTCCCATAAAAGTGATTCAAACCACCATGGGGGTATGACTCTCTCTCTCGGCCTGCCTATTTGTCTATCCACAGGTACTGTACTCTTCTTCCTTCTAATAAACACTTCACTTGTGTCACTGCTTTCCGTCTTTGTGAATTCTCTTCTGCAAAGCCAAAGAGCCAGGGCCATGCCACTGACCATGAGGCAGGTGGCTAGGATTTGGTGCTGCCACCACTGCCACCCAACCCCAATCTCTGGTCAGGAACCAGAGCCCCACTTCAGGCTGCTGCAGGCCGAGGCCAGAGCTCAATTAGACACTCAGTTTAACTTCACAGAATGAATGTTGTGAATATAAGCTAAAATAGCTACTGGGATCAGACAGGTGGTAATGATGCTGACAATAATAACAGCAATACAACGTGCCAGGTGCTTCACCTGTATCTTAGTTCGTCCTCGGGACAATCATCAATAGTGTAGTGGGAAAGGATGCGCCTGACGACGCAGGAGACGCAGGAGACATGGGCTCGACCCCTGGGTCAGGAAGATCCCCTGGACAGGGAAATGGCAACCCACTCCAGTATTCTTGACTGGAAGACTTCAATGAACAGAAGAGCCTGGTGGGCTACAGTCCCCTGGGATCACGAAGAGCTGGACACGGCTGAGCCACCGAGCACTCACCACAGTTTTACAGATGAGGAGACAGAGGTACAGAGAAGTTAAGTTACTTAAAGCAAGTGATGGAGCAGGATTCCATTCTGGGATTCCCCTCCAAAGTCTCACACTCTAAACCACTGTGACAGAAAAGTGAAAGTGTTAGTCACTCACTTGTGTCTGATTCTTTGCACACCCATGAACTGTAGCCCACCAGGCTCCTCTGTCCGTTGGATTCTCCAGACAAGAATACTGGAGTAGGTTGCCATTCCCTTCTCCAGGGGATCTTCCCGACCCAGGGATTGAACCCAGTCTCCCACACTGCAGGTGGATTCTTTACTGTCTGAACCACCAGGGAAGCCTGTACTGTGACTAAATGGGCAAAGGCGGGGTGTGGCAGAAGGGAAAGTATATACTCATCTAAAGCAGCAGCCACTATTCAGCTCTAGTTAGTGAAATGCAAGCCCAGTGTGGCCAGACAGTCTAGTTTTTCAAGAAAGCCTGCCATCCAGACTTTCATGTGAAATCTCTTGGATGGAAAGTAATTCAGAAACTTTCAAACACAGTTCATTTGGGTCAAAAAGAACAATTTTATAGGCAGGATGAATATGTAAGTTGTAAATTTGTGATCTCCCAGTGGCCCCTATCTTTCCTCAAAAATATACAAGCCAAGAAATGCATATTCTTAATCTAAGCCCACATACCAGGGTTCCCCGGCATGCTGCAGTCCATGGGGTCGCAGACTCGGACACTACTGAGCTACTAAACAACTGAATCTAATCATAAGGAAATATCAGATACATAAGAATGCAGAGAGATTCTACAAAACAAATAGCCTGTACTCATCACAAAGGTCACTGCCTTACTCATCATAAATGTCAATATCTTAAAAGACAAAGAAAGGGTGAGGAAGCAATTTAAAGGAGATTAAAGGAGACCAGATTAAAGAATATTAAAAGAGACCAGAAATATAACAATTAAAGGTAACATACAACCCTGGATTAAAACCTGGACCAGGTAAACAAAACTGCTATGAAAGATACTATTAGGACAATTAGCAAAATTTAAATATGGACTTTGGGCTAAATAAGAGTTATTTTATCAGTTAACTTTTCTGAAATTGACAATCAGCTGTGTTTATATACAAGAAAGCATTTTAGGAAATACATGCTGAAGTATTCAGGGGTAAAGAGGATTGATGTCATCAATTTACTCTGTAATGGTTCATAAAAAAAATAATAGTTCATGTATTTATATATAGGGAAAGAGAGAGCGAGCGCTGCAAAGCAAATGCAACAAGATGGGAGCAAATCTGGACGATAAGGCTGTGAGGGCTCTTTGTTCTACTCCTGCAGCTCTTCTATAAATTTTAACTCATTTCAAAATAATAAATTCTATCATCTGGGGAAAAAAAAACAACACAAAAATACGAGGGCAGCTTTATATCAGCAAAAGGTTCTTGGGGCAACCCTCAATCAAAGCCATACTTACTGGGTCCCTGGCACTATGGCCAAACCTAATCATGAAAGGGCAACCTATTCTAGTTTTCTTGCCTGAAAAACCCCATGAACAGAGAAGCGGGCTACAGTCCATGACATCGCAAAGAGTGGGACACAACTGAGCGACTGAGCACAACTCTAACTCAGCTTCTCAAGTACTAAGCTGAACTACCCTGCTGCATGCCTTATTTTAACAATTCATTTTAAAAATTCATGAATATACTTTGGCACCCTCTTCTGTTGTTAACACAAATTAAACAGATGCCATCGTAAAAAGCTATTTACTCCAAACTTTTTATTCACCCTCCAGACATGGGAACTATACAAAAGTCTATGACATAAGCAATCACAAGAAGAAAATGTAATCTATTTCAGAGAAAAAAGGAAAACCGAAAGCAATTACCCATGATGGGAGTAAAAAGTTTAAAAAGCAAACAAGAAATCTTTGTGACCTTAGGATAGGCAAAGACTTCATAGATATGACACAAAAAGCAAGAACCATAAAAAGAAATATTGATAAATCGGATCTTTATCAAAATTAACAATTTTGCTCTTCAAAAGACCATTACATAAAGAGAGACAGTATTCACAATACATATCTCTAGACTGATATCTAGAAAATACAAACAACTCATAACACTTAATATTAAGAACATAAACCAACCAAAAAAAAAAAGAGCAAAAGATGTGAACAGACACTTCACCAAAGAAGATTTATACCTGGTCAACCTACACAAGAAGCAGTTTCACATCACTGGACATCAGAAAAAGGAAATGTAAAACTGCTCTGAGATACCACTTCACACCTGCTTTCATAAAGATAGTGACAAGTGTTGACGAGGATGTTAAGAACTATAACCTTCAAACAGGAATATTAAATGATGTATCCACATTGGAAAGCACCATGTCTTAGACCATTTAGGCTGCTGTAACAAAATACCATAGACTGGGTGGCTTATCTACAGCAGAAATTTATTGTTCATGGTCTGAAGGCTGGAAGTCCAAGATCTGGAAGCCAGCATGGTCTGGTTCTTGTAAAGGCCCTCTTCCAGTTTCAGACACCCAACTGAAGCATGTATCCTCACATGGCAAACAGGGCAAGGGAGATCTCTCAGGCCTCTTGTAGAAGGGGACACTAATTCCATTCCTAACCACCTAATCATCTCCGAAAGGCCCTACCTCCTAATACCATCACCTTGGGGGTTAGAATTTCAAAAAGAGAATCTGGGGGGAACACAAGCATTCAGACCTTAACAAACAGTACAGCCAGTTTCTTAAAATGTTAAACAGGTTTACCGTATGACCCTGCAATTCCACTCCTAGATCTCTATCTAAGAGAAATGAAAACATAGGTATATATAAAAAGTAGAACACAGATGTTCACAGCAGCATTATTTGTAACAGCCAAATAGTGGAGACAACCCAAACATCCATCAACAGGGGAAGGGATTAAGACACTAGAGTACTCCATTATTCAGTAACAAAGAGGAACAAAGTACTCATACATGTTACAAGATGGAAAAAGCTTGTCAAAGAGATATTAATTCTCATTAGTCATCACTAAAATGCAACTTAAAACCACAATGAGACACCACCACACACCCACTGCTGCTGCTGCTGCTGCTGCTGCTGCTGCTGCTAAGTCGCTTCAGTCGTGTCCGACTCTGTGCGACCCCATAGACAGCAGCCCATCAGGCTCCGCCGTCCCTGGGATTCTCCAGGCAAGAACACTGGAGTGGGTTGTCATTTCCTTCCCCGACACACCCACTAGAAGGCCTAAAATTTAAACAACAGACAATACCAAGTATTGGTGAAGATAGGAAGCAACCAGAGCTCTCATACTCAGCTGATGGAAATGTCAAATGGTGCAGCAGGTTTGAATAGCACGCCCAAAAAGATATGTCCAAGTCTTAACCACTGGTGCCGAGAAAGCAATGGCACCCCACTCCAGTACTCTTGCCTGGAAAATCCCATGGATGGAGGAGCCTGGTGGGCTGCAGTCCATGGGGTCGCTAAGAGTCGGACACAGCTAAAGAGATTTAGCATAGCATAACCACTGGTGCCTGTAAATGTGACCTTATTTGGAAAAAGGGTCTTTGCATATGGAATTAAGTTAAGGACCTTGAGGATCAAGAAATTAAGATCATCCTGGATTTAGGGGAGGCCCTCACTGCAATGACTGGTGTCCTTACAAGAGAAAGGACACAGAGAAATGAGACAAAAACACAAAGAAGGCAGTGACAGGGAAGACTAGAGCAGAGATTGGAGTTACACAGCCCAAGCCAAGAAATGCCCAGAGTCACCAGAAGCTGGAAGACTCAAGGAAGGATTCTCCCCCAGAGCAGAGCCAACAGGGGTACTATGGACCCCTTGATTTCAGACATATCTCTAGAACAATGAGAGAATACATTTTTGTTGTGTTTAGACAGCAAGGCTGTAATTTCCCTGAAGTTCTAGTGGTTAAGACTTTGCCTTCCAACGTAGAAGGTGTGGGTTCGACCCCTGGTTGGGGAGCTAAAATCCTCTATGCCCTGTGGCAAAGAAAGAAAAAAACCAAGAAACATAAAATAGAAGCAGTATTGTAGCAAATACAATAAAGACTTTAAAAGTGGTCCAAGTTAAAAAAAAAAAAAAGGAACCATTTTTTTTTAAAGGGACATTGTGGTAACTTGTGCCAGCAGTCCTGAGAAACTAATATAAATGGGAGAATCACTTTGGAAAACTGTTGAGCTGTTTTTTATAAGATTAAACACAGAACTACCATAGGACTCACCAAGTGGACTCCTGGTGTTCCTCCAAAAGAAATGAAAACGCAGACTTACACATGAATGGCCGGAGCCACTTCCTTCATAATAGTCTCAGAAACAATCCAAATGTTCAGCAACTCATGAATGAATAAACAAATGTGTCAGAGCCACACGGTACACAGTCAGCAATAAAATGGAACAAGCTATTGATACAGGCCTTCCCTGGTGGCTCGGAGGTAAAGAACCCACCCGCCAAGCAGGAGACACAGGTTCAATCCCTGGGTCATGAAGATCCCCTAGAGAAGGAAATGGCAACTCACTCCAGCATTCTTGCCTGGAGAATCCCATGGACAGAGTTCCATGGACTGCGGGCTCAGTACATAGGGTCACAAAGAGCTGGACATGACTTAGCGACTAAACACACAGTAGAGATACAGGCAACGACGTGAATAAATCTCAAAAACCATGCTGGTTAAAAGCAGACAGACTCAATAATACACAGAGTATATGTCCATCTATATGCAATTCTAGAAAACACAGACTTCATCTACAGTGATAGAAAACCTATTAGTGGTTGCTTGGGAGCCAAGGTAGGGGAAGAGATTGACTGCAAATCAGCAAGAGGAAATTATTGGAAGGGATCAAAATGTTCTCTGTATCAACTGTGGTGGTAGTTTCACAGGTGTAAACATCTGTCAAAACTCATCAAATTGTGCACTATAAATGGGTGCTATTTACAGTATGGAAAGTACACCTCAATAAAGTGGATTAGAAAAAGAGAAAATAATTTATGATTAAATGAACATTTTCTATTTAAGATTTAAAACTTGCTTTCCTATACTTTGCTCTAACCAGTAATATTTCTCAAATAACTTCTAAATAAAGATCAAAGAAATTTTTAAAAGTAAACAGGCAGACAACTTGCTCTATCATTTCAACATGTTTTACGAGCAGAAAATGGAAAAAAGCTTTGGAATGAGAAGACCTTGCTCTGGGCCCTAGTTTCACATAGCAACCAGGTGACCTTGGGCAAGTTTTAACTTCTACAAGCCTTGGTTTCAACATCCATCAGATGTCAACAACACTAAGCTATCTTAGAGGCAACTGTTAGAGTTTTAAAAGAATCAAAGCTCCTTTGAACAAGGATTCAATCTTAGCCAAAATCAGAATCCCAGGGTCTGGCAAATGTGCTGTGCTTAGTCGCTCAGTCATGCCCAACTCTTTGGGACACTATGGACTGTAGCCACCAGGTTCTTTGTCCATGAGGATTCTCCAGGCAAGAATACGGGAATGGGTTGCCATGCCCTCCTCCAGGGGATCTTCCCAACCCAGGGATCAAACCCAGGTCTCCTGCATTGCAGGTGGATTCTTTAGTCACCAGGGAAGCCCAAGAATACTGGGGGAGGTAGACTATCCCTTCTGCAGGGGAACTTCCTAACCCAAGAATCGAACCAGGGTCTCCTGCATTCCAAGGGGATTCTTGCCAGCTGAGCTACCCGGGAAGCCTGTCAAGCAAATAATAGGTGCTAAATAAGTCTTTACAAAAGAAACGAGTAACTTTCAGTGTAAACCCAAAAGGTAAGAAAGACATCATGCACAATACCATTGTGTGACATTTGTTTCTTTGAACTACTGTAGATGAATGCAGAAGGATCTTTCTCCTTTGCACCTATCTTTACAGGCTTCCCTGGTGGCTCAGTGGTAAAGAATCTGCCAGCCAATGCAGGAGACGCTGGTTGCATCCCTGGGTCAGGAAGATCCCCTGGAGAAGGAAATGACAGCCCATTCCAGTATTCTTACCTGAGAAATTCCATGGACAGAGGAGCCTGGTGGGCTACAGAAGTAGCCTGGTGGGGTCACAAGAAGTCAAACATGACTTAGCGACTAAACAACAACTCATCTTTATATACTGCCTTATCACATACAGGTTCAAGCATGAAAACTTCAGGACTCTAAAGAAACTTTGCTATAACTCAGGTCACGGTGGTGGTGGTGGTGGTGGTGGTGTAGTCACTCAGTCCTGTCTGACTCTTTGTGACCCCATGGACTGCAACCAACCAGGCTCCTATGTCCATGGGACTTCCCAGGCAAGAACACTGGAGTGGGTTGCCATTTCCTTCTCCAAGGGATCTTCCCAATCCAGGAATCAAACCCACATCTCCTGCACTGCAGGCAGATTCTTTACCACTGAGCCACCAGCAGAGCCCTAACTCAGGTTATATTATATAAATATAAATATAAATATATATGTATATATATATACACACATACACATGGAAGTCGCTCAGTCGTGTCCGACTCTTTGCGACCCCATGGACTGTAGCCTACCATGCTCCTCTGTCCATCGGATTTTCCAGGCAAGAGTACTGGAGTGGGTTGCCATTTCCTTCTCCAGAGGATCTTCCCAACCCAGAGATTGAACCTGGGTCTCCCGTATTGTAGGCAGACACTTTACCATCTAAGCCACCAGGGAAGTCCTAACTCAGGTTATAATACAGTATGTTTTATATCTTCAATCCATAGAGGTCCTGCCCTAAGACAAAGCAAAGTGAGTTCACTTGAGGACTCCAAATTCTGACAGCATAAACAGCGTCTGGTTCATTTACCAATGGCTCTCACTTCCAATAATTGCCTAATACAGAATGAGCAACAAACAGCATGTATAAAGGCCCTGAATATTCACTGGAAGGACTGACACTGAAGCTTAACCTCCAATACTTTGGCCACCTGATGCAAACAGCCAGCTCATTGGAAAAGACCCTGATGGCGGAAAAGGCTGAAGTCAGGAGGAGAAGGGACGGAAGACAGAGGACAAGATGGCTGGATAGCATCATTGATTCAATGGACATGAATTTGAGCAAACTCCGGGAGACGGTGAAGGACGGGGAAGTCTGGAGTGCTACTGTCCACAGGATCACAGAGTTGGGCATGACTTAGTGACTGAACAACAACAACAACCAAAAAAAAACCTGTAACCAGATAAAGCAGGGGAAATAGGGACTTCTCAGAAGGCCAATGTGGTTGATGGGCAGGGAGCAGAGAGGGGTCACATCTATTGAGGCTGTGGATGATGCAAGTAGAGTTTAACACTGTGCAAAACGTCGTAGGTCATGTGAAGTTTCCTTTTTATCCGAAGAGCAACAGAAAGCCATGAAAGATTTTGTTTGTTTGTTTTTGGCCACGCCACCCAGCTTGCAGGATCTTAGTTTCCCCACTGGGAATCAAACTCAAGACATTTCAGGAGCCCCACTGGACCACCAAGGAATCCCATGAAAGATGTTTAAACAGTTGGTTGACAGAGGAGTTAAGAAGGAAAGGACCATGATTGCATTTGCATTTTGAAAAGCTCACACATTACAGTGTGAAGAAGTGTCTTTTGTGGAAGGGGGACAAAAGGGGACCAAGGAGCGACTGGATTTAGAAGTGAATATAGACCAATAAGGAGATCACTGGAACAGTCCACTGAAGAGGTAATGGTAGTGGTAGCCCGGTCCAAGGTGGTGAAGAGGGAAAAAAGTGAAGAGATTACCAATATTTTTAGACAAATTGATAGGACTTGATTTGGGGAATGAGAGGAACACTCAATTCTTGAGCCTCAAGTCTTCATTTGTAAAACCCGACTCTTGATAGTCCATCTGTATAATATCTATCTTGCAATCTGCTGTGATAAGAATATGAAACAATATAAATATTATGGAACCGCAGAGTCTGATGCGTAATAAATGCTAAAAAAAGAAAATTCCATAACAATTATTATTGTCATCGCTTGGA
Organism: Capricornis sumatraensis; assembly: GCF_032405125.1. Classification (NCBI taxonomy): domain Eukaryota; kingdom Metazoa; phylum Chordata; class Mammalia; order Artiodactyla; family Bovidae; genus Capricornis; species Capricornis sumatraensis. The sequence goes on along the minus strand of NC_091088.1, from coordinate 27,815,806 downwards.
ACAACTGCTACAGCATGAACCCCTCAAAGTAGAAAACGGTATTGTAGTTAAAACGCCACATCCGCTGTGCGGAAGACACAGAACACAGATAACTGTTTCAAATACATACATCTGATCGCACAGATTATCTCACCTCACCCGATCTCAATCCACAGAAATCATTACCGAAGAGCATCTAACAGTCCGGTAAACTGAGGCACAAGGGTAGCTACAAACTTAACCAAGGAATGAAGTGCAGAAGCAGAACAAGGAAACAGGTGTCTTAATTCTCATGTCAGTCGATCCACTAGGACTAGGCCTGCATCCCGAGCAGCACGTATTCAAAGCCCCCAAAGTCTCTGGCTCCCTTGCTGACAAGGCCTTGTAACCCCTTCGCTTAAGACCGTGGGTCCGCTTGCCATCCAACCAAGCCCTTCCGGTTCCCAGACCCCAGCTACAAGTGCGCGAAAGATCCCAGACTCGGGTGAGCCCAAAATACCTTAGCTTCGCGCTCTCGTTCCTCGGCCGTCGGGGTCCGCTTCATGCTGCCGATATAGCCGCCTTCGCCACTACTAACCGCGTAGATTCCTAGCCCTGGACCCCGCCTCCTCCATGTAGTTCTCTCGGCGTCCTGCTCCCGCCTGGCGCCATTCTCCCTCGGAAAGGAGAGAACTACCACTCCCAGGGTGCACCGCGGTAAGGCCGAAATGCGCCTCGGGGTTGGAAGCTGGAGAATTTCCCAGGTTCGACAGCTGGACGAGCGTAGTCTGCTGCTCAGCGAGCTGGCCGGCGAGGGCCCGAAAAGAACTACAATTCCCAGAAGGCAACGGTACCTGCCATGATTTCCCGTGCTCCTCTCGGCCGGCCGCCTCACAAGCCGTCGGCGCTATAGCAACGGTAGCTAGCGGCTGGGAGAGAGTGGCGGTGAGTACACCCGGGGAGTAGAGGGGTGCAGGTAGCCGACCCTCTACCTCTAGCACGGGACGGGGTCGTGGGGTCTGCTCTACCTCCTGGAGAAGGTCTTGGCGTTCTGCTCACGTGAAGAGCAGCCCAGCACGAGACACCTCACCTACTCAGGCCTGAATCACAGCCCGCCCATTATCCCGACTCCCAGCATCTGTTTGAAATTTTCTATCCCAGCCCTGAACCTTAGTTGATGAGGGGTGAGGCTAAGTACAGGCTTATCCAGGTCCTTCTTCAGGCAAAAGGTCACCTGCAAGTAGTTCGCTCGTTGCCTCAGTAGATATGAATTTGAGCAAACTCGGGGAAATAGTGGAGGACAGGGTAGCATGCGGTCCGTGGGACTGTGAAGAGTCCGACACGACTTAGCGACTGAACAACAACAACAAGGAGATGATTGAGAAGCTCCTAAGCCTCCCAAGTAACTTGTTTGCTTCATTATTTACAATTATTTGTTTATCGTGAGTACCCCATAGCCTATGAACTCCGTGACGGTGGAGACTTTGGTTACTCTTTAGTCTTAGTACCAAGTATTCATTTATTCATTCCATAAACATGAATACTGGCGACCAACCTGTGCCCTGAGGCACTGTTCTCTACCAGCTAGGAACAGGACCGATGCGGGTCTCAAGATGCTTCTACTTTATTAGTGTAGAGGAAGTAGTAATGAAGATAGTGCAAGGAAGTGCAAGTGTTAGTCACCCTGTCATGTCCGACTCTTTGCGACCCCACGGACTGTAGCCCGCCTGGCTCCTCCATCCATGGAATTTTCCAGGCAAGAAAACTGGAGTGGGTTGCCATTTCTTTCTCTAGGGGATCTTCCCGACCCAGGGATCAAACCCGGGTCTCCCGCATTGCAGGCAGACTCTTTACTATCTGAGCCACCAGGGAAGACCAATGAAGATAGTAAATAGCAGTAAATATGATCATCTCAGGCTTCCCAGGTGGCACTAGTGGTAAAGAACCCACCTACCAATGCAAGTAGGCATAAGAGATGCGGTTCGATCCCTGGGTCTGGAAGATCCCCTGGAGGAGGGCACAGCAACCCACTCCAGTATTCTTGCCTGGAGAATTCCATGGACAGGGGAGCCTGGCAGGCTGCAGTCCATAGGGTAGCACAGAGTTGAACAGGACTGAAGCGATTTGCTTTGCACACATAATAATCTCAAATGGAGATGATGGCTATAAAAGAAATAAACAGTGCTGAAGTTGGGAGGAAGAGTACGGTAGCATAGGATGCTAAGGGAAGGCTTCTTGGAAAAAAATGTTTGAGCTGAGCCCCCAAAAATGAGGAGCCAGCTAGTGCAAAGACCTTGAGCAAGGCAAGGGTACCATGGATTTGAAGAATCTAGAGAACAGTGCGGAGAAGGCAATGGCACCCCACTCCAGTACTCTTGCCTAATCCCATGGACGGAGAAGCCTGGTGGGCTGCAGTCCATGGGGTCTGCTAAGAGTCGGACACGACTGAGCGACTTCACTTTCACTTTTCACTTTCATGCATTGGAGAAGGAAATGACAACCCACTCCAGAATTCTTGCCTGGAGAATCCCAGGGACCGGGGAGCCTGGCGGGGCTGCCGTCTATGGGGTCGCACAGAGTCGGGCACAATTGAAATGACTTAGCAGCAGCAGCAGAGAACAGTGAGTGGCACATAGGGAACCAGGAATGATTGAATGAAACTGTTGGGGAGGCATTGCAACGTCATGCGTTATCTCTCAGCCTTGACGTAATTAACATTTGGGGCCAGATAATTCTTTTTTGTGATTCCTGTACGCTATAGTAGGATCCAGTGCCTGATGATCTGAGGTGGATCTGATGCAATAATAATAGAAATATAAAGTGCAGAGTAAATGTAACACATTTGAATCATCCTGAAACCATCCTTCCCACCCTGGTCCATGGAAATGTTGTTTTCCATGAAACCGGTCCGTGGTGCTAGAAAAGGCTGGGGACCTCTGCAATATTTAGCATCATCTCTGACCTTTAGATGCCAGTAACGCCACCTGCCTGCTTCCCAGTTGTGACCACCAAAAACAGCGCCAAACAGATAATTCCTAGATGTGTGACCTTGGGCAAGTTCCCTAAGCTGTGTCTTGGTTTCTTCATTTGTAAAGTAGGACACTTTTGAGTAATAACCTCAAGAGTACCTGGCACATCTTACTAAGCATTCAATTAATGTTAACACCATCACCTTCATTACTGTTATTATTACAAAAGCCAGCATAATTCTACTGTGGAAAAGTTATCATTTTCACAGTCGTCCTATGTTTAAACTTCTTGATAATTTGGTTCCTAAATTGTCCTCTCCTGTAGGAGTGTTTCCAAAAGAAGTAGATGATCTCCCAGGCATATGTCTGTTAGTTGTTTACAACAGAGTGAAAACTCAGTGGTCTGCGTTGATGAGTTATAATAAAAGTTGTTAACCCTGTCTCTTAAAGATAATGTGTATACACATAATGCATACAAGATTTTGGAAACCACCTCTGGCTCCAGGCCCTGAAGCCTCAAGGACTCCATTCATTCACTTAACAACGATTTAATGAATGCCAGCTATGTGCCCAGCTCTGTCCCAGCGTTTGTGAATACAGAGGTGAATGAGACAAATCAGTTTATTCCCTCAGACTGTATTCTAGGACCAATGTGCTAGAGATTGGGAACCTCTGCCTTAGGCCATCTTCACTGGCTCTTTGCATTACTAAACAGTGCATGAACCACCCACATCCACATATGAAACTAAGTTACTATGGTGCATCTCTGTAAAGAGCAGAAACTGTAAAAATGCCAGAATTAGCTGGACAGCATGTATGTGGAGGCAGGAAGAACTGGGACCTAGGCTTCATGGCAACAAAAGACACAACAAAAACAAATCCAGCTGGTGAATTTATGAAACCTTTCGCAGGAAACTACCAACTCCCTTGTGCATCAAGCTGAAGATTAGTATTCAAGTGACATTAACATCCCAGACAAATGTGTTAAATGCCTTTAACTTACTATCTCATGTACCTTTAAAATAACTCTGTGAGAATAGGTGTTGTTTTCTCCACTTTTAAGATTAAATTGCTTTCTCCACATGATTAGTGACTTGATCAGCCAGTAAGTAATAGAACAACCATTTGAATCAAGTTCCTGACTGAAGTATTTTGATACCTGCTTTCTTTTGGGGAGCAGAGAAAAGGGATGGAGGATGGAGAGGAGGTATTTCTTAAATTTGGGGAAGGTTTTGGTTTGTTTTTTTTTTTTCCAAACAGAGGAAGAAGAAGAGAGAAGGAAGAATGATAATCTTACCTCATTTCCTCAGCAAACTATAGGAAATATACTGTTGAAAGGAACACTGGCTCCATGATTGAATGTAGTATTACTTTTAAAATAGAAGCTTTCATCTTCTTCAGGCAGCACATGTGGGCAATAAGATGTCCATTAAAGTTCTAGTGCCTTATTCATTTTATTTGGTTCATTCCATTGCATAGCTAATGCTACAACTTGGAAAGATTTTATTTGAATTTTCTCTTCTCCACAGATAGGCAATGTCTGGTCCAGCTGATGAGACTGCAGGAGACCTGCCTGTGAAAGATATAGGTCTAAATCTCTTTGGCATGGGAGGGTTGCAAGGTATGGCCAGCTGTTATATATTACAGTTATGAACTTTGATCAGTAACTTCTTTACTTTTAAAGTATTTCTGATATTCATACAAACAAAGCCATTTAAGGAACTATATAGCTCTTGATTGGACTAAACAAGAAGATGGAGAATTTAGAACAACATATGGTATTTTACTGCGTGCATCAATTATCAACAGCTCATAGAAAATGTAAAATCCCCCTCGTTCTGATAAAGAATTGTTATAAATCATCTTCTTAAAATTCCACACATCAGTGGAACTACACAGAGAATACCAAGCCTCCAAACTGAATTGCCTGGTTTAAATCACATTCACCATTAAAATGTTTCTTTATGCTTAAGTTTTATATGGGAGGAAATGCCATATTTAAAAAATTTTGCCTTTCAAGTAGAGTATCTCGAAATGGTTTGTTTATCCAAGCAATATTGACTTTGTTTTATCAAATTAATACACATTAAAGATTTTCTTTGTCCTTTTATCACTTGGTGGTTGCTATGGAGCTAAAAAGCACTTTCAAATTGAAAAAGTACTGCTTGAAGGAGCAATTTAGAGTGTAGGGCTGTGTTTGTGTTTGTGTGTGCAGTATATCAGCCATGCTGTCATGCCACAGCCTTTGTCACCAAGAAGCCTATGATGGAAAATAGATTCCACTAAGTCGTCTTTACAAGCTTGTTAATCAAAGTGTTACAGGTAGCCACCTTGAAGTACTGAAGAAAGGTGGTCAAAATATTATTAATTGAAAAAAAATAAATTTGACTGTACAGCTTTTGTTGTTAAAAGTAAATAGACTGTATCAGCTTTGCTTTAGACCTTTAATGGAATATCGGGGATTCAAATACAAAGAAATTTTAAATGTGCAAGGCTATTTTTTAGTATTTGATACCCTAAGTTCAATCCTTGCCCTCAGTAACCTCCTCATAGGGCTTTAATCTTTGTCCATTTGTTCTTTGTTTCTTGTGGAGGACTGTTGAAAATTGACCAGCTTCACAGGAAAATATCAAATTTAAGCATATGTAAAAGAAATATCATACACACCTGCTAAAAGGTGTAAAAGTTCTTTAAAAATATGTGATAGTTTATAAATGATTTGTGAAGGTTTTTGTTTGTTTGGTCTTGCAGATTTTATAATTTATTTTCTATAACCCAATACCCATAGCTCAGAAAAATATCATAATCATATTGTTTTTGTTATAACTCTTACCTTTGCAAAAAAAATACTTCCAGATACCCTTTTAGTTTAGTTTTTTCCAACATTCAGCATACAAATTGAAAAGTCTTTATTGAATCAGAGTTCCATCTTATGTTCTTAAAGACGGTTATTGGAATACATTTTTGAATGGAAACTATTGTTACTCAAATCCTTAATATTGCATATAAAGTATTAATAGCAAAGATTTTTGTTCTTACATCCAATCAGTGACATGAACAATGCTATAACATTTTCTAAAGCATCAGAGATTATGTTACCATCAACAGTTATTGTTTTTAGAGGCTCTTTTAAGTAATCCTATTAATTACCTTGGCATATTTGCAGAAACTTCAACAACCCGGACAATGAAGTCTCACCAGGCAGTGTCACGTATCAGTCGTGAGGAACTGGAAGACAGATTTTTGCGTTTGCATGATGAGAACCTTGTACTTAAACAGCATGCCCGCAAGCAAGAGGATAAAATTAAAAGGTTATGATAAAAAGCTTTTAGCTTTTTTTTTTCCCCGACTCTGTAAAGTTTGGAGGATATGCTTTTCTATAAACTTAATTGAAAACCCCACCTTGAATCTTTTTTTGGAGCAAAGCAGGTTGTAAATAAATACAATTTTTAAAATGGAACATCTTACAAACTAGTATAATAAAACAAAAAGATTATGAGTTTTTATTATGCCTGAAATTGCCATTTGAAAGAAAGAGCTAATAGCTATGAGTGCCATGAATGTATCTTATCTCTAAGTAACTTTTGTTTTAATACTTATAGTTTAATAAGCAAATGGCCAAAACATCTGTTCTCTAAACATCCTGATTTGAAATGAAAGTTTAAAAAAGAAATTAGCTATTCTAACTTGTTAGAATGCATTGTTCCTGTAAGATTTGGGGTTTACTAAGGGAAAACATCATTATCTGGAACATAAATACTTTGCTTGGATTAATCTAGAATCTATATTTATTTCAAAGAGTCTACTGTTTCTGAAGAAACTGTCACTTTTGTGTGCACAATTTCTGCAGGGATTATTTCTTAAGAGTAGATGTCTTTCATTCTTTCTTGTTCAGGAACACTTGACTGTTTTCTGAATGGGTGATTTAAAGTTCATTCTCGTGTGTGAGCATGGACAGATCTGTATTCATGGTCTAGATCCAATGGAAAGGTGAGACAGTGATCGAAGAAGGAAGATAGAGTTTATTTTTTTCTGCTTGGAACTTAGCCTCTAAAGGAATGGCTTCTAGTCAGTTCCTACTTTGTGGACTTTGTTTTAATGACCGACTGACCTGCTTTGTGAAGAGCTTTTGCTTTAAGTTGGTTTTTGAGTCATGATGATGGCTTTTTGCAAGACATGTGACTCACTTGCCTGATTGTTTTCCTGATCAGTAACAGCCATCACAGTTAATGTCAACAGTCAATGTCTAAATGAGGCATTTAGTCTGTGACTGCTTAACAGTTTTTTTCTTTGTAAACCTAGTTGGTCAGTAAAAGAATTAAATTCACAACCTTGACCTCATTAGTAATTTGTCCTAGCTAGAAAGTAGTAAACAACTTAATAATGAGCTACATAGTTTAATGGAAAAAGCACTGTGCTAGGAGTCAAGTTGTATGCATCTGTTCTTTTATCTCTCTGCCACTCTCCTGTGGCATGTTCAAGCCATTTAACCCCCAGGGATTTTATTTTACTCAGCCCTGAGAATAGTGATCCACTGACCACTATAACCCAAAGCTCCAATTTCCTTCTCGATTTCACACCACTGACACTACGTAGATACATGGATAGAACTTTATCCGTAAGATATAATTAGATTCACTTATTTAGAATAAATGTAGATTTGATAAACTACCTTTCTAAAGAAGTACCCAAACTTTACCTGGTCACTTATTTCATTAATAGAAAATAATCAAATGAATATTGTTGCTATCACCGGACAAAGAAAGGCAATCTTACCTTTCCTGGCAAAGCTTCCTTCAATATCTTTGGAGGAATTGTAAGCCTCTCTATGGGTGTACTCCTCTTGCCTTAAAAACTGGAGTTGTTTGCTTTTCTCTAGATGTTGACTGCTTTTTCACATTAAATCTGTGTCTTCTTTTGAACGTAATCTCTATCTCTGTGTGAAAGTCTCTGTGTAACAGAAGATTCAGGTATTTAGGCTGGCGTCTCATTTTAGTGGCCACCATCTCTCTGTGGCAGCTGCATTTGGTGGGGTTGAGGGTCTGAGAGGGCTGGGTAGCACGCATGGCTCTGTTGGGTTTGCAATACCTGCCCAAACTTCCCAATGATATATCCTTCTCAGAATTAGGTGGAAGAGGAACTAATCCATTGATTATTTTACTAGGGTGTTTGTGGTACTCTTGGATCTTGGTTTTTATTATCCTATATCCCTTATAAAGCATGTTTAATGGATGTGCCTCAAGGGAAAGAGAAAACGATCTTAACTGATTATGTTATGCGTAGCTCTCCCCCACCAGGCCACATGCTGCAGGCCGAGTAGCCAGAAGTGTAGATAGACATGTATTACTACCGCTTTTACAGAGCACTCCGCTCAGGGCAACAAAAGGTTGTACTATGACATCCCAAAGCTATTAAGGGTTTTTTTTTATTTCACTTTTGTTCTCTTAAGTAAAAGCTTCTGTCCATAACCAGGCTAAAATAAAGCAAAACTCCGTTTAAAGAAAAATGAAGTGTGTTTTTATTTTCAATCTCCTGTCTGGGTCTTTATAAAAATAGATTCACTATAAACTAGAATCAGCTATTGAAGATGTGCGACCAATTTTGTAAAGTCTTGAACTTGTGTCTCTCATCAAAGCCACCTTTTCTTTCTTGTACTGCCAAGATTTTTCCATTCACTGTCAAGCATGTTTTCCGTACGTGTATATTACATCACCCCCATGTGCCCTTTCTGTCTTTTGTTCTGTCTAACCAGTTTTTATCAAAACTTAAAAGAATCAAAGGTATAAACTCCTGAGATGTCAAATGCACAGTGTATGTCTAAATTTAAAAGCAACATTAAAATAGTACTTTTTTTGTGTCTAATTATTTTCTACCATTAAACAAGCATGTTGCTGAGCAACATTTAATGGTATATTTGGGTTTCTTTTTAATTTTTCATTGGGCTTTTAATAACGTATCTATGCATTCTAACATTTTTATATTTTTAGTATATCTTAATCCCAGAGAAACTGAAAACAATATATCACCTAAATGCTGCATAGTCTTAATATACTTTTGAAAAGTTTTAGCTTACTGTGGCTTGCAGATAATAACCCACCACATCCACAATCTGTAGCTACATTTAAGTGCATACAGCATTCCTACATAAGGTCATGCGTTAAAAATTGCATTTGAGGAACATATGGAGTAAATATGTGTCCTCTCTTTACTAACCTTAAATGATAAGCCTTAGGAAACTGTTATTTGTCAGTGCTATAAAGCAGATTGTTGCCCAGTGGTTTCAATTATCATCAAAGGATTCTTCACAGGCAGTAATAGTTACATCAAAACCTGAAATTTATTATTCAGGTTCTGCACTGAAGTCTTCACAGTGATTATGTTCCTTTCAACAGAATGCATTTTATGCTGACTTCTCACATTCCTTTTCATCTTTTTATTATTTCCCTAGAATGGCCACCAAGTTAATACGGCTAGTTAATGACAAGAAAAGATATGAACAGGTTGGTGGCGGCCCCAAGCGGTTGGGAAGAGATGTGGAAATGGAAGAAATGATTGAGCGGCTACAAGAGAAAGTTCATGAGCTTGAAAGACAAAATGAAGTCCTCAAAAGCAGACTGATTTCAACCAAGCAGCAACTTCAGATCCAGGGTCACAGGCACACTCCATACAGTTACGTGCAATCTCGTGTTAACACCGGGCGTAGAAGAGTGAATGAAAATGCAGGCTTACAGGAATGCCCCAGGAAAGGTAAACTAAAGCTTACATTAAATCCTAAATTTAAATTAATAGGTTGTTTTATACTCACATACATACATACACACACACACACACAGTTTTATTTCTACATTATTCCTGTTTTTAAACATCTTTCAAAAGAAAAAAAATTGTTTTTTTTACTTTTTGATAAAATCACATTAACATGAAGGTCATTTTTTATAAGAATCACTAGATCATGCTCAGATTTGTCTAGTAAAACATTGAACATAAGTATTCATTCTAACAGGTAAAAGAAGCATATACGAAATTACATAAAATACAAGGTTAGTTTAGTTTTGGTTGGTTTTTATAGTCAGTGATGAAAATCGCATTAACTCAGGCAAATGGAGAAACCACTAGTTTGCTTATATGGTCACACTGTTGTTCTGAATAATCACACCTAAGTTCTTTGTCCAAACGCCTTCCATAAATTGTACAGAATGGTTTAAATATTTCTCATCATGGGAGGCAGCTTGTCCATGGAATGTGCATGTAACTAGGGGTTTAAAAAGTTCGGTTCTTGGTGACGTTGGAGAAGTTTTCTAGTGATTCTGAACTTGAGTTTTCTTTACATGTAGAATAAAAGGATGTAAACTAGTGACCATAAAAGTCTCTTCCAGCTCCAAAATATCATCATTGGTCAGTCACTTTCCTTATGCTGAAAATGAATCACCTAAAACCTACCCAGCTTACAAAGCAATTCATTTGCATATAGAAGACTCAGTACTATACACAGAATCTACATATTTCTAATAAAAATTGCTCTCTCCACCCACAGACTTTATTTTTAATGAAGCAAAAAGTCAATAACTATTTTAATTTCTTTTCATTACAACTACGAGGGAAGGAAATAGAATTTTAGTTCTAATTCATCTTCGTTTGGAATATGCTTCACATAAAGACCAAACATTTTTAGGGAAATAAAAAATTATGTAAAACTTTCGTTTCAGTTCATCGAGGGAATAGAAAACACCATCTGAACAGAAAAAGAGAAAAAATTGTCGTATTTTTCTTCTGCAAGCCAAAATGTTAACACTATCTGTTCCCTAGACAGGGTTCCTTTGAAGTCAATCAGGCCTCCATGCAGGCAGGAGGCAGCTGCAGGATGAAAGGGCTTGGCTACTCCGAGCTATGTGAGATTGGCAATAGGCTTTGAATATAATCAAAGTAATCATAATGAATTATAAATCAAAAATACATTTGGCTGCTAATTAACTTTTTACATCTTGAGAGCACTTGACTTCCCAGAGCCTCATTTTCCCCATCTGTAAAATGGAGTGATAACACCAGATTAGAAGAAAGTACAGGAGATGGTAGGTATACCATGATTTATTTTACATTTAAATAGTCATTTATCCTCTCTGAACCTTAGTTTTGTCACCTGTAACTTGGGAAAGATGATCCTATTTATGCTAAATAAGGCAATGCCCAAATATTAGATTAGTATGACAAGGTATTAGTGCTATGAATTTCTGTCTAAATTGTTTGATAGAAGTTTCTCCTTATAGAAGAGCCACAGAACAGAAGAGACTTGAAAATGTTACTTATATAGACTAAAATTTTCTTTGTATTTACTTACTTACTTTACCGAAAGCTAATCATTTAATTATTGTATAAGTGTGAAGTAACTTTTATAATTAAAAGAATGTCTCATTATTTTTAACAATGGGATTAGGTTTATAAAAATTACATATAATTATTTTTATAAGCAAAATTGTATTTAAGTGCAGCAACAAAATGTTTTATTTGGAATCTTACTAATGATCTCAACTTATCTTTGTTGAAATATGGATTTTCTTATTAGGGTAAAATAAATCAAAATAGAGGAAACATTTTTACTTATGTTCACAGTATCTATGAGTTACACAAATAAGGGTAAGGTTCAGAAGGTAAAGTCAAATGGTGTGAATGAGTAATTTAAAAATCAAAAAACCTTTATCAAAAATACTAAAAAAAAAATAAATCAAGCTTTTGAAAACTTTTTCCTTCATACCTCAGTTTATATTGTAAAGACCTAAATTTAAAACTTTGATTCTTTCAAAATTTACTTCTGAAGTTGTAAATCTAAGTTGAATAAATATTTCTGGGTAATTTGGTTTACATAGTAGAATTTGTTAAATGAGCAGTACTTGGTGCTGTGCTTTATTTAATGCCAGCTGGTGGCTGAGATCTAACACTTCCTTTGGCAATGTATGTCTGATTCTCTGAACTGTAACAGAGCCCGCATCTCTCAGTACGGAAGAGACTTGCTTATATTACAGATTTCCTTATGATAGCAAATCAAGGGTCCTTCTTTTCTAACTTTGCTTGTATGATCCTATTAATTTATTTTTAGGTATTAAATTCCAAGATACAGATGGAGCAGAAACTGTGCAACCCATGCCTACAAAATATAGCAACAGTTTACTCAAAGAAGCCAGAGGAGAAATAAGAAATTTGTATGTATGCTTTTTGTGATCACTTTAGACCACTGTATATTGATCATGTCTCTTTTGATCCCTCCCTCTCCTTTATTTTAAACAAAATTGGTTTATGTACAAAAAATTTCCTCCAGCTAGATCTGTGAGTCAAGAACAGGTATTACATAGCATGCTTGCAGTACAATGAGGAAAATGAATATCTTAACCAATTGCATCAACGGAAGTGTATATAGAGAGAATAGTTCTCTTTATTATAATTTCCCCCTCAAAGGAATGGCATAAAGCCCAGTCATTTAGAATAGTATAAGCTTTACGGGCAACATTTTCATTCTCAGAAAAATTACAGGTAGTTTTTTTTTTTTCATTTTTTTTTTAGATCATGAATTAATTAGCCTTTCTGTGGTTTAAAAAAAGAATTGGAGGGAGTGGCTTAAAAGTTTGGAGCTATCAAATACATATGGATGTCAGATTTTGTTTCACTGTGATTCTACGGTACTTCATTCTTCATCATATTATGGTTTCAAAAAAGTTACTTCTGCCACATTTAGCTTACTTTTCCGTTAATGAAAGCCTCATGGTAATCTTAGTGTCTGTAAGTCACACAAATAAAGATAAGAATCTACCTTATCTACAGTACAGGTCTTCACCTGGATCATCAAAAAGTCACAATTCTAAATGAGGAGAGAAAACGAGACAAAGAATATCATATTTTAGATAGCTGCTTAAGAATAATATGGGCTTAATTTTTTTCTTTTGAATATTTTAAATACCAATTATAGTAATGATTGCCTGTGAGGGAATAAAACTAAAAGACTAGCCTAACCTTGTTACCTGTTAGCAGAAAAGCCAGAGTTCAAACCAGTGCTGAGGCTCAGTACACTGGGATGCTGCCAGGCCTGGCAGAGAGAAAATATAAACCAAAGACCACTAAGTTATGTTTTGCAAATTTCTTGCCATCTCTCTATGAAGTGTTAATTTGGGTGGTATAGGCAAGTGTGCATATAAAAGAACAAAGGTGCATAAAATATCTGAAGATGACCAGATCACAGAGTGTATAGTAAATAACCAATAAATACTATGTTGAATTGAACTGCAGTCTAACCCATTGCCTAAGACATTATCTAATATAAAGCATACCTTGAATTCTTTCATTTTGTTGTTGTTGTTTAGTTGCTAAGTCCTGTCAAACTCTTTGTGACTCGCTGGACTGTAGCCCACCAGCTTCCTCTGCCCATGGGATTTCCCAGGCAAGAATGCTGGAGTGGGCTGCCATTTTCTACTCCAGGGGATCTTTCCAACCCAGGGATGGAACCCTCATCTCTTGCATCGGCAGACAGATTCTTTACTGCTAAGCCACCAGGGAAGCCCTTGAATTCTTCCATATGTATTCCCAAATCACTAGATTTAATCTGCTACTATTTTACTGTGTTCAGAGGCAGTTAAGCTAAAATTTTTAACTTTTGCTTGCCCTTTACTGTGAAGCACTTTCTTTGTACTGATTTTAAATCCTGCAGATTTTGCCTCAAACTACAAATTCTTGTAAAGATTCTTTATTTCAGAGAAAATGTTATTGAGTCACAGAGAGGCCAGATAGAAGAGTTAGAGCACTTGGCGGAGATCCTGAAAACTCAGTTGAGGAGAAAAGAAAATGAAATTGAGTTATCTCTTCTTCAGCTTCGAGAACAGCAGGCTACAGATCAAAGGTATGTTAAAACAGAAATAGCACTTTGATAAGGTCAAAATTAGTTTAAAATACTTTATCATGTGCCATAGAAGGATAAGTCTAGTGTATTTAAAAAATCATGTTTTTACTTCACATTCTTCACATAAGCCCACTCCAGACCTACTGGTATCAACAGCGCAAGGCTAATGGCGTTTTTCCCTGACCTACTCTGTCTCACCTTGTCTCCTTTGCTCTTTTACCAAACCCGTAGGAAGCTCTGATACCATTTGATTGTACCTACCAAGAAAAACATGTGTGACAAGGACTCAACTGTTGGCATACCTTGTGAATAAGCCCAGCCTTGTTCAAGTTGCTTTCCCACCCATAAAAGGTAGTAAATTCTGTAGTACAGTACCTGTTCTCTCCATCCCATAAAGATGTTACCTCTCCTTACATTCAGAGCTTGCCTTGAATTATGCTGATCATTATGGTGACATTGGGGCCCTTCAGTAGTCTCCTTGCTGCCCCTACAATTTTTTTTAAACAAGTCTTGTTTATTTATGGCTGCACTGGGTGTTTGTTGCTGCAGTGTGTGGGCTTCTCACTGCAGTAGCTTCTCTTGTTGTGGAGCACAGGCTCTAGGGTGTGTAGGCTTCAGTTGTTCAGCAAACGGACTTAGCTGCCTGTGGAGTCTTCCCAGACCAGGGATCAAACCCGTGTCCCCTGCACTTGCAGGTGGATTTTTAACCACTGGACCCCAGGGAAGTCCTGCCTCTTCATTTTTGATGTTGGATAATATGCAGTGTTTTCTTTCCCGTCCTCTTTTATCATTTGTTGGTTTCTAATACCTCTTCTCTCATTTTGGTGCTTCCATGCTGTTCTTCCAGTAAGACTTTACCTGTTTACTGTTCTTTCCTGAATTATTTTCTTCCTTTTGGCCCTTTTCTTTTTTGTTTGGAACAAGCATATCCAAAGGCAGAAAGAGTAATATATTGCAATCTGGTGTACTCATCATTCAGCTTTAACACTTAGCAACATGTCTTGTTTCACCTTTCCTTCACCTTCATGTTCTTTAATTAATTAGCCCCTATCAAATATCATGTCACCATGCCTCTTTATACTTTAGTATATTTGCTCTGTCTGATAAGGAATTTTAAACGTAATCACCATGCCATTATCACACCTAACAAAATTAGCAGCAATTCCTTGACACCATCTAATAACTATTTTATATTCCAACCTCTCTGAAGATGACTTCTTGCTGTTTGTTTGAATTAGAATCCAAATGAGGTCTACACATTGCATGTGACTATTAGATCTTTTTTGTTTCTTTTATTTCTCTCTTTATGTTTTTTTTAAACCAGTCCTAGATTCTCTGTTTGGTTTTCCCCTTACCAAGTGATATCATGCTCATGTGACTAGGTTCTCGAAAAACCAAGCATGATTTTCCACTTTTTCATTTCAGAATCAGAGTTTAATTCTCTTTTCACAAACTAACCTCACATGGTAATATTTGAAAAAGCTAAGATACATAATAGATTTGTTTTTTAAAAAAATAAAGCAGACTTTTTATTTCAGAGATTTAAAAGATTAATATTATCTCTACTAATTTCTGTTCCAAAAAGTTATGTGTAAAATTAAATTATATAATGAAATTCTATTTGTTAACTTTTCTATACCCTTCTAAGTGCAGAGCAAAAGAAAAATGAATATTTTTGAGAATTATATTTGTATTAGGGAATGTAATTTGAATGCTGGCCTTGAACCAGGGTTTTAAATACCTGGGAGTTACCCATTTTCCCCTAAGAATAAACTTAGCCTTCTTGGAAAACCAAGAAATGGTTCCTTGTGAAGAACAGTGCTGAAGACCCCAACACCGAATATGGTGATATTAATGAATTGCCAACAGCCATATTTAAATATTATATGAATATAAAAACTGTGCATTAGTCCAAGCCCAAGCTTGGAGCCATTCCTCAACAGCTGAATACAAGGCTGTCAAACTACTTTCTCAGTTGCATGCCTGCTCAGTCGCTAACTCATGTTTTTGACCCCATGGACTATAACCCGCCAGGCTCCTCTATCCGTGGAGTTCTCCAGGCAAGAATACTGGAGTGGATAGCCATTTCCTTCTCCAGGGGATCTTCCCAAATCAGGAATCGAACCCATGTCTCCTGCATTGCAGGCGGGTTCTCTCTACCGCTGCTGCTGCTAAGTCGCTTCAGTCATGTCCGACTCTGTGTGACCCCAGAGACAGTAGCCCACCAGGCTCCCCCATCCCTGGGATTCTCCAGTCAAGAACACTGGACTGGGTTGCCATTTCCTTCTCCAATGCATGAAAGTGAAAAGTGAAAGTGAAGTCACGCAGTCAGGTCCAACTCCTAGCGACCCCATGGACTACAGCCTACCAGGCTCCTCTGTCCATGGGATTTGCCAGGCAAGAGTACTAGAGTGGGGTGCCATCGCCTTCTCCGTCTTTACCTCTAAGCCACCAGGAAATCCCAATTTCTTTTATATTTCTTAAATTCCCAAAGGGTAAGATTGACCCTATGTTGGCCATTCCTCCTTCCAAAGGGATATGATCATCTGAGAACTAGTGTTTAGTGTTAATTGAAAGGGAAATCCTAGGACTAGATAACAGGAGAACCAGAGTAACAGACAGGTCTGCATGTTTTCCAGTATACGTGTTGTCAGCAGGAGACATCAGCATATACACAGGAGAAGTTTTCCTTACAAAGTAAACTAAGGCTTTCTTTAGGGGATTGTATTATTCACCCCAATTTTTTGTCACTGTGAAGGACAGACAGTTAAGAGAAACTTTTGTTGCAGAGACCAAAGAAAGTAAGCAGCTTACACCCTACCTCACAGATTTTATAAATTGAAAATTACTGGTTATTGCTTCTAAGAAGGTGAATAACATATTGCTTCTTGAGATACAGTTGTTGAAAACTGAAGAAATGACTTCAAATAAGGGTCTTCAAGTCTTTTTTTTTTCTTATATGTTTACACATAGCTCAGAATTTTATGTGTAACAGCAATTTTTTTTTGAGACTAATGGAAAACTGTTGAAAAATGTTGGGGAGAATATAAGACTTGGTATAATTTACTGTAGAGAAAAATCACAAAATGGAAAACATATTTAAACTTCTCTTTCACGGGTACATTATTTCAGATTTGAAATTCTAGAAGTCTGATCTGAATGCTGGACTCCTTGTTCTCAAACATGAACCTAAAGTAGTTGTAATCTTCAGAGTGTGGTGCCTGATATTTATGGCAAAGAGCCTTTTCATAGAATATTACAGAAACTCTTCGTAGTATGTGTTTAATAGACCAGTTTGGTTTGGCATCAGCTTGACATAAACTTTTGGTTATCCAAAGCCCTTAATTGCTTTGAAGTAAAAGCCCAGTACTGCTCTTTTTTATTAAAATCATGTTTTTTCCTGTTATTGTGGTCTATTTTGGAAGACTGAGTTGTGATTTTTGCATATGTTCTACATAATGCCTCATTAGCAAAAAATCTTGTATCATTTACAAGTAGCCTGAATGTCTGTGTTGTTTTGAACAAAAATCCATATTAAAATTTAAACAATATAAAAATGCACATTTTCTGCTTATTAAAAAGGCCGTCTTAAATTAAATGCAAAGCAGTAACCAGTGAACACATGTACATGAACATTAAAATCAGGATGATTTTACCTTTTACTGACTTTTTCAACTCCCCAAATATTTATACTCTTACCAAATGTGTAACTGGTTTGTACTAAGTGTTTTTTTTTTTTTTTAAGTAAATGTTAGGGTATTTACCTTCTTAATTAAAAATCATGTAAGTCCCATAATGTCCCACTGGAAGAAATTTAACCCATAAATATTTCAGACACTCTGACTTGTCCTCTTCCCTTTGGTTGACGGCACACTCTCGGATCTTAAAAACACAGAGACTTTTTGCAGCCGTGCAGTGTACAAAGCAGCTTGGCTCTCAGGGCTCCATCTTTCCAGCTGTGCACAGACAAGGATTACTTCCTGGCACTCAGAGGACTTCCCCAGCATTTCATTTTGAAAAATGGCAAAGCTACAGCAAAGTTGCAAGAATTAGTACCTTGAACACACATGCCTTTCACCCCTTGGCATGTTTGTGAATGACGCAGCCTGTCCTGCATTCTGCTCACTCAGGCACAGGCCCACTCCCCTCCTTCCCTGTGTCTTTTCTCTCTCTGAGAGGTAGGTGCATATATCATGCCACCCTCTGTACACTGCTAAGCACCTTCTATGAACAAGGACATCTTCCTACATAACCACAGGACACCAATCACACATTCAGGACATTTCACAATGAATGATACAATCAGTTCAGTTCAGTCGCCCAGTCGTGTGCGACTCTTTGCAACCCCATGAATCGCAGCACGCCAGGCCTCCCTGTCCATCACCAACTCCTGGAGTTCACTCAAACTCATGTCCATCGAGTCGGTGATGCCATCCAGCCATCTCATCCTCTGTTGTCCCCTTCTCCACCCGCCCCCAATCCCTACCAGCATCAGGGTCTTTTCCAATGAGTCAACTCTGCATGAGGTGGCCAAAGTATTGAAGTTTCAGCTTCAGCATCAGTCCTTCCAATGAACACCCCATTATCCCATTAATGGCCTTGATAGCTATTTTTATTTTTTATTTTGTTTTTAATTGCTATTTTTCTTTTGTTTTTCTTTGTTTTAATCTCGTATCCAACCAAGGACCATGTATTGTAATTATTCGTCACAACTTTTTAGGATTCCCTAATTCTCAAGAGGTTCCCTAGTCTTCCAGACCACTGATGATGGTTGTTTGCAGAGTGCCCCTCCATTTGGATTTGTCCAGTTGCCCAGCCCCCTAATTTAGAGGGTACATCTGGCTCTCGGAGGGAAGGGAAACTGGGGCTAGAGACAACCATGTAGACATCATTGATACAGAGAGGTGATCTGTCATCTTTAAAAAATATATCCAACAAGTTCCTACTGGTGTTTTGAGTACCTTAGAATTTGCCTAGTGAAAAGTTATCAAGCTCAAATACTATGTCTTTTATCCCCATGTTTTTTATTATGACTGTTATCTAAGGTTTTTCTGTGATAGCTGCTTGGCATGTTTCCCACGCACTTTATTTAAACCACAGAAATTATCAAAATTAATAGTAACTAATGTATTAGAGTGTACTTGATAGTGGAAGGAAAGCTAAAACTCAGGAACATCTCAGAGGAAGGAAGCACAAGAGTGGGAAGAATTTATCTCTTAGACCTGGCTACCTCATGTAGAAACTGGCAGAATGCCTCAGTTAGCTATCCCAGCTGTGAAATGAAGAGGGCTGAAATGAGTGAGTGGTTTTCTGTCCTTTAAAGCAACAGTTGCTTTTATTCCCAGGGACCTTGTGATTCTGAAAGATTTTTGCCTCCTAACTAAGCAGTATATATTAATTTAATCAATTTGTTGGGTTTTTTTTTTTTTATCCAAAACCTGTATTATGCTAATCATTTCAAGATAATTGTGACATAGCCTATAATTTTGTACTGATTTGCTATAATTCTATCAAAAAGTGAAAACAATGTAAGGCCTTTAGTTCACTTGTAAAATTCAGTTGCCAGTAAGTCTACATTTTTCATTGGGCTTTTTGATATATTGACTATAATTCTCAAATTCTCATTACTGGTCAGAATCCACAAACTTGAACTTCAAAGTGGCCCCTTAAGAAGACGAGCCAGGATTTGGGTCCTTCCTGTCCCCAACCAGACTTTGGGCATGCTCCCTCTATTTTCAGAAGAGTATGATTATGTCCATGTAGAAAAGCCTATATAACTGTCCCCTTCCATTCCCTGTAGGTGTTTGAGAATAAGAAAATATTGAGTTCTTGTTTATGTTTTGACCCAGTTCCGCAAGAAAGATGCAATCCACGGGCAAATAAGCATACACATAGAAACTTTTTCCTTTATGCATCTAAAATGAGGGAGCATTATTTTCATCTATGAACTAAAGTTGCAGTTTTGGACAAAGTCATGACCTTTCAAATAGACTTTGCTCAGCTATTTTAGTGAAGCTTATTCCATTTAACTTTCTAGTAACCTCCTGTAATTCTATTCAGGAGTGATACTCTATTGTTACCTTTGTCTCCTGCCAGTACAGGAGACAGTTCAGTTCAGTTGCTCAGTCATGTACAACTCTTTGCGACCCCGTAAGACTGCAGCACACCAGGCGTTCCTATACATCACCAACTCCAGAGCTTACTCAAACTCATGTCCATCGAGTCAGTGATGCCGTCTAACCATCTCATCCTCTGTCACCCCCTTCTCCTGCCTTCAGTCTTTCCCAGCAGGGTCTTTTCCAATGAGTCAGTTATTTGCATCAGGTAGCCAAAGTATTGGAGCTTCAGCTTCAGCACCAGTCCTTTTAATGAATATTCAGGACTGATTTCCTTCAGAATGGACTGGTTGGATCTCCTTGCAGTCCAAGGGACTCTCAAGAGTCTTCTCCAACACCACAGTTCCAAAGCACCAGTTCTTTGGCGCTCAGCTTTCTCTATGGTCCAGCTCTCACATCCATACCTGACTACTGGAAAAACCATAGCTTTAACTAGATGGACCTTTGCCAGAGGAGTACTGTCTCTGCTTTTTAATATGCTGTCTAGGTTTGTCATAGCTTTTCTTCCAAGGAGTAAATGTCTTTGAATTTCTTGGCTGTGATTTTGGAGCCCAAGAAAATAAAGTCTGTCACTGTTTCCATTGTTTCCCCTTCTATTTGCCATGAAGTGATAGGATCAGATGCCATGATCTTAGGTTTTTTAATGTTGAGTTTTAAGCCAGCCTTTTCTCTCTCCTCTTTTACTTTCATCAAGAGGCTCTTCAGTTCCTCTTCGCTTTCTGCCATAAGGGTGGTGTCACCTGCATATCTGAGGTTATTGATGTTTCTCCCAGCAATCTTGATTTCAGCTTGGGCTTCATCCAGCCGAGTGTTTCTCATGATATACTCTGCATATAAGTTAAATAAGCAGGGTGACAATATACAGCCTTGATGTACTCCTTTCCCAACTTGGAACCAGTCCGTTGTTCCATGACTGGTATTAATTGTTGCTTGTTGACCTGCATACAGATTTCTCAGGAGGTAGGTTAGGTGGTCTTGTATTCCCATCTCTTGAAGAACTTTCCATAGTTTGTTTTGATCCACACAGTCAAAGGCTTTAGCGTAGTCAATGAAGCAGAAGTAGATTTTTTTTTTTAATTCCCTTACTTTTTCAGAGGATATTGGCAATTTGGTCTCTGGTTCCTCTGCCTTTTCTAAATCCAGTTTGAAGATCTGGAAATTCTCGGTTCATGTACTTTTGAAGCCTAGCTTGGAGAATTTTGAGCATTACTTTGCTAGCCTGTGAGATGAGTACAATTATACAGTAGTTTAAACATTCTTTGGCATTACTGTTCTTTGGGATTGGAATGAAGACCTTTTCCAGTCCTGTGGCCACTGCTGAGTTTTCCAAATCTGCTGGCATATTGAGTGCAGCACTTTCACAGCATGATCTTTTAGGATTTGAAATAGCTCAGCTGGAATTCCATCACCTCCACTAGCTTTGTTCGTAATGATGCATCCTTAACTTTGGACTCCAGGATGTCTGGCTGTAGGTTAGTGATCACACCATTGTTGTTATCTGGGTCATGAAGATCTTTTTTGCATAGTTCTGTATATTTTTACACCTCTTCTTAATATCTTCTACTTCTGTTAGGTGCATACCATTTCTGTCCTTTATTGACAGGAGACAGACACGAGTTCAGTCCCTGGGTCGGAAAGATCCCCTGGAGAAGGGCATGGCAACCCACTCCAGTATTCTTTCCTGGAGAATCCCGTGGACACAGAAGCCTGGCAGACTACAGTCAGTGGGTCACACAGAGTCCGACACAACTGAAGTGACTTAGCACACATGTGTTTCCCTAATAAGAGCTAGGAATGACCCGTATGCTTAGAGACTGTCTGCTTGCCACTATTTTAAAAAAAAAATTGGAGTTTTTTTGAATTCTAAGATTGTTTTCAAGCTTATCCTCCAAATTAAGTCAGCCTAACACTATTATTCAAAAAGAACCTCTTCATTCTATCTCATAAATATCTTACCTAATAACTTTGCAGAATTTCATAGCCTACCTTTTGTATTCTAAAACCTTCCCTTCTAAATGGTGCTAAAAATGGTATTATAACATCTTTGCGTCAAATAATCAAGAAGCGTTTTTTTTAGCATTCATAATCCGTACTGTAGCCAAGAAAGAAATGTTAACGGGTGTGAAGGCGGGGAGGAACTGTGTGCCTAGGAAGTGAAGTATTAGAAACTTTCACTGGAGCAAAGTTTTGGCTTCTTAAGCTTTCATATTAGACTATACATTACATCGCACCACTGAAAGTTTTTCCTTCTCCAGTATATTTGAGGTTTTAAGTTTCTGGATTTATTATGGCACCCAGTAGCAGAGCTGGAGTCAAGTGTTTTCAAGGCTTCCATTAGAAATTCCTCTTCCAGAGTTTATTGCTTGACTGTTTCAAATTATATGAGAGAAACTTGGCACATAGGTTTGAGAGCTGGATTACTTTTTTCAACATAAAATCTAATTTATTTTAGTTTGTTTTTAATCTTAGCTATGGGCCAACAGCTCTTCTCATAGTTTTAAAAGATTTGATCATAATTCTAAATAATATGTCTGCAAAAAAAAGAAAAGAAACCACATTTTCCAACTTAATTTTGTATAGGTTTTTTTTTTTTTCAAAATCCCTGTTGAAAAATATGAGAAATTTATTTTTACAAAGCGCATAATTAGTGTGCTTGATATCCATTTGCAGATCATTTCACCATGTATAATGCAGCATGTATGAATTGGTGCATGACTGTCTGAGTTCATCTGAATGTGTTTGCTATGCATTGTTCTTTCTGTTCAAATGTCATCATCCTGAAGACTTCATGTTCCCTTCACAGCACATAGAACAGGGCAGGAACATATTATATGGCGGTCACTTAAAATATTGTTCATAAAATTAGCCATGTCTGCTCTTCAGAGGAAACCAACCTGAGGCCTTCCTCTGCAGGCAGAGGTCTAGGACCAGCCACTTAGCAAGGACTCTAGCTCCCTCTTGCCTTCGAGTATCCTCCTCACGTTCCTTGTCAGCTTTCCGTGACATCTCCTTCCCTCTTTCCTCTCTCACATATACCCGCATTCTTTTACTGTATTTCATCTGTGTAAAAATGTTGATTGGCAGATCTGAGATGACTTTTCATTGTATACCTTTCTGAAGACCAGGCCACATTCATCACAGTGTTGCTTTTAACTTTCATGCACTTTATATCATTGACTCTTCAGTCTCAGCTTAATAGCAAGTGATCTTTCCTTTTCACTGTCCCCATCAGAAATACCCCATCATAATGATAACCATTATCTGTCATGCTTAGTCACTCAATTGTATCCAACTCTCTGCGACCCCGTTGACCGTAGCCCACCAGGCTCCTCTGTCTGTGGAATTTTGCAGGCAAGAATACTAAATACTAAAGTGGGTTACCATTTCCTATTCCAGGGAATCTTCCAGACCCAGGGATCAAACCTGCATCTCTAAAGCCTCCTGCATTGGGAGGTGGATTTTTTTACCTGGGAAGCCCCAGCCATTGTGTATAGAGCCCCTAAAACTTTAGAATAATTATTAAAGATTTCCAGGTGCTATGTTGTTTCAGAATATGTGTACTCTGTAATGAACTGATTTTTTATTTAAAGTACCACATTGTTATCATTGTTTTCTAAATACTACTTCTGTTGTATTTGTGCCTACTCATTGGGCATCATTAGTATAAAACACCAAGTCACCTTTCTTGGCAATACTATGAAAAGTTTAAACTCCCAGGACTTTAGGAAATATTCAAGAAAGCATCTACCGATTAGACCACTGAAAGTTTTTCTAAGATACTTACTGGCCTTTTTCTTACAAAGAAATTTCAAAATTTAAACCTGCTGTTTATATGACCCTATGAGACTAAATGGGTTGTTGGGACTTAATTTTTTGTTAATGTCATCACATACTAGTTGTTATTCATACATATGTCATATATATTTAATCTTGAAAATATTAACATGCTTAAAAACAAGAAGAATAAAAGATGAATTACAGCTGAAAATATAAGTAGAGATTGAAATTATTTGAACAATGTTCTGTCCTTCTGTAACAGTAAATGTCACTCACTGTTGAGCAGTCAAACCAAGTAATTCTGGAGAAAACAGATAAGTTAATTTTGACTTTTAAATGTGAAAAAATATGCTATTTTCTATTGACCTATTCAAAAAATATTTTCCCTTCATATTATTATTATTTTTTTAGTAAGTAAAAATAATACTGAGGGGAATATTGGTGAGCATACTGTTGAATGTGTGCTTGGAACTACTAGATAACATGTTTTAGACACATAATTATTTTAACATTGTGTTAAGACTGTACTCTGGGCAAGATCCAGGTTCTTGGACTTGTTTATCTTCTGTGTGAGGACAACTAACTGTCTGATGCCAAAATACAATGAACTTTCAAATATCAAAGAGGAAAATTAAGTATTTCAAGTCCTCAGCTGGTTTACAGATGTGTGAGCTTTGTAGTCCATTTTCTGGTTCCAGTAGGGCATTGTGACAATTTTTCCAATATGTGTATACTAGATAAGTTTTGGAAGTAAAATTACTTACTTTAAATACTGAAATATTTTCTGAACTTAAGATTTTTGTGTTTATTTTTCTTAGAAAATGAAGTTTAAAACCAAGCCTCACAATTTTTAAAATACTTTTGAATGTAAAACATATTAAATTAAGGAAACTTCTTTCTCTGTCAGGAAAATAAATGCCTTTTGAAAACAGGTATTCATTTAGATCTATGATTAACCTTTAACAAGATCTTCCTGTTAAATTCTGCGTTTGCTTTAATCTCAGTAGGAAAAATACAAACTTGTATTGCAGCATATAGAGTTTCTATATACCCTATGGACGTTAAATGATCTCTTACAGCTACAGGCACATCTGCAACATATTTAAATGCCAGCTTTGGGCATTATTAGTATAAAATGCTAAGTCACTTTTTTTTTGGAAATATTTTGAAAAGTCTGAACTCCAGGAGGAAACTCCACTAAATGATAATCTTATGATACCATTTGTTTCAAGGGAGTTGTAGAAAGATAAGTAGCTGTATGGCATATTTTTCATTTAGAGAAAAATAATATGATAGTCCTCCTTAAAATAAGCCTGAAGTTTGGTGGTGGAATGATGGCTGTGCTAAAGACTGATGTCCTTTTGCACATCTTTCAGGACACTATAAAATGATACTGTGTAGAAGTGACAAAATCAAATATAGGGCTCCCTTCAAACTCTGAGAGTCTATGTGTTTATGAAAGTTCAAGAATTATTATTGGTTGGTTTTAAACAGTAAGTCTATCCTGAGTGTATAATAAACTAGAAACCTCAATGACTAATAAGCATGTGTGTAAATTTTTTTCTGTGTAACAGTCAATGAAAAATTATAGTCTCACCACAGATTTTTTTTTTCCTTTTGTCTTGCATTTTTAATTCTGTCTCTGTCGTTTTCTTAAATACATCATTGAAGGTCAAACATTCGGGACAACGTAGAAATGATTAAGCTTCATAAGCAACTAGTGGAGAAAAGCAATGCCCTTTCAGTAATGGAAGGAAAATTTATTCAGCTTCAAGAGGTACTGTGATAAATTATTTTATTAGGGTGATATATAGATACAGAGCTTCAAAAATAATGTTCAAACTTTTTTTAAAGTAGAATGGTCATAACACTAAAAAGTAGTTTTTAAAGATTGCTCTTTTTATTCTCAAGTGTGTATTATTTCCCTTCTGATATGGTTAGTTATTTATAACTTAATTAACTGAAGAAATAACTGCTTGGACTTTTTATGAATACCTGTGTCATCTTAAAATAATAAACACATTTATCATAAATCATCCATGTCAAGAAAATTTATTCTTCAGTCCTTTTATCTGAAATCATATGGGCATATAGCAATGAAGTTTTAGATGTTTTTGTATATATCTTCAGTTCCACACATTTATGAAGTATTTAAGATAGATCAGTGCTTAGAATAGGTTAATAACCAAGTTTTGTTAAATCTATTTTGATATGTGATATTTTGTTTTTTTACTACTAGTTTCAGAAAATATTTGAATACCCATCACATCTCCTGTCAGTGTGTTTGTTTTAAATCCTCACCGTTCGGGTTGATAGTACGCAGTACTCTTGTCCCCATGGTGGTTTTCACAAGGACTGTGGCCCCACAGGAATGTGCCATCAGAGCATTCCTGTTTATTGGCACTGCATAATTAATATAGTTTCTGGAATTAATGAACTCCAAAGCATTCCAGATGAGCAGAATTCATATTAAGCAATGCTTTCTTTGAAGTACTGAAAGAAGGAAAGCAGTAAATTGATGCAAAGCATAGGGTCATCTGAAGCCTAAATTCACTGTTGAATTAGATAAATATTTTCAACCATACTCTGGATAGTGTTTTCCATCCTGCAGTAACCTCTTTAAATGTCAAGTAATACATTGCCTTCCATATAAATGTGAGTGTGTATGGAAGAGAAATTAATTAGAGAGTGGGATTGATAGTGCTATCAGTAGATAGTTGGAAAAAGGAGGTTTAAAATACATGTAGTTGAAAGCCATCTCTAAAGGAGGAATTAAGAAAGGAATTAAAGAGTGGCTCTACATTCATTTATCACTTTGACTGTTTTGATTTCCATTTTACAGTGACTCCAGGTATTTGTACGTATTTGTTTAATACCATGAGTAGCAGGTGTCTTTGACAACACAGATACCTCTTTTGGGATTGACGTTGGGTAGAGATTTGAGAGGTTCAGACCAACAGCTTCACTGAGGTAGCCCAAAGAAAACTAGTTAAAGATAGTATTCTATAATAATACCAAGATTAACAAAAATTAAACTCAACGATCTCAATATCCATTTTTTTTTTAAAAATTGAAGAACTTCAGTAGAACTTTCATGATTTAAATTAGCAGAGGAGGCATTACGTGTTATGGTCATACAGACTATGAAAAGACTTTAGTGTAATCACCTTTTTTATTCCTAAAAGAAGTATGTGGCATTTAAGTATATAAAACTGAATTTAAAACATATTCATAAGTAGATCAATTTTTGAAATGACTTCAGTATCTATTTTATGAAATTGAAATTCATAATTGTATTAAAATTAGAAGCTAACCTTCCAAAGCTGTTTATCTGGTGTGGCAACAGATCTTTTCAGTTTGAGTATTTGTGATCAGAATTTATTTTTAACCCATGCAGCAGCATTTTTTAGACAGCATTTCCAACCACTGCACCCACAGCGAAATGAAAAAAAAAAAATTATCTGCTAAAACTAAGTTACTCACTGGTCACTATCAACAAGTCAAAAAACTAGGGAAAAATAAAATAAAGGACAAAACCAGACTGCATTGTGTGACTCTGTGCTAAAATATTTTCTTCCTCATGAAACCCTTGGGCCAAGACTACCTTGTATGGAGACATTATGCATTGTATAGTAGCACATTAATACAGTAGCACGTATACAATGTTGGTAGTAAACTTTATAAAGAATAAACTGTGTAACATGAACTTCTGGAGTAAATTCATTTTTTGGAATGGTAATCATTCATTTAAAGCAGAATCCAAAAATAGTTTTGAAAGGATTTTCTTTTTGTTTTTTAGAAGCAAAAAACTCTCCGGATCAGCCATGATGCCTTAATGGCAAATGGAGATGAGCTAAATCTGCAACTTAAAGAACAACGTTTAAAATGCTGCAGTCTTGAGAAACAGTTACGTTCCATGACGTTTTCTGAAAGAAGAATAGAAGAGGTAAGCTCCTGAAATATTTAGCCATTCGTTGCATTAATACGTGTCTATAACTGTTTTGAAAAAGTCAAATAGAGACATTTTAAATATTATATTGACTTCAGAATCCTAAACTACATCCATGGCACTTTGAGGGCACCCAGTAATATGTGCATGGCAAATCAGTACTTAACAATACTTACAAATGTGCTGAGATCCACTGTGTATCTAAAGGATTAAGGATCCATGAGGAAAGGAAAACCGTGGCTTTTTTTTTAACCATGACATTTTTAAACAGATACCAGATTACCTGAGGAGCTTAACTGTCTCAATCTTAACAGCTTATTAGTCATTTGAGATGTCAGAACAATTAAAGGAATATATCTGTCTCTAAGGAGGAGAATGTTCTGCCGTATAATGTCAGCAATTTTGAGAAATTATTTTTTTTCTAAGAAGTTGTTTGAAAACTCATCTTCCTATTCATGTTGCTTCTCATGTTTCCCAGCTAGCACAATCTTTCTGTAGTCTGTTAACCTTGTCCTTAAAGAGAATGGAAATGAAATAAGATGCCTACTTTCTCTTGTCATCTTGGAAGAATCTTTTACAGTGTCTCATATTGGCATCAAAAGAGAATTTTGAGAAGGGAATGAATTTTAAGAGTACTCTGATCCATGGGAAAAGGTTGTAACAACAAAATATACTGGTGAATTAAACTGAAATACTAGAAATAAATTCAGAAGCTACATTTTAGTCATCACTATATAATTATTGGCCTATATTTATTTCTAAAAATATTATTCATTTATACATTGGGATAAAGCAAGGTATACAGTTTAATTTGTTCAGTCATTTGAAAGATGTACAACTGTTTCTTTGTAAATTCCAGGTAACATGAGAAATTGTGTGTTCAGAGTAAATAGTGATTGACACAATTTGTTTGAACCACAAACCAAAAGAAAGCTTAATCCTTTAATTTTGGGAGGGGAGGAATTGGAAATTTATACAAAATGAATATAATGATGGAATCCATCAGGGAGGAGAGTAAAAAAATATTATGTTTCCCCAAACCTAATAGCAAGCTTTTAACACATCCTTTATTGAGTTTTGGCACATGTTGCCATAAAGCAGTGTATACATTCTTAGTAAATTAAAACAGAAATATTAATTTCATGTTTACTTAACAACTTGGGAAAAGCTGATGCTAAATTAGATACAGACACTATACATGGCCTAGTTCATGGCTGCAGTGTAGAAATCAAGACTGAAACATGTTTGTCTCCTCATTTTTTTTTTTTTAATCCCTAGGTGGTTTTATATACTTAGTGTGTAATTTTCTTTTCATTTCAGCTGCAGGATAGAATTAGTGATTTAGAAAAGGAGCGGGAACTTCTAAAGGAAAACTATGATAAACTTTATAACAGGTAAATCATGATTCCATGTGTTCTCTCCTTCTCTTGTTTGATATCTTTTCTATCAAAACACTGAATGTCAGAAAACCTAATATTCATGAAAGAATTAGCCACATCTGATTGTAAGAAATCTATACATGTAACAAAAGAAAAATAAGCTTTTTTAAGGGATTGGTAATAAGTTCTTTAACCTGAACTGCAGTCAGTTACTAAGAAAACCATAGCACTTTGTTGTCAGTAACAACTGCTATCATTTCTTGAACACAGACTGCAAGTTTGCAGGCACTGTAATAAATACTCTGCTTATGCATTGTTATAAATTCCTTACAACAACTTGGAAATGTAGGCATTATTAATGCCCACTTTGGAGAAATTGAAAATAAAATAGAATTAAGTAAATTTACCTGAGTTCTTAAAGCTATGAAGTAATAGAGATCATATTTGAACGTCTCTTGGTCTCTTCAAGCCCTTGTTTGTTCTGCTGGGCTACCCAGCCTATTAGCTGAGCCTAATTCCATTGATGAGAAGCAAAGGTCTTTGTTTTTTCTGGTTCTTAAAAAGAGAAACACAGCATCTTTATCCTAAGATGTATTTTAGAGAGCTGCTTTCCTTTTTTTTTAATCTGCTTCATAATTATGGTATTTTAAAAATTAATCCTTTCTAGTAATGTTAGAAACAAAATTCTGCTCCACAACTCTGCTTAATTAAGTGATACACACGTGTGTGTACTTATAAGTCTTTCCAGTGTATGATACGATTAATGATAAATACAGATTTACCTGTAAGTAAATTTTATATGTATTGACATTATGTTAGAGCTGATATTCAACAGTTGCTTCTAGTTGGTCACATTCTGAAACATCAGAAAATAGCTACAGATATACAGATATAGCTACTGATCTGCAGATATAGCTTTAACTTTTTAACTGGGTTTTGTTTGATATGTTTTGTAAGCTAAATTTACATCTTACAAGTTAAACAAGTAGTAAGGAGAGGCTTTTATTTTGGTTTACTTTGAGAAGATACCTAAATTAATGTTACGCGTCATTGTAGAGTATCACCTACATTGCTTATCCTAGTGTTAATTATCTTTGCACAGTGGCTCATTATATTAGTTACCAGTAGCAAGTTCAAACATCCAAGTAACATCTTGGGCTCTCCAGCAAGGACAGACTGGCTAAAAATCTTTAGGTGGAATTTACCCTTGGACCCCCTTCCAGATCATATGGCCCTAGTGCTTTGTTCTGGTCCTACTCTCATCAGCCCTGATTAATTTTATGTAAAGCATTTATTATCCTATTTTATCTGTCTGTATAGAATAATGCATTGGTTTATATTGACATATGCCTGTTTAGTAGTTGTATGTTTGAAATCTTAAAATTTTATTGTATAGATCACACAGTCACCATATTATATGGCAGAGAAAATAATGTTATCCCCATATCTTATAAATGAGGGAATTCAGACTCAAGAAAAATTAAGAAACCTGTACAGAGTCAGTTTCAGCATTGCTGAAACCCAAGTACAAGACTAGAATCCATTTCTTCTGAATCTGAAACTTGATTTTTTTCCCCTATGTTTATCTCTCTGATTTTAATTGCAGTGGAAAATTATATGTGCAAAATAGGAACATTCATGGAATAATAGAACTCTCACACATTTTGAAATTTTTATTAATTTATAAATATTTATCTTAACATCTTACAATTTCAAGTAATTTAGCATGATCTTAATACATGAATATAAGTGCCATTTGGTCATTACTTTTACATTTTCTACTCCCCTTCAATGTGAGAATTTACTGAATATACTTTCTCATAATAAAAAAACATTAAACTTTGTTGGGAATGATGCATAAATGAAATTTTAAGAAAGGCATGTTTTTCTCAGAGTTTATCATCATGAAATTTATCTTTCCATATTAGAAGGTGATCTAAGAGTGTAAATCTGACTTTGGAGGGTTTTACTTTAGTGTTTTGTGCTTAAGCAACCTTTTTTTCCCTGTCATATTAAAAACAGACTTCATTATGCTGCTTATACTTGAATTTTGTGTGAAGTGTGTAGAAGTAAATGGGTATAATGAGTGTCAAAACATTTGTGTCGAAAAAAAATGTCACTTAGGGACAAAATCCAGCAAGCACACATGATAGTAAATAGGACTATAAAATTCTCTTAATACAGATTTTTAAATATATAATGTGTTTTCAGAAGCATAGTTGAAAAAACTCTACAAAAATCAACATCCTCCCCAGGATTCTTTACAGCTCTTGGATTTCATGGCGGTGTTATTCATCATTGCCAATAAGTAAGGCTCATCACAAACTACATATATTCTGTTTGGTTAGTCATAGTGATAGCATGTTGTTAAGAGGAGAGCATTTGTTTGTTATTCAAAATTGGCTGGTTTTCAGTAGAAAAATGTGATGTGCAGATTGCATTCTCATCTTCCTTTTCAAATGGTATTTTGAATGTGTTTATTACTTGACATATGACATATTAGAGAATCATCTGGTAAGATAAAATCTTCATGCTAGTATTTGGTATGAGCCATTTTTAATATAACATGTTTGATACTTTGCCAAGCAATGAGTATAACTTTAAGAAATGTTCATTATAATTTTTTGCAATTAAATCTTTCAATTTGGTCAGAGAGAAAAGCTATACTATAATATAATAAAGCTGTGTCCCATTTTTGAAGTTAGTATATAGTTTTAGGGTAATGCAGCTGATGAATGCAATAGGCCCTCAACTATAATGTATATCAGTAACCTGAAAACAGTGAAATGGAGGTTTCACCCACCCTATGAAACCTCCCCACCTGCCCTTGTCCCTCGCCCCCAACACCATTCAATTCAGATTCAGCCAATTTGAGTTTTGAATCCAGAGACTGTCTTAAAGGTGATTTTAAGGTATTAACTCCTGAGAGACACTAATCCAGTGCATATTTAAAAGAAGAGTTGGTCCAGTTTCTGAAGATGATATTAACCATTTTAAGAATTGAATGATTCAAGTTTTTACAACGTGATGGTCATCTAATATCCAAAATTTAAGGGCACGCTGCTGACCGTCCATAGAGTCTCTGTGTTCTATTTCTGTAAATCAAACACCTGACCACCTATAATCTTCTAAGAAACATGGAAACTCATATGATCCTAAATGAGCACTTTGTGCTTCTCAGAAATCAAACTGGGTACATGGGGCAATCATTTTTCCTTTAGTAAGTGAAATATCCCCATGTTAATATGCATTTAATTTCCATTAGGCCTAACTAAGGTACCTATGGATTTCCTTATGGAGGATTAGAGCTTATTCTTCCCTCTCTCTCACATTAGGATGCCCTTGAACATTGGAATAAAAGGAATTCCTTCTGTAAGAAAAAAGACTTTAGGGTAGAGGTGAACTCTTCAGCTCTTTTTTTCTTAATCTTACCATGTTGTTGATCAAGGGTGTGTACCTACAGTATGCTGACCCATGACTGCCAGTGGACATGCCAGTGACCGCAGGAACCAATGGGCATTCCATTGCAGATGGATTGTTTATCACTGCAGCAACATAATGTAACAATGAAATGTGCACAAAGACCAACTATGATCCCTTCCTCAGTTGTCACTGTAGGCAATGTACAAAAACATTTTCATGAATAAAGGGTTCTCAAAGACTGTTCACATATGCAGATTTAATCATGTACACAGCCTCTACAAAGAAAATGG
The DNA here is from genome assembly GCF_032405125.1 of Capricornis sumatraensis. Lineage (NCBI taxonomy): Eukaryota > Metazoa > Chordata > Mammalia > Artiodactyla > Bovidae > Capricornis > Capricornis sumatraensis. Next base: position 27,783,066 of record NC_091088.1, on the reverse strand, counting down.
AGCCAGATGTGGTTTACCATTTATAGTTACACAGATGGCTCCAAGCATAGAGGAATACAGTAAATTCAAAAGGAATTCCTCATGAAACTCCAGTGGAATGTAATCCTAAATTTAGAGGGAAGATAGCAGTGGACTAAATTCAGAGTGACTTATGCTGATTTACACTAGTATTTTGTGGGTTTGGAAAAACCAGGCTGCTAAATTGTTCTTAATTTAAACACATACAGCTTCTGATGTTTCTGCCAGATTAACTGTTGGTGATCTTTTTGCTGGTACTAATGCTGTTGGAACACTACTGTTTCTAATTTTTAGTGGCTGATATAATGTATGGTTGTGCCTATTTCATCATGCTAATTTTTTTTCCGGGTAGTACATGTTTTTAATAATATAAAACACACACACCCATGCATACACACATAAACACTCACGTATATGCATATATGTGTATGTGTTTGGTATACATAATTTGACCAGACATGGTATAAAAAAATGAAAATGTAAGGGGATATTCTTTACTTCAGTATTTAAAGTACATATTTGGATTTCATTTAAACCTAGGTAACTCTACCTTTGATAAAATTAACATAAAACATTGATATATCAGATCCATGTATTTTTTTAAGGTTCCATATGTGAAATGAGAACACTGATAGAAGAAACAGATGTCATATTTAGAGAAACTTCTAGAATTCTATTTACTTTTAAGGTCATGTTATTTTAAATGCAATAAAAACATTCAAACTGTAAAATAAATACACAGTTTTTTGTTCTTTTGAAAGATATGCCTCCCAGAAAAGTATCTCTTTTTGGAATAAAACCTCAGACTAGCTGGGGGCAATATTTACGGCAATTTTCAGTAACAAGTTTCAGCAATTTTCAGTAACAAGTTTCTTTTCCATTTACTTCATCATCAGTTCAAAACCAGATTTAGTAAATTTCTGCTTCCTTCACTGGGTTTAAAAATAAGTAGAAGGGTCAAAGCTGCTGATAATTATTCCGTCATATCAAGGCTTAGAGATAATAGTTTTCTGCTGAAATACAGATCAAGATCAGTTTTTCCAAAACCTGGTTATCACCTGGGCAACTTTATAAAACTATGAATTCCTGGGCCCCAGGATCTGCATTTTTAACCTAGCACCAGTGTTTTAGGCCAGTGTTTGGAAACCAGTGACCTAAACAAATGTTTACTGTATACCTTCTGTATACTACTTGGTTATTTTGCACCTGATTCTTCCAATGTCCTGTGTCTGATCATTAATAGATTTTTATGATAGTTTAAACTGCTACTTTTATTAATGAATAATAATTCTATCTGTAACATTATTATCAAGGTGCTCTCATTGGGTTTTCACCCCAATCATGTGTAACAGTGTAAAACTGGTTGTTCTTAGCCTGCTGCTGTTTGCTTTTTAGGAAAAAAACTATATGATCACTGCTGTTTAGTATCAGTATCGCCATCATTTTGTGGCCAGTATTTTCTGGACATGTTTTTATCACAGACTCTTTAAAAGTTCAAACTCTAGAATTAACGATCAGGTGGAGAGTCCCTTTTCTCTGTTGAGAGGGTGCATTCGTGGGAGAGGATGGTTTTGTCTGAGGTCTACTGCTGAGGTTTGGAATTGTGGATTCCTTTGGACTATGTACAGTATCTGAATTCCTTTAGTAGTCCCACAAAAGCTGCACACTGCCAACTTTTCTGGCTTTAGAGCTCTAAATTAAGGCCAGTTCCTTTGCTCATCCCACAAACTCTTTCATGTTCCCTAACCGCAGCCTGAGAAAGGCGCCTTGGTTTCAACAGCAGCAGACCAGCATATGTTTACTTAATTCCTAAGACATGATGACAGTGGTCTCTGTGCCACTAAAAGCTTTTCTCTTTATTATTTTCGGTTGACGCTGATTTCCAAGCTTTCCCTGCCTGTCACGTGTGTCTTGCAGTGCCTTCAGTGCCGCCCATGAAGAGCAATGGAAGTTAAAGGAACAGCAGCTGAAAATACAGATTGCTCAACTTGAGACAGCCTTAAAATCCGATTTAACAGACAAAACTGAAATCCTTGACAGATTAAAAACTGAAAGAGGTACATATGAAATGACTACTGACTTACTCATTTCGGACATGCATGTTATTCGTCATTATTCACTGACTTGATAAGTACTCATTATGGTGCCTGTTGCTTTGCCAGGCACCTTGCTGCGTACTGGGGACACAGCCTGTATGAACAGTCATTCGCTTTTATGAGTTTAGTGATTGCTGCAAATTTCCCTTTACTCAGCTTAGCATACATGCCAAACAACTTAGTTTTCCTCAGAGTTACTCTTGTTCAGATTGTCTTTAGTTTGTTTAATTTTCCTAAATTTATTCAACTCAACAAGTGTTGATTGAGCACCAGTATGTGCTAGGCACTATTCTAAGTTCCAGGGATCCAGCAAGGAATAAAACAAAGAGCTAGTCCTCATGCAGCATAAATTTGAGAGGGAGAAACTGATAGTAATTAAATAAATATGCAGTACATCAGGTGGTGGCAAGTGCAAAGGGGGAAAAAAATGGCAGTGGAAGACAGCCGAGAAGGGCGGAAGTCTCTCTTGGCTGTTTTTGATCTGGCAGACAAGGAAGACCTCTCTAACAGAGAAATGTCGAATTCTACTCTGTGACAGAGAACTTAAATACAGAAGCCTTGTCAAGATGTCCCTGCTAAAATAATAATCATTAATAAGTTACACTTTATGAGTCCCAGATCTCACCCTTCTTGTCTCATAGAGTAAAATAATTTATAACTAAAGTAGATGTCTGCTCTACTATCTTATGCACACGTATACTCACAAATGCACAACCAGGAAAGTGAATTATTTGCTCCAAGTGTTGTATGTGTTTGCTCATCTGCTAGATAAACCCACTGATTAAAGTTGCTCCTTTTGAACATTTGCAATTCAGTTGCATGAGAACATTTAAATGTTTAATACAGACTCAGTTAAAAAAAAATTACATATCTAGGCAGTATTCTCTATATTGATTTAGATCACACTGCCATATTTTGTTAACTCTAAGAAAGATGTTTTTCCCATTTTAATATCTCTGAATTTGGGAAGCATCTTTTTAGCATCACTAAAAAGGTGATAACATTTTTTAAAATTATGATCTGATTTTTTTTTTAGCATTTTAAGAAGTCTGAAATTGGAGCACATCTTGTAATCAATGGGGTCTTAATCTCAATGAAATACATATGCAGTATTTATATTTACCAAGTGGTTAAATTCGATGGCAAATGGTTTCTGAATTTTTTTCTAGAAGATTGTGAGTAGAATAAAATGGTGACATGATTTCTGACTGGGTGGATATTTTAAAGTTTCTACGTCAGAGATATATAGTTCCTGATTTTAATGTGTAGCATTTTATACCTAACAGAGTGCTTTGTTTAGTAGTTGCTCATTAAAGTCTTCCACCAAAGTAGAAATTCTCTATATTTCCTCTCTTTTCGTTCTAAAGGAAAGAGAAATGAGATAAACCTTTCTCCTTTGCTTTCTGTTCTTCCCTAGATATCAAAATTTCCAAACTCTCATCTTTTCACATTTATATTGTTCTCTGGAAAGAAACTCTTAAGAGGATAGAATCTTAGTGGTCTTTTTTGTTGTTGTTAAGAAAACCTATTTATTGCTGTTGGATTAATTCTGGGGGTTCTTATAAATTCTTAAAACAACAATTGCTAAGTTATTTTAATGCAACTAGTGCATTCCTTATCTTTTTTTTTTTTTACTGGTTCTTAAGTCTTTTCAGATTTTTTAAATAATGAAAATAACTCATGTGCATTATTAAAAAAGAAGAGTCCAATAAACAAAAAAATTTCTTCTAAAAGTCACTCAATCCCACAACCCACAAAATAATCACTGTTATTTATATATGTCTTTCCAGAGTTGTTTCAGTATGTATACATGTAATTTAATGTGCTTTTTTTTTAAAGTACATGTATAAATCCACATCATTCATAATGACTGTCATAGTTTTCCATTGTGAGAATCTGCCATAGAGTTTAACAGCCGTCTATTGATGAATTTTTAAATAGCTTCAGCTTTTTCAAGTATCATGAACATCTTTCTGCACAGATCTTTACACATTTATCCAATTATTTGCTTAAGAAAAATTGCTAGAACCAAATCTTTTTTTAAATACAACTGTTATTTTAGTTATTTTTGTTTGAATACCTGAAATCTACAGTTCTACTAGTTTCAAGTTTTTGTTTCTTTGTGAAAATGTTCAGATAGATTATAAGAAAAATAATACAGCCTTTAAACAATTTTTTTCCACGAAATATTAAACCAAAAATTGAATTTTTCTAGTTAAGGAAATCTTTTAATATTTAGAAAATTCCTTTTTGTATTACAGATTTTGAAATTGTTTCGTTTTACTTAGAAGTCTCTTCACACATTTACTTTCTTGTGTATCAAGTGTTCTCTGCCAGAAGATGTTTCCCTGGCTTCTTGTAGTCATTCATCTAACTGGCAAATTATTTTTAGAGAATACTCACCTCTTTATTCAAGGTACAAATTAGTTTCAGATTGTGTGAATATGTGGGGGAAGGATATGTAAATGCAGTTTGCATTTGGTTAATGCTTAAATTAACTGCATGTGTTTAAGGGCCTGCTTTTGAAAGTTCCTTTCTATCTTTAGCTGAAATGCATAATTCAGCATAATACATATGGTTATATTGATCACAGCTGAAGATATTAGCACAAAGGAGCTCTGAAAATTGTTTAGTTGAATTGTTCTCTGCACTCTGCTTATTAATGGTGTGTTCGAAGAACATAATTTTAAAAAAGTGAAATGTTATCTCATTTGAATAAAATGCTGTTTAGTTTAACCAGCTTTTTGTCAAATCATAAGGTAAGGAGGTTATTTTTCATCTTGTACAGAGTGCTTTGATTTTTCTTACTATAATTCAGCAAGTCTATTTCCTCTTTGAACTATAACGTCTCCGTACTTTTAAAGTTCCAGGAGTTATATCCCCCAATAAACAGTTTAAGAAAGGAAAAATTTAGTAGATAATTCTACATAAAATTCTGTAGAGAGAAAGTTATTGTTACTCAGTAATACCTTCTCCCATTAATAAATTATTTTCACACTAATAAAGCCTTGGTTTTAAAAATAACCAGTGAAGTGGGGACGTGGTTGTTGAAACAAAAGTCAGTAAAGGAAGGAACATTTGAATAAGTTTATTTACAGCAGTAACATACACCCTGCTCTGAAAAGTTGAGAGACCAGAAAAACTAGAGCATAGAAGTAGTGGACACTGCATCTGGATGGAGCAGTCCGGATGGAGCAGTCATGTCCTTACACTTTAGGTCCCCCTCAGAACCCCTAAAAGTTTCACTGGCCAGAGAAGGAAATTACAGTATCCCTAGGACCTTAGTTTTACATCTTTCTCACTACATTTACCTTCTTTTTGTTACCTAATCTGGATTTTGTTTTAACCTAATCAACATCAAATAAAGGGTTTCACATTATTGTTTTACTCTCTAACCAAAAAAATTAATTGATCTCATAATAACTCACATTTATTATTAATCCTAATTTTTAGTTTACAGATAAATATTTGAGCTTTACCTTAAAATTTTTCAAGTATTGTTCACATTGGAAAATTCTTTCATTAAGTTCACCGAATAGTAGCAGTTTATACTCTAGGATAACCTTTTAAACCTTTCATCAATAAGAAAAATATTTACATATTTGATATTTAAATGGTTTTACATACCCTAGGGTAACTTTTCTTACTTCTTAATTTGCCAGAAATACATCATATTAAAAATTTCTAATTTAATCCATTTCTTAACTGTGTGATTTACAGTTTTTACTTTTATGTAGCATTTATGTCTTTGGAACACAAAGCTTTATGAAAGTCAAACATTTTTGTATAAAGTGCAATCAGTGTGCAAACGTATTCATGTAAGAAATTCTTGGCAAATATGTTGATTTCCCTTTTTTTTTTAAGAAAAGGAAACAAAAATGTACAACTTGAGTTGAGGATTTATGATAACCATAAATCTCTGTGAGCAGGATGAAATTAGTAGAGACACTTTGAATGACATGGTTTAGAGTCAGTCCACAGAGAGACAACAAAGGAGAATACTTGACCACCACAACGATCTCTAGTGAAGAATACACTTAAGAACATAGGACTGAAGGATAGATTTGTTAGCTAGCCATTATGCTTTTTTTTAAGTTAAGCATATTTAAGGCAAAGGGTAAAAATTTCGACTCTATGGATTTGCTGTCTTCTGTAGCTCTTCCCTATACCCCCAGCTTGTGGGTCCTGGTGAATGAGCACATAGGCAAGGGTAACCTATCTCCATCCCATAATGATAGCTCCGAGTCCATGTCCTAATTAATAGCATGAACTCAATAAATAAAGAATGCCCATGAATTGTTATTGATACTACCATGCACTGGTTGAGAATCCATTTCTCACACCTTAACAGAGTTATTAAAAAATGGGGTTGATGATAATTATGGATCCAAATTATTACCAGAAAAATTATCTTGTTTTAATTTAAAAAGACCTTATGTTAAATGGGGAAAAGCTAACTCAAGAAAGTCGATTTTAAAAACACGAAAAGACACAATTTTTTTTTTTTTGCATGCCTTTCAGGACCCTTAATAAGTAAGTAAAAGTCATAGATTTAGAAACATATTTTCTTGGGTATTTTAGATAGTATGTTCCTTTGAAGTCCCAGAGGCACAATTTCCTTATATTAATACTGTGAACCTCAGTCTTAAGTTTCTGATAAGCCAGTGAATCATATGGTGGACACATGATAGTGTGCGTTTCTTCCTCACTCCCCTGCTGCCTTTGTCTAAGGTGCTAGCTTAATTTCCTCTCTGGCCAGAACAATACTAGCTCAAGCTGGGTGTGTATCACAAATTAAGTTAAAATGTGTCTTCTACCTCTTTCTCACTTAACTTTCTAATTGTGTTGACTTTATTTTTAAGACCAAAATGAGAAAATCAGTCAAGAAAATAGACAACTCCAGTTACAGTACCTGGAACAAAAGCAACAACTTGATGAACTTAAAAACCACATGAAGTTTTACAACCAGGTGAACCATTTTCTTATTTAGGAAATGAACTCCAAATTTTTATCTAACTACTTTATATGTCAAGAAAACACTGTACCACAAAGCAACAGAATACAAATATACCACTTAGTTTATTAATCCATGGTATCTTGCAGCTTATGTTCCATGAAGCTACTCTGCGTAGTTGGAATATCTCTTGTACTTTCTACTAATATCTCATTGTGAGCTTTTACTTACTCTGTCTTTTGCAGGAGAGTGATATTAATGCTGATGAATTGAGTGAAGCTCTCCTGCTTATAAAGGTAACTTTCTAAACTTCACCATGAATTTCATGTCTACATATAAGTGTTTCAGCATAATGATGACCCTTATCTGCAGAATGAATTATTCAGGAAAGTGGTCAGGTGACATTTAGTTATAGCATATACATATTTCATAATGACATCAAAATCACATTAAAATAGACCTCAAAAACTCATGTTTAAAGCACTTTCTCCAACTGTAACAAACATTTCACTTTTATGTGCCCCGCTATAAAACTAATCAACAATTTTCTGTCCTATGAGACCTTGGTGCACCCTATTATCTTAAGTAAAATATTGAATTATACATGTCACCAGAAGATATTTTCCAGTTCTAGAATATTCTGATATTTATAAGAAGACACAAGAAAATACATTTCTTTTCTTTTAGGTCATCACAGTGTAGATTTTAATCACATGAAGAAATAGAAATAAATGTACTTGATTTTTTTTTTTTTTGCATCCTGGAGTAATAAACTTTTTCTGTTTCTCTGTAATTGTTCCAAATATCTATCCAAATATTGTATTCTATATCAGGACTGCTTTGTTCCTAATGGAAAATGAAAATCTATCTGTTTTCAGTTAATGATTTCTTGCTATATCTGTGTTAATTCACAATTACATTTTAGAAACTCTTGTTTTGGTAATAAAACATGTTTTTGTTTTAGGCTCAAAAATCACAAAAAAATGGAGACCTTTCATTTTTAGAAAAAGTAGACAGTAAAATTAATAAAGATCTAGAACGGTCCATGAAAGAGCTTCAAGCAACTCATGCAGAAACAGTGCAAGAACTTGAAAAGACAAGAAACATGTTAATTATGCAACATAAAATTAATAAAGATTATCAGGTACTGTAATGCACTAAATCCAGAAGATAGGGTTCCTATAATATTCTACTGATGATTTGAATTTTAAAGCAGTATCATCTACTATCATCTATTATAATCTATTGTCATGTGTTACCACATGCTGGGAATTTAGCCTTGTAACTGGATACTTAGACTAAAGAGTTCTAAAACAAATAATTCTTAAGTCCTTGGTTTTAGAGAGCGAACTGTGGCGATGAACTCCCCCTTTACTAGTGTTAGCACACTCTGCAGCTGAGTTATAGTTTCTCCTGAGATCCTACCACAGCCATGTTTATATTAGCTTTTAACTAATGGGAATATCACTCCTTAAAAGGAATCCAGAGTTGTGTGGATTTCACTCCTGATTAATGAACATCGTCAAGCATAATTTTCTAAACTGTAAGCTCTTTGAAGTCAGGAAACAATGGTTTACAGCTCCTGGTATCCCCGGGATCTAAAAACTGCTTAAATCATAGTTGCTTTAAAAAATTTTTTTAATGGAACAGATCCTAAGTAATGAAGCTTGTTATCTGTATTTTATTTAGATGGAAGTTGAGGCAGTGACCCAGAAGATGGAAAATCTGCAGCAAGATTATGAACTTAAAGTGGAACAGTATGTTCATCTTCTTGATATCCGGGCTGCACGCATCCAGAAACTAGAAGGTACAATGTGCACAGTTCTTTGTCCATGGTAACTAGAGGAATGGATTTTTACAACAGTTGAAAATGTCACCCAAGTATACACTCACAATTTCTTTTTGCTCTTTTTTTCCCCCCCCAATTTATTAACGATAATAGTAATTTACCAGAAAGGCTGATTTTATCTGATACTTCTCTACTCAAGAATTCCCTACTGCTTTTTTAATTTGGTGTCACAGGCAAGATTTCAGAGTACTTCATAAAGTACCACAGACTAAATTTAAGCACCTCATTTCTAATTTCTCAGGCCTCTCAGCCAAACAAGTCTGCTGCTTGCTCTTGGTCAGATTCATCTCACTGGCCCACCACCACGCCTTTGTCTGCTCCACCTGAACCTCCTTTCTTCTCTGACTCCAAAATATAACCCTTCCCCACTTTGAAATCTAACTCAGTGCATGCCTGTGTCGGGAAGCTGGCTCCCATTACTCCTAGCCACCCCTCTCCTTGAAATCCCCCCACAGGGGTTTGTAGACTTTAGCAAGTAAGAAAATAACATGGGGAACTTGTTTCATAGGTAGCTTCCTGGGTCCTACTCCTAGAGATCCTGGAGCCTGTGATTCTGTATATTTAGAAATAATTCCAAGCAATTCAGATACAGGGGTAAGACTATACTTTGAAAAAGACTACCTCAGCACTTACCACTTTTGCTCACACATACTCAAGGGACATGGATTTGGGTGGACTCTGGGAGTTGGTGATGGACAGGGAGGCCTGGCATGCTGCAGTTCATGGGGTTGCAAACAGTGGGACACAACTGAACAACTGAACTGAACTGTACTTAAAAAATAAGTTTGGAGATTGTATTATGTAAGTGTTCTTCACCATTGCAGTTTTGCATATTCTCTATGACTACAGTATATAAATTCTCCAGTGATAAATACTTCGTCTCTCTTTCATGTTCTCTGCCATGCAGCACTAAAACTCGGTGATCTATGCCAACAGTAATTTTGCACTCTTAAAGATCACTGAGAATCCAAAAGGCATGAGTTTATATGGGTTATACTTAAGATATTTATCATATTAGAAATTAAAAATGAGAATTTTAAAAATATTTGTCATGCTAAAATAATAATAATAAACCCATTACATATTTAACATAAATTACAGTATTTATTTTTTAAAAGCTGCATTTTTCATATCAAGAAAACAGTGAGACGAGTGACACCGTTTTAAACTTTTTAAATTGTTTAACATTTTTGCAAGTCTTTTTAGTGTCTGTCTTAATAGAAAACAGCTGGGTTTTTATATCTGCTTCTGCAGTCAATCGGTTATGATATCACACATCCTGTAGATTCTGGGAAACCCTATTATATATTTGTAAGAGAATAAGAATGAGAAAGGCAAATAACATCTTAGTATTATTTTAAAAATAGTTTTAACCTCACAGACCTCCAGAACAGCCTCAGGAACCCTCAAGGGTTCCCAGACCACTCTCTGAGAACCACTGCTCTAAGTAGAAGAATTCAATAAATAATCTATCTGACTGAACAGGGTTTCTGAAAGTCAAAGAGCACGTGTACCTTTTATTTCAAGTAGTACTCAATAAAAATTTGCTTAATGAAATTTTCATGAATAACAGGAAGGTCATATAGTTTGAGATTTTCATTCCTTTCAAGTGTCACTAAGTCTTTAGCAATATATTTTATTTGTTTCCTAAATTCTTTGATTAATTCCATAAACATGCTCATGTTCCTAACATATCCAAAGTGCTAGGCAGTGAGAATACAAATAGGAAGAAAGCTCAAACTAGCAAGATGTCAACAAGTAAGTAGACACACTTTACTGTGAAGAGTGTGAAGTTAGGAAAGTGAAAAAGCTACCTAGGAAACATTAAGGAGAGAATGCCTGTTTATATCTGAAGATTCAGGGATGACTCTACACAGTGGGAGTCTTTAGTAAGGACAGAATTCACCACTAATAAAAGCAGTGAAAGGCGTTCCAGGCAGTAGATGAGGCAGGTAAAAATGCCCTAAATGTGAAGCACCACCATTGATTTGAGAAACTGCATATGATTTCATCAGTTTGGAACTCAGGATTGGTAAAGGAGGAAAACCTGGAAATAAAACTGGAAAAAACCAAATGCTGAAGGCTGTGTTTGCCACCTGAATGAGTTTGAACCTTATTAACCCAGAGAAGCACCAAGGAATCTTCCGGTAGGAAGTAGTACACAAAACCACATTTTGGAGACTATGCTATAGGTATTGGGAAGAATGAGTAAAATGTGAAGGAATGAAGAAGTTGGGCTCCATTAATAATCTAGGTAATAAGCACTCTGGGTGTAAGTAAGGTAGCATCAATGGAGATGGAGAAGACAGGGACAGATTTGCTAAAGACTTAAGGAATATTTTTGAATAGCAGTGGCCCTACAGATGTGGGGAGCCCAAAGACAAAGAGCAACCTAGGGTGACTCCATGGTATCCAGCTTAGGCACCTGGATGTAGGCTAACAACATTCACTTGGAATTCAAAGTCCAGAAATAACTAGAAGAGAATATGATGAGTCATTCTCCTTTCAGTGTATTAAGTTTGATGTGCCTAGAGAGTATCTAGACAGAGGGCTCAGCAAGCCACTTAATGTGTGAGTCTGTTATTTAGGAAAAAAATCTCAATTAAAAAATTGAGTCTTCAGTATATTGATAGTAACAAGTTATAAAAGGGGATGGGATTACTAATTAATAGAAAGATGCAAATAAAAACTATAATGAGGTACCACCTCACACCAGTCAAAAGAGCCATCATCCGAAAGTCTACAAACAACAGGGCTTCCCTGGTCCAGTGGTTAAGACTCTGTGCTCCCAATGCAGGGGCTCAAATTCAATCCCTGGTCAAGGAACTAGATCCCACATGCTGCAGCTGAAGATCTGCATGCCACAACTAAGACCTCATGCAGCCAGATAAATAAAAAAAAAATTTTTTTAAGTCTACAAATAACAAATATTGGAGAGGGTGTAGAGAAAAAGGAATCCTCCCACACTATTGGTGGGAATTATAAGTTGGTGCATCCACTATGGAAAACAGTATGAAGGTTCCTCAGGAAACTAAAAACAGAATCACCATATGATCCAGCAGTCCCACGCCTGGGCATAAACACAGACTGAATTATGATTCAAAAAGATATATGCACCCCTATGCTCACAGTATTACTGTTCACAGTAGCCAAACCATGGAAACCACCTAAATGTCCATCAGCAGAGGAGCGGATAGAGAAGATGCAGTGCATAGATACAATGGTGTACTGCCCAGTCATAAATGGACAAAAGAATGCCTTTCGCAGCATGCTGGATACAGCTAGAGATTATCATACTAAGTGAACTAGGTCAGAAAGATCAAGACAAACACCATGCAGTGTCACTTATATGTGAAATCTAAAATATGACGCAAACAAACCTATCTACAAAACAGAAACAGAATCACAGATGTAGAGAATAGACTTGCGGTGGCCAGTGGGGAGAGGAGGGGGGAGAATGGTGGACCAAGAGGTTGGGGTTCGTAGATGCAAACTATTACATTTAGAGTGGAAAACCAACGAGGTCCTACTGTATAGCACAAGGAACTGTATCCAGTCTCCTGGGATAAAGTGTAGAGAAAAGGAATGTATATATGTGTTTACCTGAGTCACTTTGCTATACAGCAGAAATTAGCACGAGATTGTAAGTCAACTATATTTCAATTTAATTAATTAAAAAATAAACAGGGATACAATTACTCATGAAACATAGACTAAAAAATGAATAAAAACAGAAGCCTAGCAAACCAGCAGCTGCTGCTGCTGCTGCTGCTGCCACCGCCAAGTCGCTTCAGTCGTGTCCGACTCTGTGTGACCCCATAGACAGCAGCCCACCAGGCTCCCCCGTCCCTGGGATTCTCCAGGCAAGAACACTGGGGTGGGTTGCCATTTCCTTCTCCAATGCATGAAAGTGAAAGTTAAGTCGCTCAGTCATGCCCGACTCTTTGCAACCCCATGGACTACAGCCCACAGGCTCCTCCATCTGAGGGATTTTCCAGGCAAGAGTACTGGAGTGGGGTGCCATTGCCTTCTCCAAGCAAACTAGCAGAAACCCTTTTATTGAAACCCTTAAAGAATAAGAGTGGTAGGAGGAGAAGCAGGGCAGATGACGACATGGAATCCCACAAAAGTTCACAGAAGAGGATGTGGTCTTCATTGTCAATTAAGCAAGGAAATCAAGTAACTCAGCAGTGGCCACAGGGCTGGAAAAGGTCAGTTTTCATTCCAATCCCAAAGTAACACAGGACCAAAGTCCACTCACTCTAGAAATCAGTTGATTATTGGTGACTTTTTCTGGACTAGTTTCACAAGAAAAGTAAAGCAGATGCTTTTCGCAAGAGATGGAAGAGTGTCTGTTGCATGAGGAATAGGAGACACAAGTAGACATTACTCTTTTCAGAAGTTTGGATGTAACCTAGAGGAAAACATGTATTCAGAAAGAGACATATCTTTTGTTTTTTTATTGAAATATAGTTGATTTGCAATATATTAGTTTCAGATGTACCACGTAATGATTCAGTATTTTTGTAGATTATACTTCATTATAAGATATTATGAGATAATGGCTATAATTCACTGTGCTATACAATATACCCTTGTTGCCTATCTATTTTATACATAGTAGTCTGTATCTGTTAATCCCATACTCCCTAGTTTGTCCCTCCACTTCCTTCTCCCCTTTGGTAACCACAAGCTTTTTCCTATATCTGTGAAGTCTGCTTCTGCTTTACATATATATTAATTTGTATCATTTTTAGGTTCCATGTATAAGTGATATCATATACTATTTGTCTTTCTCTGATTTATTTCACTAAGTATAATATTCTCTAGGTCCATCTACATTGCTGCAAATATCAGAATTTCATTCTTTTTATGGCTGAGTAATATTCCATTAGGTATGTGTGTGTGTGTATTATATATGTGTGTGTGGGTATATACATATATATACCACATCTTCTTTATCTGTTCATCTGTTGATGGGCACTTAGGTGCCTCCAGGTCTTGCCTGTTGTAAATAGTGCTACTATGAGCATTCATTGAATCACAAAGAAAACAAAGGAATTCCAGAAGACCATCCACTTCTGCTTCTTTGACTATGCTAAAGCCTTTTTGTGGATCACAACAAACTGTGGAAAATTCTTAAAGAGATGGGGATACCTAACCACCTTACCTGCCTCCTGAGAAACCTGTTTGCAAGTCAAGAAGCTACAATTAGAACTGGACATGGAACAACAGACTGGTTCAAAATTGGAAAAGGAGTACATCAAGGCTGTATATTGTCACCCTGCTTATTTAACTTATATACAGAGTGAAAGTGAAAAGGAAAGTGAAGTCGCTCAGTCGTGCCTGACTCTTTGCGACCCCATGGATAGTAGCCTGCACCAAGCTCCTCTGTCCATGGGATTTTCAAGGCAAGAGTACTGGAGTGGGTTGCCATTTCCTTCTCCAGGGAATCTTCCCAACCCAGGGATTGAACCCAGGTCTCTCACATTGTAGACAGACACTTTACCATCTGAGCCACCAGGGAAGTCCATATATACAGAGTACATCATGTGAAATGCCAGGCTGGATGAATCACAAGCTAGAATCAAGATTGTCAGGAGAAATATCAACAACCTCAGTTAAGAAGATGATAACATTCTAATGGCAGAAAGAAAAGAGGAGCTAAAGAGCCTCTTGTTGAGGGTAAAAGAGGAGAGTGAAAAAGCTGGCTTAAAACTCAACATCCAGAAAAACTAAGATCGTGGCATCTGATCCCATCACTTCATGGTGGTAGATAGAAGGGAGAAAAGTGGAAGCAGTGATAGATCTTACTTTCTTGGGCTCCGAAATCACTGTGACTACAGCCATGAAATTAAGACACTTGCTCCTCAGAAGGAAAGCTATGACAAACCTAGAAAGTGTATTAAAAAGCAGAGACATCACTTTGCCAACAAAGGTCTGTATAGTCAAAGCTACGGTTTTTCCAGTAGTCATGTATGAATGTGAGATGAGATTTGGACGATAAAGAAGACTGAGCATCAAAAAGTCAATGCTTTCAAATGGTGATGTTGGAGAAGACTCTTGACAGTCCCTTGGACTGCAAGGAGCTCAAACCAGTCAATCAGGAAGGAAATTAACCGTGAATATTCATTGGAAGGACTGATGCTGAAGCTTCAGTACTTTGGCCACCTGATGGAAAGAGCCAACTCACTGGAAAAAACCCTCATCCCTCGTGCTGGGAAAGATTGAAGACAGAAGGAGAACGGGACAGCAGAGGATGAGATGGTTAGATAGCATTACCAACTCAGTGGACATGAATTTGAGCAAACTCAGGGAGATAGTAAAGGACAGGGGAGCCTGGTGTGCTACAGTCCATGGGGTTGCAAGGAGTCAGACACAACTTAGCAACTGAACAACAACATGAACATTGGGGTGCATGTATTATCTTTTTCAATAGTGTTTTTGTTTTTTCTGGATATGTATCCAGGAATGGAATTGCTGGATTATATGGTAGTTTTTATTTAGTTTTTTGAGGAACTTCCACACTCCTTACCATAGTGGCTGTACTAGTTTATATTCCCACCAACAGCATACAAGTGTTCCCTTTTCTCCACACCCTCACCAGCATTTATTTGTACACTTTTTCATAGCCATTCTGACAGGTGTGAGGTGATATCTCATTGTGGTTTTCACTTGCATTTCTCTAATAATTGGCAATGTTGAGCATCTTTTCATGTGCCTGTCAGCCATCTGTATGTCTTCTTTGGTGAATTATCTATTCAGGTCTTTTGCCATTTTTAATGAAGTTTTTTGAGTTTTTTTCATATTGGGTTTCATTTTTTCATATTATATATTTGAGGTGTTAGCCCATTGTAGGTCACATCATTTGTAAATATTTTCCTGCAGTCAGTAGATTATCTTTTTGTTTTGTCAGTAGTTTCCTTTACTGTCCAAAAGCTTTTAAGTTTAATTAGATCCAGTTTATTTAGTTTTGCTTTTATTTCTTTTGCCTTGGGAGGCAGATCCAGAAGACATATTGCTATAACTTATGTCAAAGAATGTTCTGCCTGTGTTCTCTTCTGGGAGTTTCATGGTTTCCGGTTTTACACTTATATCTTTAAACCATTTTGAGTTTATTTTTGTATATGATGTGAGGGAATGTTCTAATCTAGAAAGATATATATATATTTTAAGAGCAACTTTATAGAATTATAATGAACATACTTTTTTTTTCCCAGAATAATGCTTTTATTATTTTAAAAAATTTGATTCTTTATGGGAAAGTTCAAACATATATGAGTGGAAATAATTATATGGTAAACTCTGATGTACTTAACACATAGCCAATCAATTCATAGCCAATCTTTTTTCATCTGTATCCCCAATTCCCTTCCATCTTACCCATATCCTTTTGAAACAAATCTCAGATACCATATCATTTCATCAATAAATATTTCAGGATGCATCTAACTGAGGTCTTAAAAAATAACAATTTATACCTAAAAATAAACAATAATTATTTACTATCATAAAATTTCTAATCAATATTTAAGTTTCTGACCATACCACAACTTTTAAAAATGTTTATTTCTTTGGATGAACATACTTTAAATTGCACATATTTAAAGTGCACAATTTGGGAGTTTGGCATATATATATACACCTGTGAAACTATCACCATAATCAAGATAATAAACATATCCATCATCCCCAAAAGTAGAAAAATATATATTTGGATAAACTGACAAGAAGGTAGTAGTGGGAAGAGAAATTTATTTTAAAGGAGAGAAGATAATAGAGCCAAACCAAAGGAGCAAGTGGAATCTAAATATTTACCTCAGTTATTCATTCAAAGGCCTTTTTTTTTTTCTTTCTCCTTTTTCCTGGTATATCCTGTATCACCACTTAAGTTGTAATTTTTTAACTAAATGATGTCAAAATAAATGATAGATTTCTTTAAAACACAGTATCAGTTACAGAAAAACAGTGTAGCTGTAGAATTTGATTGGGGCTATACACTGCAAGCCCTCAGATTTCCCACCACTTCATATTGATCTTTGTGTCTTTATATATCAACACCTTAAAACCTCTAAATTGTGTGTCTTCTCTTACAGCCCAACTAAAGGATATTGCCTATGGCACCAAGCAGTACAAATTTAAGCCAGAAATCATGCCGGATGACTCAGTTGATGAATTTGATGAAACCATTCACTTAGAACGAGGGGAAAATCTATTTGAAATCCATATCAACAAAGTAACCTTTTCTTCCGAAGTTTTACAGGCATCTGGGGATAAAGAGCCTGTCACCTTCTGTACCTACGCTTTCTATGATTTTGAACTACAGACAACTCCCATAGTACGGGGCCTTCACCCAGAATATAACTTTACTTCTCAATACCTCGTTCATGTTAATGACTTATTCTTACAATACATTCAGAAAAGTACTGTCACTCTTGAGGTCCATCAAGCTTACAGCACAGATTATGAAACAATCGCAGCTTGTCAGTTGAGATTCCATGAAATTCTAGAAAAAAGTGGTCGAATATTTTGCACAGCAAGTTTGGTTGGTGAGTACAGTCTTACAGACTTTGGCTGTTTGAATTCCTGATTGGTTTCTATATTAATAAGGCATTTCACATTAGTATCTGCTCTCACAGATTCAAGGTGCCTTTAGGGTAAGGACACTGTTCTCTGATTCAGCTGCCCACTGTTGATTGCACTCTTAAATGTCATTGATAATGTCAGTACAATGGCTGTTAATTTTTTAAAGCTTCTTAGTACAAATGTTTATTTACCATGTTGATATCTGTTTGATTAAACATTAATTATAGTATGTTGATCAAATATTTTTTAAAGAGCGTATCATTATCACTGTTAAAGAGCACTGGGAATACTGTGATCAGTAATAAATAAGACAGATGAAGCCCCTGCCCTCCTGTAGCTTACCTTCTAGAGGGGAAGATGGGCTGTAAAACTATACACCTATCCTTAGATATGAAAGATGATCGAAGCAAGAGGCTAAAGAGAGAGATGGAAGGTTGCTTGTTGAGATAAGGACTTCCCTACAGGATGACACTGATAGAGAGACCTGAATAAAGGTCCGTATCAGCCATGGGGCAGCTAAGCCCATGCACTGCAACTAGAGAGCGCCTGTGCTGCACCTAGGACCCACGGCCAAATAAATACTTTTAGAAACATTTTTTAACAAGAAAGCTGCATGTCAGCACCCAGGGGAAGATTGTTTCAGGCAGAGGGAACAGCAAGCACAAAGGCCTGAGGGAAAACAAACCCGACCGATTAGAGGAACATTGAGGAGGCCTGTGACGAGAGCAGAGATGACAGTAAAGCAGTAGGCAGGGATCCGATCATGCTGTAGAGCTTTGTGGGTCATGTTTGGACTTTTTATTTCTCTGACTGATGCAAGTCATTGGATAGTTTTGAGAAGGTGAGTTACGAGATCACACGTAGGTTTTCTTTGTGTTTGTTTGTTTGGCTGTGCTGGGTCTTCATTGCTGCACACTGGCTTTCTCTAGTTGCAGCAAGTTGGGGCTACTCTGTAGTTGCAGGCGGCTTTTCTTGCTGCGGAGCACAGGCTCACAGGCTTCAGTAATTACAGCACTCGGGCTCAGTAGTTGCAGCTCACAGCCTCAGTAGTTATGATACTTGGGCTTAGTTGCTCCACAGCACGTGGAATCTTCCCAGAGCAGGGATCAAATCCATGTCCTGTGCATTGGCAGGTGGGTTCTTATCCACCACACCACCAGGGAAGTCCAAAACACATAGATATTGGAAGAACCATGCTGGGTGCTGTGGCAGGAATAGTCTATACAGGCCAAGAGGGGAAATAGGACCATTTTCAGGTGATTGCATTAATCTGTGGAAAGAGGATGGTGGCTTGGATTAAGGTAATGACAATGAAAGTAGTGATAAGACATAGTCATATTCAGTGTAGGTTAACTCTTCTTTAAAAACTTGTTCATCAGCTGAATGTAGAGAAACAAGAGAAACAGGCAAGGTAAGAATTTTGGTGTGAACAGCTAGAAGAATGATGAAGCCATTTGTTGAAATAGATTGGGGAGAGGAACAGATTTGAGGAAGAAAACTTAAGAATAGTGTCTGAACAAGATTGACCTGCCTATTAGACAGCCAAGTGGAAATGTCACATGAGCAGTTGGATATAATAGTCTGATGGTCAGGGATAGAAATATAAAAGTGGGATTCATTAGCATACAGAATATATTTTAAGCCTTAGATCCAGATAATTTCACAGAGTAACTGTACATAAAGAAGAGAAATGGACCAAAGATTGAGCGTTGGGAAACTAAAATTTAGCATTCAAGAGGAAGAGGAAGAGCCACCAAAAGGCAACTAAGGAGTCACCGGTGAAAAGGGAGATAAACCAAGAGTATAAACCAAGAGAGAAACCAAGTATAACCAAGAGATAAACCAAGAGATCCTAGAGGCCAAACAAAGAAGCCTTCTCAAGAAAGAAAGAAGCTGACTTAGGTTCTAGGGAGGGGTTTTATTTTATTGATTGAATAGATAATATATTCACATGGTTCAAAAAATCCTGCCCTCAAAAACTTAGTGTCATAGAGAAGTAAACTGGTGAAGTGACAGTTGCCAAAGCAGTCAGTGCCCTAATGGGGACATAGTCCTCAATTCCTGCAAAGGAAGCAGGAAGCTCTCCAGTCTCCTGGGAGCCATAGAGGAAGTCGTCACAGAGGAAGAGAGATAAAGAGCCGCAGAGTTGTGAGAAGGACTAAAGATGTGCAGGGCAGACATGCAAAGGTGTATTACGTACAGTATAGATTTGGCAATAGGTATGGTGTTGGAATGTGAAGTGAAGTGGGCCTTAGAAAGCATCACTACGAACAAAGCTAGTGGAGGTGATGGAATTCCAGCTGAGCTAATTCAAATCCTGAAAGATGATGCTGTAAAAGTGCTACACTCAACATGCCAGCACATTTGGAAAACTCAGCAGTGGCCACAGGACTGGAAAAGGTCAGTTTTCATTCCAGTCCCAAAGACAGGCAATGCCAAAGAATGTTCAAACTACCGCATAATAAAGTATGGTATCTTCTAAAACATTAAAAGGGTTTCATGGGGACTCCCTGAAGGTCAGGAAGCAACAGTTAGAACTGGACATGGAACAACAGACTGGTTCCAAATAGGAAAAGGAGTATGTCAAGGCTGTATATTGTCACCCTGCTTATTTAACTTATATGCGGAGTACATCATGAGAAACACTGGACTGGAAGAAACACAAGCTGGAATCAAGATTGCCGGGAGAAATATCAATAACCTCAGATATGCAGATGACACCACCCTTATGGCAGAAAGTGAAGAGGAACTAAAAAGCCTCTTGATGAAAGTGAAAGTGGAGAGTGAAAAAGTTGGCTTAAAGTTTAAAGCTCAACATTCAGAGAACAAAGATCATGGCATCTGGTCCCATCACTTCATGGGAAATAGATGGGGAAACAGTGGAAACAGTGTCAGACTTTATTTTTTGGGGCACCAAAATCACTGCAGATGGTGATTGCAGCCATGAAATTAAAAGACTTACTCCTTGGAAGAAAAGTTATGACCAACCATACTTTGCTGACTAAGGTCCGTCTAGTCAAGGCTATGGTTTTTCCTGTGGTCATGTATGGATGTGAGAGTTGGACTGTGAAGAAGGCTGAGCGCCAAAGAATTGATGCTTTTGAACTGTGGTGTTGGAGAAGACTCTTGAGAGTCCCTTGGACTGCAAGGAGATCCAACCAGTCCATTTTGAAGATCAGTCCTGGGATTTCTTTGGAAGGAATGATGCTAAAGCTGAAACTCCCGTACTTTGGCCACCTCATGCGAAGAGTTGACTCATTGGAAAAGACTCTGATGCTGGGAGGGATTGAGGGCAGGAGGAGAAGGGGACGACCAAGGATGAGATGGCTGGATGGCATCACAGACTCAATGGACGTGAGTCTGAGGGAACTCCGGGAGTTAGTGATGCACAGGGAGGCCTGGCATGCTGTGATTCATGGGGTCAAAGAGTCGGACATGACTGAGTGACTGAACTGAACTGAACTGATGGTATTTTCCCCTGTACTTATGGTACAGTAGAAAAATTAGGAAGGTGCCAAAGATTTCTTGAAATTTGAATTATAATGTGGAATATCACATTCATAGTTTTGAGGTTTCGTATTGTATCTATCAGACTACATTGAGTGCAGCTTGTTTAAAAAAAATAGCATCAGAAAAAAATCTTTTTTCATGTTAGAAGGATTGAAATAGTGTGAATTAGACTACCTCAAACATAGTTTTTTAATAATATTTAATACATAGTGAAACTCATACTTGCAGAAGTAATTTATTCTCTTTTTCTCTGTTATTTACCAGTCACACACCATCTGTGCAAGTCATATATTATTTTATTCAGTATAAAATTTATAGTTTTAATGCCTAATACCATTGATGTTTGTTTTACTGGTATATATTTTGATTTATGGGGCCACTTTAACAGTGAATTATGTATCGGTTTGTAGGAACTAAAGGAGACATCTCCAATTTTGGCACAGTGGAATACTGGTTCCGATTAAGAGTTCCCATGGATCAAGCGATTCGGCTTTATCGAGAACGGGCAAAGGCTTTGGGATACATAACATCAAATTTTAAGGGGCCAGAGCAAATACAATGGGTAAGCTTGTTTGACTTTACAACCCTATTATGACACGGAAATTTTATAGTATTTCTTTATATTACCATGCTTTAAACTGAAATCACTTTCTTTCACAGCCATCAAGTGGCTTTTTTTTTTTTAAACTTTTTATGTCAAAATAATCATAGACTTAACAGGAAGTAGCAAAAATGTACAGAGGTCCCGTGTAGCTTTCACCCTGCTTCTCCCAGTTGTAATATTTTATGTAACTATAGTATAGTATCAAAGCCAGGAAATTGACATTGGTACAGTACTATTATGGTACAGTACGATTAACTAGGCGAGCACTGTTAACTAGGCTACAGACTTTATTCAGATTTTCTAAGTTTTTACATGCACTTATGTGTGTATGCATGTACACTGTTATTTGTGTATGTGTGTGTGTGTATGTTTATGTAGGAAGAAGCAGAGTTCAATGCAGTTTTATCATTTGTATATAATCATGTATCAACCACCACAATCAAGATATAAAATTGATCTGTCACCCCAAAGGAACTCCCTTGTGCTATTCAGGACACTTTTGAAAAATAGAATTGCAGTGCTAATATTACACATCAGTTGTAACTTTCATTACAATTTCTGCTGTTAAGGAAATGAATAGCTGTTCTTGGAGTTTCAGTTATTCTTTTTTTCCAACCATTTCCAACTTCTTCCGAGCTGTTTCAGAAACTTGTAGCTTTCTGAAATGCAAAGTAAAATATAAAATGAATATTCTTTTACTGAGAATTAGAGGTTTAAAAGCAATTCCTCAGAGTAGCATTTTCCAAACTGTGTTTCATGAAGTCTTAACAGTCTTATTTCCAGAAGAATTCCATGATCCAATAAATGCAGGAAAGACTGAATTGAGCAAAGTTAAATAAGACCCTTGACTTTAGGGCTTCTTTTGAGATTTGAGTATAACTCGAATCTCAAGAGGAAGCATGAAGTATACACTTAAGTAACAAAGGGATAGAATATAGTAGAAATATTTTGGAATGTCTATTCAAGGCACAATTCTCTTTTTTCACTTGGAACTGCCTTCTCTTCCAATCCATGGGGCTGGGCCCCCAGTGGCCAGCTTTACATTTGATGATCCTGCTCTCTCCCACTCCACCCAATTATAATTAATGATTTAGTAATAGCCGCCTGCCTCCAACTGAGCCAATCAGATTCTGCTTTCTGAGATCAAGAGAGAGTAAGACTCTCCATGGCTGAAATGTGGGAAGCTGGGAGCTATAGGGCAGCCATCTGCCACCATGTTAAACTGCAAAGGAAAGAAAATGTATCTAGAAAGAGAATAATGAGCAAGCATACAGAGAAAAATGAAGAACTAGATGGAAAGTAAATTCCTATAGTTTTCCAGTCCCATTCCCTTCCTAAGACACAACCACATTTCTGCTACACAGTTCTGTGAGATAGCCCCATAGCCTTATATTAAAGGCTCCCAAGGTAGAGCAGTGGTAAAGAAGCCACCTGCCCATGCAGCAGATGTTAGAGATGTGGATTCAGTCCCTGGGTCCGGAAGATCCCCTGGAGAAGGAAATGGCAACCCACTCCAGTATTCCTCCCAGGAAACTTCCATGGACAGAGGAGCCTGGCGGGCTACAGTCCATGGGGTTGCAAAAGAATCAGACATAACTGAGTGACTATGCATGCTCTTATATTAAAGTCTCTTTTCATTGTATTTGCTTGGTGAAATCAGTTTTTATAGCTTTCAATTCAAAGAACCATGATAATATAACATTGATTCCCAAACTTAAAGAATGGCACCTATGTCCCAGCGATCATCTTTCTGGATTAATGCTCTTCAGAGCACACCTTGGGAAATGCCATTATGAAAAAGGGAATTAGAAATAGTGAAACCACATGATTTATTAATTTTTGTAATTTGAAGAGTTTTAGACTTCCAGTTTATGATTTGAATGAACCATTTAGTGGTGGAACTTCAGCTTTTGTGGGTAGGGTTGAGGGGAGAAGCAGAAGGGGTACTTTGTAAATCATTCCACTCAGTCCCTCTATAGCCAGATGCAAAGTAGCCCTGGGAAAGCAGTACTGTGATTCCCTTCTCAGATTGGCACCCCACTCCAGTACTCTTGCCTGGAAAATCCCATGGGCGGAGGAGCCTGGTAGGCTGCAGTCCATGGGGTCACGAAGAGTCGGACCTGACTGAGCGACTTCCCTTTCACTTTCATGCACTGGAGAAGGAAATGGCCACCCACACCAGTGTTCTTGCCTGGAGAATCCCAGGGACAGGGAAGCCTGGTAGGCTACCGTCTATAGGGTCGCACAGAGTCAGACACTACTGAAGTGACTTAGCATACCACCGGATGTCTCCACTAAGGAGATTATGACTTCAATTCTGTTTTCTTTCTCTTATAAGCTTCTCTAGAATCAAAAATTCCAGATGTTCAACCCAGATTCAAAAATACAGTGAAAGAGGGGTCCCTGCATGGGAGGTGGAGAGTTCTCTGACACTGCAACACTGCATTGTTTTGTCCCAGATCACATCGGCTACGAAAGGCTTAGCATTTCGTCAAGGCAGTTGTTCGCTAGAGTACTTGTGCACCAATTGCCTGAGTAATAGTTCCATAGAGGGCCATAGAGTCGCTTCCAACTCTGCCTGATAACTTCCTTTGCTCATCTGTCTTCTGAAAAGTCCCTCCAATCCAAGATTTTACCCCTCCAAAGTTTATCTCTCACTCTGTTCCCTTGTTGCTTGGCCTCAGGTATCTGCATCCCCAAATCCCATTGGTTCAGGATGAGGGCCAACCCAAATATAACAAAATTGTCTGTCTGGGTGGGTACCATCAAGTTCATTAGTTCTCACTTAAGAATGAGATATGATCAGAATAACTGGAATAGTTGAAGCATTAGCTGTTAATAAAATTGTAAACTAGGGAACATTTATCTTTGAACCTATCTGCTCACTTTACTTGTTAAGCATTAAATAGAATTAAAAAACATCAGACTATTTTCTTGGCTTTATTTATTTTTGTTTGTTTGTTTTAACAGCAATCTCTACATGTATGTTCACTCTTTTATAGTTGCTGCTAGCTAACAGCATCTATACACAGGTTCTAGAGAATATTGGTTTTGAGTAAGTGTCAAGAGTCTTTTACTGAGAAATTCACTATGAAGTGAAAATCTGCAGTCTTTTGGTCCTTTTACAAAGTTATTGTGTTTGGGGGTTGGCAGCTGCTGTTTACTTTTCATTGTATTACTACTGTAATATAAATATGTATGTTTTTCCAGTTAAGTCATCAAGCACCCAAAACTGCTCAGCTCAGTTCTACTGATTCCACAGATGGCAACTTAAATGAACTTCATATTACAGTAAGAAGTTGCAACCACCTGCAGTCCCGAGCAAGCCACCTTCAGCCACACCCATATGTTGTGTACAAGTTTTTTGATTTTGCAGACCATGACACAGCCATCATTCCCAGTAGCAATGATCCACAGTTTGATGATCATATGTGTTTCCCAGTGCCAATGAATATGGATTTGGATCGATACCTAAAGTCAGAGTCTCTGAGTTTTTATGTATTTGATGATAGTGATACCCAGGAGAATATTTACATAGGAAAAGTCAATGTGCCTCTGATTTCATTGGCACATGACAGATGTATTTCAGGTAAGCCTATTTCTTGAATCCATGAAATTGTTTAAAAAAAAAACAACCTAAATTAGTCCTCAGTGTTATTCATATGATCTATTTGTAACTAATCTTTCTAGCCTTCTAAGATAATCTTAAAGTTTGGACCCACAATATTATATTTTTGTAGTTATTTTCTTAATAGTTATTCTAAGAATTACAATATGCACCTCAACGTGACACAATGCACTTAAACTTAATGCTAATAACTTTCACTGAAATTTAGAAAAATCTACCCCAATATAATTCCATTCCCTCCCCCTTCCTTTGTGATACTGTTGTCATATATGTGTGTGTGTGTGTATATATATATATATATATATACATATATATATATATACACATGGTATACCTATATGTGTTATAAACCCAAAAGTACAATGTTAGTTATTGCTTTATATAACTTTATGGCCTATAAGAGAAGGGAGAAAATATGTAATTATAGGAAACTTTTATATTAACTTATGTATTTAGCATCTCTGGTATTTATATCTTCATTTGGGTTTGAGTTACTGTCTGGTGTCAATTTCTTACTCCAAATAGCTCTATTTCCTCTCCATCTTTTGTGTTATTATTTCATGTATTTTTTATCTTTATATATTATAAATCCTCAAGATAATAATTTTATAATTATGCAGTTGTTTTTTTAATCAGTTAAGAAATGAGGGAAAACCATATTTATACTTTTTCTAATTACCTATGTAGTTACCTTTATTCACCTCTGTTTCTTCATACTGATATGAGTTACCATCTGGTATAACTTCCTATTAGCCTGAAGAAATTCTTCTAATTTGCCTTGTGAGTCAGGTCTACTGGCAGTGAATTCACTTAAGCATTGTTATCTGGCAATGTCTTTATATATAGCTTTTATTTTCTGAAGGATAGTCTTGCTGGATATCATATTCTTAGTTGTCAGGTTTAGTTTATTTAAGCACTTAGAGTCTATTGGACAGTTGATTCTGGCATTCATTGTTTCTAATGAGAAATCATCTGTTAATCTTTTTATGATTCCCTAATACATAATACAATTTTCAAGATTTTCTTTCTTTTTTGTGGGGGGTGGGGAGGGCGTTCAACAGTTCCACTCTGATATGTTTAGTTGCAGATCCCTTTGTGCTTTTCTGCTTATAATTTGTTGAGCTTCTTTATGTATAGAGTACTGTTAGGTATCAGATTTGGGGAGTTTTCTGCCCTTATTTCTTCAGTTATTTTTTTCTGCCCTTTCTTCCACTTCTTAGGTTCCTGTTACACATATGTTCATATGTTTAATGGTGTCCTACAGATCTCTGAGGCTTTGTTCATTTTTCTTTTGTTTCATTTTCTATTGATTAGTCTTCAAGTTCATTGACTCTTCTGCCAATTCATATCTCCTACTAAACCCCTCTATTGAATTTTTTCATTTCAGTAATTATACTTTTTAACTCCAGAACTCCTTTTTAGTTCTCTCTGTTTTTATTGAGATATGGTTGATGTATAATATGTTACAAGTATACAACATAGTGATTTGTCATTTTTAAGGGTTATACTCCATTTATAGTTGTAAAATATTAGCTATATTCCATATTTTATAATATATGCTAGTTCTCTTTTTTATCATTTCTCTCTCTTTATTATGTTCTCTGTTTTATAATTCATTGTCATCACACTTTCCTTTAATTCTTTAAAGATGGTTTTTTTTTAGCTCTTTGAACGTATTTACAATAGCTGTTTTTAGGTCTTTGTCTGCCAAGTCTAACATCCGGATGCCCCGAGAAAGCATCTCTGGGTGACATTCTATCTGTGTATGTAGCACATTCTCCTTCCTGTTTCTGTGTGTATCTCATGAATTTTATGTGTTTTTTTTTTTGCTGTTGTTTAAATTTAGGCATTTAGGACACTGTAGATTCTAACCCTCCACAGGGTTTCTGTTGCTGTTATTGTTTGTTTGGTGACTTGGCCTGTAGCAGTTCTGTAGGTTTGTTTCCCTTGCTATAGCCACTGATATCTCTGCTAAGTTTTAGTTTTCATTTTAAGCCTGAACATAGTTTAGTGATCAGCCTATGGTTGTTGAAAGTTGTGTTCAAACACCTTGAGCTGTCAGGCCCCCAGCCTTTGCCTATGGGTCAATGTATGGCTTAGGTAATGCGTTCAATGTTTAGATAGTCTATAAGTCTCACATTCAGCCAGGGACAAGTAGCTTCTTCTTGTTCAGTTGCTAAGTCATGTCCAACTCTTTGTGACCCCATGACCTGCAGCATGCCAGCCTTCCCTGTCCTTCACCATCTCCCAGAGTTTGCTCAAACTCATGTCCATTGAGTGGCCAAATATTGGAGCTTCAGCTTCAACATCAGTCCTTTCAGTGAATATTCAGGGTTGATTTCCTTTAGGATTGACTGGTTTGATCTCCTAGTTGTCCAAGGGACTCTCCACAGTCTTCTCCAGCACCACAGTTCAAAAGCATCAATTCTTCTGTGCTCAGCCTTCTTTATGGTCCAACTCTCACATCTGTACCAGACTACTAGAAAAACTATAGCTTTGACTATATGGACCTTTGTTGGCAAAGTGATATCTCTGCTTTTTAATATACTGTCTAGGTTTATCAGGTAGCTCTCATAGCTTAGTCAATAAAGAATCTGCCTGCAGTGCAGGAGGCCCAGGTTCAATTCCTAGTTGAGAAAATCCCCTGGAGAAGGAAATGGCAACCCACCCCAGTATTCTTGCCTGGAGAATCCATGGACAGAAGAGCCTGGCAGGCTGCAGTCCACGAGGTCGTGAGAGTTGGACACAACTTAGCGACTAAACCACTAGGTTCATCATAGCTTTTCTTCCAAGGAGCAAGTGTCTTTTAATTTTGTGACCGCAGTCATCATCTGCAGTGATAAGTCTGTCATTGTTTCTATTTTTTCCCCATCTATTTGCCAAGTAGCTTCCTAGAGCCTTTTCTGACTCCTATTGTTCTTACTGAGGTTTAGTAAATTTTCTTGAACAAGTGCTTTCTTAATTTGGTGTATACCTTTGATCAATTTCTGGAGTTCCTAAATGAACTTTTTTGACCATTTTATGTGGTGTTATCATTGCTTTTTGTGGAAAATATTTACTGATCTCTTCAGTCAGCCATTCTGTAAGTCTCACCTGTGCCTATAATAGAAGTTTCTCATCTCCCTATATTCCACCTGTATCCTTTTTTTCTACTTAAAGTCTAGAGTTGTTTAGTTTTTCCTAGCCAGCCATTAGAAGCCATTGAGAACCAAGTAAAGGATACCTCTAAACAAAAGTTATGCTTGAAATAAATATAGGTTTGTTTTTTTCAAGTCAGGGATTTTCATATTGAAAACTCTAGTAGAAGGATTAAAATGTGTGATTCAGTATTACATATTCAGCTAGGTGATACTTTATGTTTTGGATGGTTTGTTTATTTTATAGACATTTTTTGCTGTGCTACTGTTAATTTGGAATGATTTAACAGATCCCAGTAAAATGTATTTAAAATTATAATAGAATAATGTAGTAATATAAGGACTCCTTAGGATATATACATTATTATGTATTATATATAAATTTTAAAGTTTTAATGTATTTTTCTACAGAGACACAAGAATATCAAGTCAAAAATGAAGGTTCTTATTTGAGCTATAACCCAGATAATATCTTAGAAGAAGGCTAAAAATTCTGAAGAATCTCTGAATTTAATTTCAGTGAATTAAAATATTTATAAGCCAATTTTCTCCTCTTTGAATAGGTATTATCTGTGAAGTCTTAACTTTTAAAAGCAGTCTGCTTGAGAAATGAACCTGTCAAAGGTCCTTTTGTCTTATTTTATTCTCTTAAGCCATTTGAGTTGTGAGAAAAAGCTAAACTTATTTGTAAAGTTGTGGGTAGTTTCTTTTTTCTGTTCTTTAATTCTTATGGTAATAAAACTTCCCTCTAGCATTAATTACAATTATTTTTGTAATTTGACAGGCTTATTTGAGTTAACAGATCATAAAAAGCACCCTGCCGGAACCATTCATGTTATATTGAAATGGAAATTTGCTTACCTTCCACCAAGTGGTTCTATAACAACTGAAGACTTAGGAAATTTCATACACAAAGAAGAGTCAGAGGCTGTTCAGAGACTACCTCCAACATCCCCTGTTAGTGCACGAATTGTAGTGAGTAGCAGTGACTTTGAATTTCCTGTAAAATTATTATTATTCCTACATTAGTATTATTATTCCTTAATAAATAGCCACATAAAAGAGAAAAAAATCTGAAAAGTATGTTCATTATACTCAGTTTGACATATTGGTTTATCTTAGGCACCAACACCTAAACCAAGACGTTTAACAACTAAAGATAAGAAGGTATCTTTTATGGATATCACGCCACATCAGCATTATGTAAGTAGTAAACATTCAGAAGACTGCTTCCCCCACCCCACTGCATAACATATATTTGAAATAAATGAATAGTATACCCTACCTGATTAAAGGGAAACAGATATAAAACACTTCTTCCTGTAAAATGTTACCTTTGTAATTGGCACTGTGTGTAAACCTTAAACGATCTTACTCTTGATCTGAATCTTCCGTTGGCCCCATGTCTCTCTCGAGATACTGCCCCCAGTCTTCTTTCCCCATTTACCATAAAGCAAAACAGAACAAAACTCTTCAAAAAGTTGTCTTAATTCTGTCTCCCTGTCCTCAAATTGTTCCTTGCTCACACTAGTAAAACTTTTCCTCATTAAAACCACTTTGGTAAGGTCACAGTGACTGTCACTTTGCTACATCCAGTGATCAATTCCCTGTCCCTTTCTTAATCTCCTGGCAACTTTTGACACAGTGGAATACTTGCTCCTTTCCCTCTTGGCCTCTGGAATACCATCCCTTCCTAGTTTTTCTCCAGCTTAACTTACTCTTCTCATTCACCTGGAGCATATCTCTAAATGCTCAAGTTCCTCAGCAGTCAAGCTTCAGACCTAGACCCCTTCTCTTCTCAGTCTGCACCTAGGTGAAAGAGACCTTATCCAAAAAAACAAAACAAGTGAACAAACATAACAACACAAAGGCATAGTCATAGATTGTCAAAGAAACAAGGAACAAATGTGGTTGCTAGAGGGGTTGAGGGAAAGGAAAAATAGACAAAAGAGATGAGATACAGACCCGCAGATGTAAAATGGATGGGTCATGGATATGAAATGTGCAATATAGGGAACACAGTAACTGTATCTTTGTATGCTGACTCAGCCTAATCACTGCACTTGTTGCAGTGATCATTTTGAAATGTAGAGAAACATCAGATCACTGTGTATTTTAACAGAAAACTAATACAGTGTTATAGGTCAGTTATACTTCAAAACCACATACATGCACTACCATGTGTTCAATGGATAGGCAGTGGGAATCAGCTCTATGGGCACCAGGTGTTCAACCTGGTGCTCTGTGAAAACCATGAGGAGGTACGATGGGGCAGGGGTTTGGGGGGAGGTTCAGGATGGAGGGGACACGTGTGCTTGTGGCTGATTCACACTGTTGTATGGCAGAAGCCAACACAATATTATAAAGCAATTATCCTCCAATTAAAAATAAATTTTAAAAAGCTCATAGAAAAAGAGATCAGATTTCTGGTTACCAGAAGCAGGGGATGGGGAAGGGAAAATTGGATGAATGTGGTCAAAAGTACAAACTTCCAGTTGTAAAGTAAATAAGTATTAGGGATGTAATGTCCAACATGATAAATATAATTAATACTGCTATAAGTTATATATGAAAGTTCTTAAGAGAGTAAATGCCAAGTGTGTATGTATGTGTGTGTGAAAAAGTCTTGGGATGATTTAGGATTTAACAAAAAATAGAAAATAACATATACGCACATTTTCACATTAATATAAGGAGACCTCTACTCTTCCTGAAGATAGGAAGGAAATTTTGCCAGAAGTGGAACATATACCAGGAAGAGAAATTGATATGCCAACTGTTTCACATATTCCCGAGGTATGTGTTTACATTAAAATTATCTTGAAAGGTTTCTTTTTTAAATACTTTGTAATGATCATTGGGACTTCCCTGGTGGTCCAGTGGTTAAGAATCCCCCTGCCAATACAGGTGATACAGGTTCAATCCCTAGTCCAGGAACTAAGATCCCACATGCTGCAGGGCAACTGAGATCGTGAGCCTCAACTTCTGAAGCCTGCACACTGTGGAGACTGTGATCTGCAACCAGAGAAGCCACCGCAACCAGAAGCCTGCACACCACAACTAGAGAGTAGCCTCCACTTGCCACAACTAGAGAAGGCCCACGTGCAGCGACAGAGAGCCCCATGTGCCGCAATGAAGACCTAATGCAGCCAAAAACGAAAAAAAAAAAATTTTAAGAAATCATATCACTGATCGTATTCTATATGACTTCCTTGGAATAGAAAGGTCCAACATATTACCAGTGTAATAGTTATGATTATGCAGACATTAGCAGGTAGTAAATATACATACAAATTAAAGTATAATGTAAAATTCATTTTGAGATTAATGCTTTTTGATATTTAGTTTGTAATCAGATTTTAATTTATCTGCATATTTTCATTTGTGCAGCTTAAGTGATTATTTTCTCATGAATATAAAGTGCATGCCAGTATATTTACTTGCTTTATTATCATTCAAGGGCTTCAGCAAGAATGCTATAAATGTGATATAAGCAATAATATATCACTGTGCTTTTGCTTCTTCAGATTCCTCAGGAAAGCAGTGTAGATAAGGTAAAAGAGAATACTGAGAAAACGCAGCAAGGAAAGGACAACGATGTGTCTTTACTGTCTGAGGGTCAGCTTGCAGAACGAAGTTTGATTTCTTCCGAAGATGAAACAGAAATAACTGAAGAACTGGAACCAGAAGGTGACTTCCTTTTTTAAATTACCATTGTTTCCCTGACTCTGCTTTGTTTCATCTGTTCACGCCTCATAGAACATCTTCATTTAATCATGAGTCTACTTCATGATAGCTGTTTCTTGACAGAAATGATGGGATGTAATTCAGTCTCGTCAGGTGTGGTCAGGTGGAATTGTTGCATATCTTCTTATTTCAAACTCAGAGCACCACAATGGAATGCAAGTATTGTTGCTGACCATGTTCCAAATATATATTTTAAATGACTTTATATTCTCTTTGGGTTCAGTACTATTATCTGGGTTATTCTAGAGGACTTAATTTTTTTTAAATGAAGAAAGAAAGACAACTTACATACAACATGATTTCACTTATATAAACATCTAGAAAAGGCAAACTAATCTATTGTGACAGAAAGCATTTAAGTGGTTCCCTAGGGAAGGATGAATGGAAATAGAAAGATCCAGGAGGAAAAACTTTACAGGGGGCATGAGGAAATATTGGGGGTGATAGACATGTTCACTATCTTAATTATGGTGATGGTTTCATAGAATTATATATTTGTCAAAATACATGTTTCTAAAATGTAAATACAGATTTTGCACACAAATTTATGTGGTTTATTATATGTCAACTTTACTGCAATAAAAACTAAAACTTCTAAAAATATTTTTAAATAGTAGGAATAACTTTATTTTTTACACAATAGTTTAGGTTAGGCTATTGGAAAATATGATTCTCATGTTCTTTAAAAATTTTTTATTTTAATTTTATACTTGAACAAGCAATATTTTTATTCTCTTTTCTCTCTTATAAAATGTAGTTCAGTTCAGTTGCTCAGTCTCATCTGACTCTTTCCAACCCCATGGACTGCAGCACACCAGGCTTCCCTGTCCTTCACCATCTCCTGGAGCTTGTTCAAACTCATGTCCATCAGGTTGATGATGCCATCCAACCCTCTCATCCTCTGTTGTCCCATTCTCCTCCTGCCTTCAGTCTTTCCCAGCATCAGGATCTTTTCCAATGAATCAGTACTAAAATGTAATGTAAACCTAATTATCTTCAGTGCCAAAAAAATTCAGACATGATTATCATATTTTTCTTTTATGGTTATCCTTGTAATGTATGCTTATTTCTCTCCACTTCACAGGGTACAAATGTAATAGGTGTAACAGATTTAAACCAGTAAAATTTTATTTCTTAACAGATGAAGAAGACAGATCAGCTTCTGACAGTGATGAGTGTATTATTCCAGGTTCTATCTCCAAGAATATCAAACAGGTCAGTAACCTGATATCAACCAAAAATGTTCTGAAATAAAGCTGCTTTTCATTCATAGTTTGTCAGTCTCCATATATGAAAATCTTAAGGAAGAATATTTCTGGGAAAAATTTTATGTGTTATCATAATCTTATCCAAGTAATTATCTAGTATAAGAAAATTTTATTTATACTTTCATTAGATAATGGGCCATAACATTTAAGTGTTAGTTTTGCTTACATGTTTTAGAGTACCTAACATCTGTAGCTTCAGTAGTTACTTGTTCAAATCAGTTGACTTCTCTGACTCCTTCGCAGAACCATTATACAAAGATATATTAAATCAAATCTGAACTTTAAAGAATTTCCAAAATGTGAGAGTGCCTTTAAAACTATAGTAAGTTACATATGTAAATTCATAGACTGTTCATATCTAAATATGTCACTGATAAACTGTTAAAGTTATTTCATTCTACCCAAAAATTAAACTTTCTTAGAAGGTAATTTCATATACATATACTTTGCTTGTTTTGTAGCACATTGCTGACAAGTAGTATATATATAAATTGACATTTTGAAAAAAAAGTTATACTTTAATTTACATAGGAAGTATCCCACTTACCAGAGCATTTTTCATTGTCGGAGAGAAAAAACGTTTTATAAAGTAAACGTAAGTAAAGTGGTAGCTTTTTTATTCATCCAAGTTAATTTTCCTGGAATGATTAATTGTATTCCTTTAATTTTTTTAGAATTTCCCCTTTAAAAAAATAAAAGAAAAAATAGAATTTCTGCTTTCTTGTTTTAAGAATTGCAATACTTATTTCAACTCTTAAAATCTCATATTTTTAGCTTAATCTCTCTGCTGAACAAACTCATAGAACAGAACATTTCAGATGTCACAGGTGCCTCCATAAAATAGAGAAACCCATTGTTTCTGTGACTGAGAAATACAAACAGATGATTGATAAATACTTCATCTGTCCAAAGTTTTATTGTCATTGTTATATGATTGTTAATTATCATAACATCATTTAATGTATAGCATACTGATATATGGAATTCTCCAGTATTCTTGCCTGGAGCATTTCATGGACAGAGGAGCCTGGCGGGCTACAGTCCATGGGGCCACAAAGAGTCAAACATGACTGAGACAGTAGCACTTTCACTTTCACCCACATTAGGGTTTTCCAGGTGGCGCAGTGATTAAGAATATGCCTGCCAGTGCAGGAGACATGGGTTCCATTCCTGGATCAGAAGATCCTCTGGAGTAGGAAATGGCAACCTGCTCCAGTATGCTTGCCTGGAAAATTCCATGGACAGAGGAGTCTGGCAGGGGTCCATGGGCTCTCAGAGTTGGACACGACTGAGCACACACTCAATCACCCACGTTAAGGAGTATAATCCACCTGACTCAGTCTGCCAGCTCAGATGTTAAATCTTGTCCAGAGACACCTTAACAGACTTACCCAGAATAATGTCTGACCAAACATTTGTATACCTCGTGGCCCAGTCAACTTGACATATAAAGTTAACCATCACATCATTTTACTAAGAACACTCCATTTAAGAGTAGTAAGCCTGCAAGTTTGATTCAGATATTTCTTTCTCACATTCTTCACATTTCTTTCTCAGTAGTTCTGCAAGACTCTGCTTACTTTCATCATGATTTTTGGATACCTTACATGGTTTAGCCTTTGAACATAAAAGTATGAGATACTGAATCAGTCCTAGGGCCTAAGGGACTAGTACCAAAGGATTTACTTCTCTAGCAGATTTACAAACAGCACTCATCTGTGTTATTATAACTCAGTGATTCCCAGGGATTCACCATCTGCAATTGGTAATCACGTCTCCCTAAGGGAGTAAATAGAGCATTCTGGCCCTGCCCTCAGGAAACATTACACTAATGGGGAAGATGTGTTCATGAAAAGTCAACTATTAAATCATCAGTTAAATTACAATCTAAAACAATCAGGAGACAGTATCACCAATGATTAGTAGATATTTGAGCTAAAGAATAAAGCTGTTCAGGGCCCATCTCCCTCATTTTCCAAATAAGTAAAGTGAGACCTTGAAATAAGATGACTTGCTGATAGTCATGCCACTAATTAAGGAAGTTCAGAGGAAGGGGAAATTTAGAGTGATTTTTCAATAGACTTCACTAAGGATATGCCCATAGTCTGCTCACCCACCCTCTTTCTTGTGAATTTTGGGTCTGCTTTTTCTCATCTTAAGATGATTTTTTTCTGCTTCACTTGCCCAAAGATAGCCCCACAAAATGCCCAAGCCCAAAGAGAAAGATCTGATAGCTACGTCTAGCCTCTGGATTGGATCCATGTTTATCAGTTGTGGTCCTTTGACCCATTCAACTGTAGCCAGTCACATAGTGAAAAGCAGTGTCCACTTTGACTGTAACATCTCAAATATGGGGATACATGGCAGCAAGCACAAAGTCACGTGCATGCTAGTGCTGGCAGGGGATGCACAGTATGTTTCAGAAATAAGAATACACTAACTAGAGCAACCTTTCTGCAGAACAGGATAGAAGGTTTCAGATGGAGAAGACTAAATATTTTGGATTTTATCTAGGAGATACTAGGGAGACATTGCAACAGTTAACTTTATTTTCTAAACATTGTATTCATCATCTAAAAATCAGTTTCAAAGAATGGGGAAACGTTATCTAAAATTTTATCATCTCAGACCAGAGATTTTCAACCCGGGGCAGTTTTGCCATGCAAGGGATTCATTTTGGCAATGTCTGGAGGTATTTTTGGTTGTCACCCTGGGAGGGACTACTACTGGCATCTAGTGGATAGAAGTCAGGGTTGCTGCTTAACATGCTACAAAGCACAGGCCCCACAACAAAGACCTGTCTGGCCCAAAATGTCAGTAGTGCTGAGGCTGAGAAATCCTTTATTAGATTTTTCAGCAGAATCATGTATATATTGAAAGCATTGTTAGCATCTCATTGCAATTGTACAGTGCTCTTAACTAAGAATAAAGAATTTAATTTAACAAAGAAGTTTAATGAAAGAGCTATTCCTCTGAAATAGTCAACTAATTCTAATGTACACATATATTTTTCCTTTGGAGTAAATTGCATTTTTTCCTTATTACTTCCAGAAAAGTAATTTGTGTTACTTTGCTACAGCCTAATACAGCCTTCACTATCAAAATGCGACTTCCTATGATGATTTTTGATGCCATCTCAGAAGTGTGAATTATTGTTTCAAGCAACCAGCTATTCTAAGCAATGCTTTATGCCTTGGTAGCCATTAATTAAGTTCCCATGTGGTTTTTCAAATTCTACATTTAGTAGAAGGTACTGACCAGTACCTTATGTTAATAAGTGAAATTTAGTTTTATTAAACCATATTAACAAATACAGTAAAATAGTATAACATCTGTGAACACAGGAACAAAACACAGGAGATCATCATAATGGTGAAATACAGCATTTTCTAGTGATTGTACCAGTTTTTCTGTGTGCTCCTTTTGCAAATCATTTTATACCAGTCATGGAACTTTTTTCTTTATAAAGAGTGCAAAAGTGGTACAAAGAACTGAATACATTTCACTCAGATTCATCAGTTGTTAATGTTTGCTACACTCGTTTTAATCATTTCTATTCTCTCTCCTATATACATTTATATGTATGTATGCATTATATACATACATTCGTACATACATAGTTGTAGTGAATCATTTGATAGTTACAGAAATCATGCCCCTTTATCCCTAAATATTTCAGAATAATAATACAATACTATTATCTAATCTACAATTCTTAGTAAAATTTTGCGGTTGTCCCTGTATTATCACTCATAGCAAGTTATTAACCTGGTCCAGGATCAAATCTAGATCACACATTGCATTTAGTTGTCATGCCCCTTTGTCCTCCTTCAATCCATAATGGCTCAGCCTTCCACTGAGTTAGTCTTTCGTAACATTGACTTTTTCTAAGAGTGCAGGCCATTTATGTTATAAAATGTCCTTCAATTTGAATTTGTGTGATTTCTCCCCTTATTGAATTCAACTTATTTGTTTGGGTAGGAATCCTACAGAAGCAGTGCTGTGTCCTTTTCAGTGCGTGAAACCAGGAGACACAGAATGTCATTTTGTCCCACTGCTGATACTGACTTTTTAAGTGTAAAAACTTTTGTGGCTCCTTAATTTCTTCTTTCATCTCCTCTTTAAGAACTGCTTCAGATAGAAATCTCAGGACACTATTATAATAGCTTTCTTTGGAAGGTAAGGTATTACTGAATGGCTAATATGTAATATCTCCTTTAGTTCTCACAACTGTTCTTCATTCATTAGCATCTGCTGTGTGTCATACAAAAGCAATCCATGGCTTCCAAAAATTTACAGTGTAGGGGAAGTACAGTTATAGTGCAGAGGTCAGTGCTGGGAGACTGGGATGCACAACTGCTCTGAGAACATTCAAGAAGGGTGCCTAACTCAGCACGAGGGACCCTCATCAGGGATAGCTTCCTAGAGTCAGTGAAGCCTGAGCCAACTGTGGAAGATGATTAAGAGTTAGTGAAAGCAAAGGAGAGCCATTATAGCCCAAAGGAATAAAAAGCGTGAGACTGAGAGACTGCAGAGACCATGGCTTATTCTCAGAGTCAGAATGGTTTTAGGATGGGCCAAGCCTAGGGCATACGGAGAGAGCCCCAGGAGATGCTGAAACGATAGGCCTGTCCAGAGCATTGAGGCCTCTGTATATCAGCTGAGGAAGCTGAAGTCTGTCCTGAAGTTCTATGAGCAGCCAGTGAAGATTTTTAAGGGAGTAGGATGATCGCTCACTCATTAAACAGGTGGAGTCAGTAAGCATTTACTGGTATCCCCAGCCTTGTTCTAGGGACTGGGAATTTAGCAGTAAGAGAAATAAGTCTCTTGCTTTGGGGGAGCTTACACTCTTACATCACATTTTAAAAGATCTTGTTATCAATAGTACAAAGAATAGAGGCACAGAGATTAGTTAAAAGGTAATTAACCCTACTCTGTGGTTATCTCCACTGTGTAGAAATGTTTTAAATTGCCTTTACCTATAGCTATAATGTCACCAAATTGAGACTAAAAGTAGTGTCCTAGATAAAAATCATTTATGCCAATTACACTCTGAATTTCAGTCCTGGCCTGTACTATGTAAGCAATTTAAGATCATTCAGTTTCTTTTTTTCATGTTACAGAATCTGACAGCTCATAGTTACTTTTTAGAAATGTCGATCCTTAAAAGGAATCTAACAGATTTCCCAGGACTTAGACATATAACTCGGTTCTTCTCTTTTCTTCATGTCTGTGATGTATAATTAATCATAGATTACTTCATTTTGTTTCATTTCATTTACAACATTTATGAGCTTCACTTTGTCAGAATGAAATGCTTGTCCCCTCCTTTCCTTTCCAAAGTGGCATAATTAGTGTTAGCATCTTTTTTAACAGGCTACATAAAGTTTAGTGGCTGGATTAAATCAAGTCATTAACATAATGTGCTACCCAATTTGCCCCTATCTCTCTTCATTTCCAGGACATCAAAGTGCCACAGAGCACCAGTGTAATTGGGCCTTGCTGGCCTGTCAGATTCCGTCAGCCTGATGACTGCTGCTGTTACTAAAAAGCTTCTAGGCATGATAATTAATGGGGGTGAGGGTTGGGAGGGAGACTGAGAAATGTAAAACTTTGGACATTTCTCTATGAATATTTTATTAATTTGAATAATCAGAAGTTAACAGTATCAATTTGATGTATAATACATTGATTAAAAGCCTTGTTTTAGGTCCTCAAAATAGATATCAAAACTGAAAATTTGCATCTGCCATGGCATTAAGGAAAAAAGAATTATAATCCTTCTTTCACATTATTTCTAATTTTTATCATTTAAGCAGTGCATCATTCAGTTTTCACAACTAAATGCATTGCCTTCAGCTCACAGATTTGTTAAAGTGTGCCCACAGGTGAGAGTGAGAAATCACAGGCTAAAACAGCAATGCTCTTTTTTGTGCAATGCATGTTTACATCTTTCTCCATTCCTAACTAACAGCAGTTTTGTAAAAGCTGCCATAGTCAGTCAGATTAAAATGCATTTCCACCTGGAAGCCAGGTTCTCCTCAACAAAGTGAGCAGGTATTCCCAGGCAATCACAGTAGTGATGTCCAGCAAAAACGTTTTAAAGCTTTTGCAAAAGACAGAATGCATAAAACAATTCACTCCTGTTGGCATTCATGTATTAAAAGTGATTAAGTCACTTCAGAATCAAATATGATATCCTATCAGTGGGTAAAGTACACTCCTCCCACTGTTTTACATATAGAAGCTTAAGCTACATTACTAAAAATATTGTATTACTCTCCTGATATTAGTTGCTTTTAAAATTATTTTTAATGTTTTGCAACTTAATTACCTCTTGCTGATATACCATGAACTATATACTGCTACATATAGCAGTATATATAGTATATACTGTATATACTAGTGTATATACTGTATGTATAGTATATAGTATATACTATATATAGTATATAGCAGTATACTCTACTTCTTTACACATGTGCATAATATTACATTGTATAGCTAAACTTTATTTTTTTAAATAAGTGCCTTTTCATGGACCCTTTGGTTTCTATCAATTTTTGCCAATATAATCATTTCCAGCTGAAATGCTTTTATACATAATGTGTGAAAATTACTGTTTTCTGACATCATGTTTTTTGTCAAACTAATGAGTAAGAAATTATATCACTGATGATTCCATTTTAAAAGCAAACAAAAAGATATATTTGTACATACATGCTTATGTATTTTTATATGAGCATACAGATCTAACATTGGGGTTCATGTAAGCAAAGGAAAGGCTTCTCAGGTAGTTCAGTGGTAAAGAATCTACCTGCCAATGCAGGAGAAGCAGGAGACATGGGTTCAATCCATGGTTTGGGAAGATCTGCCCTGCTAGAGAAAATGACAACCCACTTCAGTGTTATTGCTTGAGAAATCCCATGGACAGAGAAGCCTGGTAGGCTACAGTCCATGGGGTCGCAAAGAGTCGGACATGAGCACACACAATCAAAGAAAATGTTTGAAAGTATATAATCAAAACATTGTACTGCAGTATCTCTGGGACATGGGTCTGGGTAAGAGTCAACAAACTATAACCCATGTGTCAAATCCAGCCCTCTACTTATTTTTGTAAATAAAGTCTTATTGGAACACACCACACTCATCGTTTACAGGTTGTCCGTGGCCTCTTCATGTACAAGAGAAGAGATGAGTATTGCCAACAGAGACCATTATAGCCTGCCATGCAAAAAATATTTGCTATCTGGCCTTTACAGGAAAGAAGCATCTGCCAACTCCTAAGTTAAGGAATGGGAGGAAACGAGGAACTTTGATCTTTTACTTTCTAGGATTTTTATTGTTGAATTATTTTTAGTGATGAGTATAGACTGCTTCTGGGCTTCCCCAGTGGCTCAGCGGTAAAGAATCTACCTGCAGTTCAGGAGATGTGGGTAAGATCCCTGGGTTGGGAAGATCCCCTGGAGGAGGGCACAGCAACTGACTCCAGTGTTCTTGCCTGGAGAATCCCATGGACAGAGAAGCCTGGCGGGCTACAGTCCATAGGGTCACAAAGAGTCAGACATAGCTGAAGCAACTGAGCATGCACACACGCAGAGACTATTTCTAAAAAAGGGAATAATTTGTTAGCTAATTGTGTACTAAAATGTTAACTAATAACTAAAGAATAGTTTAATATGAGTTGTAGAAGCTTATCTATAAATATCTTAGAGAGGGTCAATAAATAGAGGGTGAGTCTTTTCTGGTTTAGAGCCATGGATTGCCCAAGTGTGGTCCTCAGACTAGCAGCATCAGGATGACCTGAGAATTTGTGAGCAATGCAAATTCTTGGACCCCATGCTAGACCTAATGAATCAGAAACTGAGTCTGGAGCCCAGCAATCTGTGCCTTGTCAACTCTTTCATGTTGTCCTGGGATATGCTAAAATTTGACAACCACCGCTTTAGGGAAAGGCAGTACTTCTCACCATGGCTACAAGTTAGAACCACCTAGGGAGCACATTTAAATGCCAAAGCCCAGGCTCCACTCAGATCAGTTAGACCAGAATTTTCTTTAAAGCTCCCCGAGTGATATTAGTAGGCAGCCAAAATTGAGAGTCCCTGTTTTATCACATCTGTTCTCAATGATGGTTAAAGTGGAACGGCATATCAAAATCACCTGAAATTGAGGGTCATTTAAAAAATTCTTCCCTTCTTCACAGCACTGCCATAGTAAGCCACAGTTAATGATGGAGATGTGTTATATCCCTCAGGTGTACTAGGGAAAAATACTCCAACCATTGCTTTAGAACATGTGGTAACGAGCTTCTGTAATTTGCTGACCATTATAGATACAGTGATTTTCATGGTATATAAAGGAGACAATGTTCTAAAAATAAACACTCTCAACCTCAGCATCATTTTGATCTCCAACACTGAAGTTTTTACTATTTGTATTATTTGTTCAACACAGTGTGTTATAATAGAACATATGATAAAAGAAAGGTTACTGCCACTGATGAAAACTGGATTGAGTTTGTTTTGTTTTGTTTGTTAAAAACATTATCATCTTAACAGTTTGTGCTCTTCTTTACTCGTATTTCTCCCAAAGAACTATTATTATTTTTAAAATCAAAGACTTTTCAACCAAAACTTGCATGAAGAATGGATTTGATTACTAATAAGTGGAAGCTCTGGAGCCTAATATGAGGTCTGCTGCTGCTGCTGCTAAGTCGCATCAGTCGTGTCTGACTCTGTGCGACCCCATAGACGGCAGCCCACCAGGTTTCTCTGTCCCTAGGATTCTCCAGGCAAGTACACTGAGTGGGCTGCCATTGCGTTCTCCAAGTATGAGGTCTAGGGGACTCTTTTTGAGGCTCTGAGGTGCTTGTGCCTACCCCCAGCCTGAAGAAGGCAAGTTATAAGAATCATCTTTAATCATTAATCATTCCTACCTACTCTACTTACTTGTGGCTCTGTCAGTCCCAATGCTGAGTTTGACTTTTTGAACCAAATATTTTGAGCTTGTCTTAGACCTCACTTAAATTAAACTTTTATTATTAAAGGTCACAGACATAGATTCATAACCTTCCATTTCCATTTTGTCTCGATTATTATAAAGTACCAAGTTCTTCATAGTCTTTATTTGAATTTATTTACACACATACACAAAACATTTTTATGACAATAAAATAACACTCATGTAAATTTGTGTAACCATTAGGAAAGTAACTTGATAATCCTGTTAAGTTAAATTTCTTATATCTGTCACCCAGCAATTCTAAGAGAACCACTCACATACACAAGAAAACAAAGGGATATTCAATGCAACACTGTTTTAATTGCAAAAAATTCTGAACATTTTGTTCATCAATAGAGAAACAGACTCAGTTCAGTTCAGTTGCTCAGTTGTGTCTGACTCTTTGTGACCCCATGGACTGCAGCACACCAGGCTTCCCTGTCCATCACCAACTCCAGGAGCTTACTCAAACTCATGTCCATCGAGTTGGTGATGCCATCCAACCATCTCATCCTCTGTCGTCCCCTTCTCCTCCTGCCTTCAATCTTTCCCAGCATCAGAGTCTCTTCCAGTGAGTTGGTTCTTCACATCAGGTGGCCAAAGTATTGGAGTCTCAGCTTCATCATCAGTCCTTCCAATGAATACTCAGTACTGATTTCCTTTAGGAGTGCCTGGTTGGATCTCCTTGCAGTCGAAGGGACTCTCAAGAGTCCTCTCCAACACCACAGTTTAGAAGAGAAATAGACTAGAAATTAATTACATATATAATATAAATGGAATTCTGTACAACAGGTAATATTAATGAGTTAGATTTCAATTATAACCATAAATCTCAAAATATTGCATTGAGTGAAAAAATTGCAGAATAATTCATAGAGGATGGTATCATTCATATAAAATCTAAAAACAGAAAACAATGTTATTGATCGATATATACATACGTAGTTCAGTTCAGTTCAGTAGCTCAGTCGTGTCTGACTCTCTGCAACCCCATGGATTGCAGCACGCCAGGCCTCCCTGTCCATCACCAACTCCCAGAGTTCACTCAGGCTCACGTCCATTGAGTCAGTGATGCCATCCAGCCATCTCATCCTCTGTCATCCCCTTCTCCTGCCCCCAGTCATACGTAGTAGAAAATATAAAAGCATGATTGGGCATGATACACATCAACTTCAGGATAGTGGTTACTTCTGGGAGAAATAAGAAAGGACGGGAAAGGAATTGGGAGGGGGCACTTTTCCCTGAATCTGAAATATTTTATTTCTCCCACAATAAAAACAAAAAGATTTAAATCAGATATAGCAAAAAAGTAAAATCTGTTTAAGATGGTGAATACTTGAACATGTCAAATTATTTTCTTTATAGTTTAAAAAGTTAAAGAAATGCTTGTTTGCTGAAGAATTAAGAATGAAATAAAACTCACATACAATCTCCTGCAATAGTGAGATTTAAATCTAACTGACTGAAACAAGTTCCAAACCTTTATCAGA
This sequence comes from Capricornis sumatraensis, assembly GCF_032405125.1. Classification (NCBI taxonomy): domain Eukaryota; kingdom Metazoa; phylum Chordata; class Mammalia; order Artiodactyla; family Bovidae; genus Capricornis; species Capricornis sumatraensis. The sequence continues at coordinate 27,739,179 of NC_091088.1, read as the reverse complement.
GGACATTCTCAGTTAAGCAATACTGTGTTTAAGAGCTGTCAAGTTGAATTAAGTTTTTAGAAGCCTAACAATCCAACCCCAGTGTGGCTGCTATGATTGTTGAAACCAGAGGAAGAATTCAGCATGATCTTCTGAAGTAAAACATTTAAAAAAAAAAAAATGTAAGCCTGCCAATAAAAGCCCAAGTAAATACTATAGAGAAGTATGGCCTAACATGAGAATTATAGCATCAGTCAGGAAGCAGGAGTGGAATTGAGCCAAAATCATGAGAACTCCAATTTTTTTTTCTCTGAGAGTAATACAAGCTGTCATCACATTTCCAGAGCATTCAATCACATAAAGTATAGTGTCCATCCATACAGTCAACTGAAAGGAAGTTGCACACAGTTCTTATTTGAGAGATTTCTGTAACTGCTGCTCACCACAATCAGAAATTTTAAATGCTCTTTTTGTATGCTGATGCTGACATCTGGCTAACTAGGGAAGCTAATAGGGTAACCGGTGAACAGGAGAGAAAATGTGCTGAGAAGTACTGAGAGGCCCAAAGCCCATTCTGGCTAGCTAACGTATTGTATGAGCAGAGTGTCATTCAGAGGAATGACCACGTGGGTTCCTCTGGTGGTCTTGAACAGACGTTATTCTGGCATCCATCTGGAACACTGTGCTTCAGTCACTGTCATGTGAATCAGTATATTGTTATCCCTTCCAGTTCACCTAATTGAACTTTTTTTCCTCATTATTTCATGATGAGAATTTGCAAACACACAGAGAAGCTGATATAACAATACCCTACCTTAGATTCTACAAAACTGACCCGTCTTTGAAACAGTATTATTCAATTAAAATCTAGACTGGCAAGATTTCTATGTTTTTCAACAGTTTCAACTTCCCACAATGTAGCAGACACAATCAATATTTGCTAAAGGAGCTGCACTAATAATTGCAGCTTCACATATTTCTGGCAATATAGAAAAGATATTCACAATATATAGAAGATCCTCAGCATTCCCTTGACTCAATGTCATTAAGTATTTATTGAGAGCCTCCTAAGTGCCAGATCCTAGAGAGGATGTTAAATAGCAAAAGATGAATAAGATATGGTCCTGGCCTCCAGGAATTCACAGTCTACAGAGCGAGGCAGATATGTAAACAAATCCATGAAATCCAGTGTGAGTGAAAAGTGCAGCGCGGGCCCAGAGGAGGAACCAAGTCAGTCTTGGAAATCAGGAGTAATGCCCTCATAAAAGGAGTACATGCGTGGCCCAGGGCTTCAAATAAATGGAATTTTGTCTGATAGAGATTTCAGATGCAAAAGCTCAGCAATAGAAACAGTACACCACAGGTCTGGGGAAATGGCTAGAGTATAGGGTAATAAGTTTTCAAGCAGAAAGGTGATACCCAATTTGTTTTAGAGAAGGCTCCCTGCCACCAGAAGAATAGTTGAGGCTACAGGCCGGAGACTAGAGGGAGGAGGGCCTCACCTTTCTCACAGCCATGAGCATAGAGCCACTTATTTTTTGAGTGTGTACTGATACAGTCAGCAAGATCTGGCTTCCCTAGTGGCTCAGATGGTAAAGAATCTGCTTGCAGTGCAGGAGATCCGGGTTCAATCCCTGGGTTGGGAAGCTCCCCTGGAGAAGGAAATGGCAACCTACTCCGGTATCCTTGCCTGAAGAATTCCATGGACAGAGGAGCCTGGTGGGCTACAGACCAGGGGGTCTCAAAGAGTTGGACGTGACTGAACAACTAACACTCCACAGCAAGACTATAGTCCCTCTATAACTAAAACAGCCTCATACCACCCGTCTGTCTGCTTGGAAATCAGGAGTAATGCCCTCATAAAAGGAGTACATGTGTGGCCCAGGGCTTCAAATAAATGGATTTTTGTCTGATAGAGAAGATTTCAGATGTAAAAGCTCAGCAATATAAACAGTACACCACAGGTCTGGGGAAATGGCCAGAGTATAGGGTAACAACTCTACCAACCAGTTATCTTTTGTGATTCCTTCTGATTTCTCCCCACTTATTCTGTAGTGATTATTGTTTGTTGTTTAGTCCTGAAGTCGTGTCCAACTCCCTTGTGACCCCGTGGACTCTAGCCCACCAGGCTTCTCTATCCATGGGATTTCCCAGGGAAGAATACTGAAGTGGGTTGCCATTTCTTTCTCCAGGGCATCTTCCTGACCCAGGGATCAAACCTGCATCTCCTGCTTTTGCAGGTGGATTGTTTAGCCCTGAGCCACCTGGGAAACTCTCTCTCTCCTTATTCTATGAAACTACTTTCTAACTATTGGAAACTGTTGAATTAGTTCCTTCCTCAGATCATGTGAGAACATAAAAGAAGTTTCTCTAGAGGTAAAAATGAGAAAAGAAACCACATCTTGTTTTGTCTTTGTATTTCCAGTAGCTGACACAGTGTTGAAATATCTTCAGCTTTCCTTAATTCAGTGAACCACTGAAATATTTAGGAAGTTAAAGGAATAGAGATGAATGAATGAATGATCTATAGGATATGGTGGGTGTGAAAATGGAGATTTGCAAGAATGGCTCCAAGGTCTCCTGGTTGTGGGTGACCAGGTGGACAGTGATGTCATCAGCTGAGATAACAACTATCAGGATGAATGACAATGGTGGAGAGGAGAGATCGTGAGTTCATTTTTACACTAAGTTGGAGTTGTCTGCTACACAGTTGATGTGCTTCTTAATCTTCAGAATCTTTGCATATCATCTGCTGCTGCTGCTGCTAAGTCACTTCAGTCGTGTCCGACTCTGTGCGACCCGATAGACAGCAGCCCACCAGGCTCCACAGTCCCTGGGATTCTCCAGGAAAGAACACTGGAGTGGGTTGCCATTTCCTTCTCCAATGCATGAAAATGAAAAGTGAAAGTGAAGTCGCTCAGTCGTGTCCGACTCTGTGCGACCCCATGGACTGCAGCCTACCAGGCTCCCCCGTCCATGGGATTTTCCAGGCAAAAGTACTGGAGTGGGGTGCCGTTGCCTTCTCCAGCGTCTAGTTGAACTTTTGATTCACAGAGGCATGAGCAGAACCAGAATTGTTCCAGCATTGAAAAAGAAGCTGGCTAGGCCGATTAGCCAAAATTTATAATGTTTGGAAATTGTTTATTCAGGGCATGCTTCCCTAGATACATACTATTTGAAACTTATCGCTTTTTGGACTTAGGTTGATTCGTGTCACCTTAAAGGAACAAAGAAATAATAACTGATAACTCTGTTAAGTTAGAGAATTAAAAAGGACATAATCTAGAGTTAAGGAGGCTGGGGTGGTGGGAGGGAAACTAAGAAAAAAGAAAAAATGATCTGAGCCAGAAAGCAGAGAGACATCATAAAAAGAACTGTAAAGCTTTTTTGAGGGAGGGGGTAATATAGTGGGTTTCTCTTGGTTTATATGGTTTTGGTATTCCGTTTGTTTGTTATCCAAGTATCTACATTTATTTAGTATGTAGACTATATTTTGTATATAGTCTTATTTGACAGCCCAAGTTCGTTCTTGTAGTAATACAAGTTTTCATACGGGGATTGTACAGTTAATATATTATTAATTTTTAAAAAACACTTAAATAAATTTGATTCCCTTGCTATTTAAAAGTTAATTTGTCTCTTCATTGGATTCTGTGATAACCAGATTTTAAATTCCTCTCATTCACAATGTGAAAATAACTATGTATACACCTCTTTTGCCTTTGTTATAAGCTCTTTTCTTTTAATTCTTTTGTGCAGAAGCAGTCTAACCACAGCACAGGAATGTTTTATGTTATTGTCATAACAATTCTAAGTTTGTCAAATTGCAAGTTATATAAAAGACTTAATTATGCATTGTGCTGCAGTTGAACCAGAAGTATAAAATAGTTTGTGTGTATGCTGTTTTGACAACCACAATACATTTTAAGGAAAAATAATATTTAAAATGTTTTCTTTACTATGTTAGTCTTTGGCAAGCAGAGAAGGGCTTTTCTGAAGTGAGATTAGACAATAGAGCCAACTTCATTTTTTATGCACGTGAACAGAGAGGGCTTGAGGTTATTAGTTGAAACCGAGTAACCTTTCCAGGCTTTCATCTCTTTCTTTTCAAATTTGAATATGAAAAGCATATTCAAGTCAAAGACCATCACTTTAATGACATTTGGCAGTCATTTGATTTATTAGGTTTTAGAAAAAATTTTCCTTTAAATATTTCATCATACTATGCTAATCCTAGTAATATTGCCAGCTGCAGCCTTGTACCTGTATTAGTGGAGACAGAATGGTGTGGAATTTTCTCTGTCATCCTAGTAAAATTTCCATGAATCTACTGAATAATAAAATAACCTTATTGAAATATTCAGATTTGGGTTTTTAGTTAAAGTGTCTTAGAATACATAATAAAAGAAAATGTCTTTTGAAAGAAGGGGGTAAAATTACTTCATCAAATATTGAGGGGGTTTGCCAGCAATGGAAATTGTTCTTTATGGGAATATTCTCTACAATAGGGTACTTAGGCTTTTCAGTTTGATTAATTATATTATATACTTTGAAATATCAAAATAGTAATTGCTATGATGAATTTACACACTGATTTACATTTGACAGTGAATTCCTAAAAGTTAGTTATATAAGCAGGTCTTAATATCAGGATTTTTAGTATTATTTTAAGTTATATAATTTACAGTAGCATACCTCTGAATTTAATAAAGAGAGATTTAGTAAGCGGGAATAAAGAACAAATTTTTAATTGTAAACATTTAAAATTAAATTCAGTGTAAACATTTAATTGTGGGATTATCTTGGTGTGATCTAATTTTTAAGTCATAGTCTATCATTTGTTTTAAATTATTGTTCAAGGAAACATATGACTCACATATAATGTTTGTTACACTAAAATCTATTAAATAAGGATTGAGATGAAAATTATACAAATATATTTTTTCATTAATTCTGTAAAAATGAGATAATAAAGTATAAGAAAATTATGTTAAATTCAATAAAAAATTGTCTTTTGTTTGAAAACTTATTACTCATGAAATGAAATATGTTATGGAAGAATACACAAGAGAATGAGCTGTAGCCCTACTTAATATGGATTCATACAGTTATTTATGTTAGCATAATAGCTATAAAGTGTTCAACAGGCTTTAATCTTTGAATAACCGAAACTTTCTCAGGTACCATAGAATAAAATAAAAGCAGTGATAAACATGTATTTCACTACATAGTTTGAAACAAGGCCAGCTGATGTGTGTCATTCTGAAAGCAATTGGAGATGAAGACCTCATAATCTTCACTCCTGATGGACTACTAGGGGGTATTTATAGTCTCAAATGTAAATCAGGAGACTATTGCCATGACACTGTTAACTTCAAACCCTGGGGCATTAGAAGCTCATTCTCTCTCTCTCTGTCGTGAATAATCTGTCATGTGTAACTAGACTGTAGGGTACAATACCTTCCGAAAAAAGAAATCAACGAAGGCCAGTACCTTCATGTTTTATTTAAAATTGACAGTGACAAAAGAGTAAAGGATTTTTTTTTTGTTCATTTTTTGTTGTTGTTGTTTCTTTATTGTGTTTTGTTTTTGCTCTTTAAGCAGCCACCAGAAAAAATCCGGATTGAGATCATAGCCCTTAGCCTTAATGATTCCCGAGTAACTGCAGATGACACTATCCAGCGACTCTTTGTGGAATGCAGATTCTACAGTCTTCCTGCTGAAGAGACACCCGTGTCACTTCCCAAACCCAAGAGCGGCCAGTGGGTCTACTATAATTATAGCAATGGTAGGTATGGTATTTATAATATAGACTTTTATCTGTGAAGGAAGCCAAAGGAACACAAGAAAGTACAATTGTTTAATGTTCACATAAAATCATGGAAGTATAATCAGAATAATTAATGAAAGTCAAACCTGTAGCATAAGGATTAAGAAATTAATTTTAAAGTTCAGTTGGCCCTTTGTGTCCGTGGGTTCTGCATCTTCAGATTCAACTAAAACACAATGGAAAACACTTGAGGAAAAAAATTCCAAGCAATTCCAAGAAGCAAAACTTACACTTACCATGCATCCACAACTATTTACATCGTAAAGTTTCATAAGTAATCCAGGGATGATTTAAAGTATACAGGATGTGCACAGGTCATATGCAAATACTATGCCATTTCATATAATGGCAGCATCCTTGGATTTTGATAGCTGCAGGGATCCTGGAACCAACCCCCCCTTGATACTAAGGGACAACTGTAATGCTAAAGTTATATCAAAAACAGTGGGAAAAAGATGTTCTAGATCTTCCTGCGATATCACAGTATCAGTAGAAAAATGCCACCTGCATCTAAAGTTGAATTTAATTTAAAAAATGTATTTCAAGGGGAATAAAAGTACTATTTTTTTAATCATGATTCTAACAATTGAATGTCCAATTTTTTACCGCTCAGTATTGTCACATAGATGTTTTTTTACAATATACGTGTATATATACATGTATATCTCTCCTAGTGTCTAGATGTTCAGGATTTTAATTGAGTGATGTAAGTTTTTACAGTATCTTTTCATTTTTAGCCCACACATCCCTTTATAACAGCCAGCAGGTTTTCTGTTTTAAGGCTTTATCATCTATCAGCTGCTGCTGCTGCTGCTGCTAAGTCGCTTCAGTTGTGTCTGACTCTGTGCGACCCCATACACGGCAGCCCACCAGGCTCCACCGTCCCTGGGATTCTCCAGACAAGAACACTGGAGTGGGTTGTCATTTCCTTCTCCAATGCATGAAAGTGAAAAGTGAAAGTGAAGTCACTCAGTCGTGTCCAACTCTCAGCAGCCCCGTGGACTGCAGCCTACCAGGCTCCTCCGTCCATGGGATTTTCCAGGCAAGAGTACTGGAGTGGGGTGCCATTGCCTTCTCTGATCTATCAGCTAGTTCACATGAAAATCTGCTGGGCCAGTACAGACCCAATAGGCACTCTGTAAATTCTTAGATCAACCAACTTTAGAATGATTTTAAGGATAGTAGGTATCAGTGTATAATTAGAGGGGAGTAAAAAATCTTATCAGGCTGCCATGACCATAAATTAAAACTGCTTATTAAGTTCTTCAAAAGCCCTATGTTAAACCCGAAAGATGGAGTGTTGCATTATCTTTAGCAAAACAGGCCATCTCATGCTAGTTGAACACCAATATTTTTTTCTCACAAGTTTTGTAAATTTCATTTTGATCAATATGTACAGTCATACTATTGTGCCAATAGGACTGTGAATGCTCATGGTTGGTTGGTTTGTTTTGCAACTGGCATTTTCAGAAACATGTTCACTGCTTGAGATAGTAATCATGAGTATGCAGAGATCTGGTCTAGTCAGCCTTGTATCTACAGTTCTTACTAGTTATGAGAACTTGGGCAAGGTGTTTAAATTTCATGATTCCCCATTTTATCTATTGAATAAGGTGCTAAGAACCCTTCCAGTTCAGATTCTATTATTCTATGATTAAGAAGTAGGTTGAGAAGTCCCTTGAGGAATAATAAGTAGTGTGGTCAGGATAAGAATCTGATTTCTCCTTCCTATCACTGACCTGATCTAACAGAACATTTCCAAAGACTTCCTCACACTTTCTAGAGATCTTTTAACTGCAAAGTATCAGAAAAGTAAGCCATAATCACAGTATTTATTAGTAATGAAAAAACTGTTACTGAACTAATTTTAATGAAGGTACTCCCAAGAAAAGAGACAAGCTCTTCTGTTTTTTTTTTTTTTTAATTATTATTCATTGTAAAGGTTAGCAGGAGACTGGTTGAACTGACAACAAAGTTGTTTTTTAGAAGTTGGTTATGCATTGAGAAATTTGGCCATGCAGCACAGCAGATGTTTCCATTTGCTTAAGGAGCAATGCACGTTATTCTTTGGGGAAACCTGTGGTACATGCTCAAGTTTCCTGGATTTTGTTCAGTCTCACATGATGACCTAGGTCTGTTTGGGCTTTTTGTCAGTTGCTAGGCTGGGGCTTCCCTGATAGCTCAATTGGTAAAGAATCCACCTCCAACGCAAGAGACCCTGGTTCGATTCCTGGGTCAGGAAGATCTGCTGGAGAAGGGGTAGGCTACACACTCCAATATTCTCGGGCTTCCCTTTTGGCTCAGCTGGTAAAGAATCCACCTGCAAAGCAGGAGACCTGGGTTGGATCCCTGGGTTGGGAAGATCCCCTAGAGAAGGGAACAGCTACCCACTCCAGTATCCTGGCCTGGAGAATTCCATGGACTGTATACCCCATGCAGTGACAAGTAGTCGGACACAACTAAGCGACTTTCACTCATTTCAGGTTGGTTAGTTGGCATTGATTTGGTTTTTTGGTTTTTTGGTTTTTTTTTATATTTTCCTTTTACTACAAGATATACTACTAACTGGTATTTTAGTATTTCTGATGAATTATTAATAATCACCTGATAGCAACAAGAAAACCAATAATCTATTTGAATTCTTTAGAAGTATTTACTATACTTTTCTGCAGCTTCTATTTCTACCTATTGAGTTTTGACTATATAGAATTTTCAAGGTTAATTGAATTTTAAGGATATTTATATGGTGGGAAGGGAGAGAAATGTACTTTGGGCTTAGAAGCAAATTAATGCTGTTTTATATCTATTGTATCTAAAACAATGAAGTCCTAGATCATCAGCAGATTTGAGAAATAATTAACCTTGTAGAAGGCTTATTTTTCACTTAAGGAAGACATATTGAAAGTGCTTATTTTTAAATTAATATGTTTGCATCTTCTTCCTTGTAGGAGAATCTCCTTGAATCTTTGCTTCATAAATAACTTCTCTCATTCATCTAATTATTGTAATGATTTAACAGTCACTTGTTACTTGATATAAAAGGTCAATATAATATAGCCTTCAGTTCAGTTCAGTCGCTCAGTCGTGTCTGACTCTTTGCATCCCCATGAATCGCAGCACGCCAGGCCTCCCTGTCCATCACCAACTCCCAGAGTTCACTCAGATTCACGTCCATCGAGTCCGTGATGCCATCCAGCCATCTCATCCTCTGTTGTCCCCTTCTTCTCCTGCCCCCAATCCCTCCCAGCATCAAAGTCTTTTCCAATGAGTCAGCTCTTCGCATGAGGTGGCCAAAGTACTGCAGTTTCAGCTTTAGCATCATTCCTTCCAAAGAACTTCCAGGGCTGATCTCCTTCAGAATGGACTGGTTGGATCTCCTTGCAGTCCTTACATCTTCCAAATCTTATTAAATGTTAATGAAAGTAGTTTTATTTCCAAACTGACTTTTTAACTGAGACAGAAAATTTAAAGGCCAGCTAGTGCATGCTGTCTCCTATTGGAACACCATACCAATTGAGAGGTGAACTGAACCTTGCGATGATTTTACTCTGTGGTATGACTTGAATCAACTCAGAAGAGATCTGTATACTGAGGCCTGAATTAGGTACATAAAATGAGAGGTTTACACTAGTGATCCCCAGGATTATTCATAGCTTAATTCAGTCTTTATTAAGAGGTGTTAGTACCAGTTTCACATACACAAAATAGATCTTTTTTAGGGCTACTAACACTAGGGGAAAAAAAAAGAATCAAAGTTTAATTAACTTGCTAGACATCAGTAGCAAAAACAAAAGTTGTATTTTATTGAGCTTGAAAATGTTGCTTGGAGAAGGCTGAGAGAGCAAGAGAATAGTTTGGTTAAAAAAGAAATAAGATTAATGGTAGATCTAAAGAATGTTGTCTGGGCTGAATAACATCTTCTAGAGAGTTGACAGTGGGAAGGAAAAAAGATTAATGAAATCGTCCAACGTTTTTATGAGTCTTATACAGATCTAGGCCTTAAGTCTCTGAGCACTGACCAGTCCATCTGTTGGAACAGCTGAAGTTTAATTCAGAAGATGCAAAGGATGCAGAACTTTAGACTTTGTTACTGATGGGAGGAAACCTTGGCAAAGATGAGGACTGAGGGGAGCTACTACTTTAACACAGAAGTTATCTGAGATTCAAGGTTATCAGCCCTTAGCCTGCCAGGTGCCTCTATCCATGAGATTCTCCAGGCAAGAATACTGGAGGGGGTTGCTGCGCCCTCCTCGAGGGGATCTTCCAGACCCAGGGGTCGAACCTGCATCTCTTACGTCTCCTGCATTGGCAGGTGGGTTCTTTACCACTAGTGCCACCTGGGAAGCCCCCTTATATAATTAAACTATCTGCATTTCTTCTGCCAAATAACATTGCTAAAGAAAATAGGGATTTCCCCAACCTGCAGAAGTGAGGGATGTAGTTTCTGATTTGTTTTTGTTTTTTTATTGGAGTTTCTTTGCAGTGCTTTGTTAGTTTCTGTTGTACGGCAGAGTGAATCAGTTATACATATACGTGGGTTGTGTTTTTAATGGTAGAGAATTCAAGATCACCTCAAGTATTTGGACTACTGGTTTGTTTCTTTTTTGAGACACATCCTTTCAGTAAGTTTATGTCAAATGCTAGCAAATCCTAAACCCATGGAGCTTCTGATGAGAATGAAAGGTAATTATCTTAACTTTTGGAGAGTTCAGATTCATTTCATAATCACCAGGATTGCTTTTTAATGGATATTTTAAGTTTTGAAATGTAGATTTTTTTTAACCCACCTAATTCAGAATATCAAATGGATATTCTTGGGATCATAAGCTGATTAGAGGTAACCTAAGTGTCTCCCACATGTTTAACACAAAAAAAATGTTTACTAGTTTCTGATCCTTTTCAAAAATCAGGGAAGGAGCTAATTTAAAAAACTGATTTCAAAAATCAACCAAGGGTCTAAACCTTGGTTCTCAATGGTATCCTGACCAGCAGCTAGGAGGATGTTAGACATGCAGATTCTCAGGCCTTCCCCATACCTACGGAGTTAGAAGTTGAAGAGGAGCCCAGTCATCTGCATTTTACCACATCCTGCAGGGATTCTGATGCACATTAAAGACTAAGAGCCATTAGGATAGATTAAGTTCCCGAAGGCCTCATTTATACAAGCAGGAGAGCTGTACTTCTCACTTGGTACACTTTTGGAGAACCAAACTCATCAATGTGTAGCTGGAGTTTTTTCTAAAAGGAAATTTTTTATTTTCAAGTATAGTTGTACAGTGTTGTATGTTAGTTTTAGGTGTACAGTGATTCAGTTACATACAAACATACAGATATATATGTATATATTTCTTTTTCAGATTCTTTTCCCCTTAAAAGTTATTACAAAATATTGAGTAGAGTTCCCTATGCTATAGAGTAGGTCCCTATTGTTTATCTGTTTTTTGTAGAGTAGTGTGACTCTATTGACCCAAAACTCCTAATTTATCCCTCCCCCCCTTTTCCCCTTTAGTAACTGTAAGTTTGTTTTCTTTCTCTGCTTTGTAAATAAGTTCATTTGTCTCTCTTTCTTTTTTTCTTTTTTTTAGATTCTACATATAAGCAATATCATGTAATATTTGTCTTTCTTTGGCTTACTTCACTTATTATGATAATCTCTGGGTCCATCCATGTTGCTGCAGATAGCATTATTTCATTCTTTTCAGTGGCTGAGTAATATTCCATTGTATCTACATATATTTATTTGGAAGATGTGGTATATATACTGTGTGCGCACATGTACACACACCTCCCACACATCATCTTCATTCATCTGTTGATGGACATTTAGGTGGCTCCCATGTCTTAACCATTGCAAATAGTGCTGCAGTGAACATTTGGGTGCATGTTTCTTTTTGAATTACAGTTTTCTCTAGTTATGTACCCAGGAGTGGGATTGCTGACTCATATGGTAGTTCTGTTTTTAGTTTCTTAAGGAAGCTTCATACTGTTCTCCATAGTGGCTGCACCATTCTACATTCCCACCAACAGTGTAGGAGGGTTCTCGTCTCGCCACACCCTCTCCAGCATTTATCATTTGTCGAAAAGGAATTTTTGGAAGTGTTCAGTCAAGAGAATTGGTTAAGGTACCAAATGTAACGAAGCAATATCCCTTTAAGAAAGCGTGAAAGGAGAGTGAGGTGGCTTCTCTTTACACAGTGATGGAACTCGCTCACATTTCAGCCTGTGCTAACAGCATGGTTGCAGCTTAAACAACAGGAAGAGTTCTGGCCTCATGTAGAAGAAAGAGGTTTAGCAGAGAGGTTAAGAAGGCAGGCCATGAGGCAGACCTTCCTGGATTCAAATTCTAGCTCCGCCACTTCCTAGCTAGGTTACTTGGGGCAAATTACTTAGCTTCTCTAGGTCTGCTTGATCATCTAAGTTGTGGGTCAGCCTGGTTCTTAACAGATGTGATTGCAATAAGCAAAATATTGAGTGTAGTACATAGTACATGAATGTCGCTCACTAAATAGTGGCCATCACTATTTTTATCTTTGTTAAGAGACTAGGAAATACAGTGTGTTAGTCAACTGAATGAAGCAAAAGCGAAACGTGTCCCAGCTATACCAGTTTTTACCAGTTTCAGTGCTGTCGCTCAGTCGTGTCCCGACTCTGCGGCACCATGGACTGCAGCACGTCGGGCTTCCGTGTCCTTCACCATCTCCTGGAGCTTTCTCAAATTCATGTCCATTGAGTTGGTGATGCCATCCAACCACCTCGTCCTCTGTCATCCCCTTCTCCTCCTGCCTTCAGTCTTTCCCAGCATCAAGGTCTTTTCTAAAGAGTCAGCTCTTCACATCAGGTAGCTAAAGTATTCTTCAGTGGTAAAGATGTTTTTTTAAAACATTGAACATAGAATTGCCGAAGATTCAGCAATTTTACTTCTGGAAACACACCTAAAAGAATTACAAGCAAGGACTCTGACAGAGTTTGTACATCATGTTCAGCACACCATTATTCACAATAGCCAGGAGGTGAACAACCCAAATACTCATCAGAAGACATAAAATGTGGTGTGGTGTGCATGCTAAGTCATTTCAGTCATGTCTAACTCTTTGCATTCCCGTGGACTGTTGCCCACTAGGCTCCTCTGTCCGTGGAATTTTCCAGGCAAGAATACTGGAGTGGGTTGCCATTCCCTTCTCCAGGGGATCTTCCTCACCCAGGGATCAAACCCACATCTCTTACTCTTGGATTGGCAAGTGGGTTCTGGTGGCTAAAATGAGGTCCCATTGCTCTTCCCATAGTGAAAGAGCATGACTTTTTATAACGCATGGCACTTTAGCATTGATAGGTAACACTATAAAATTTACAAGAACCCTTTGTCTTTTTCGATTTGTGTAAAAAATTACAGTAACATATAATTGGCCACATTCACTAGTACAGTATCATGCAAAGAACAATAAGCTCAAAGTTGTAGTTTGGCCTTGGTTCTTCCTTCTCTTAAACCACCAGCCTACCCCTACCCAGACCTTTGCACCCCCCAGCATGTGTGCCTAACTCAGTGCCTGGCGTGTACCGTCTTTGGTCCTCAGTTTTTACTCAACTGAGCCAAGGATTAAATGAGTTGATAGCGTCATAATTTGAGACTGAACTCTAATTGTCCAGGGAAACATTCTCAGTATAAAATATGTTTGTTCCCGGTGAAACCTGGCTTTAGAATTGTCGTGATATCTTTCACCCTGTGTGTGATAAAGGAATAATCTCTAAATTGAGATCTGGTCACCAGAGAGACTTTAACTCCATAATGGCATCTGAAAAAGAAATGTCTTCCACAGCTAAGGTATGGCCGAAGGGCTGCCAAGCTGAGAAAAAAATAAGCAGGATGAAAATTGAAGTGTTCACACTCCAAGATGCCATTTTCCCAAAGTGCAGACGCTTATTTACTTTTACGTGTTCACCGTCTTCTTCCTGGTGGGACTCAGATGAGTTATCTAGTCTGATATTTCAGCTCAGTAAAGTCTAGCCACATCCCTGCATGCCAGCCTGTACCTTTAAAACCCACAGACAAACTTCACACCCGAAAAAGCCTCTCCCCACCTCCCTCCAGAAGTCTATCCCGTACCCCCACCCAACCACGAAGAAACGTCAGCCTGTGGATTTCCTCAACCCAGCGCGCTAGGATGCCTCTTTTATTTCGTGTTGTGGCAGGAAAGAAGGATTAAATTACTAGGGCTGTCAGGAAGGACAAGCTCTCTGCCATACATTATCATTATCACTCGCTCCTTGGGTGAAAGAAAATGCAGTAAATCCCTCAAATACAAAGCAATAAAGACCGCTGGCTTTTACTGTCGTGACTGCCACTGCCATTAACAGGCAGTGACAGCAATGTGGCACTCTCAGATGTTGCTCATATCTTCTCTGACGGTGTGCACATAGGCCTGCCAGTGACATGACATTAGATCACATGACTGTTCAGATTTGATTCTGGTTTCCAGCGCTGCTTTCTTTTCCCAGGCGTACAAGCGAGGTGGCACGCATCTCTAAAAACAGGGATTTATACAAATACAGAATGATACTAACGTAGCATCTTCCTGAGTGACTGCCTCCTGTGAATTTTTTTTTGTTTTGTTTAGTGATCTACGTGGATAAAGAGAACAACCAGGCCAAGAGAGACATCTTGAAAGCTATACTACTGAAACAAGAGATGCCTAATAGAAGGTATATTTTAAGCATTCTAAATTACCTGATGGTTTATACAAGGTAGCATGGTATGGTTAAAAAAAAAAAAAAAGCACAAGATAAGGAAGCAGAACACAACTTCCCTGATTCGCTTTGTGTCCTTGAACGAGTATGTGACATCTCTGCGTCTCTCTCCTCCTAGAAATATCATAGCCCTGCCTATCATACAGAGTAGCTGTAAAGGTCTTACAGTGCTCTGCAAACCAAAAGACCTTACAGTGTAGTTAGTATATAAAGTACCCCACTGCCACTGTGACTGCAAAGCTCCTAACAAGGATTGCCAGGAGGGGGCGCTCTGGACCCAGTGTCCGGAGAATAATTTCTTGTTCTGTCACTAGCTGTCTGACCTCAGACCACCGTAGTGTGCCTCACTTTCTGCACCTGTAAAATGGAAACAATAATTCCATATAGGGTGGTTGTAAGGATTAAATGAGATGACACATGTTAGACGGATAGAATAGCTCCTCACACAAGAGTTTTAAGTGCACGGTAGGTAGTCACTGCAGTCATGATAAGCAGTAGTAAGTATATAATAATATTATTATTTGTAATAGCTCCTCAGCCTTTCACACATTTTTACATCACTATCACGGTTTAATAATTCATCATTTCATGTTATTTTTAATGTCTTTTCCGGCCAGTTTGAACAGGGCACTTTGCATTTTGGGTCAGTATAGGAGTTAAACCCTTTTGAGAAGGAGAAAAAGAACATGATCTTAGTGAGTTCGTGCATTTGAGTGAACTCCCATCCATGCAGTCTCAGGAGTTATCTCAGTGCTGCCTGTGAATGCTGAGTGGGGCTTCAGCAGTGCCCCTTTCTGGCTTGTCCCCCTTAGCCTGGAGGGGGACCCTTTATCTCCCCATTGTCTTCTTCTCCTTGCCTTTATGGCCCATGAATGACACAGCCTCTCATTGCCTTACCTGAGCTTAGCCCCCAGCCTGAGAAAGAGACTCAAGTTCATCTCTTTCCTGGAGGTCATGAAGTGAATGTTCACATTAGATTTTTCAAAAGAGCTTTCAAACTAGCATCCAATCTTCTGTTTCATGAAAGGAAACTGAAGTTCTTAGCTCTTAGGATCTGACAGGAGCTTTTTCTTTAAGTCCTTGAAATACATGTGTTGTTTCCTTGGATCTTGATTCTGAAGAAAGAGTAGGAAAACCCTGTTAATTACTTGGAGGCTTGGTGTTTTTCCCAGGACGGTGGATAATCACTCAGGCTTTACTCACTTTGTATACTTCAGCATCTTGCAAGGCCCCCTCACATACCACCAGTCCCTCAGGCATCACAGGTCACTAGTGACTAGACAGCACTGGCCGTATCGCCTGCTTCTCTGCGGTCAACAAGCTAGGTTATCACTGTCCAGAACTGAGCTTTAAACAATAAAATTAAGTCCACAGTAGCTATAATGACTCCCACTCTCCCATCATTGTTTCCCTTAAAATTTCTAAAGGCCCCCCAAAGAACAAATGTTCGTGTCATTTTAGAAACACACAGCAAACGGCACTGCAGGGGCAGAGTGACCGACTCGGGGCTGACGACAGCTGAGTGAGGGCTGGGAGTACCAGCCGCGAGCTCCTCTGACTGCCAAGGGAGGGACGGGGCCATCGCGGGAGGCAGTGTCATTTTCTTAAGGAAAAAAAAAGAATTTACATCTGTCCACAGGCAAAAGACAGTTGTGATTCCAGTGAATGTTCTTGCTTCTTATAAATACTCTGAGGCCACAGAGTATTTATAAATACTCTGAGTGTCTCTGTTTTCTATTGAAACAAGCTTTTCCCATACCTCCTAGATTATGAGAACGCATTTACTCAGACAGCATCCCTCTCGTAAACTGGTGATAACATATTCAGCCACAACTACATAAGTTTGACCAAACTTCCCTGACACACATAAAATGATGTGCGTTGTATAATATAGTGAATTACATATAGCACCTTTGCTTGCTGCCCCATCCTGTATTTACAAGTAGATAAGCGTCACATTAAAAGTGAGGCAACACATTGAAATGGGAGTCTGAAAACTATTTCTTTGAAGTCATAGTTTTGATACTGACTTAAGGCTCCTTTTTGGTTTCATTTCTTCCCTGCAAGTGTTCTACTGTGCAGATCCAGCATAAAACTCACAGGTGACCCTTAGTCTCTTCTACCCTGTTTCATATAAAAAGGAAGTATTTCAGAAAGTGGAAAGAATCAAAAGTGTCATTTTAGAAAATGATCTAAGGAGTTTCAGTGTCTTCTGGTTTCCTCAATGACAGCCAGCAACGTCTGAGATCTCAATCTTGAGGCCCACCCAGCCCAAAGCTGGCCTTCTCCAGCCAGTCTTCAACTGGGACTTCGGTTTTGCAGTCCACATAGTAGTTCACCAGACATCGATGATCCCTACCTAAGTGTCAGGAACTAAAATGCTGGATAAGAGGGAGCCACTGCACTCACGGGATATACATCTCGCTGGGGGAGACAGCCAACAAGTCGGCCAACTATACATTACAGTAGGTACTAAGAGAAGGCTAAACAAGCTGCTAGAATAGAAAATAACGTGGAGGGAATCCCCTGGCAGTCCAGTGGTTAGGGCTCCAAGCTTCCACTGCCAGGCCTGGGCTCGATCCCTGGCCTAAGATCCCAAGATCCATGTAGCCCAGCCAAAAAAAAAGTAGGAGTGAGGAAAATAATAATAACATGAAGGCAAATCCAAGGAGATGACATTTAAGCTGGTTAGTGAAGCCTCTTCAGCATGTAAAGCAGGGTTCCACCTCTCTTGTCTGACAGGGTTCAAGGTAAGATAAGATGTGTCCATATGAGTCCATGTATGTGTATATACAGTTTAGCCTAAACCAAGGCTGAACTAAATAGTTTTTAAACCATCTTAGTGCACCTTCTTCCCTTTTCAGCCTAACATTAATTTCTTATTTTTGTATTTGATGTCTCATTTTGCTCTCAATAGAGTTTAAACCAGAAATATTGCTTGTTTTAACGTTTAGCTCTTTTGTTGGCATTTAGAAGGGTTGGGTTTTTTTTTCTTTTTGTCTCAGAATTCTCATATATTCAGTGGAGGTTGTAGTCTACATTTGTAAAGTGATAGATATTATTCTTAGATGAGACATTATTTAAGGATAACACTTAACATTATTATTATAATCTTGTAGCCTCTATCTTTTCTGTAAGTCTTGTGGGTATAAAATGTGCATCAAATATCACTTCTAATTCCTGCTTTTCTAAGCACATTCATTTTAGGATGATATCTTTCATCATTATTCTTCTTGTTTGAGTGATGTAGCCATTGGGTAATTTGGGTGTCTCTGTTTTCTATTGAAACAAGCTTTTCCCATGCCTTCTTTTTCTCTCCCCTTAGAAATAGAGAGGCTTAAGGAACTCTACCTAGGTTAAAAATAATAATAATAAAAGAGCAAACACTTATTCAGTGCTTACTGCATTCCAGGTACTGTTTAATGTATCATCTAATTTGATCTTAACAAAAGCCGAATGAATTATTACTGTCCTACAAATAGGGGAACTGAGATCAGAGAGGTTAAGTAATTTGTACAAAGTCACACAGCTAATAAATAGTAAGGCAGAAATTTGAGCCCAAAATAGATGCCCTTAACCACTTAATCTTTTTAACTTTCTATTTTGTATTGGAGTATAGCTGGTTAACAAATTTGTGATAGTTTCAGGTGAACAGGGAAGGGACTCAGCCATAGGTATACATGTATCCATTCTCCCCCACACTCCCCTCCCATCCAGGCTGCCACATAACATTGAGCAGAGTTTCCTGTGCTATACAGTAGGGCTTTGTTGTTAACCACCACTTAATTTCTCTATTTTATGCATCATATAAAATATCCATCTTACCCACTTTGCAGACCATTCTGTAGTCTTCACAATTATGCAGTTATTGTGTAAATAGGTATTACCTTTGGTTTCAACTTAAGGGATTTCTATTTCCTGAACAAAATGTATTGCTAGCCAAAAAGCAGGGACTTAGTAAAGAAATGAAATGTTGAGTATTTTTAGCAAATTATTTTAAAATATTGTCATGTTTACCTGTAAGTATTTGGAAAGGATTTTAACTGTGCATATTTTTCAAGGCACAATGTCTCAGAGACTTAGATTTTTACTGAAGAATGTTATCTAAGAAATAAATTTCTTGTTTGAGTCTGGTTTGGGATGGATACATTTTGAAAATGGTTAATATGGTAGTTTACAAGGATTCATGGTTTAAGCTATGCTGCCAAGACATATCAAAAGACTACTTAACTGTAAATTCCTGTCATTTGGTCAATCCATGTTTGGCCTCAACACAAGCCACTAATTCAAATCAGTTCCATCAGAACCCTACAATTATATGTCTAAAAGTAAAATAAAACTTGGATGCTATGATTATAAGTTAAAAGATTGCTGAAGTAATATAAACATTTCATATAGCTGTTGGGCAGAACTACAGCATTTATCTAACATAAGTCGGAATATATAGAACACAGTTGGTTAAGCTGCTTAGTAGAAACTCGAAAGTTGTGCGTTGCTATAGAAAATTTTACTTTTCTGTTGAAAACACTGCCCTAACCTCCATGGTCTTTACTCCCTTGATCCTTTTAGCCTCAACAGTAGACATGTCAAAATATGATCAGATAATTGTGTAATAGAGTGAACATCTGGTTCTTCTCTTCGCCTAGTAATTTTCTCAGATTCTAGAGATAAATGGTAATCAGTGCTGAGAAAAGTGAATTAGTGTTCATGTGAAGTCTGGGTGTATGCTAATCATTCTAATCATTCATAGAATAATTTATCTAACATAATTTTCTTTTTATTGGAATGATAGCAAACTTTGAAATGTCACAGTTTGTGATTTTTAAAAAACACCCATTCAGGAGTCTTGTTTCGCTTGTGGTGGTCTCCTCACTTTCTGGTGATGTTCTCTGCTCTTTCCCTCCTCAGCGTTCGCTTCACTGTGGTCAGTGACCCTCCTGAGGACGAGCAGGACCTGGAGTGTGAGGACATTGGCATCGCCAGCGTTGACCTCGCTGACGTGTTTCGGGAAGGGAGAGACATCATCGAGCAAAATATCGATGGTACGGGTGGAAGTATTGCTCAACCTATACCACCAGCAATTGCTGAAATCCAAAGCCTTTATTAAAACCTTTTTGCTGGCTGCAAAGATGTTGAGTCACACACTAGCTGAAGCCTTTGCAACTCAAGCTAACTTTCTGTTGAAGCTGGAATCTCTCCCTGCATCCCCCTCCTTCTCTGCCTTCCTTTGAGTCAACAAAAATTTTAAAATAATTGTGTTTCACAAGGAATTACTCATTTTGTTAGCATGGAGGGGTCGGGGAGTGTGACAATAATTTGGCCATTGGATTGTTTTTAATGTTGTTTATAGAAGCCTCATGCTGTCAAGCCTCATTTCAGCTAAGGCATACTATTAGTGATCGTTATAGTGTCTTTTGCAAGGCTCCTCTTTAATTCAGTGTTACAATCCGGTGATAGAGTCACAGCTAATAACTCTGAGTCATTTTGGTCACTTGCTTCTCATCAGGATTCAGGGTGGAGTTAGGGATTCTTTATAAAAAGTCCACTCCTCAACTTTCACCTCATCAGGTATGAGTCCCACCAATGCCTAATTTCTACTCTTTATCCTTATATAACACATTTAGAATCTGCTGAAGGAATTGTACTTTACAAAATCAAGACTTTTAATAATAATAATAATCAGGGATGGCCTGAGCTATACAATAAATGGAGCAATGAGGCTGAGTCCTAGTCTCACTTCTTAAGTCAGCAGAGCCATCCACAGCTGGAAGAATGTAAATGGTTTGTTAACTCATAGATTCATGCATTAAGTGAACACTTAACTGAGCACCTCTTAAGTGCCAAGCACTCTGCTTATACCATAATTCAGCCATCAAGCTTGCCCTGGATATGTGTCAGTGCTCCAAATTCAGAATCAAGCCAAATAATTAACCAAGTTAGACCGAGTAACCAAATTAGAAACCTCTTCTGGGAAATTTTATAAATGGTACGCATCACATACATATCATATACATGTCACAACTTTGGCAAGCATAGAAGAAAACGATGAGAGGATTAAAATATTAACCTAAATCCTATAAAGACAGCCAGAACCAAGAGACAAAAAGGATAAAAATTATCTCTGCTTTGTATTCTTAATCTCTTCTCCAGTCAGTTCTGTTTCACACACCATCTTCTCATTCTGCAAGACCACAAATGACCATATTGACCTGATGTCGACAGCCATTGTGGCCTTGTTCTGGGAAAGAGTCAGAAAACTAAAACACTAGTCAAGTCAGGTTTTTATTCCTTTGGCAGACATAGACATGAAACATCCCAAAGAAGAGGTGACGACTCCTCTGTGTGCTGGGGACCACTTGTGCCCCAGCAGTCTCCCTTCCTGCTCATTTCTCTACCTATGTCTTTGTATATTAAGTTTTATATGAACATTTCCTTACAAATTTTCTTGGAATTAGGCACGCACACATTAAAAGTTCAAGAAAACCACACATACAAAAACAAAAGAAACTATATAGACTCCTAAGTGCTCTCAGACTTACCAGGTCCAAAATTCTGGCCTTGAATCACTACTAGGTATCACTGTTCACAGAGGGTGCAGTCTGCATCAGCAGCCCATTTCGCTGCCACCCCTGAACTCAGAGAATGATCAAACAATCTCCCTTTGGCACACCACTCAAAGCTGTGCCTCCTTCCCAGAGTAGCCCACTGACACTCAAAAATTTTACATCTCCTTTCCTGCAACAACTGTTCATAGATCCTCAAAACGATTCTGGGTCTGCCATTTTAACTTTTTCTCATTTCACATATTGTTTTTTAATATTTATTTGGCTGTGCTGCATCTTAGTTGTAGCATATGGGATCTTTAGTGGCGGCATGCAAACTCTTAGTGGCATGTGGGATCTAGTTCCCCAGCCAGGGGTCGAACATGGGCCCCCTGAATTGGAACAGAAAGTCTTAGCCACTGGACTGCTAGGCAAGTCCCACATATCATTATTTTAAATGGAATGTTTTCTTTAGAAAGATAAATAAGCATTCCAAATTATGATCACATAATTTCTTTAGAGTGGGTTGCCATTCTGTGATTTGTTAGCACTGTATGTTAGAACAAATTCTTCACTGTCATATCTTGATCCCTTTTAGACTTTTTGTTTCTTCCTAAGAAATTCTGATTCTATGTGGGAATCATTATCCTATAGCCTTTCCACTAAGTAAAGGTCAGGATCAGATAATTAGTTTTAACTCTACAAGCAATGTGTATCCATACATGCCTACATGCCATACCTCTCAAATGGGTATACATATTCATACACACATGACAAACTTTAATTCTTAGATTTCTGATACCAGTGAATTTTGGACTTTTATAGAGCTGTTTTCATCTCTTCAACTACTATTTCAGTTAGGCATATCTCAAGAAAAATCTGGTGAGTGATATTAACACTTTTCTGCTATTCTCTCCCTAGTTTTGGATGCCAGAGCAAGTGGTGGAAGTATCGGCAAGCTCAGAGTAACAGTCGAAGCCCTCCATGCCCTACGGTCTGTCTACGAGCAATTCAGAGATGACTTGGAGGCTTGAAAGAAGCTGTTCCAGAGGCGTCTCCTACTCCTGAGTAAATGCTCACATGAAAGTGCTTAGATGAGGTTTCCGTAATTACTCTGGTGTATATAATCTATAATTCATGGGAAGCTGGGGCGGGGAGGACTGGGGTTTGAAGTGTTCATGTTTTGTATACTTTTTCATTTGTTTATTTTTCTATTCCCTTCTTCCCATGACTGCCACCCCTTGAGAACTTAAGTTCTCCACAGTGGGCAACACCTTCTCAATAATTAATACCTACATGATAACATGAGAAAGTCTATTTGCATTTTCAACATTTCCTTATGAAGAACTGAAACGCAATTCCCATTTTTATTTTTAATAAGCAAAAAAGCATAAATCTTAGAAAACCTCTGAAAAAAGAAATACTTTTATGTTACCCCTAATTGTCCCACTAAATGGAATGCCTATGATTAGCCTCATTAAGAGTTTTATACTGTGAAGATTTTATTAGAAGCAGTATATGAAAATTACTTGGATTAATGTGTTAATCTTCCTCTTTAAAATGCTAATATCCATTTTATGCACATTAAAGCTCAGTATGCATTTTCTTTGATGCATGCCGTTTCTATCAATTAAATATAAAGAATGAGACTTGGCACCAACTTATTAAATCACTCCAAGTTTTGTTTTTCTTTCCTAAAAAGTATAGTTTTTCTTATTAATATTTGTATTGTTTTCAAATATTTGTAATGGTCTATGGATCCAGGGATGTGTGTATATAAAGAAGAAATATTTATACATGAAATTTACACTTTGAAAACTTAGCTTATGGCAGAGAAAGAAAATACTAAAAATATGACTCAGATTTTGATATGCTTAGTTAGACCTGAAACGAGTATCTTTTTATCATTTTTTAAAAATTTACATCAAGCTTGTACAATGCTCAAGTGTATCTGGATAACCAGATCCTTGAAAAGCAGCTCAGAAAGTTAATTTTCTAGCTTTTACTCAATCTCACTGAAGGATTTAATTGATATTTTTAATGGAGCTGTGAATCAATGCTGCAAAGGAATTGTCTCTAGAGGTCTAGGATATAATGCATTTCATTTTTTAATTTACTTTTTTATTTGTCATTTTCTTCAAAGGATTTTTATAGGCTGTGGGTTTTCACTGTTTGCAAACAGGCTATGTTCCTTCTTAAGCATATGTAAAGTATTCAGAGAGATAAGTAATTTATTAAAATCTACCTAATTTGCCGTGATATATTAAATCTCTGCTTCAGTGATCACAGACCATTTCATTTAGAGAATTAGGCATTCCCTCTTTGTGTGATTAAAGCTCTGGAAAATGAGTTCTTTGCTCCTATTTGTGAACATTCAAAGCCTGCTAATGGCAAGAAGATGGAATAGATTATGAGACAATTCATTACAGTTCAACAGAAAAAAAAAGCAGCTATAATGCAAAAATGCAAGTATGAATATCTGCATATAGTTTGAACCATCTGTGCTCTAATGGCTTCAATAATGACTCTCGTCTTTAAGAGGCTTTGAAATGACATCCGTACAATATTAATTTGTTGATGTACATTGTGGAACCAGTAGAGTATGATCTGACCACAGAAATCTATAAATTCTGTCTCTACCATTGGGCCTCCCTGTCTGGGGCCTGCCATCTCCAAGAAGAATCTTGCTCTCATCAAACTCGGCAAATCTTCATAACAACTCATTCCTCTGAAGCCTTCCAGAGACCACAAACATCTGCAGACTAAACCTCTCCAACCCTAGTAAACAGCCACATGTTTGTTGTCACTTCAGCTGGCTCTGAGCTCATCTTTTTGGCCTCTCTTTCTAGCTTTCTTTGGCTTTAAGCAGTTACAGTGTCATTAAGGCCCGTAATATTCCCTGCAGTAATTTAAAACAGCCGGATTATACCCTGGGATTAACCGAGTGGTTTTTGAGACATTTATTGTGGTATTCTCCCAGGA
The DNA here is from genome assembly GCF_032405125.1 of Capricornis sumatraensis. Lineage (NCBI taxonomy): Eukaryota > Metazoa > Chordata > Mammalia > Artiodactyla > Bovidae > Capricornis > Capricornis sumatraensis. The sequence goes on along the minus strand of NC_091088.1, from coordinate 27,715,104 downwards.
GGTTTGTATTATTGTTTTAAAACGTTACATCCCAAACTAAATGCCCTTTCTGTAGGGAGAAGACCGGATTGTGCTGACTTCTTATGATCTTGAAGTGGAAAGGGGAAGTTTTTATTATAAATCTGCTGAGATCTAGTCAACCGTATAGAATATATATCTCAGCTGACATCAGAGCACTAGCCACATTTGTGTCACTTTCGTGTGTACCATAACAGATAACTTAAGATTCCTTTTCTAGTTTTAAAATACTCAGGCTCAAACTACATGAATTTTCACAAAACTCATTTTCATAAGTAGCTGAATAACTGCTGGCACACCCTGAAGTGGAGAAGTGATCCTGGGTGCTTTAGACAGGTTTCTAGAATAGCTTTTTGTTTTGTCTTGTGTTGACCAGAGTTCATTGAACAGTTCCCCACCTTTTAGGATCAAGAGCAGTGGTTTTCTCTTGGTGAGCCAAGCCTGATCCATTAAGTATGGCTTGAGGGTAGAGGGGCCTGGCCACACAAATGCACCCGTTTAAGGTAAGGCCTGTGTGAACTTACAGCTCTTGGTGTAGACGGACACAGTACACTCAGCACTTTTGGGGGCTGAAATGGTTTTAGTTTGGAAATATAAATAGAGATGTGATGTGGTATGCGGGAGAGTGTATTTTACATGTTTTTTGCCTACTGTAGTAGAAATGTCAAATTCCTAGCCACTGTCATGAGAAGCAGTTGACAAAAATAAGTTTTATGGTTTACAGTGTGGTTTACGTAGAGAACATTTCTCTTCACTCTCAGTTTCAACATGTTTTCTAAATTATCATGGTTTATTGCCATTTAACTTAAATTAGTTTTTTTAAGAATAAATAGAGAATATATTTAATCAAATAAAGAACAGCCACATTGAAATTCTGCTGTTGCTGCCATTCACTCATTACCACAAAATGCAAATAATTTCTGTGTATTATGAAGAAGTGTGGGCCGAGAGTGGTCATGTGATTGGGAAGGCTCTGCGTGCACCCATGTTCCCACAACAAAACATAAATTATTTTAGTAATCTGACATCAGGAGCTATGACAATGAAAACCACTTCTTACACATGTTCTAACAAGAATCTGATTAACATTTCTTTGGATATGGAAAATAAGTTTTTTTAGTCAAACTGGCACGATTGCTGAATTTAGAATGATTTCCTTATGCTCTAGATATCGCAAAATGTGAATCATGTCTAAGAACAAATATGAGAATAAAATGTCATCTTTGGGTAGTACAAAACAACCAAGGGAGAGCTTCGGGGATATAAAACTATTGAGTGATTGACAATACCAGGATGATCATTCATCCCCAACTATGAGAGTACATTTTAATAAGTCACTCGTGCCTGAAGGCCTCTGACCACCTTAGCAAAGAAAAACTAAACCCATGATTTATTACAGATTGGGCAACATGCCTAATTAGATCCATGAATGGGAGCAAAGGCAGCTTTCCTTCCTCTTTGTTCAGAACAAAAACAACCCGCGGGTCAACCAGAAAGCTAAAAAATATCAAAGCTACAGAAACAAGTGTTTCAAAATCTGAAAATTCAGAATGAGAAAACATCTCCTCATCCCAGTGTCTTTTATCTTACAAGGTAGACTCTTCACTTCCATTTCAAAGCACCACCAGTGGACTGCACCCGATGGTCTGACCTCCTGGGAAGCCGCGCCCGTGTTCCTGGTGCCGGCACACCTTTTGTTCTTGCCCTTTTCGTTTTCCGTATAACATTGACTCATATATTTATACCATGTTTCTCCTTCAGTTTTTCTGAAGTAAAACCTGGTTCCCTCAGACTCCAAACGTGAGCTCTTTTCTTTGGTAGATGCCTTTGGGCTTCTCCTTGCTTTTTGCCCTTTCTCACTCTTTATTGAGATGCGCCTTTCTCATCCCCGTAACAGAATCAGCTCTCTCCCATTGAATGTCATCAGTTTTCTTTTTAAATCAGATGTACGTGTTGATCTTTATATTTCTGTCCTCTGTTCTCTTCACACCTATATTCCGCTGTGACGTTTCCTCCCACCGGTCTATCCCCCTGCTCGTTTTTAGCTATTAGTCAAAGCGCATGTATTTCCTTCCTCTTTTCTTGTGCTTGAACCACATCTTTAATTAATTTTTATCGTAGTATAGTTGTTTTACAATGTCGTGTAGTTTCTACTGTACAGCAAGGTGAGTCAGCTATACGCATACATGTATCCCCTCTTTTGGATTTCCTTCCCATTTAGGTCACCACAGAGTACCATGCAGGGTTCCCTGAGCTATATAGTCAGTTTTCATTACTTACCTATTTTAGACACAGTATCAATAGTATATATATGACAATCCCAATCTCCCAGTTAATCCTACTTCCCCTTTCCCCCCTTGGTGTCCATGTTTGTTCTTCTCTACATCTGTGTCTCTGTTTTGCAAATAAGATTGTCTATACCATTTTTCTAGATTCCACATATATGCAATAACATACAATATTTGTTTTTGACTTACTTCACTGTGTATGACAGTCTCTAGTTCTATCCACATCTCTACAAACGACCCAATTTCATGCCTTTTATGGCTGAGTAATGCTCCACTGTATATATGGAGCACATCTTTATCCATTCCGCTGTTGATGGACACTTAGGCTGCTTCCGTGTCCTGGCTGTTGTAAACAGTGCTGCAGTGAACTCTGGGGCACATGTGTCTTTTACAGTTTTTCTCTGGGTATATGCCCAGGAGTGAGATTGCTGGGTCATATGGTAGTTCTGTTTTTAGTTTTTAAGGAACCTCCCTACTCTTCTCCACAGTGGCTCTTCCAATTTACATTCCCACTCTAAGCACTTCTTTAGATACCAGCATCTATGACAGTTAAAATGGCCTTCCCAAAACGTTTCACTGTGTTAAGTTCTTGTCTTAATTTAACATAACAGGGACACTCTTAGTCAGCCATTATGAAACTAAGGAAACAGCAAGCTAATTTTTATGTCTTTGCTTCTTGTACCTTTTTATAGTGAAGTAACAGAAGCTGAAACTCAGAAAGCTCTTATCACTGATAAGAAGCTGAAGCATAAGGTGTTTTTAAGAAATTTTAAGGAAATGTGTCATTAAAAATCAAGCTATGTATTCTATAAATGTGTTTTGTCATAGTTTACACATCATCATTAACAACAGAAAAAGTAAGAGAAATTATGCAAGGAAACTTAGAGACTACAATACAGCCTAAAGACTGGGGAGACTTTTCTAACCAAGAGAGGAAAGAAAAGCTATAAAACAAGAGATAGAGGCATTAAATATGTAAAATATTAAGGTACAGTGACAGTTTCAATATCAGACAAAATCTAATGCAATGTGGAAAACAAGAGACAAAGATTTTATACTGTTAAGGGAACAACAGGTCAAAGATGTAGCCAGCTTGAATACACACATGCACATACATATGTGCATACACACACACACACACACACACGCTTCCCAGATGGAGCAATGGTAAAGAATCCACCTGCGTGCATGCACACACACACACTGTAAATCCACCTGCCAGTGCAGGAGATACAAGTTTAATACCTGGCTCAGGAAGATCCCCAGGAGAAGGAAATGGCAACCCACTCCAGTATTCTTGCCTAGAAAATCCCATGGACAGAGGAGCCTGGTGGGCTACAGTCCATGGGGTCACAAAGAGTCAGACACAGCTTACCAAATGAGCACACAGCACACACATAACATACACACACATATATATATATTCATAGATATATTTACACATACATACAGTAAATATTTCACAATATAGCCTCAAAATTCATGAAGCAATAACTGACAGAAGTATAATGACTACATGGGTTTTAATAGAGTTTAATTCTCAAGAAAGTGATATAACAAAAATAAGAAAAAGTCTAGATTTATTCAGTATGATTACTAAACTCAAATGGATATAGAATGCATGTAGAACATTCAAAGAAACATTAACCATGTACTCAACCGCAAAGGAAGTCTCTTTTTCCAAAGAATGAAAATCCTACAATTTGTTTCTGAACAAAATGCAGTGAAATTAGAACTGAATAGTAAAAGGTAGCTAAAAAATAATTTCATCTAAAAGTTGAAAATACGTGTTTTTATTGTTCAGGGTTCTACTACGACAGGAAATAACCCAGTCCTACAACATAGCTAGAAGAAAATTCTACAAACTTCACTTTATGTGTAAGTGAGGGAAATAAACATCAGCTCAGAAGCCCACACCGGAGGATGCGAAGGGCAAGGGTTAAGCATAAGAGAAGCACCTGTGACACGATCCTGGTGGCAGAACACAGATGATATCAACTAAGGTTCTCCCAGGAGACAGTCCACCCTGAGAGAGGAAATACTGAGAGCAGGTCTGAGGCTTAATGAGTCAGAGTATTGGTCACTGGGGAAGTGAATGGCAGGGGCTGGAAATGCAGAGGACCAGAGGCAGCAGTCTTGGAAAGACACCTCTCCTGGAAGAGAACAGGGCACTTTGGAAAGGGGAGGTCTCCCTTGGAGGCATAATAGTGAAATAAAGAAGGAACCAGCTGAAACTATGGGCCCCAGAGAAAGAAGACGGTGTCATTATGTGCGTGTGTGCTAAGTCACTTCGTTCATGTCCAGCTCTTTGCGACTGTATGGACTATAGCCTATCTGAGGCTAGCCCCTCTGTCCATGGGATTCTCCAGGCAAGAATACTGAAGTGGATTGTCATGCCTTCCTCCAGAGGATCTTCCCTACCCAGGGATCGAACCTGTGTCTCTTAATATGTCTCCTGCATTGGCAAGCAGATTCTTTACCACTAGCACCACCTGGGAAGCCCCATAAAAGGTCATTTATTGTTAAAAACTGCACTTCACTATAACAACAAAAGAGGACACACTTAACCCAAGAAGTCTTTAGAAACCACCCAAATTCCTCCCCACCCATATGATTATCTGCCTTGGCTAGTCCAGGGAAATCCAAATCAACTTTTAATTAAAAATAGAATCCTGCATCCATTTTCCATAAGGAAACAATGAGCAAACTTTTCAGCAGGATGGAGTTCTACCCCAGGAATGGTAAATTTGACAGTTTGGATCACCCTTCCTGTTAAGAGCAACTTGGGAAGTTCATTTTACATAAGCTGTAAGAAATTATAGGAACAAGATCTGGGAACAGAGGAAAGCCCAGAAAGTGAGCTGACCCCAAAGGCTGCTTTTCTCCTAGATGCAGCTGCCAATCTGAAAGCATGGGTAACAGGTTCAGAAGCTGAGGAGAGCTTCAAGCAGACTCACAGGGCTCTGAAGAATAAAAATTGTAATTCAGAGTCCACCGAAGACTTAAGAGCCCCAGTAAATACCCCAGACTCCAATTATATATTTCTACATTTTTTTTTACATACAGTGCTTGGTACGCATATAAAATTAACTAGGCACATAAGGAGAAAAGACCGCATGACTGAAGACTAAGACAACAGACTTGAAACACACATAAGTAATTCAGATAATGGGATCGTTGTCCATGAAATTCATCATGAACTTGGAATTCATTAGGTGGATATTCAGCAAATCAGACACAATTGAAGAGAGACTTAGGAAACTTAAATTAAAAATCAGTTTGGATGCATGGAAAGAAAAATGGAAAATACTGAAGAAAAAAAGAGGGAGCAGTTAATAAACCTGGGATTGTATGGAAAGTTATACAGGCACTCCTTGCAGATACTGCAAGTTTGATTCCAGACCATTGCAATAAAGTGGATATCACAGTAAAGCATCACACAAAGTTTTTGATTTCCCAGTGCATATAAAAGTTATGTTTGTAGTATACTGCAGCCTATTTAGTGTACAATAGCATTATGTCTGGAGAAGGCAATGGCAACCCACTCCAGTACTCCTGCCTGGAAAATCCCATGGACGGAGGAGCCTGGTGGGCTGCAATCTGTGGGGCTGCTAAGAGTCGGACACAACTGAGTGACTTCACTCTCACTTTTCACTTTCATGCATTGGAGAAGGAAATGGCAACCCACTCCAGTGTTCTTGCCTGGAGAATCCCAGGGAATGCAGAGCCTGGTGGGCTGCAGTCTGTGGGGTTGCTAAGAGTCGGACACAACTGAGTGACTTCACTTTCACTTTTCACTTTCATGCATTGGAGAAGGAAATGGCAACCCACTCCAGTGTTCTTCCCTGGAGAATCCCAGGGAATGCAGAGCCTGGTGGGCTGCCGTCTCTGGGGTCGCATAGAGTTGGACACGACTGAAGCAACTTAGCAGCAGCAGCAGCAGCAGCATTATGTCTAAAAAAATGTACATACCTAAATTTAAAAATACTTCATTACTAAAAAATGCTAACTATCATTTGCGCTTTCAGTGAGCCATAATCTTTTTGCATAGTAACACCAAAGATCACTGATCAGAGGTCACTATAACAAATAAAATAATAGTGAAAAAGCTGGAAATATGAGAATTATCAAAATGTGACACAGACACAAAATGAAAAAATCTTGTTGGGAAAATGGCACCTTGGGAAAATTATCAAGTCAAAAGATTTGATCAGTATAGGGTTACCACATACCCTCAGTTTGTTTTTTTCAAAAAAAGCCACATACACACAATATCTGCAAAGCACAATAAAATAAAACTAAGTAGGCCTGTACACATAATTGAAGTCCCAAAGAGGAAAAAAAGAGAATCAGACTCAATATTCCAAGAGATAATGGCTAAGAATTTTCCAGACTATGCATAAGACACAGTTAGAAGAATGAATTAATCCTATATGCTCAAGCTTGATAAAGTCATTTGAGGCACATTGTGGAGAAACTTGAAAACCCAAGACAGAAAATCTTCAGTCAGAGACCACACTAAGACTGAGAGCTGACTTTTTTACTGAAACATTGGAAGTCATTAGAAAAAGAGTATGCAATACTTCTTGGGCCCTACCTCACATTCTCCTTCTCAATTTTTATTCCCATCTTCTCCTCTCCATCTTTTATTCACAACCAAGGAAGTTAACTCCGCAGGGAAGCTCTTGACCAATAGGAGTCAGCAGCCAGTGGATGATCACTGCCCCTTTCCATCCCTGAAGTGCATTCTATAGGATTCCAGCAAGAATAAGGCCCACCACTTAGAGAGCTGAGCAACTTGGAAATACAACTTTGCACTGGCGTTTTCCTTCTTTACTCCTCCCAGGCCCTCCCTCCTCTTCCTGGGACCATCTCCCAAATAAAGTTGTGTGCTCAGTCGCTAAGTCGTATCCAACTCTTTGCGACCCCATGAATGCTTGTGACCCCACCAGGCTCCTCTGTCCATGGGATTTCCCAGGCAAGAATACTGGCAGTGGGCTGCCATTTCCTCCTAGGGGATATTTCCGACCCAGGGATAGAACCCATATCTCCTGAACTGACAGCAGATTCTTTACCACTGAGCCACCTGGGAACCCAAATAAAGCACCTGCCTGCAAATCCCTGTTTCCGACCCTGCTTTGAAGGAACCTAGGCTAAGGGTAGCTACCAGGAATGGCCCTAGAAAGAAGAACATCATGATGGGACTCTGAAGCTGGGTTGCTCACTCATCAAATGGCAAAAGGCTGACATGATTTATGGTAAGTGGTGTGATAAACCCTACCATGTGATAGATTCTTAATGATGGTGGATTAAGATGGTGGGGGGGGGGAGTGAAGCATGGTTATCAGCCATTTACTTTCTGAATTTATATTTCAACTTTGTAAGTTTAAAAAAACTTCTCAGTAGATGCAAAACTCCAGAAGAAATAAAACCAGCCCTGATGCCAAAAGAAAATGTTAATTCAGTATTTCAACATGAATTAAATATAATTTAGAAAGGAACTGCAGATAGGAAAAAAACAGATAGGGAGTTTAAAAACTCAAACTATACAAACTGGAACTTATAAAATGGGAACTGATGTTAGGAAAGAAATTGAAGAGAAAACAAAATGAATCTTGAATTACTAAATTATAATGTACCTAAGAGAAAATAAATATGGCTGAGAAGAGACTAGGGATGATGGTGGATAGAAGTAAAAGGAGCCAAGAAAATTAAAGAAATAGGTAGAACCAGTGAGAAAATGATAGTTTCAACATAGACAGGCAAACTTAAGTTTTCCTGAAATTAAAGAATACCTGAATCTACATATTGAAAGGGTCCACCATGTATGACAGGGTCCACCATGTATGACAAGGTCCACCATGTATGGCAAGGTCCACCAAGTATGAAAACTACTTCAAAACAGTCAACTCTGAAATATATCCTAATAAAACAAGGAAACATTAAGGTTAAAAAACAATATCCTTTGGTCCCCCAGGCCAAAAAAAAAAAATGTCACTTATAAAGAAAATAAAATCTGGTTGGCATTAGATTTTGCAAGAGCAACTCACAAGACAGTAGTAAAATACTGATCAAAAAACTCAAACAAAGTGAAAACCAAGGATTTTTTTTTTATCCAACTCAGCTAAGAAAACCGATTTTTATTATGATAAAATTCACATAACATAAAATTAACTATTTTTAACTGAACAATTCAGTGGCGTTTAGTACATTGTTGTGTAACCACTACCTCTAGTTTCAAAACACTTTCATCAATATAAAATCCTGCATAAAGTAAGCATTTATACCCTATTACCCTCTCCCCAGCCCGTGGCAACCCCTACTCTGCTTTCTGTTTCTATGAATTTACCTATTCTGGGGCTTCCCAAGTGGTGCAGTGGTAAAGAATCCTCCTGCAATGCAGGAGATGCGGGAGATAGAGGTCTATCCCCGGATCAGGAAGACCCCTGGAGGAGGATCTTCAATCCGCTCCAGTCTGCTTGCCTAGACAATCCCATGGACTGAAGAGCCTGGCAGGCTACAGTCCATGGGGTCACAAAGAGTCAGACATGACTGAGCATGCACACACCTATTCTGGATATTTCATATAAATGGAGTCATACAATATGTGACATTTTGTGTCTGGTTTCTTCCATTCAGCATAATGTTTTTGAGTTCATCCACACTGTAACATTATCAGTACTTCATTCCTTTTTGTGGCTGAATAATATTCCATTGTATTAATAACCACAATTCATCTATTTATCCATTGATGGACATTGGGATTGTTGCTACCTTTTGGCTAATGTGAACGTTGCTGCTATGAACATCTTGGTGCAAACATTTGTTTGAGTACCTGTTACCAACTCTTTGGGGTGTAAATCTAGACGAGCAATTGCTGGGTCATGTGATAATTCTATGTTATTCTTCGGGAACTGACAAACTGCTTTCCACAACAACTGAGCCATCTTACATCCTCACTAGCAGTGGTGTGCACGCTAAGTCACTTTAGCTGTGTCTGACTCTTTGCAATGCTATGGACTGTAGCCCACCAGGCTCCTCTGTCCATGGGATTCTCCAGGCAAGAATACTGGAGTGGGTTGCCATGCCCGCCTCCAGGGGATCTTCCCAACTCAGGGATCGAACCTGCATCTCTTTTTTTTTTTTTTTTTCCGAACCTGCATCTCTTAAGTCTCTCGCATTGTCAGACAGATTCTTTACCACTAATGCCACCTGGGAAGCCCTCTAGCAATAGTCAAGGGTTCCAATTTCTCCACATCCTTGCAACACTTGCAAAGACTCAAAATATGAAATTTTTCATAGTCATGAGTGTGGGGTAGAATCTCATCATACTTTTTTTAAATTGAAGGATAATTGTTTTACAGAATTCTGTTGGTTTCTGTTATATATCAACATGAATCAAGCATAGGTATACATATGTCCCCTCCCTCTTGAACCTCCTTCCCATCTCCCTCCCCATCATTATGGTTTTGATTTGTATCTCCCTAATGACTACCAGAAAAACATCTATTTCTGCTTTATTGACTATGCCAAAGCTTTGACTGTGTGGACCACAATAAACTGGAAAATTCTGAAAGAGATGGGAATCCCAGACCACCTGACCTGCCTCTTGAGAAACCTATATTCAGGTCAGGAAGCAACAGTTAGAACTGGACATGGAAAAAGAGACTGGTTCCAAATAGGAAAAGGAGTACATCAAGGCTGTATATTGTCACCTTGCTTATTTAACTTATATGCAGAGTACATCATGAGAAACGCTGGACTGGAAGAAGCATAAGCTGGAATCAAGATTGCCGGGAGAAATATCAATAACCTCAGATATGCAGATGACACCACCCTTATGGCAGAAACTGAAGAGGAACTCAAAAGCCTCTTGATGAAAGTGAAAGAGGAGAGTGAAAAAGTTGGCTTAAAGCTCAACATTCAGAAAACTAAAATCATGGCATATGGTCCCATCACTTCATAGCAAAGAAATGAGGAAACAGTGACAGACTTTATTTTGGGGGACTCCAAAGCCACTGCAGATGGTGATTGCAGCCATGAAATTAAAAGACACTTACTCCTTGGAAGAAAAGTTATGACCAACCTAGATAGCATATTCAAAAGCAGGGACATTACTTTGCTAACAAAGGTCCGTCTAGTCAAGGCTATGGTTTTTCCAGTGGTCATGCATGGATGTGAGCGTTGGACTATGAAGAAGGCTGAGAGCCGAAGAATCGATGCTTTTGAACTGTGGTGTTGGAGAAGACTCTTGAGAGTCCCTTGGACTGCAAGGAGATCCAACCAGTCCATTCTGAAGGAGATCAGCCCTGGGATTTCTTTGGAAGGAATGATGCTAAGGCTGAAACTCTGGCCACCTCATGAGAAGAGTTGACTCATTGGAAAAGACTTTGATGCTGGGAGGGATTGGGAGCAGGAGAAGAAGGGGACGACAGAGGATGAGATGGCTGGATGGCATCACTGACTTGATGGATGTGAGTCTGAGTGAACTCCGGGAGTTGGTGATGGACAGGGAGGCTTGGTGTGCTGCAATTCATGGGGTTGCAAAGAGTCGGACACGACTGAGTGATTGAACTGGACTGAACTGACTGAATGACTAATGATGTTGAACATCTTTTCATGTGCTTCTTTACAGAAAAAAAAATTTTAGACAAGAATTCCGGGAGTATTGTACTAATAAATCCTTCCTGAGGAATATACTGAAAGACCACTTTGGTCCAACTAAAAGGCGAATGATGAAACTGTTAAAAAGACTGGTGGGTACACTGCCTGTATCTAACTATAAGGGAACAAGATGGAAAAACAGTATGCAGCAAAAATTACATGCTCTGATAAGGTAGATTTGACACCATCTTATCAAGAGGGGAAACTGCAAAAGAAATGCGAAAGTAGAATAAATTCATTTTGGTTTCACAAAGATTAAAGGTGAGAGTCAAAGATATCATTTAAAGCAGACAAATCAGATAGCAGAAGCCTAAAGAAAGCAATCGTGGGCATTATATAAAGATATTAGTGAAAAGATAATTACTAAAACAAAAACCACAAATCATTCTAATCACCGACATTTTTAAAAACTGAAAGGTGGAAAGAAAACAGACCAGAGAATGAAAAATACATAATAAATATAGCAGAAAACAGTAAGAGCTAAGACCAAGTATTTGAGTTATAATAATAAATGTAAGTGATCTTAACTAACTTGTGAGAAAGGATTTCAGATCGTCCTTCAAGGGAAAACTCAATTCTATACTGTAAGAGACACTCCTAAAACAAAGTGCAGTTATTAAAAGGGTAGGTAAAACTATAACCAGGCAAATGCACATAAAGAAATCAGAGACTGTGAACTTGATATTCGACACGATGAAATTCATGGAGGGAATAAGGCTCAATGAGACAAAGAAGGACACTTCATAAAACTAAAAGCCATAATTCATAGTGAAGAAACGAGTTACTAATAACTGCGTCGAATAACACAGCAGCAACCTTCATACAGAATACAGAAGAAAAACACGTGGAAATATATTTAGAAGAGACTTGTAATCCATTCTTAGTTCAAGACAGAGCAAATGGGCTAAATAAATAAACATGTAGAAAATATAAACAACACAATTCCAGGGAAGATCTTATGAATATACATTGAAGCCTTCACCCTTATTAAAGAGAATATTTTTTCTTTTCAAATACATGGCACATTCATGAAAACTGACCATATGTAAGGTCACCAAGAAAACATCAATAAGGTTTTTTAAGTAAAAATAATACAAACCAACATTACAATGTGATAAGGCTTAAATAAAATAAAATGCACAAAATTTTTTCCATCTGGAAAAATTTCAGTTATTAGACAATTCTTTAGCCAAAGGGGAAATATAAATTGAAATTAATTTCTTTTAAAAATAATGATTATGACAACAGTATGCATCAGAGTCTTTGAGATACAATTAAAGCAAAGGTAAAAAGAGAATACATAGATTAAATATTTATAAAAATCAAAATGAAAGTAATAATAAATGAATTAAATACCTATCTCAAAAATTAGAAAAGGAAGTTTAGAAAGTAGAGAGAAGGAAATAGCAAAGATAAAAGCAGAGGCAATTGAGTTAAAAACCAAATAGATCTAATAAATAAAAAGATATTTCTTTGAAAAAAATCAACAAAATAGATGTAATCATTATAAAAGAAAGCAAGCACAAGTACAGATTAAAACATGATAACTGGAGATTTACCTCTTGAATCAGTGGCTATTCTACAATATCAAGAATCTTTTTTTTTTAATATCAAGAATCTTAAATTGCACAATTCTATGCAGATACATTTGAAAACCTAGATAAAGTGGATGATTTTCTAGAAAATATTGCTTACCAAAATTAACCCTAGTAGAGACAGAAAGTTTAAAAGGTCAGTTTCCATAGAAGAAATATAGTTGTTAAAGGGTTAATCCCCCAAAAGTACTAGACCCAGAAGGTTTTACAGATCAATTCTAATAGGCCTACATAGACTAGATACTTTTAATGCTAATCAAACTGTTTCAGAGATATGAATGAAAATTTCCATAATCTTTTAAAGAAGTGAATATATCACTGTTTTGCAAACCCGATAAACATTGCACTGCTGCTGCTGCTGCTGAGTCGCTTCAGTCGTGTCCGACTCTGTGCGACCCCATAGACGGCAGCCCACCAGGTTCCCCCGTCCCTGGGATTCTCCGGGCGAGAACACTGGAGTGGGTTGCCATTTCCTTCTCCAATGCATGAGAGTGAAAAGTGAAAGTGAAGTCACTCAGTCGTATCCAACTCTTAGCAACCCCATGGACTGTAGCTCACCAGGCTCCTCCATCCATGGGATTTTTCAGGCAAGAGTACTGGAGTGGGGTGCCATTGCCTTCTCCAAAACATTGCACAGACATACTCAAAAGAAAACTAAAGACTAATCTCACTTGTGAATACTGAAGCAAAAATCTTCCAAGTAAAATGTTACCAAATAAAATTGAATATAAATATATATAAATATAAACATATAAATACTCAATGGATATGAGTTTGAGCAAGCTCTGGTAGATGAAGGACAGGGAAGCCTGGTGTGCGCTGTTCATGGGGTTGCAGAGAGTTGGACATGACTTGGTGACTGAACAACAACAACAATTTAAATATTATTAGTGTGTGTATATATATATATATATATATATATATATATATATATATATATAAATACACCATGATCAAGAAATGTTACAGAAATGTAGTGTGGCTCAGAATATCTGGAAAGAGACCCAAATACAAACAAGAAGTTGGCACAGCAAAGGTGGCTTATTAAATAATAGAGAAAAGTAGACCACTCAGTAATGATGTTAGAAGCAATAAAAGGGCATCTAGTAAACAGTTAATTGGACCCCTACTCACACCATAAAGCAAAATAAGTTTTATAAATACGCACATGTAAAATAGTGAAACCACAAATGCACTAGAACTAAACAAATCATTATTTTCACAGTTTCAAATGGAGAGAACCTCTATAACACAAAATCCAGGAGCTACAAAATTAAATAATAACATGTTTGACTACACAAAAATAAAATTTTCCTCATAGTGAACGTGCAAGTTGCTCAGTCGTGTCTGACTCTTTGCGACCCCATGGACAGTCCATGGAATTCTCCAGGCCAGAATACTGGAGTGCGTAGCCTTTCCCTTCTCCAGGGGATCTTCCCAACCCAGGGATCGGATCGAACACCAGGTCTCTCACATTGCAGGCAGATTCTTTACCAGCTGAGCCACAAGGGAAGCCCAAGAATACTGGAGTGGGCAGCCTATCCCTTCTCCAGTGGATCTTCCCAACCTATGAATCAAACCAGGGTCTCCACCGCAGGCGGATTCTTTACCAACTGAGCTATGAGGGAAGCCCTCACCGTCAAGGAAAAAAAATCATACAATCAAAACAAATGAGAAAACTTGGAAAAACATTTGCCAACAAGTGGAGCAAATAGCTAGTTTTCTTAATATATAAAGAGCTCCTAAAACAGTAAAAGAAAAATAGCATATAGAAAAATGGGTAAATATTATAAATAATTTACAGAAAAGAAACTACAATTGACTTAATGAAGTGAATGTAACATTACTGAATGTAATGATATTGATGATGGTATTAAACACAGAAAAGACAGTCCACATGCTCATAATAACCAAAATGCAAATAAAAACCACAGTGAGATAAAATTTTTCAACTATCAGATTGAGAAGATTAAAAATTTTATAATATATAGTGCTAACAGGGCTACAGGAAAGAGGCACACTCAAATATTACTAGTGGGAGGGTAATTTCCCATAAATGCTACAGTGATGAGTTTGGCAATTCTATCAAAATTTAACATACACTTATCTTTTAATCCAATAATTCCACTTTGAAGACTTTATCCCAGAGTTGTATTTGCAAATGTAAGGAATAATACTGGACAAGGTTCCATCCTTTGTTAAAAGAGGAAAAATTGGAAACACCCTAAATATCCAATTGGGAATTACCCTAAATATCCAATTGGGAATTCGTTCAATAAATGATGGTTCTTATAGTCATGAAACGTAACACTATGCCACTATTTAAAAGGAGTCACTTAGATACAATTTAGATTATGTCTTAGATTATTTAAGAGGAGTCAACTTTAGATATAATCTCCAAGGTATATTTTTTATTTTTGGCTTAAAAACAGATATTTATCCAGAGTTCTGAAGGCCAGGTGTTGGCAAGACCATAGTCCCTGTGAAGGCTCCAGGGAAGACTTTGTTCCATGCCTCTCTCCTAGCTTCTGGTGGTTACTGGTTAGTCTTCTGCGTTCTTTGCCTTGTAGACCTTGCCTATCTGCCCCTATCTGAACAGGGCATTCTCCTTTCTGTTTATGTCTCCAAAATACATTTTTAAATGAAAAAGTAAAGTAAAGAACAGTGTTTGGTTTATGCAATAAATTATATAAAAACACATATGTACATGTGCTTGAATATAAATAAAAATCTTTGGAACTACATCTAAGAAGTTGATAAGTGGTAGCTTCTGGGGAAGGGAATTGGCAGCTAGAAGAAGAAGGGGAAAAAAAACCCTACTTTTTATTGTGTTTGATTTGTATATTATTCACAGCTATATTGAGATGTATTTCACATACCATAAAATTCATTCATTTAAAGTATACAGTTAAATGATTTTTAACATAATGACAGAGTTCTGCAGTGATCACCAAAATCAAATTTTAGAACATTTTCAGCAACCCCAAAAGAAAACACATAAACACAGCCATCATTGTCCATTCCCAGCTTCCCTCCGCGCAGCCCCAGGTAACCACTAATCTACTTTCCGTCTCTGTGGATTTGCCTATTCTGTATATTTCACATAAATGGAATCATAATACATGGTTTTGTGACAAGCTTCTCTCACTAAATAACATAATATTTTCAAGCTTCATTCACACTGTAGCATGTATCAGTGTCTCATTCAGTTTTATTGCTAAATAATATTCCATCATATGACTATACCACACTTTGTTTATTCACTCATCGAGTGATAGACATTTAGGTTTTTTCCACTTGTGGGCAATTATGAACAATGCTCTTATGGACATTTGTGTACAAGTTTTTCCTTACAGGTATGTTTCCATGGCTCTTGGGTATATACCTAGGGAACCACAAACAACCAAACTTGACAAGTGTTTTAACAGAGGGAACATATAAATGGTTACAATGGGTATCACGTGGTTTCTCCACGGCTAGAGATCCTCCAAGGTCTCTTGTTCTGCTTTCCCCATCTCATCTTTCTGTTTTCTCAAAAAAACTGATTAGAGTTCGGGGCAGAGAATCTAAATCAGTTTTGGATAGCGGAACCAAAGCAGATGGGGTGAAAAGAGACCGGAGGCCTCTGGGGCCCCACCTCACATCCCCACCGCCATATCTCAGATTCCAGCGACGGCTCTGGTGGCCAGTTCTGCGGCAGCTTCAACTCACTTCCCTCTCCCAGCATCTTGCCTCAGGTGTACACTGCGTTCTTTGCTGCATGCTCGGCAACTCTGCTAAAGCTGTGCACACCTGTGGGAGTCTCCTTAGCCTGTACCCACACTACAGCCATCCACAGCGTGATCAAAATGGTACTTTGGGGATCAGGCAGCGCAGATAGTGCTGACAAGATATACAAGCAAATGGCCCAAGCCACCTGACAAGGTGACAGCAGCGCCTTGTCCTCAACCACACTGTGGTCTCTTGGCTTAGGAAAGGCCTTTGATGCCACCAGATTCATCAGGGAGAAAAAAATCTTGAGTTTGATTTACGGGTCAGCAGGCCCGATCTGTCGGTGTGAACTGCCACACCAAGCCTCTTAAGGATGCCCCAGAGGACAGGAATGGAGACCGTGTCTGGACCCGGATGGTGGCCTCTCTCTCTCAGTGAGCCTGTCCTGGCCACTGTTCAGCCTGATAGCAGCCAGATTAACACTGAGCCCTCGCTATGGCGCCATCTCTCAAGGAGACCAGCCAATCTCTGATGGTAGCAGGTTGATCCCACTGGATTCCTTCTCCTTTGAAGGAGGCAGGAATTTGTCCCTCCTGCAGCTGCTGTCTCCTCTGGAGATGTGTTTGTCTGCCCCGTCCAGAGTGCCTCCACCAGTACCACCAATGGAGGGAAAAGAGTGTCTGACTGACCAAACAAGATCCCATGTCCCATGCCTCAGCTCAAGGGAGGCCTTTCACAGAAATGAAGGGGTGACTGCTTCTGCCCAATATTTCAGTGTCCAGAGGCAGCCATTCAAGAATGAAGGAATGGCCTATTACAGGCCCAGCCGAGGAGCTTTGTTAGAGACAATGGAGTGAATTGGGGTCCTGTCCTCTGGGATACAAATTCTGCACTGACTCTCTAGCTGGTGTGGCCCTCCGTCCCCAAGAGTAAAATATGTGGCTCCAGAAACTGAGATGTAGAAGTAGGAAAGCCCCCTTCACCACCACTCCCAGGAGTACGCTTGCAGAATAGGTGCTTCCCATGGCCACAGTCTTAGGTTCTGTGAGATCCTGGTTCCGAGGGCAACTGTTTCACCCCAGGGAACAGGAAAGAGTCCCACGGAAGCCACAGTTAGTGCACCGTTATTTTGGGCTCTTCATGTCAATGGTCTAAGAGATGGGGTGGGGGAAGAAATTACTAAATGTGGTGGATTAATGATAGCCACAAACTTCCCCCATGAAGACAGGCTCTTTTTCTTCCTCCCCCGTGTATCTGGTCTGTGCCTGTGATGGGCTTTGACCAGGAGAATACAGTGAAGGTGATGCTCTGGCGGTTCCTGATGTCACCTTTAAGAAGTCCCCCATTTCCTTTGAGTTCTTCGTCACTTACCCCTCCATCTGAATTCACTCGGCTGATAAACACACCAGCTGTGGCGATCAGGAATGCTAGTATCTTTTGCCAAAGTTCTCCTTGACATGTATTTCACTGGAGTCCAACTCCTTAGAAGCTAACTGACTTGTTACTATCACCATCATTGCTTGCCATGGCATACCAACCCCTGCTACAAATCCTGATGTTCAGTGCCTCTGTAGAGTACAGTCATTAGCAGCTGTAGTCTTACTGCTGGGAACAGTGGTGGGGGGAGGGGGGCACTGTTCCATGGAACACGAATTACCAGCTTCCCAGGGAATGGAAAAACACCTCTGTTGATAAGACCTGGCTTTCAGTTCAAGCAGAATGTCAAAAGCAGCAGCTCAAAGAGTGGTTGCTGCTTGCTAATCCCAAATCAGGACTCACATATGCAGCCTAATCTATTTCTACCGCTGACATCTCACTTGAAATAGCTATACCATTTACAAAGTAATTGTAAACATATACGTTTCCATATTACATGTCCATGGGAATGGTTTGCATGGAAGGATCATCAAATGCCAAATAAAACATTACCATGGAGCTCTAGTTGATACAAAATGATTGCTTTTATGGCAGTTGACATCCCACCTTGGGTTAGTCTCCTTATGGTCTCGTTATGGTTGTTTTTGTTATTAAAACCAGTGACACAACATCAAAGCCATGATCCATGAAAGAAATAATTGATTAGCTGGACTTCATTAAAATTTAAAACTTCTGCTCTGCAAAAGACACTGTCAAGAGAATGAGAAGATAATCCACAGCCTGGGAGAAAACATTTGCAAAAGAGCTATCTGATAAAGGACTGTTACCCAAAATATACAAAGAACCCTCAAAACTTAATAATAAGGAAATAACAACCCAATTAAAAAATGGGCCAAAGATCTGAACCAGACACCTCACCAAAGAAGATAATCAGATGGAAAGTAAGCATATAAAAAGATGCTCTTCATCATATGTTATCATGAAATAAATTAAAATAACAGCAAGTTACCACTCAGAGAAGGCAGTGGCACTCCACTCCAGTACTCTTGCCTGGAAAATCCCATGGGTGGAGGAGCCTGGTGGGCTGCAGTCCATGGGGTCGCTGAGGGTCGGACACGACTGAGCGACTTCACTTTCACTTTTCACTTTCATGCACTGGAGAAGGAAATGGCAACCCACTCCAGTGTTCTTGCCTGGAGAATCCCAGGGACGGCGGAGCCTGGTGTGCTGCCGTCTATGGGATCACACAGAGTCAGACACGACTGAAGTGACTTAGCAGCAGCAGCAGTAGCAGTAGCAGCAAGTTACCACTATACACTTAGCAGAATGGCCAAAATCTGGAATACTGATAGCACCAAATGCTGACAAGAATGTGACACCAGAGCAACTCTCAAACATTTCTGGTGGAATGTTTGGAAGTCAGTTTGGCAGTTTCTTACAAAGCTACGTGTATTCCTACCATACAATCCAGCAATCAAGCTCCTTGATATTCACCCAAGCAAACTGAAAACTATGTCCACACAAAAACCCACATATGGATGTTTATAGGAACTTTATTCATAAATGCCAAAACCTGGAACAACTAAGATGTCCTTCGATGGATGACTAAATAAATAAACTGTGGTACATTCAGGCAATGGAAACTCATTCAGTAGTAAAGAGAAATGAACCAAGGAAGCCATGGAGAGACACACACAAACCTTAAATGCATATTACTAAGTGATGTGAAGAGTTGACTCATTGGAAAAGACTTGATGCTGGGAGGGATTGGGGGCAGGAGGAGAAGGGGACGACAGAGGATGAGATGGCTGGATGGCATCACTGACTCGATGGACGTGAGTATGAGTGAACTCTGGGAGCCGGTGATGGACAGGGAGGCCTGGCATGCTGCAATTCATGGGGTTGCAAAGAGTTGGACACGACTGAGCGACTAAACGGAACTGAATTGAAAGCATCCAATCTTCAAAGGCAACATACTTTATGAAGCCAGCTATATGATATTCGATAAAAGGCAAAACTAAGGTGACAGAGAAAAGATCCGTAGTTACCAGGCGGTAGCGGGGGAGAGAGGGATGAGCCAGGGGAGCAGGGAGGCTTACAAGGGCAGTGAGACTATTCTGTCTGATACTATAATGGTGGACACATGTCATTATACATTTGTCCAGATCCTTAGAATGCACAACACCAAGAGTGAACCCTAATGTAAACCACGGACTTAGTGATGTGGATATTTATAGGAACATCACTTACATATGGATGTTTATAGGAACTTTATTCATAAATGCCAAAACCTGGAACAACTAAGATGTCCTTCAATGGATGACTAGATAAATAAGTGAACTTACACTGGTAAGTTCACCGAACATAACAAATGTGCCACTCAGGGGCTGAATGTTGATAGCGGGGAGGCTGTGCCTGTGCCGGGGGGTGGGGGATGGGAGAAGACAATGACATACTCTCTGTACTTAGCACTCAGTTTTGCTATGAACCCAGAATTGCTCTAAAAAATAAAGTATTTTTAAAACTACAGAATAGCCTAACTTTTTTTTTTCTCTGTAGCTATTTAGATATTAAGAAACTCTTTCATAGACGAGTCTTGGGTAACAGAAGAAAAGTATAGCTTCAAACTATCAATATGTGAAAACAGAGAGTGCTGAGTCCACTGGACAAAATTCACATCTGCTCCTAACTGACCACATCTCCATAATTAGGCCAACTTCCTTGACCTTTTACCTCAACCCGAATATGAGCATAGTTGTTATAAAACCACCCACACCTTGAAATTGTAAGTTTTTCATTTTCCAATTTTATTTCCACAATCAGAAAGTGGTAAGGTGTCAGTGCCACCGTCACCCTGTACCCAGTTAGTGTAGAGAGAACTTAACTCTGGAGGTCAGGCAGTAACCTGAACTGGATAAACAAGAAGAAAGATGTTGCAGGGCCCGAGACATCAGCCAGCAAACTTGGCGTCACTCTGTCCTTCGCAGAGGATTCTGAGCTGACAGAAGATCCCTTGTGATTTACCCAGAGAGGTTCGCAAGCACAGATTCCTCCCCAGGAAGGGAAGAGCTGGATGATGAAGGAGAGACATTCCAACAGGACACAGCTGGAACACAGGACACGCACAGAGGAGGAACCTTCATGAAATGGAAGGAGAAAGAACTGTGAACATTTATGATATTTTATATTCTTACAAGGTAAAAAGGAGGATTACACTGTGCTGATGGCAGAATAACAATTAAACTAACCTCTGGATAAATATATTAAAAAATAACTCTCTGAATGCACTGGAGAAAGTTCCAAAGCAGGTAAAAACTACAGAAAGTTATCTCTTTCTCTCTCTCATTCGCTCTCTGTCACACACACACACACACACACACACACACACACACACACACACACACACACAGCTTTTTGCCTGAGGGCAGGCCTTAGCTACTGTGCAGCTGGCTAAAACTAACCACTTAGTCTCAGAGGCATGAATAATCAGAGGAGTTTAGGATGACCACAACAGTTAGAAAGTTGGAGAAACAACATGAAAAGAAAAAAATCCACAGAGAAACAGCCCTGAATTCAGTCTAAAAACTCTGCTCAAATCTCTGGCTGCCTCCAACCTACACACTCCCTTGGGGCAGATTTCAAGCAGTTCCAACTTAGGATAAAAGAACTGAGATTTCAGTTGCTGTCCACCGCAGAAGAGATAACAGTTTGGAGTTTTAATTCACCCCAGTTAACTGCACATTAAGCAGAGAAACAAACAAAAAAGAAATCAAGAGTCTTTCAGAGGAATATAATGAATCCAGGGTCTTTATAACATTTCATCCATAATATTCAGGACACAGGAAAATGTGATTCATACTTAAGAGAGAAGGTACCCAATGGAGACACTAACCCCAAGATAGCCCAGAACTTAGGATTCTCAGACAGGATTTTAAAGCAGTTATTATAACTATGCTCAGTAAAGAAATATATGCTTGTTATAAGGGAACATAAAGGAACTCTAGGCAGAGAAATAGAAATAATTAAAGAGAAGCAGGTGGAAATCCTAGAACCAAAAACTAAAATCTGAAATTAAAAATACACAGCTGACTGTAGATAAATAACAAAAGAGTTAGTGAGGTTAAAAATGTGTCAATAGAAACTACTCTGTGGAGCACAGTGGAAAAAAATTCAAAAGTGAACAGAGCCTCAGTGGGAAAAGCTAGTATTAAAAAAGAATCTAGTACACATGTATTTGGAATCCTAAACGTAGAGGAGAAACAAAATGGAAAAAATATTTGAAGAAACCAAAATAGGACACACAAAAGTAAACCACACCTAGACATATCATAGTCAATCTGCTGAAAACTAAAAATCAGAGAGAATCTTGAGCAGACAAAGACAAATGACATACTGCATGCAACAGTGCTACAAATGATCGCTGGCTTATCATCGGACAAAAATGGAGGCCGGGAAACAGGGAAATCACATGTTTTAAATGCAGAGAGGAAAAAAAAAGTCAACTCATAATTCAGTATCAATATCCTTCAAGAGTATGGCAAAATATGTATATATTCTATAAATAAAAAGGTAAGAAAATTTGCCACCAGCTGCCCTCCACTACAAAGAATCCAAAAGGAAGTTCTTCAGGTTGGAGGGAAACAATACTGGCTAGAAAGTCTCCATTAAACTGCTATTAATAATATAAAAGATGTTATTAATATGACTTATTAATATGACTGACCGTCACCGTCATAGAGGTGGATCAGAGATGTGAGTGCTCCCAGGCTTTTCATGGGGCTTCCCAGCTGGCTCAGCTGGTAAAGAATCTGCCTGCAATGTGGGAGATCTGGGTTCGACCCCTAGGTTGGGAAGATCCCCTGGAGAAGGGGAAGGCTACCCACTCCAATATTCTGGCCTGGAGAACTCCATGGACTGTACAGTCCACCGGGTCACAAAGAGGCGGACGCAATGTGCGACATTCACTTCACTCGGCTTTTCGTGAGTTATCATCAAGACCACCTATCCAATACTCAAGACCAATTAACAACGTTGTTCTTTGACATCGTACTTTAGGGAAAAAGTAAAAGAAAGAAACCAAGTCTAGAATTCTAGGTCTTGAGTCTTCCCACAAAGCATCTCAGACAAGAATTCATTTCCACCACCAGCCAACTGTGCGATCCTGCCTGGACTCCTTCCCCCCAGAGTTATCTTCCTCACCATAAATGGAGGGGGTGTAGGGTGACCGAGGTGAGGACTGAGACGCTGCATTAGCCACCCTCCACAATCCCGGCCAGCTGCAGCTTTCTGTAATCTCAGGATTCTGACAGGTACGTACACCTCCCTTGAGTCGCAAACTCTGAAATTCTGTTTCGTCGTTTGCTGGCTGAAGAAAGGTTTCAAAAAGCTGCCATATGTGATGAACCCAACACAAGCTTTTATAATTAAAAGGTGGAGTGGAGCTGCAGTTGACCAAGATGCCAAACAAAATCATTCATTAAAGAAATGGGCCCCATTCAAAGACATCAATCATGCTTCCTGCTAATATATTTCCTGCTGTCCTTTCCCTCCAAGCTTTGTTGATCATTTTTCTCACCGCCCATAAATAAGAGTTATTTGTTACATATGTAACAACTTAAGTGTTTTCCTTCTAAACTGTGGTGCTCTATAGTTAGGGGCACATATTCTTTGCACCTGTTCTGATTGTCATTGGTGTTATTAAAGAAAAAGCCTTTCCAGTTGGGTTTATTCAGAGAGAGTTAACATCTGATTTTACATGGAACTATTTAAAAGTAAAAGAGCAACATGGCCCAAAGCGCATCTAGCATAGGGTGTGGAAGTATTTGATGTCCTGGTGCTTGTTCATAAAAGAATGTTGAAATGTTGAAATGTTTTGAAATGTGCAGTGAAGTCGGGGAACAGAGATCCAAAGAAAGTTCTCATTGAGACAAAATCGAATCAACCATCTTTCCGAAAGACATCCCTCTCGGAACACTGGGTCCCTTGGCTCGGTGCCCACCATCTGGGCTCAGGGAGGCCCCAGCCTTGCTGCCTCTCATGATGTGTGAATGTGGGCTTGCTCCCAGTCAGGGCACTTGTAAAGGTCATTCGTGTACCAGGACCCATGGTAGCCAGGCCAATCTAGTGGGCTAGAACACAGCTCAATGTCAAGGAAACCAACCCCAATCCTCCAATTCTGCTGGCTTTTTTTCTCTTTTGGCTATGCCAGGTCTTTCGGGATGCAGGATTTTGAGTTAAAGCACGTGAACAGTTAGTTGCGCGATGTGGGATCTTGCTCCCTGACCTGGGATTGAACCTGGGCCCCTTGAACTGGGAGCATGGAGTCTTACCTACTGGACCAGCGAAGTCCCTCCAACTCAGCTTTTACCCAGCTCACCTTCTCCTACAAAACAGGACCCACTTGCCTTCTAAGGGAAGTCCCAGCGTCCTAGCCAACCATGCCCTGTTTCTGCATTGCCTTTTCTAACATCTATAAAACTCCCTGTTGCCCAAAATCCCTTGGGAGAATGCCCCACTGCTTGTGAGGCACTGTACTCCCCCAGTCCATGGATTATTTTCCTTTAAATAAAGCACATCAAATCTGGTACTGAATTGTTTTTGTCATTTGACAGCACTATCCAGCCAGAGGAGAGACAGCTGTCAATAGTGAACCGGTCTCAGATGGTACTCTGCAAGAGTGTATCATCCACGCAGCAGCCCTTCCCCATGAACCCACAGGTTCATGAATTTCTCTTTTCTTTAAGGCCAAATAAAATGATGTCTCAAGTCCCCAGGCAGGGCCAGGACCAAGGCAAGATGAATAAGATATCCTTCCTGGGCACATTTCAAGGTGTGCCAAAAACTCAGCCATCAAGATAAGTCATATTTTAATGCAAGGTTTTAAGAATCATAAATCAATGCAAAAAATCAATGATGAATGAATTATCAACATTTTAAATAAAGACAGGATCCATAACAATGCATTACTCAGTCATATTTCAGCCTGAGGCAAAAGGAATAATCCGTAATACACTGGCTCTATCTTAATTTAAAATTTTGATATTTTGTTCATCAGTTCAGTTCAGTCGCTCAGTCATGTCCGACTCTTTGCAACCCCATGAATTGCAGCACGCCAGGCCTCCCTGTCCATCACCAACTCCCAGAGTTCACTCAGACTCGCGTTCATCGAGTCAGTGATGCCATCCAGCCATCTCATCCTCTGTCGTCCCCTTCTCCTCCTGCCCCCAATCCCTCCCAGCATCAGAGTCTTTTCCAATGAGTCAGCTCTTCGCATGAGGTGGCCAAAGTACTGGAACTTCAGCTTTAGCATCATTCCTTCCAAAGAAATCCCAGGGTTGATCTCCTTTAGAATGGACTGGCTGGATCTCCTTGCAGTCCAAGGGACTCTCAAGAGTCTTCTCCAACACCACAGTTCAAAAGCATCAATTCCTCAGCACTCAGTCTTCTTCACAGTCCAACTCTCACATCCATACATGACCACAGGAAAAACCATAGCCTTGACTAGATGGACCTTAGTCGGCAAAGTAATGTCTCTGCTTTTGAATATGCTATCTAGGTTGGTCATAACTTTTCTTCCAAGGAGTAAGCGTCTTTTAATTTCATGGCTGCAATCACCATCTGCAGTGATTCTGGAGCCCCAAAAAATAAAGTCTGACACTGTTTCCAGTGTTTCCCCATCTATTTCCCATGGAGTGATGGGACCGGATGCCATGATCTTCATTTTCTGAATGTTGAGCTTTAAGCCAACTTTTTCACTCTCCACTTTCACTTTCATCAAGAGGCTTTTAGTTCCCCTTCACTTTCTGCCAAAGGGTGGTATCATCTGCATATCTGAGGTTGTTGATATTTCTCCCGGCAATCTTGATTCCAGCTTGTGTTTCTTCCAGTCCAGCGTTTCTCATGATATACTCTGCATAGAAGTTAAATAAGCAGGGTGACAATATACAGCCTTGACGTACTCCTTTTCCTATTTGGAACCAGTCTATTGTTCCATGTCCAGTTCTAACTGTTGCTTCCTGGCCTGCATACAGATTTCTCAAGAGGCAGGTCAGGTGGTCTGGGATTCCCATCTCTTTCAGAATTTTCCACAGTTTATTGGGACCCACACAGTCAAAGGCTTTGGCATAGTCAATAAAGCAGAAATAGATGTTTTTCTGGAACTCTCTTGCTTTTTCCATGATCCAGCGGATGTTGGCAATTTGATCTCATCAGACTTTTGTATACTGACAATTTAAAGGTTGTATCAAAATATGATTTATCTGATGGCTGAATTCGGGGGCACACCCTGAAATGTCCCAGAGGCAGTGCCTCACCCACCTCACGCTGTCCCAGCCCCAAGCCCCAGGCTCTCTGCAGTAATAGAGTCGGCCCCACATCCACCTCCCACATCTCCCTTCAAGACGGTTGGAGGAAGACCGGGTTTGTTAAGAATCTGTTCCTGGCCACTGGTCACTGCAGCCCCTTACTCCGTTGTTATTTATCTCCTCATGGCCGGCCTCGGGCCCCTCGTGCACATCACTGCCTGGAACTACGCCAGTATTTCCTAGGCGCACTACTGTGAGTGACCGACTTCTACTCCCTTAAGGTCTCAGGCAGAGAGGAGCAAGGAGGAAATCACAGCAATAACGACTGCTCTGGTGGGACACAACTCTAAAGTGGAACCTGTTTTGCTAGATCTCATTAACCACTGCCTGCCTCACACCCTCCACAGATCCTAGCAAGATAAGATATAAGGATATAACGGGGGCGGCGGGGGGGTGGCGCGGGGGTTGGCGGAGCTCTTCACTCCTATTTATTCTCGGACCCCAAACTCCTTCTCAAGGTCTCAGCAAGGTAAGTCCATAATTCCTTGCAAGTAGCACAGCTGAACTCCTCTTTGTCCAAACCTCCTCGTCCAGCCTTTCTCAGTCCCACAGGCCCAGTACAGGGGTCTCTCCTAATAGTTGTAGCGGTTTATCCTCCGTGGGAATTCTTCCAAGCTGCCGAAGCGCTGCAACAGCGACGCTTTTACACCAACCTTCTCTTTACCCCTCCCCATCAAATACAGGAGGTAATGACCTGCGAATCTTCTGTAAAGGCTGCATCTTGTTCCTCTCTGTCCTCAGCCCCACAACCTGGGCCTGGCCTGGGGCGAACGCTGGATGAAGACGGAAGCCGCTGCATCCATGGGTGTAGTTTGGGCTCCTGGGACGGCGGGGTGGGGAGTGGGGCAATCACGCCCAGCCCGCGGCCGCCAAGCTGCTCATTCTAAGACTTCATTGGTTCCAGAGCCCCAGGGGGCTTCCGGGAAGAAGCTAGTTCCACCCACATCTCCCTTAGTTCTGCTTTGGCTCCAGCGCCCTCCCTCTCCCCGCTCCCATCAAGGCTCCTCCTCAGAAGATGCTCAGCTTCAGATCCCAGCGCACAAAGCCAAAGCCCTCCCTCCCACGCTCAGTCTGCGCAGGTGCAGAGAGAGGAGAAAAGAACATGGGTTCGAATCCCAGCTCCCCCGGCGCCCTGGCGGCACGACATGTGCTCATTTCATTGTCTCCCTGGGCCTCAGTTTCCGCCTCTGCAGAGTGAGGATCACAAATAGTCATCATTAGTGTGGAGCTTAAATGCGCTATTTCATGCTACAGCACTCAGGAGTGCTGGGCACACGGCAAGCACACATGTGCATCAGCCACTCCTGGGACCTCCTGGCCCCCCGGGGACTTTATTTTTCGGGGCGAGGGAGGCAGACGGAGCAGCAGGTCGTCTTAGCGTGCCTGAGACCGTGGGTGGGGTGCTCTCCCATTCACCCTTGGTTGCATGGGGGAGGTCTTGCCATTCTCAGCAGCATTAGAGGGACTGGAGGAAAGCCCCTGGAGAAAAGAACTCTCTGCTCCAGAGAAGAAGAAACTTGAGGTTTTCAAGTGTGAACGACCTTTAAGGCCTGAGCAGTGGGAGTCAAGTGTGCACACACATTACTTGAAACAGATCCCTGGTTTTGGAGGCAAACCCCAAGCTTTCCCCCTCCCCCGAGCCCGGACCTGGAATGGAATCTGTCTAGTGATAGTAATGCGAAGAGGCAGAAAGCCTGCCTTCTTAAGTGTTTGCATAAAACTTGGGCTTTGGAGCTTTCTTTTTTTTTTTAATTTCCAGAGAAAAAGCCTGTGTGGGTGTACTGGGTCAAGAATGCCTTTTCAAAGCGTGCCTCACACCCCTGCGACCCAGGGAGGGCTAGGTTCCGGCAGAAAACTTCACAGTAGGAGGGAAAAGGGAACACCCGCTGTCTGTTCTCCAGGTCAGTGAGAATTCCTTGGCTTGTTTAAGCCCCAGAGACCAACTGCCGCCCCCCCCCCCCCCCCCCACCGCACCATGTTCTAGCTCCAGCCCTGCCTTTCTGCAACCCGCCGCCCCCCATCCTCTACTGGCTTGAAAGATGCTATCAGAGTCCAGAATCTCCACGTGGGCCCCCAAAGGAACAGCTGGGACTCGGCCAGCCAGCTCCATCACCCCCCAGGCAGCAAACAGGACCCCAAGACGCAGACTGACATAAGCTTTACAAAAAACTCTCCGGAGCCAGCTGGCCTTACCTACTTCAGAACCAAATGCCAGGAAACTCTGGCTGGTCTGCCAAGTCCCCCAGACCGCCGGATGGAGGACTTGCTGACATGTGCCTTTGTCCTGCGCTGCTCAGCACCCCCACCCCTGCCTGCACTGTACACCACGGCTCAGCCTTTTATGCAAGGCTGGGAAAGCCAGCCCCAGCAGATCGCTGGTTTCCTGCAACACCCATTCTTCACACAATGCTGGGAATACACCTGATGGTCCTGGATGCAAGCAGCCACCCCATGACGCACTCCTGGTCAAAAAGGAAAGGGGGTAGGTCAAGTCCAACAAAAGGCCAAAATCTATTTCATGGTGAAACCTCCATTGTCTCCCAGGCTGCACCCTGCTTTTCTACCCTCTTCTGTGACCCAAAAGATCTGGACCATCTTAGGCTCCAGGCTCCCATCAGCATCACAGCCCATCAGTGTCAAGGGCAACAACTGAAAGCAATTGAGAAGAGAGCAAAATCTTCATCAGGGTTCCTGGGAAAACAGCTGCAGAGATTCCAGGTTCATCCACCACAAAGCTTCTCCCTACTCATCTCCATCTCTCCCCTCCCTTCCCCCATCTCCCCTAGTCCCCATCCCCCAAAATAGCCTTCAGTCTCTCCTTTCTCTCTCAAAAAACCTCTTCCCCTGCCTTGCCAGATCTCCTTCTACCCAAAGAATCCTTCCTTTAAAATCTCCCTACTGCAGGCTGCCTCTGCAGGCCATTTTTAATCCCCATGTCAAAAGGCTGGAGAGCCTGGATGTCAGGACCGAATTTTCCCCCTCCCTGTGACTCCCAGCTTCTCCTATCCTGTCTGTATTTACTGCTGTCACCCCTTAACCTGTCAGGTGTAAGCCCATTTCCTCGTGATGCCAAAAGACCCGAACACCTCAATTCTGGAAACTCACCAAAGGTCAAGCGTTTACTCAGGCTTTAAAGCTGTCTGTGCTAGAGCAATTTAGATTTGTATTTGCAAGGAAAACATAACTAGTCCAGCAGACATCCATGTATGGCTTTTCTCCATTAACTCAAGCAGGCAAAAAGAAGCACCGTCAGCCATATAGAGCAAGTCCCACGGGCCTTTCTCCCTCTACCAAAGAAGAGAAAGAGGAGAAACACTGTAGCAGCCCACTCCCCACCCCCAGGCTCAGGCCCAATTTCACTCTAAGAGTTTGGGGAGCCCCAGTCTCAGTGAGGTGGGGGCACACTTCAGGATTAAAAGTTTCCATGTCCCGGATCATCCAAGTCTAGCGTTCTTGTGAGTTTTGACTTGAGCTGAGGTCAGTACAGGCCTTGGGCGGGAAATGTGCTCAAATGCTGACTGCCTGGAAGGTCTTTTCCATTTCGGAGTGTCGGCTGGGGGTCAGACCGTCTCAGGGAATAAACTGTAAGTGGAGGTGAGTCTTTCCATATGTCTCGCATGAAAATTGAAAACGACCCTCTAATGTAGTCCAGAATCCCCACGAAACATTTTTATTGTTTCAAAAGAGAAAAGAAAAAACATAAACCAGGTCGAACGTCACGGGGTTTCTAATCCAAATGAACAAAGCAGGAGAACTCACCCCCGAAATTAAGTCAAGGACCCATCTCAGTGGGAAACAGGTGGGGCTGTGCGTCCAAGTGGACCTTTAATAAGCACAATCTGATGAAGGTGGTGGTCGTAACAGGGATTTTGAAACTGTTGAATGGGAGGAGAGAGGCTGCCAAACTCCTAAGAGATCCTTTAAAATAATTCTCAGTACTTACTATGGGATTTGACACATACAGTGCAAAACAGGTGGGGAAGATAATGACAAGCCATTCCCTCCCAGGACGGGCTCTACACATTACACAGTGGAGTAGCTAACAGTGTTCCCTCGTCCCCTGTCCCTCAATACAGCCCCTCCCACAGATAAATGAAATTGCACTGTTAGAGATTCTTTCCTTTGGATTAAACATTGTTAGGCAATCATGAGTAGAGAACAGATTTCTTCCAGATCTCCAGAAGACTAACAGTTACATTTTCTTTCCATCCTATTGCGGTGCTTCTGCAGGAGAATATGGAGGTATATTTAGTTTCAGAATGCCTCAGGTAAATTTTAATTTCTAATTACAAAAGTGATACATACTGTATTGAGTGAAATGATATTATGTCTTGGATTTGCTTTAAAATAAGACAGAAAGGGGGAGTAGGTGGGGATACTGGTGAAACGACAGGCTATGAGCCAACCATGGTTGAAGCTGAGTGATGGGTATGTGGGAATTCGTTACCCCATACTTTTATGTATGTTTGAAATTTTCCATAACAGAAAGCACTTTTTTAGAAAGAAAAACCCCACAATTAAAATTAATGTTTTGTTGCATATGATCCAAAAATTATTTTTTAATATTTTCTAAAATTTGACCTGGGAAGTTAATCTCTAATACTATTCCCCGTTCCCACCCCAGCAGAGATTACTGCTGTCAATAGCTAGTGTCTGTTCTACGAGATTTTTTTTTTTGTTCTAACCTAGAATCCTAAAGTCAAAAGGAACCTTGGAAGCTATCTAAGGAGGCCAAGTGTCTTCCCCTGGGAGAGAGCCGAGGGCCAGAGAGGATAGATGTGTGAGGCGGGCTCCAGTCCCCTCCCTGTGGTCAGTCTCCCCTGAACCTTGGTAGAGGTGGTTTTCCAAAGCCTACAAGTGGTTGCTTCCCTAGTTCACAGTCTTTCTAGGTTGACATGACAGTCCAGCCAAACGCAAGGGCTTTGCATTCCAGACAAGAAGTCGGTCCCACAGAGCTCCGTGATGAAGGCAGGAAACCAGCTCCCGCTTCCTCCATCTGGGAGCTGAAAATGCTGCTTATGTTCTTTGCAGAAATCAAAGTGTGAACCCCCATCCCCTACCACAACCCCTGGAATGTATATGAACAGCCCCAGTGGGCAGCCACAGCAACCATTAGCTTAAAACCTGTTGAAACAGAGAAGTTGAATTGGGAAGGAAAAGCAAATCCCATTCCTGCCTCCAGGTACCCTGTTCTTGGGTGAAGAGAAGCAAAAGAGTTGAAGAAAACCTGAAGATAAACCTCAGGGCATCATCCCACCTGGATAGAGAGATGAACCGGCCGGGGTGCTGTCAAATCTTGTCCCTGGACCGCTGCTTCTGCCCACATAACCAGCCTTCTTGGCAGATTCCAGGGCTCTATCTGCCAAAAGCCCTGAAGAAATGAAGTCAGAAAACGATCGTCAAACTCTGATTCAGAGGTCACCCACACATCATACCAAAACCAGCTAAAGCCACCCCAGATCCATATCCACGTCTCCCTCCTTCAGACCCAAAGGAGCCTGCAGCTTTCTTCATTCGCTTATTATCCTTAACAAGCCACCCGCATAGGAAGTGCACATGTGACCTGCAGGATGGACCAAAGCACAGCGGGCCATTTGGCCATTCAACATTTCAGCCAGAGTTGCCACGCAAAGTAGCACTCACGGGGTTGTTATAATCTCTGTATCAGTTTCTTGTTGCTGCTGTAACAAATCACTCCAAATGTAGTTGCTTAAAACAACCCAAATTTATCATCTCAAGTCACAATTTCAGGTAGGCTCAATTGGTTCTTCTACTCCAAGTCTCCTGAGGCCAAAGTCAAGGTGTTGGCCAACCTGGGTTCTCAGCTGGAGATCCAGGATGAATCCAGTCCCAGGCTCACTCAGTTGTTGACAGAGTTCAGTCCCTTGCACCTATCAGGCTGAGGTCCCCACCTCCCTACTGGCCATCAGCTGGGGGCTGCTCTCCGCTCCTTAGGGCCATCAGCACTTCCTGGCACACTCCCCAGTGGACTGAATCGGGCTCAAGTGTCCCTCGTGGGAGACACCAGGGGATGAGTCGCCACAAGCCGAGCAAGGCCCATTCCCTGCCTTCAGGCAGCTCAGATGGAGAGGGAAGCAGGTAAAGGCCACAGCTGGAGGAGGCACCCACAGACGCAGATGAAAAGAACATGCAATTCTCCTCTTTCAACAAATCGATTTAATTTAAAGCACAAGCCCCCATTCCCTTTCTTCCTGGTTGTCCTGCTGTGTTTTTGTGGGGAGAGGCAGGAGAAGGCTTATGAGAGGCAGACTCTGGGAAAAGGCATCATCTGCCTGTGCCGAGTCCCCTGGGAGAGCTCCATGCCCATGTCAGGCCCTGAGGCTTCCTGCTGCATCTTTCTTCGTTCCTTCCCAAGGGCCTCTTTTGAGTTTGTATTGGTTTTGAGTTCCTCCAGAATCAGGTCGATCGTTTATTTGGAGGTGATACCCACAGTAGTAGGGGATACAACAGTGAGACAGGGAAGGGAAAGAAGCCGCCACAGAGCGTGTTATCACAGTACCCGGTGGGCAAGTGGCATTCAGTCTTGCCAGGAACTCTGCGAAACAGTGGAGAGTGAGTACATGTGAGGGACGAGAGAGCTGGGGTATTGAAACATCAGCTCTATCAGTGCTGACCTGCCATCTCACCTCAGGGACGGGAAGAGGTCCTCTTCCACCAACACACGCTGACCTGAAGCTATCGATTTTTTGCCAGGGACCTCCCCATTCCCCACAGGGCACAGGAAGTCACCCTGGCCGCTCATCACCCTGGTCAACAGCCGTCCTTCTCTTGCAAGGGTAAGCCTGGGAAGAGGGTATTACAACGAAAACCCTTTAAAGGATTATCTTATCTTACAGACACACACTCCAGCAGCCGGAATCCAAAGCAAATAAAACATGTGCCATCCTGAAGTCCTTTCACAGGAGAGAGGAATCCCACTGGAGGCAAGCAAGGAAAGCAGCGTAGGAGAGGTGGGAACATGTGCTGTGGGCCTGGAGAGACGAGTGGGAGTCCAGCCAGTGGAGGGGAGGTATGAATCAAGGCAGCTGCCTGGGAGGCCCAAACGGGGCAGGAGAGGAGGAGACGGTCTATGCACCGAGAGTCTCAAGCCAAGGTGGGCCTTCCCTGAATGACAGCAGGGTGGCAGCCAGGGAATATTTGGGAGCAAAGAACTGACCTGATAAGATGTAGCAAAGTCAGTAGGAAAACACAGCATAGTGAATGTGAAATGGCCTTTGATTCAAGATTTGACTCTGGCTTCAAGAATCTGTGTGTGGAGAGACGCACCAGAGAAGGCAGGAGAGAGGAGAGGAAGAAGGGAGAGAGAGATGGAGAGAGGAGGAGAAAGAAAGCCAGGGAGAGGGGTCCTGAAGACAGAAAAGAGAAGAGAAAGAAATGTGAGTGATCAACCAAGCCAGGGAGGGTTTTGAAGTCGGGACATTCATCAAGTTTGGGCCTTTCGGTGGGAAAGGGGAGGTGAGGCTTGCCCAGCTAACCAAGGCCCTGTCTGCGGGTATGAAACCCTCCCTGAGTTCCCCTCTGGCCAGGACGCCAGGTGAGCCCTGGGGAGCCCAGGCCACTTGGGTGAGTGGCTCTTATGGCAAGAGATTGCAAAGAGCAGGGCCATATCTGCTGTTCCAAATGCATTCATCGGCCCAGGTGGGACTGACAGCCCTGGGGATGCCCTGGAGCCAAGAAATTGTCAGAGGGGAAGGTGCTAGAAGGTGATAATTGCTGGGCACATGGAATCTGAATCCACCCCAACGCCAGCTTCTGGGCTTCAACCAACACAGTCAGCTTTGGAGAGAATTAGAAGGTCTGAGTTCGCTGGTTGTTCACACTCAGAGGCGGAAGCGGAAAAACTTCCATACATCTGGTTCTCCCGGCACAAAACCCCCACCCTGTGCGCCGGGATGCCGTTTAGTAATGTTATGGCTCCATCTACAGCCTGCGGAAGGATGCTCTCCTCCAGGCTTAGACAAACAGCCGGCCGGCACTGCAATTAGTGCTAATTAAAGCCCTTGCCCCCGTCTGCGCGTTTATTCAACGCAGACTTGGAACTTCGCTGGAAGTTGTTTCAGGCTGCGTCTACAACAGCAGCTGTTCAGATTATTCCAGAACCCTTTCAGCCAAAATTGGTTGGGAGTTTCTATTTTAAACCCGACTTTTATGAATTGAGTTAAATTTTTTTTTTCCACTCCCCCCACCAGGTTTTAACAATGGAACAAAGATGAAAGCCCTCAAAATAGCAAGATGGCCTTTTCTTTCATTCATTCAGGGAACACTCAGCACCTTCTTTGAGTCAGGTTCCATGGTAAAGCACAGGGCTAGGTGAGGTATGAAAACATCCCGTAATTGACCCATAAGAACTTTTGCTACTTCCTCTTGTTGGCTGGAATGTTTCCACATGGGTCAAAAAGAGGAAAGGAGAAAGTCCCAGGTCGCCAGTTGTTGTAGAGCTTGGAACAACCTCCATACACAGTGAACATAAAATCCTGTGACTCAGGACAAAATGGAAGCTGAAAGTTCCTTAAGGGTCAGTAAGATTTTTGTCGTGTTCAATACTTTTTTCCCCGCAGAAGTGTAATTCGTTTTTTCCTAATTAAAAAAAAAAAAAATATATATATATATATATAATAAATATGAGCTTTGTGTAGAAAACATGGAAAACAAGAAAAACAAATACGAGATCGAAAGCATTCATCATTCTGTCAACCGCAGATGATCACCATCAACTTTGACGTGGCCCTGCACTGCCTTCGTCTTACGCAGCTCGTGCTCTGGCCGCACTAACCCGAAGCTCTGTGTCCCTGTGTGCTCCTCTATGTGGTCTGTATGTATTTTGACTGCCCTGGGGCTTTGCTGTGCCTGGGCTTTCTCCAGTTGCTGTGAGCAGGGTCTGCTCTGTAGCTGCGGTGCTTGGGCTTCTCCCTGCAGGGGCTTCAGGTGTTGCAAAGTATGGGTTCAGTGCTTGTGGCTCACGGGCTTAGTTGCCCTGGAGCATGTGGGATCTTCCCAGACCGGGGATCGAACCCCTGTCCCGTGCATTGGCAGGCAGATCCTTAACCACTTGACGACCAGGGAAGTCCTCTTCTACGTGATTTTGCATGGCTTCAGGGTATTCTTTCATAGGAATGAGCCATAAAAATTCACTCGATACAAGATTCCTAGATTTTTACAACTGGAAGCTTTATATGCATATTCCTTACGATGAACCTGAAGCTGTAGAACTTCTGGATCAAAGAGGGCCTATGAGACCCATCCAGCATCCATCTCCCAGAATTTCACATCACGTCTGAACCAAAATCCTACTTTAGGGGCCCTGAGTGTTCACCATTGCAGAAAGAACTCGCTGTGACGCTGAGGGGTGCTTCTCAGAGGTAAGGGGTGCTTGGCCGAGCATCACAACCAGAGGGAGAGGAGTGGCTCAGAACTGCTTTTGATCAATTCCGTACCTCGTGTGTGATTTAGACGTGGATGTCTCTTGGAGACACGCCACAAGCCATGTTTCCGACCTGGTGCGTATGTAGTCAATTGAACATCACCAAAGGCTCAGATCAGGAAGAAAGGACAATTTATTCATCTTCGTCACCCAAACGCCACCACTTGCCGTGACCATCATCCCGACTTTGTTGTCCCTTCTTCCATATCCTGTCCTGTTTGTTCGCATGGATGCTTTGCCTTCTCCTGCACATCTCATCGGGTTGAGTCGGGTTCCTCTGGATTCCTCAGAACAGAGTAAGAGGCAACTGCATTCATCAGGTCTTTAGAAAAATCCTGGCACCCATCGGGATTACATGAGGTGTAATCGGCAGGGTCAGTGGCTTTGGGAGGACTTGCAGACTATCTTACAAGTGAAACATATTCCTTATTATCCCTTGAGTCGTTGGGTTCATAGAGGGCGGAGCCAAATCAAGCAATGGTGAGAAGGAGATCTGTCAAGATAAAGGTGGACAGCGGCAGTCATTTAGGAGTTAATTTTCAAATGAGAAGGGGCAGACATAACCTGCTTCAGGTGAAAAGGAGAAATTAAATTGTGTTTCTGTGATCTTAGAGGCTGCCTAATTGACACGGTCATCACTCACCAATAAAAGGGAAGGCGTGGCAGAAGAGTCCAGGACGTCAGAAACAAGCACAACCTGAGTAGAGGTGAGGCAGAGACCAGGGTTGCTCAAGGTTATGGCAAGAGACGGGGTGGAGGGAGCTCTCCCTTTCTGACTGCTGGCCCAGGGGTTGGTCCACGTAGACCAAAAGAGGCTGCTTGCACTATGCAAGTAAAATGTGAATGCCCGGGTTGTTGGGGAGCAAGAAGACACTCAAATAGGAGGTGGAAAGGGGGAGCTGGGAGCAGGAGAAACCGGACTTCCCTCTAATGTGTTGCTTCATGCCTCTGCTGGTGAACAGGAGAGAGAAATGGCTGACTTCAAACCCACAGTTCCTGCCCTGAAGGTAACAGCGTAGGGCAGGGTGGCATGGGCGTGCCCCGTGATCCTCTCGGTTTTTACTGCATATTCTCATCACCTTGCCATCCTTACAGTTTCTGTTAAATGTGTATGTGTAGGGAGTGGGGGTGAGACACAGGCTGTGGTTCACACTGAAATGGTGTTCTCCTCCCAGCCCTGCAGTGTGGGGCAGCATCTTCCAGGTGTCCTTGTGGATTGCTGTGGAGGACCAGCTAGAGGGGTCCCGGGTGTGGGTGGGGGTGGCACCCCAGAGCTTGTGTGGCACGCTCCCCCTCCCCGCCCAGCTGGGACTGAGCCCTGACGGATAGAGCTTCCCAAAAGCTTTTAGTTCCTGTCTGTCTCTCTCGTGTCCTAGTGTTAAAACCATGGAGGAGGCTGGAGGTGGGAGGATGTCCTTATTACAAATAAAAAACCCAAGGCAGATTCGATCGATGCTTCACACTTACACAGCTCACAGTAGGACCCTTGAGCGTGCCAAACAAAACAGCAAAGATAGTAATTAAGGCAAATAACCTTTAACTGTATGCCACAGTGAAATAAAATACTCCGAGGCCGGTGTTTCAGTTGGTGCAAGGTTCTGAAGACAGCTGAGCACTCCCTCCTCCTTTTCGGGCCGTGAATTCCCCAGCTGAGAAATGCATCATTTGGTCTTACCTCCCCCACTCCATCACCACCTCCTTCTCAGGGATGTCGTGACAAAGAGATATTTGCACTATTTTCCAAACTTGTCTGATGCCAAGAATTACCTGGGAAACTTGTCAAAATACAGACTCTCAGGCCAAACCCTGGACCTAGTGAATGGGCATTGCTAGGGCGCCCTGGGCAACTGTAGTTTTAGAAAACTCCCAGCTGATCCACGTGATTGGGTAATCAGGCAGGTTTGCAAAATATTCAGGGAGTCCCCATGAAACCCTTGTAATGTTTTAGAAGATGCCAAACCTTATTATGCAGTAGTTTGAGCATTCTTTGTCATTGCCTTTCTTAGGGATTTGAATGAAAACTGTCCTTTTCCAGTCCTGTGGCCACTGCTGAGTTTTCCAAATTTGCTGGCAAATTGAGTGCAGCACTTTCACAGCATCATCTTTCAGGATTTGAAAGAGCTCAACTGGAATTCCATCACCTCCACTAGCTTTGTTCGTAGTGATGCTTTCTAAGGCCCACTTGACTTCACATTCCAGGATGTCTGGCTCTAGGTGAGTGATCACACCATCATGATTATCTGGGTCGTGAAGATCTTTTTTGTACAGTTCTGTGTATTCTTGCCACCTCTTCTTAATATCTTCTGCTTCTGTTAGGTCCATACCGTTTCTATCCTTTATCAAGCCCATCTTTGCATGAAATGTTCCCTTGACATCTCTAATTTTCTTGAGATCTCTAGTCTTTCCCATTCTGTTGGTTTCCTCTATTTCTTTGCATTGATCGCTGAAGAAGGCTTTCTTATCTATTCTTGCTATTCTTTGAAACTCTGCATTCAGATGCTTGTATCTTTCCTTTTCTCCTTTGCTTTTTACTTCTCTTCTTTTCACAGCTATTTGTAAGGCCTCACCAAACAGCCATTTCGCTTTTTTGCATTTCTTTTTCATTGGGATGGTCTTGATCCCCGTCTCCTGTACAATGTCACGAACCTCCATCCATAGTTCATCAGGCACTCTGTCTATCAGATCTAGCCCCTTAAATCTGTATCTCACTTCCACTGTATAATCATAATGGATTTGATTTAGGTCATACCTGAATGGTCTAGTGGTTTTCCCTACTTTCTTCAAATTAAGTCTGAATTTGGCAATAAGGAGCTCATGATCTGAGCCACAGTCAGCTCCGGGTCTTGTTTTTGCTGACTGCATAGAGCTTCTCCATCTTTGGCTGCAAAGAATATAATCAATCTGATTTCAGTTTTAGAAAAGGCAGAGAAACCAGAGATCAAATTGCCAACATCCACTGGATCATGGAAAAAGCAAGAGAGTTCCAGAAAAACATCTATTTCTGCTTTATTGACTATGCCAAAGCCTTTGACTGTGTGGATCACAAAATTCTGAAAGAGATGCGAATACCAGACCACCTGACCTGCCTCTTGAGAAATCTGTATGCAGGCCAGGAAGCAACAGTTAGAACTGGACATGGAACAACAGACTGGTTCTAAATAGGAAAAGGAGTACGTCAAGGCTGTATATTGTCACCCTGCTTATTTAACTTCTATGCAGAGTACATCATGAGAAATGCTGGCCTGGAAGAAGCGCAAGCTGGAATCAAGATTGCTGGGAGAAATATCAATAACCTCAGATATGCAGATGATACCACCCTTATGGCAGAAAGTGAAGAGGAGCTAAAAAGCCTCTTGATGAAAGTGAAAGAAGAGAGTGAAAAAGTTGGCTTAAAGCTCAACATTCAGAAAATGAAGATCATGGCATCTGGTCCCATCACTTTATGGGAAATAGATGGGGAAACACTGGAAACAGTGTCAGACTTTATTTTTTTGGGCTCCCAAATCACTGCAGATGGTGATTGCAGCCATGAAATTAAAAGATGCTTACTTCTTGGAAGAAAAGTTATGACCAAACTAGATAGCATATTCAAAAGCAGAGATATTACTTTGCCGACTAAGGTCCGTCTAGTCAAGGCTATGGTTTTTCCAGTGGTCATGTATGGATGTGAGAGTTGGACTGTGAAGAAGGCTGAGTGCCGAAGAATTGATGCTTTTGGACTGTGGTGTTGGAGAAGACTCTTGAGAGTCCCTTGGACAGCAAGGAGATCCAACCAGTCCATTCTGAAGGGGATCAGCCCTGGGATTTCTTTAGAGGGAATGACGCTAAAGCTGAAACTCCAGTACTTTGGCCACCTCATGCGAAGAGTTGACTCATTGGAAAAGACCCTGATGCTGGGAGGGATTGGGGGCAGGAGGAAAAGGGGATGACAGAGGATGAGATGGCTGGATGGCATCACGGACTCGATGGATGTGAGTTTGAGTGAACTCTGGGAGATGGTGACGGACAGGGAGGCTTGGTGTGCTGCAATTCATGGGGTTGCAAAGAGTAGGACATGTCTGAGTGACTGAATTGAACTAAATTGAAACTTTATTATCATTATTTTTACAGATTAGGATCCCCAGCATTCTCAAAAACACAATATGTCCAGTTAAATTTGAATTTCATGAATATTTTTAGAAGTATGTCCCAAGCAATAATTGGGATATGCTGCTGCTGCTGCTAAGTCGCTTCAGTTGTGTCCAACTCTGTGCGACCCCATAGACGGCAGCCCACCAGGCACCCCCATCCCTGGGATTCTCCAGGCAAGAACACTGGAGTGGGTTGCCATTTCCTTCTCCAATGTATGAAAGTGAAAAGTGAAAGGTGCTAAAAATTGATTTTTTTTTTAAAGCTGGCAACCTGATCAAGTGCTATGCACCTCATTTATTGCATAATATGGAAAGACTCAAAAGTCTAGTTTTTAGAAAGCGAAAGCATGTCAGTGATAGAAAGCTGTCCCTCCGCATCTCTCTCTCTGCCTGTCAGTCCGTTACTCTTTATCCCTGGTCCCAGCTCTCCTACCTGCCGGTAAGAGGAAGCCCCAGAAGCTGGCTCATTCTGACCCAAAAGAAATATTACTGATGAAGACAAAGACATTGCTGATTTTTAAAGATAAAATACAGAGGTTTTAAAATACAACTCCACATTCTTGTTTGTAAGCTAATGAGATAAGGAGGCAGGTGTAAGTGTTAATTCCACTCACTTGCCAATGGATTGGTTGATTTCAAAACAATTTAAGTATTTCTTTCTTTTTTTTTTTTAAACAATTTAAGTATTTCTAAGGCAAGTGCATTTTTTCCCCTTCTCTGGCAAAATTTCCCAGCTGACCCCATCCCACAGTTTGGATACTGCCTCCGCCAGATGACACCTGACACGGGGCAAGGTTCTTCTCAACACAGATAGATACGTACTCACCCCGCAGCTGGAAAATTTTCCAGCAATGCCCATTTGGAAATTCCACTGTCAATTATAAACCAGACCTCCCCCGAGGCTGAGAGGAGGAGGGAAAGGCAGAGATGAGTCTGAAAATCCAAAGGACTGTATGGTCTAAGAATGAAATGTTTTCTAAATCAAATTAAGCTACACGGTGAAAATTGAGGAGAAAGTCCTTAAGGTGACTTTTAAATGAAAATGAAATGTCTGCTAGTAAGCTACAGAGGTGTATTGGTACCGAGTGGCAGCCTTGTATCTCATTAATTTCAAACATAGATTTTTATGTGAGGCTATTTGATTATAATTTGATTATCTGACCCTGTAATTAAAGTTTATTGCCAATTTAGAAGCTTACATGTAAAATGAACTGGTTTTCTTCAAAGCAATATACAATCCTTCGGACTCATTGACTTCTGGTTTTGCATTTAAATGGAAAAGTCAGTTATAACGTGACAAACAGGTTGGGGTTTTGATCATTAATCCTGCTAAAGCAATATTCATAAATTCAATTCTGAATCAGTTGGAATACTTTTCTTTTATTAGTTTCTGTGTTATTAAATGAGATTGTTTCTGACTAATATATTTCTGGACTCAAACTGTAGCTCCAAGCTGTTATTCAAATCAAATAACATGCCCCTTACTTGTGCCTCGCACTAATAAATGCCAACTTGTGATACATTTGCAAGAGACTGTCAGCAATATTAAAGGAGGCAATAACGCCACGGAGGTCTCCAAGTGAGCTGATTTTTCTAAGGGCTGATATCCGTCATTTTTCTTTAAAAAAACAAAAACCCAGATGCTCAGATCTTTTAGTCTTAAAGCCAAAAGCCTGATGTGAGTCATAGAAATATTGTATAATTCTCTAAATAGCCAAGACATTGGAATTAGAAATTTCATAACTTTGAGGTCCTGCATAAGAGGTAGGAAGCTGATTGCAGATAGAGCAGAATCAAAGTTACATTTTGGGGGAAAAGTGCCACTTAGAAACAGATGGGGTGTTTGTTTTTTTTTTAAATAATACTTAGGTGAAGAGAGGAGAAGGGGACGACAGAGGATGAGATGGCTGGATGGCATCACTGACTCAATGGACGTGCATCTGAGTGAACTCCGGGAGTTGGTGATGGACAGGGAGGCCTGGCATGCTGCACTTCATGGGGTTGCAAAGAGTTGGACACAACTGAGCGACTGAACTGAGGTGAAGAGAGGCTA
This sequence comes from Capricornis sumatraensis, assembly GCF_032405125.1. Classification (NCBI taxonomy): domain Eukaryota; kingdom Metazoa; phylum Chordata; class Mammalia; order Artiodactyla; family Bovidae; genus Capricornis; species Capricornis sumatraensis. Next base: position 27,673,463 of record NC_091088.1, on the reverse strand, counting down.
CATTGCCTCTTTTTTAAATTGAAATATTGCTATTTTTATTTTTTTGGCAGAGCTACAAAACATGTGAAATCTTCATTCCCCCACCCGGGGTTGAACCCATGCCCCTGCAGTGGAAGTGTAGAGTCCCAGCCACTGGACCTCCAGGGAAGTCCCTACATTGCTTTAGAAATTAGCAAAACTATTCACAAATCTATGCTGCACTCTTGGAGCAAAAAGAGGTCTTGGAGGCTGCTTTTTCTGGCCCCATTTTACAGATGAGGAAACGGAGGCCCAAAGAGAAGCCACCTCAGTTACACAGCGAGTTGCTGGCAAATCCTAAATGCAAAGACTCCCTGTAATTGTTCTCAACCTTTTCCCCACCATCCAGCCATCGAAAGGCTCATAAATATTTGTGGAAACTTCATAGGGGCTGGAATCAGAGGCCCAGCCACCAGCTGGCTGTTTGACCTCCAGCCCATCACCATGAGTCTCAGCCTTCAGATATAGCTCCTTTCACCCTGCTTCTGAAAGGAGATGAGACCGGATAGATAAACTACAAAGGTCAGGGGACTTACAATAGCTCACCTCTTAAAGTTCAAATGCTTTGAGATGTGCATACAATGAACAGTGCATATTTAAAGCATACTATAATAGCCTTCCTAAATAATCATAAGAACATTGAACTTCACATTGTTTGGGGTGATTTTCCCTCGTTCATCTTTTTGAACCTCCAGAGTGAGCCGGCTCTTCTCTTCCTCTCTCCTGAGATCCCACACATTTGCTTTGTGACTATAGTTTGCACGTCTTCCAGCCAATGTTCCCCTGGTGGATTCAGGGTGGGTGTTGCTAGGCTTCCACCTTATCACACAGTCATGGGGTGGGGGTCGGGTGGGGATTGTCTTTCCTGCCCCAGAGGGAAACTAGTAAGCCAGTTCAGAGAATTCCAGGGTCTGAGTTTTGGAAAACCTGAGACTCCACCCTCTACTTCCAGCGCCGTGAGGACTTCCCAGGAGGCGTTAGTGGTAAAGAACCCGCCTGCCACTGCAGGAGGTAGAAGAGACAGGCTTCAATCCCTGGGTTGGGAAGATCTTCTGGAGGAGGAAATGGCAACCCACTCCAGTATTCTTGTCTGGAGACTCCTATGGACAGAGGAGCCTGGCGGGCTACAGTCCACGGGGTCGCACAGAGTCGGACATGACTGAAGCGACTTAGCTGGAACTCTTCCCACACCCCGCCAAGTGCTCGATTCCACATCCTCGCTCCAGCTGGGCTCGCAGATCCCAGCCTGGGGTTGCTGAGTCTTCCAGGTAGAAATTACCTGCCTCACACATGGAAGGTGTGGGACCGCCCGCTGCCCAAGCAGGTGCTGCTGCTTAACATCACAAGGCAGGTGCTCTTTCTGAGCATTTACCTGGGCCTGCAGCCCTCTCCCAGGGATCTGCATCACCCCTCCCCATCCCGAAGGGCTCTCAAACCAGCGTTGTTAGCCTCTAGTCAGTAACGAGGAAACCGGGGCTGGGAGAGCTGGTCATACCATCTTCCTCCCCCTCTTCCGCCTGCAGGTTTGTCTTGACATCCGAGGAGAAGAGATCTTCCCAGGAGGGGGCAGAGGGAACGCTACAGGCGGTAGGGGTGACGTGGGAAGGGGCACAAAATGTAGATCTGGAATGTCAGTGAGCTTGACCCTTTCAGCACTCGTTCCCCAGGTGGTCTATCTTGGCTTTGTTCCCGAAGGCCTAGACTCCTGCCTGCCTCCTCTGTGTGCCTCTCAGGAGCCAGACAAGCCCCCAAGAATGGCGGGGCAGCTCCAGAGAGGACAGAGGTGACTGAGGTCCCAAGACCCAGCCCCAGCTGGTCACTGATACCAGGAACTGAGATTCTTCTCAAACAGCAGCCCAAGTATTTCTCTGCCGTGTGGTCCTGACTTTGCCGCTCAGCAAATATGTATTTCCTACTATGTGATTCTTACATGTGTCTACATTACTATGTGATTATAGTTTCTATGGGTTTCCCAGGTGGTGCTAGTGGTAAAGAATCTGCCTGCCAATGCAAGAGACGCAGGTTTGATCCCTGGGTTGGGAAGATCCCCTGGAGGAGGAAATGGCAGCCCACTCCAGTATTCTTGCCTGGGAAATCCCATGGACAGAGAAACGTGGCAGGCTACAGTCCATGAGCTTGCAAAAGAGTTGGACACGACTGAGCACAGCACAGCTAACTGTTTTGTCTATATCCAATTTACATTCCATAAATGCACCACTTTACGGAGGTTGTGCAGCCATCACCACTGTCTAATGCCAGAACATTTTCATCACCCGCAAACACACTCTGCGTTTTGAATGGACGTCAGAGTCAAGGCAGACATATCAGTGTGGGTCTGGATAATGATGCTGCTAATGGTGGTGGTGATACCCATAGCCATTACTGAGCACTTACTGTATACCAGCTTCTGAGCTGAGTGTTTTGCCTATTATTTCATTCAGTCTGTACCACATCCCAAACAGGTGGCCCCTATGGTTATCCTGCTTTTGTGGGTGAGGGAATCAAGATGCAGAGAGAGGAAGCTGGCCGCCCACCATCGCAGGGTCTGAACCCAGGGCGGTGCATGCCCTACGCCTCCACTGCTTCTTTTTTTTAACTTAGCTGCACTGGTGTGCAGCATGCAAACTCTTTAGCTGTGGCATATGGAATCTAGTTCCCTGACCAGGGATCAAACCCAGACCCCATGCATTGGGAGCACAGAGTCTTAGCCGCTGGATCACCAGGAAAGTTCCCCCGCCACTGCTGCTGCTTTTTTAAAAATTTAACTGATTTATTTTTCGGTTGTGCTGGGTCTTCGTTGTCACGTGCAGGCTTTTTCTAGTTACGATGAGCAGGGCTGCTCTTCGTTGCGGTGCTCGGGGCCTCATTGCGGCGGTTTCTCTTGTTGTGCAGCACGGGCTCCAGGCACACAGGCTGCAGTAGCTGCAGCGCTCGGGCCCAGCAGTGCGGCACACAGGCTTAGTTGCTCTGTGGCATATGGAATCTTTTGGGACCAGGGGTCTTCCCAGACATGGGTCCCTTGGATTGGCGAGCAGATTCTTACCCAGTGTACCACCAGGAAAGTCCAGATGCTATCATTTAACCGTTACGCAATTCACTGGCATGATGTACAGTCACAGTTTTGTGCAACCATCAAACTATCCATCTCAAGAACTCTTAAATCATCCCAAACAGAAATTCTGTACCCACTGTATCAAAAATAACTCCCCATTTCCCTCAGCCTCCGGTAACCTAGTTGCGTTTCATCTCTGTGAAACTGTTGCTTCTAAGTATCTCAGATAGGTGGAATCATGCAATATTTGCCCTTTTATGTCTGGCTTATTTTACTTAGCATAATGTTCTCAAGGTTTATCCATGTGGTAGCATGCATCAGAATCTCATTCCTTTTTAAGGCTGAATCATATTCCATTGTGTGTATATGCTGCGTTTTGTTTAATCATTCTTTGCCAATGATTAATTGGGTTGTTTCTACCTCTTGGCTATTGTGAATAATGCTTCTATGAACCTGTGTAAGCTTGTTTAACTGCTTTCAATTCTTCTGGATATATACCTAAGAGTGCAATTGCAAGGTTACAAAAGAATCTAAGGTTAACTTTTAAAAAATTTTTGTTTATTTTTGGCTGCACTGGGTCTTTGTTGCTGCATGTGAGCTTTCTCTAGTTGCAGAGAGTGGGAGCTACTCTTTGTTGCATTGTGCTGAGGCATGTGGGATCTTCCTGGGCCGGGGATTGAGCACATGTTCCCTGCATTGGCAGGCCTATTCTTAACCCTAAGTTTACCTTTTTGAGGCATCTCCATACTGTTTTCCTTAATGACTGCACCAGTTTCCATTCCTGCCAACATTGCACAAGGGTTCCAGTTTCTCTACCTCCTCACCAACACTTTTGCATCTTTCACTAATGGCCATCCTCATGGGTGTGAAGTGGTATCTCATTGTGGATTTGATTTGTGTTTCCCAAGGAAATGGCAACCCACTCCAGTATTCTTGCCTAGAGAATCCTGTGGATGGAGGAGCCTGGTGGGCTGCTGTCCGTAGGGACGCACAGAGGTGGACATGACTGAAGCGACTTAGCAGCAGCAATGAATAATGAAGGTTGAGCACATAGCTTCTCGGGCAGCTGACTTGTTTTCAAAGGTCACAAAAAAGAGAAGAAGGGGCTTTGATGGGGACAGAGCAAAGTGGGCCAGTCTGGTCAAGAGCAAGGACACGCCTCTGGGTCAAGTCTGCATCTGCATCGGCTAGTTTCCTGAGCCAGCGTCCCCTACCTCTCAGAATCACCTGGGGAGATTTGAAAACTGTAAAGGCCAGTCGCACCCCCCAGGAGCTTCTGATGTGAGCAGTCCAAGTGGGGCTGGCATTGGTTCCTGACACTCCCCTGGTGATTCTCATGGGCAGTCAGGCTTGAGGATGCACAGCTGTAAACAAACTCATTATCCATTACCCTCCCAGCTGGTTTACAAAGCTGTGCTCCTCCAAGGCTTTTTGGTAACAGCTATATTGTGATGGCACTCACATATTGCATCAATTCTAGAACATTTTCATCATCTCAGAAGGAAACTTCAGCAGCCTTCCATCCTCTCTTATCCTCCCAGCCCCTGGCAACCACTCATCTGCTGTCTCTATGAATCTGTCTCTTCTGGACATTTCATGTAAACCAAATCATATAATATGTGACCTTTTGTATCTGACTTCTTTCATTTAACACAGTGTTTTCAAAGTTTGGCCATGCTGTAGAATGTTTCTGTGCTTCGTTCCTTTTCATGACTGCATAATATTCCAGCCACGTTTAGTTTGCCTGTTCATCAGGTCATTGGGGTTGTTTCTATTTCTTGACTGTGGTGAAGTGTTGCTCTGAGCACAGGTAAACAAGGTGTCTGTGGCCCTTCCAGCCTTTTAAGGTACCTTCTACCTATGTTGCACACTGTAGGGGATGCTCTCATTTTTCAAGGGAAAAAAAAAGTTGAAAACCCTAAACTCCATGTCTTTTCATTAAAAAAAAATTTCACTCCAAAATGTTCACTGCTTTTATTCTTTATTTTTTAATTCAATTTTTAGGGAATTATTATATAGGCAAGATGGATTTTTTTTTAGCTTTTTCTGGGGCCATTCTCGGTCTCAGGTACGGTATGCGGGGCCTTTGATCTTCCTTGCAGCACGTGCACTCTCAGTTGCAGTGCATGGGAGCTAGTTCCTGACTAGGGATCAAACACGGGCCCCCTGTGTTGGGAGCGTGGGGTTCTAACCTCGGGACCGCCAGGGAAGTCCCTTCACTGCTTGTAAGTGTTAGTTCTGGGTAGCTGCTGTTTTGCAGCCTTAAAGCCAACGGAGATTTAAATAGCTCTGAGAATCACCTCAAAGCAGTACCTGAACTTGGGCCAAATCCTCCTTTGGAGTCTAATTTCCCCTCTTTAGAACTTCAGGCAGAGCTCTTGACGGAACTCAAATCCCACCCTCACTGATGATGGCAGCTTCGCTCATCTCCTTCACTCGTTCTCACGCCCCCTGATGGCTTGACCTGTGCCGGGTGTCCCAAGTCCTCTGAAGGAAGTAACAGGATGTCTGCTAAGGATGCAGAGATGGATAAACCAGAACCCACCTGTTCTCCGGGAGATCAGTCAAGAGAAACAACTTTGAAATGATTATAATGCATCACAGTTTCCACACCTCCCCAAATACGGAGGACGTATGTGTGTTTATGGCACAGTCCCTACGTTGTGTCTGACTCTTTGTGATCATATGGACTGTAGCCTGCCAGGCTCCTCTGTCCAGGGAATTCTCCAGGCAAGAATACTGGGGTGGGCTGCCATTTCCTCCTCCAGGGGATCTTCCCAACCCAGGGATCGAACCTGCATCTCCTACATTGGCAGGCAGATTCTTTACCACCCAGCTACCCGGGAAGCCCTATAGAGGACACATCAGCGTGTAATGGAAAGTGGTGTTGGATGGTACATAGACATGGCATGAAATAACCCCAAATCACCAAAGGACAAAGTTACTCATTTTTCAGTTATCTTTTAAGCCTTTAGTTAAAGCAGGGAGAATGCCTCAGTTTGGTGCTAATAGGTCTTTATTGCCACTCTTCAATCACTTAAAAATTTGAAAAGACATAGAGCCCCCATCTTAAAAAAAAAAAAAAGAAGGACTTAAACCCAGGTTTCCAGCTGTAATTGGCACCATCCCTCTGCCTTCACTGTACTCATTTTATAGTTGGCTTCAACTTGACTAGTCTCGCCGATTTTCTTCCACTTGCTATTGTGACATAAAGTTTACTTTTAAAATAAATGTACTCAAATTTAAGTTTTTTAAAAGTGAGTTCATTTGACAGAAAAGATTAAACAGGCAGAGCAGGTAGCCAGCAGATATAGCAGGATTCGTGCAGGTGGTACCCAAATGGCCCCAGGAAGTCTCATGGATGTGCCGGAGGGATGCAGGAGCCCCCAGCCCTACCTGGGAAGGCAGGAAAGAGCATCACACAAAAAGCAGCATGTGGTCAAGTCACAGGATGACGGCTAATAATTCACAGAAGGGAGGAGCCTCAGAGATGGATTCCCAAGCACAACTAATGCGGGTGAAGGAAACCGAAGCTCTGAATCATCGAGGGTCTGGGGTCCCAGAGGTGTCAGCAGGGAACCAGCACTGGGCTTCGTGGCCCTGTACTCACAGCCACGCGCCATCTCATGTGTATCAAGACTGTGTCATGTCATGGGACGTTCTCTTTTCCCAGATGACCCAACAAAATAGTACATTTTGCTTCCAGTAATGTGACTAAGGCTTCCCTGGTGGCGCTACTGGTAAAGAATCCACCTGCCAGTGTAGGAGCGAAAGAGATGTGGGTTCAATTCCTGGGTCAGGAAGATCCCCTGGAGAATGCAATGGCAACCCAGTCCAGTATTCTTGCATGAGAAATCCCATGGACAGAGGCGCCTGGTGGGCTACAGTCCATGGGGCCTCAAAGAGCCAGGCACGACTGAGTGACTGACCAGCAAGGACAGAATGTGACTAATAAGAACTGTGAATTACATGATTGTATCTCTACCACCTTGCAGACCTCCGCGGCTGAGGCTCATTTGTGAGGAATGATGCCGCATTCACTTTCCCTCCAGAGGTGAAACAATGTAACTGCAACTTTTATAACGGGCTATTGTCCCTCTCCTTTGATATTTCCAGTTTTCCTTTCTGACACATGGTAAGATTATATATATATATTTTACCTCTTCTGAGTTTGGGGATGATTTGTTACACAGCATAGATAACAGATGGGGCTTCCCAGGCGGCTCAGTGGTAAAGAATCTGTCTGCCGATACAGGAGACTCAGGTTCGATCCCTGGATCAGGAAGATCCCCTGGAGGAGGAAGTGGCAACCCACTTCAGTATTCTTGCCTGGGAAATCTCATGGACAGAGAAGCCTGGTGGGCTACGATCCATGGAGTCACAAAGAACTGGACACAACTGCACACGCCCGCACGCACATAGATAACAGATGCACTTGGCATAATGCATTGGAATTGCATCTGCCTTGTGGCATGCATTAGCTGTTCATTCCCTCTTATTGCTGAGTAGCATGGCTTTAAACAGCTGTGCCAGTTTATTTATCCACTTAGTAGGTGAGGAATACCAGAGTTTCCCCCTATTTGGGGGGAGTTATGAGTAAAGACTGGCTTCCCTAGTAGCTTAGATGGTAAAGAATCTACCTGCAATGCAGGAGACCCCAGTTCGCATCCTAGATCAGGAAGTTCCCCTGGAGAAGGAGTAGGCTACCCACTCCAGTATTCTTGGGCTTCCTCGGTGACTCAGATGATAATTCTGTCTGCAATGTGGGAGGCCTGGCTTCAATCCCTGGATTGGGTAGATTCCCTGGAGGAGGGCGTGGTCAACACACTCCAGTATTCTTGCCTGGAGAATCCCCATGGACAGAGGAGCCTGGTGGGCTACAGTCCGTGGAGTCGCAAAAAGTTGGACACAACTGAGCGACTAAGCACAGCACAGCACACACACAAATAAAGGCAAAGGGGTGATCTTTGACTTCAGATGCTCTTAACATAAAATGGATTTCTCACTGCGGTCCTCAGGGCCCGAGTGAACCGGCTTCCACTGACCACTTCCATCTCTTCTCAAGGTGTCCCCCACCTACTCAGCTGATCTGTCAACAGGCCAGGTACTCCCCACCACAAAGCCTTGCACTCTGTCCTCTTAGCTTTTACTTGGCCCTCCTGTACCTGAATCACAGATCCAGTGCCTCCTTCTCTGGGGCCTTCCCTGACACCTCCCCTTAAAGTCACCCCCCATCGATCCCCTCACTCTGCACATTTCCTTCATCTCACCTCTTACAGTCTGTAATTGTTTGCTTGCTTTTTTCTCTCCTTTACTGGAATGTAAATTCTAGGAGGAGAAAGGCTTTGACTTGCTAAGGTCTCAGCACATATGCTGGTACTTTCTAATGGAATGATTGTACGAATGAATAGGTAAGTTTGGTAGCGTCTCATAGGCTCAGCTTATATAAGGTGTGAGTGCCAGGTTACAAAGTTTGCTCTGTATGTCAACCATGGGAAAATAGTGTCTGCAATGGGGCCTTGGGAAAATTCTCTCGGTTCAAAATAAAGTTTTGGTAACAGTAGGCTGTAAAGAAAGCAATAATTAGTACATATATGTCTTGAAAGAAGGTGAAAGTCGCTCAGTTGTGTCCGACCCTTTGTGACCCCATGGACTATACAGACTGTGGAATTCTCCAGGCCAGAATACTGGAGTGGGTAGCCATTCCCTTCTCCAGGGGATCTTCCCTAGGTCTCCTGCATTGCAGGCAGATTCTTCACCAGCTGAGCCACAAGGGAAGTCCAAGAATACTGGAGTGGGTAGCCTATCCCTTCTCCTGTGGATCTTACTGATCCAGGAAGCGAACTGGGGTCTCCTGCATTGCAGGCAGATTCTTTACCAACTGAGCTATCAGGGAAGCCTCTATACATCTTGACGGATATCAAATACACTGCGGGGGTGGTTTCTAACTCTGTTAGCAGAAGAATACAGGGAAATGGCAGTTAACATATAAGATATATCTGACTGATTTTATCCCTTGGAATTTCTTAGAGTTTAAAGACCTATTATTCCAAAGAATATATAGCCTTGTTTATTTTTCCCTCAGACCAGCATACAAAATTAAACAGGGAATGATATTATCGTTGTGTGTATTCTTGAACAGAAGGGCATAAAATATATCGATGGGTACGTGTCTCACTTTTACTAGCACTGATGGGATGTGTGTAAAGACCTAGTGAACGAGCATGCAGTACTCTGGTGTATCACATTGTGAGGTGTACATTCATTTTTAAATTAAAATTTCGTTTATTTGCTTTTAGCTGTGCTGGGTCTTTGCTGCTGTGCGGCTTTTTCTCATTGCGGTGAGGGGGCTCCTCTCTAGCAGCGATGCAAGGGCTTCCTACTGTAGAGGCCTCTCATTGCAGGGCACAGACTCCAGGCCTGGGGGCTCAGTAGCTGCAGTTCCCGGGCTCCAGAGCAGGAGTTAGTGTACCTGTACTAATTAGGATACACAGTATACTAATATTGCCACAGCTCAATAGTTGTGGCTCACGGGCTTAGTTGATCCGTAACATATGGGATCTTCCCAGACCAGGGATTGAACCCATGTCTCCTTCATCGGCAGGCAGATTCTTTACCACTGAGCCACCAGGGAAGTCCTGGTTTGTCTTTTTTATACCCTCACGTGGACTTGCTCATCAAAGTCATGCATGACTCATTAGGCATCCGAAACCAGGATGTAAGACGGAGACTTCTCAGCAGTGGATCAGGTTAGCTCCGAGTATCTTCTGGCATGTGTGTAGCTCATGTGTGGGTTACTGGCTGGCTAGAGGAGGAGCCAGTGGGTGCGAGTCAAAGCAGAACAGCCTCTTCAACAATTAGCATGTGACAGCTGAAGTGTCCGGAGAAGGCAATGGCACCCCACTCCAGTACTCTTGCCTGGACAATCCCATGGATGGAGGAGCCTGGTAGGCTGCAGTCCGTGGGGTCCCTGAGTCAGACACGACTGAGCGAGTTCACTTTCACTTTTCGCTTTCATGCACTGGAGAAGGAAATGGCAACCCACTGCAGTGTTCTTGCCTGGAGAATCCCAGGGATGGGGGAGCCTGGTGGGCTGCCGTCTAAAGGGTCGCTCAGAGTTGGACATGACTGAAGTGACTCAGCAGCAGCAGCAGCAAAAGTGTCATATTCCTAATCACCTCTTTTCTTTAGCCTTTTCCAAGTGTGTTGTCTCCCTTGTAGGCTAGGGGCCTCAGTCTTCCTTAAGGAGAGAGGAGGGGTAGGAGCTGTTTACAGAAGAAAGCAAGAAAGAGAGTCCTGCTCAGGGTCTGACATTCAAAAGTGGTTTTGTGTAGCCAGCCAGACTTGTCCTGGGGAGACTTTCTGAGTTGTTTCATCTCTTCAGTTAGCTTCTTCAGAGCCGAGCTTGGAGGGGGCCATGCTTGGAGGTCTCCTGCTCTGAAGAGGAGACCCTGTGAGCCCTAGGGTGGGTGGCCTGTCGCTCTGGGGCAGGAGAACACAGGGTGGAACAGTGACTGCCAAACACGTTCTTCTGAGACCCACAGCACGAGCTCATTCTACATATTTTTAATTGAAGTAGAGTTGATTTACAATGTCATGTTAGTTTCTGGTGTACAGCAAAATGATTCAGCTTACATATTAATATGCACACACATATCAATACATATATGTATAATGTGTGTTATATAATATATAATTTATATAACATAAATCATGTATAAATAATGCATATGTTAATATATACGTATATGGGCTTCCCAGGTGGCACTAATGATAGAGAACCAGCCTGCCAATGCAGGAGGCATGAGAGATGTGGGTTCGAACCCTGGGTTGGGAAGACCCTGGAGAAGGGCATGGTCAACCCGCTCCAGGATTCTTGCCTGGAGAATTCCACGGAGAGAGGAGCCTTGTGGAGTACAGTCCACAGGGTCGCAAAGAGTCGGACACGACTGAAGTATCTCAGCACACATATACATATATATATTCTTTCTCAGGTTCTTGTCTGGTATAGGTTGTTACAAAATATTGATTTTAGTTCCCTGTGCGATATAGACGAGTTTCGTTCCCTGTGCTCTATATTGTTATGTTAGTCACTCAGTCGTGTCCGACTCTTTGTGAGCGTGTGGACTGTAGCCCGCCAGGCTCCTCTATCCATGGGGTTTTCCAGATATGAATACTAGAGTGGGTTTCCATTTCTGGTCCTTGTCTTTCATCTATTATATTTTATATGTAGAAGTATGTACATGTTAATGCCAAGCTCCTAATTTATTCCTCCCTCCAACGTTCCCCTTTGATATCCATAAGTTTGTTCTTTATATCTGTGAGTCTAGCTCTGTTTCATAAAGAAGCTCATTTGCATCAATTTTTTAGAGTCCATGTATAAGCAATATCATATGATATTTGTCTTTGTCTGTCTGACTTCACTTAGTATGACAGTCTGTAGGTCCATCCATGTTGCTCCAAATGGCATTATTTCACTCTTTCCAATGGCTGAGTAATATTCCATTGTTCATATACCATATCTTCCTTATCCAATCATCTATTGATAGACGCTTAGGTTGCTTTTGTCTTAGCTATTGTAAATAGTGCTGTTGTGAATATTGGGGCACATGTATCTTTTCCAATTAGAGTTTTCTCCAGTTATTTGCCCAGGAGTGGGATTCTGAATCACATGGCAACTCTATTTTTAGTTTTTTAAGAGTCTCCATCCTGTTTTCCATAGTGGCTGCACCAATTTACATTTCCAGTAACAGTGTGGGAGGGTTCCTTTTTCTCTATGCCCTCTCTCCGGTTTATTATCTGTAGACTTTGATAGTGGTCATTCTGACTGGTGTGAGGTGACACCTCATTGTTGTTTCGATTTGTATTTTTCTAATAATCAGCAATGTGGAGCATCTTTTCATTTTACATTTTAACCAGAACTCCCATGTGTGCGCGCACGTGTTCATATAATTGAAACAAATTTCAAGGAACAATTCTTAGCCTTGTCATATGTGGTATTTGCTCCCTTTTAACATTCTGGTTTTGCTTTTGTCTTTTTGATAGATGTTGGTCATGATCCACCTACTTCATTTCAAGATCACTGAGATAGAGGCATTGGCTTTGGCAGATGTGGGAGGAGGAAGACGGCAGAGGCGGAGTGGGGAGGAGAGCAGTCAGATGCAGGGCCTTCTCCCTCTGCTCCATACTTTGGCCTGGAGAGGAACAGGAATGGCAGGAGCCAAAGGAAGAAGCACGTCTGCCCTGGCTCCCCTTGCGGCTGCACTTCAGCGGCTCAGTCGTGTCTGAACTCTTTGCAGCCGCATGGACTGTAGCCCGCCAGGCTCCTCTGTCCATGGAGTTTTCCAGGCAAGGACACTGGAGTGGGTTGCCATTTCCTACTCCAGGGGATCTTCCCAACCCAGGGATCGAACCTGCGCCTCCTACGTTGCAGGCAGAGTCTTTACCACTGAGTCTCCTGGGAAGCCCCCAGCTCTCCTTAGGATACTGGAAATTCATCCCTTGCCTCTGCGCCAGCCTGGAGGGGGCCGCAACAATGGGGAGGTGGTATGTGATCAGGCACCGGACCTCAACTACCCAGAGCTGCCTCCCATTCCATTCCCTCCCCGTGTGGCTGCACCAGGAGCTTCCCTTGTCCAAGAAACCCAAGGAGGTGCCAGAACCGACGACAGATGAGAGCCCTACTTAGGCCAGAAGGTCGTGGGTGGGAGGCAGGTTCGACCTGTCCAAGACGAGAGTGTCAGGGAGACTGACCAGATCTCTAGTTATAACACTTTAAAATGCCAGGCAGGGGAGGGAGAGCCAGTAGTCGAGGGACTCCTCCAGAGAGATGCAGGCCCCGAAGCCGCCTGCCCGTGCCGCTCACTCACGTGCCACCTGGGAGAGGAGCCGGCTGGGCAGGGAGAAGACTAGAAAGTCAGAGGCCCAAATTCTTTTCTCAGAAACAGGCAGAAAATTACCAAAAGACATGGTTGGAATCATTGCATTAAGTGGTGCTAAATCTAGTCCTCCCCCGGCCTTTGCTTTGCACCAAATGGGGCTTCACAAAGATTTTCTGCGTGAAAGAAACTATGCTCTACTGCTCAGCCATAAAAAGGAATGAAATTGTGCCCTTTACAGCAACATGGATGGAACTGGGAGGGCATGGTGCTGAGTGAAATAAGCCAGAGAAAGGCAAATACCAGATGAGCTCACTAATATGTAGAGTCTAAAAAGTACAGCAAACTATGAATATAACAAAGAAGCTGGCTCACAGATAGAACAAACTAGTGGTTATCTGGGGAGAAGGTAGGGGGAGGGGAGTCCAGAAGTAGGGGATTAAGCGGTACAAGCTAGTATATATAAAATAAGCTACAGAGAGGGGCTTCCCTGGTGATCTGGCGGTGGAGGCTTCACCTTCCAGTTCAGGGGGTGCAGGCGCAATCCCTGATCAGGGCGCTAATCCCACATGCCTCGTTGCCAAAAACTCAAAACATAAAGCAGAAGCAATATTGCAAAGACTAAAAATGGTCCACATCTCCCCAAAAATCTTAAAAAGAGAGAAGCCACAAGGATATATTATACATGGAGCTTTCCAGGTGGTCGCAGTAGTAAAGAATCTGCCTGCCACATATCTGCAAGACACATAAAAGATTCAGGTTCAATCCTTGGGTCGGGAAGATCCCCTGGAGAAGGAAACGGCAACCCACTCAAGTATTCTTGCCTGGAAGATTCCATGGACAGAGGAGTCTGGCGGGCTCCAGCCCATGGGGTCGCAAGGAGTCAGACATGACTGAGCGACAGAGCGAGCATGCATATATTGTACAACAGAGAATATAGCTAATATTTTGTAATAACTAGTAACGGAGTATAGCCTTTAAAAATTATGACTCACTGGGACTTCCCTGGTGGTCCAGTGGTTAAGATTCTGAGCTCCCAATGAACAGTGAGGCCAAAAAAAAAATGTGACTCACTGTATTGTACACTTGTAACTTATATAATACTTAAATAAATATAATTTTTTTAAGAAAAAAATCTATGTTCTATGCCCATAGAAGGGAGTAAACATAGAAACAACCCAGCTACTCGTGGGAAGTGAAATATCCCACATGTCGTCCTGAGTCAGCCATCGGACTGCTGCTAAAATGTTTGCAAATTGGCTAGTGGAGAGGGAGCCCCGATTTAAAGCGTCTGCCAATTTCCACAGTGGAAAGACTCTATCTGTGGCCAGTTTCAAGCTGTCGGCAAGGTCACTGGATGGTGATCCTCAGCCATCAAGCTCTGTCCTTTCTGAGCCAACCAGACCTGGGCATCTGCCCATGGGGGTCTGATAAACTTTCCATCAACAGACACTCCCTTCTCCAGACACTGACTTAATTCCCTCTACAGAAATGGCACCCTACCCTCATGTCAACTGCCTCTCAACTTAGCTGATGACCGTTTTTGTCTCTTCCAAGAAAACTTCAGAGTCAGTCTATGCACCCACTCTCCCACCCACCAAGCCAGCCAGGATGCTCTTCTGGAGTTAGCCCAGCTGACAGAATCAGAGCAAACCACCCCCTGGAGGGCACTCCAGAGGTCATCTCAGCCAGCCCCCTGCCTCCAGGCAGGTGTCCCATAAATCGTCCTCGACAGAGACTGCCTCATTGGAGGCCCTTTGCTCGGAGCACCCTGAGCAGCCGAGTAAAGTTTTGTGCTGACTCCGTAGAGCCCCATCGGTGGCAGCGCCCGCCGCCAGCTCATAAGGGAATCATTAGTGAAACGCAGCCTTGTGCGAGGGCCCGAAGGCCTGTGGCAATTAATCACCTCTCCTCTCTGGCAGCCCCAGCTGTCTCAGATGCAGCCATCCTCCAGGTAGCCTTTTAATTGTCCCTGGAGAAGGCAGGTGGGTGAGGGGCCACCTGAGCTCACGTTAGCCCAGCAATCTTCCCAAATAAATATATATATATATATATATTTTTAGAGTATTCAAATATCTCTTACTTACTTTCCCGAGTCTGTTATTGATATAAAGGTTGAAGCTCAGGCAGCTTAACTGTTATGTGGAATGACCTTTAGTTTTAATATTAATATATTACCGTAAAGTCTATGCGAATCATGAATGCAATTTTGGTATTCATAGGAAATGCCATACGCTGAACCCATTGCAACTTTCTTTCCCCCCCTCTCATCCTCCAGTAGGCTGCAAACTGGGCGAATTAATATGCGTCATCTTCTTCTCCCCTTTATTTACTTAGAGAGGGTGGCCGGGCAACTTTATCAAGAGTAACATTATCAAGAGCTTTTCTGCAAGCTTCTTTATCATATTCACATCCGAGTCTGCTCGACACTTGTCAGTGTCAATCAAATCGCAATAATACGCAGATGATTTGCTCATTTGGTTTAATAAAATCTTTCTGCTTATTTGCGGTGCCTCCATTACACCACATAATTGCTGTGCCGCGGAGGTGAAAGGCAGCCAGTTGCCTGGGGGATAAGAGGAGACGATTGCTATATGAAGGATTTGTTTCTTTGCCTCTGTCTCTCCCCAGTCACTCATATTCCTAAAATTAATATTGTATTTGAATCCAGCCCTGCTATTCTTATGCAGCCTAACATTGTTATTACTTATTATTTGGATGTGAAGTCATTTATTTTTAGTTTTATGTCCAAGCTGTCAAGCTAAATTTCATTGTGAACTGCCACATACAATTTTTAACTGCCATTTAAAACGAGATTCAAACTCTAAATTATGGAGTGAGCTTGTTCAAAGGGCCGGCCTGACAGCAAGTGCATTAAGAAGCCCCGATTTCCTTGCAAATCAAAGGGGCTCCTGGTGATTATTTTGGTGGCAAGGAAAGCGTACAGCCTTAGTACTTCCCGATCACCTTGGTGGTGGCTGGACACCCAGGTGGGTGTGCACAGCACAGAGCTATAGTGGGCCCCCGGGTAGCTGACCGAGGCAGATTGGCTGGGAGGATGCCCCCTACTGAAGCCATGGAGTAACTTGATGTTGAGCTAGGGGCTGCTGTGTAACACCCCGCCCCCGCAGGAAGCCAGACTCTGCTAAGTTATTGCTATTGTTTAGCCCCTAAGTCGTGTCCAACTCTTTAGGACCCCCTGGACTTTAGCCTGCCCGGCTCCTCTGTCCATGGGATTTTCCAGGCAAGAATACTGAAGTGGGTTGCCATTTCCTTCTCCAGGGGATCTTCCCAACCCAGGGACAGAGCCCACATCTCCTGTTTGGCAGGTAGATTCTTTACCACTCAGCCACCTGGGAAGCCTCTGTTAAGCTGTAGCAGGGGAGAAAACATGATTAGTTTCAAAGTTGTGTGTGTTTATGCTTTGGTATTTCCACAAAGGACACCATTTTTTCTAGAGCTCAAATGTGCACTTGGCAGCTTTATCTTGCCCTCATAGCTAGAGCCTGGTCACACGGGCAGCCGTCATCCTTAGGACCACATTCACCTCTACACGTGCTCACATCCAGTAGAGCAGTTAGGTGGGAATAAGCTGCCTGTTCATTAAATGTCTGTGAAGACAGCATCAGGGATAAGTATCAAGTTTGTCATGAAGATAAAAAATGAAGATGCTGAGGTGTAAGGCAGCCATGATGATGAGGGCTCTGGAAGGACCAAGTCTAGCCCACAGGATGCAAAGGAAGGGGCTTTGCCAGGAGGAGGCCTGAGGGGAAGCCATGCTGGAAGACAGAGGCAGCTGCCATGAGCAGCTCTTGGGACCACAGTCAAAAGACCACCATGGACCTGGGCTTTCTTTGTCCTCCATGGAGGTCCAGTGTTCAAGGAAGCTAGTTGTAGACCAGCCCCAGGAGGAAAAACCATCACCCAAATCAGAAACACTTGAAGGTTCACGGCCAAGGCTGGGCCTCCAACAGTCTTTTCTCTGCCCTTTGTAAAAGTGTCAGTGCTTAGAAAATAAGCAAATGGAGCTGAATCAAACTTACAAGCTGTTGCCCAGCAAAATAGGCCATAAAATAAAATGAAAAGATAACCTATGAACTGGGAGAAAATATTTACAAATGATGTGACTGACAAGGGCTTAATTTCCAAAATATACAAACAGCTCATACAAATTGAAAGTCAGTTTTCATTCCAATCCTAAAGAAAGGCAATGCCGAAGAATGTTCAAACTACTGTACAGTTCTGCTCCTTTCACATGCTAGCAAGGTATGCCCCAAATCCTTCAAGCTCGACTTCAGCAGTATGTGAACTTAGAAATTCCAGATGTACCAGCTAGATTTAGAAAAGGCAGAGGAACCAGAGACCAAATTGCCAACATTTACTGGATCATATGAGAAATAAGGGAATTCCACAGACATATCTATTTCTGCTTCATTGATTACACTAAAGCCTTTGACTGTGTGTATCACAAACTGTGAAAAATTCTTAAAGAGATGGGAATTCCAGACTCCTTTCCCTGTCTCCTGAGAAACGAGTATGTGTCAAGAAGCAACAGTTAGAACCAGACATAAAACAACAGACTAGTTCAAAATTGGAAAAGGAGTACATCAAGGCTGTGTACTGTCACCCTGTTTATTTAACTTATATTCAGAGTACATCATGAGAAATGCTGGGCTGAAAGAATCACAAGGTGAAATCAAGATTGTCAGGAGAAATATCAATATCTTTAGATATGCAAATGATAACCCACTCTAATGGCAGAAAGTGAAGAGGATCTAAAGAGCCTCCTGATGTAGGTGAAGGAGGAATGTGAAAAAGGTGGTTTAAAACTCATCATTCAAAAAACTAAGATCATGGCATCCAGTCCCATCACTTCATGGCAAATAGATGGAGAAAAAGTGGAAACAGTGTCAGTTTTTATTTTCTTGGGCTTCAAAATCACTGTGGATGATGATTGCAGCCATGAAATTAAAAGACACTTCTCCTTGGAAGAAAAGCTATGACAAACTTGCTGTTGCTAAGCTGCTTCACTCGTGTCTGACTCTGTGCGACCCCATAGACGGCAGCCACCAGGCTCCCCTGTCCCTGGGATTCTCCAGGCAAGAATACTGGAGTGGGTTGCCATTTCCTTCTCCAATGCATGCATGCATGCTAAGTCGCTTCAGTTGGGTCCGACTCTGTGTGACCCCATAGACAGTAGCCCACCAGGCACCTCTATCCACAGGATTCTCCAGGCAAGAACACTGGAGTGGGTTGCCATTTCCTTCTCCAATGCATGAAAGTGAAAAGTGAAAGGGAAGTTGCTCAGTCGTGTCTGACTCTTCGCGACCCCATGGACTGCAGCCCAGCAGGCTCCTCCGTCCATGGGATTTTCCAGGCAAGAGTACTGGAGTGGGGGCCATGACAAACTTAGACACTGTATTAAAAAGTGAAGCCATCTCTTTGCTGACAAAAACCTGTATAGTCTGTGGTTTTCCCAGTAGTCATGTACAGATGTAAGAGCTTAACAAAGAAGGCTGAGCGCTGAAGGATTGATGCTTTCAAATTGTGGTGCTGGCAAAGACTCTTGAGAGGCCCTTGGACTGCAAGGAGATCAAACCAGTCAATCCTAAAGGAACTCAACCCTAATATTCACTGGAAGGACTGATGCTGAAACTGAAGCTCCGATATTTTGGACCCCTGATATGAAAAGCTGACTCACTGGAAAAGGCCCTGATGCTGGGAAAGGTTGAGGGCAGGAGGAGAAGGGTTGATAGAAGATGAGATGGTTGGATGGCATCACAGACTCAATGGCATGAGTTTAGCAAACTCCAGGAGATAGTGAAGAACAGAGGAGCCTGGCATGCTTAAGTCCATGGCGTCACCAAGAGTCAGACACACTTAGGGGTTGAACAACATACAATTGAAACAAAAAAAAAACAACCCAATCAAAAAATGAGCAGAAGACTAAAATAGACATTTCTCCAAAGAAGATATACAGATGGCCAATAGGCATATGAAAAGCTATAATCGTTAGAAAAATGCAAATCAAAACTACAATGAAGTAACACCTCATACCAGTCAGAATGGCCATTAATAAAAAGTCTACAAATAACAAATGCTGGAGGGGATGTGAAGAAACAAAAACCCTTGTACACTTGGTAAGAGTATAAATTGATGCAACCAATATGAAAAGTAGTATGGAAGTTTCTCAAAAATCTAAAAATAGAGTTGCCATATGCTCCACTTCTAGGCATATATCCATCATCTCACACATTAGTAAAGTAATACTCAAAATTCTCCAAGCCAGCTTCAGCAATACATGAACTGTGAAGTTCCAGATGTTCAAGCTGGTTTTAGAAAAGGCAGAGGAACCAGAGATCAAATTGCCAACATCCGCTGGATCATCGAAAAAGCAAGAGAGTTCCAGAAAGGCATCTATTTCTGCTTTATTGACTATGCCAAAGCCTTTGACTGTGGGTCACAATAAACTGTGGAAAATTCTGAAAGAGATTGGAATCCCAGACCACCTGACCTGCCTCTTGAGAAATCTGTATGCAGGTCAGGAAGCAACAGTTAGAACTAGACATGGAACAACAGACTGGTTCTAAATAGGAAAAGGAGTACATCAAGGCTGTATATTGTCACCCTGCTTATTTAACTCATATGCAGAGTACATCATGAGAAACACTGGGCTGGAAGAAGCACAAGTTGGAATCAAGATTGCTGGGAGAAATATCAATAACCTCAGATATGCAGATGACACCACCCTTATGGCAGAAAGTGAAGAGGAACTCAAAAGCCTCTTGATGAAAGTGAAAGAGGAGAGTGAAAAAGTTAGCTTAAAGCTCAACATTCAGAAAATGAAGATCATGGCATCTGGTCCCATCACTTCATGGGAAATAGATGAGGAAACAGTGGAAACAGCGTCAAACTTTATTTTGGGGGCTCCAAAATCACTGCAGATGGTGATTGCAGCCATGAAATTAAAAGACGCTTACTCCTTGGAAGGAAAGTTATGACCAAACTAGATAGTATATTCAAAAGCAGAGACATTACTTTGCCAACAAAGGTCCGTCTAGTCAAGGCTATGGTTTTTCCAGTAGTCATGTGTGGATGTGAGAGTTGGACTGTGAAGAACGCTGAGCGCCAAAGAATTAATGCTTTTGAACTGTGGTGTTGGAGAAGACTCTTGAGAGTCCCTTGGACTGCAAGGAGATCCAACCAGTCCATCCTAAAAGAGATCAGTCCTGGATGTTCATTGGAAGGACTGATGTTGAAGCTGAAACTCCAATACATTGGCCACCTGATGCGAAGAGCTGACTCACTGCAAAAGACCCTAATGCTGGGAAAGATGGAGGGCAGGAGGAGAAGGGGACGACAGAGGATGAGATGGTTGGATGGCATCACTGACTCAATGGATATGAGTTTGGGTGGACTCCAGGAGTTGGTGATTGACAGGGAGGCCTGGCATGCTGCAGCTCATGGGAGCACAAAGAGTCCGATACAGCTGAGCAACTGAACTGAACTGATAGTTCAAAAAGATACCTTCCACACAACATTGTAAATCAACTATAGTCCAGTGAAAATATTTTTAAAAAGATACATGCACCCCAATGCTTATTGCAACATCATTTGTAGTATCCAAGACACGAAGACAACCTAAATGTCCATTGGCCCCTGAATGGATAAAGAAGATGGGGTGCATATATGCAATGGAGTACTACTCAGCCAGAAAATAAGAGTGAAATAATGCCGTCTGCAGCAACATGGGTGGACCAGGAGATTATCCTTATCCTTATCTACCTTATCCTTAAGTGGGATAAGTTAGAGAAAGGCAGATGCCATAAGATGTCACTTATATGTGGAATCTAAAATATGACACAAATAAACTTTTTGTGAAACAGAAACAGGCTCACAGACACGGAAAACAAACATGGTTACCAAAGGGAAAAGGGGCTGGGGGAAAGATGAATTAGGAGTTTGGGATTAGCAGATGAAAAACACTACGTGTAAAATCATAGTCCTAGTGTATATAGGTCCTAGTATATAGCACAGCAAATTGTATTCAGTATCCTATAATAAGCCATAATGGAAAAGCATATGAAAAAGAAAACGCATATGTATGACTGAGGCACTTTACACCAGAAACTAACACATTGTAATCAACTCTCCTTCAGTTAAAGAAAAAAAGTTTCCGTGCTTAGAGTTAGACCCAGAGGATCCTGACTCTGTGTTGGTCCCAACTAAGCCAGGCAGTCCCTCCCAGACCACAGACAGTCCTAGAGGCCACACCGATGCTTGGCCCAGGCTTCCAGTCATACTGCAAGGAGAGAAGGGGGAGCCTTTAAGGGCCTGCACCCTCCCCTCTTGGTTGACCCCCACTAATCTTTAGTACTAAAGGGGCCTTAATTCTAAACAGACACACTTTGTCTTGGGTGCCACTTCCAGTTTATGAAATACAGCATGTTTTCAGAGGGCAGAGACATGACCGTCAACAGGGAGGGGCTGAGAAGGGTTTGCCCCACAGGAGAGGGTGCTGGTGACTTTTCTGCTCCTCCACCTCTCCCCCCTTTAATGTGGCAAAGAGGCTGGTGGTGTTTTCAATGGGGGTCTTTAAGGAAATGTCTAGTCCAACCCCCGCCCCTTGGTTCTGCCCCATGGCTCAGACCCTCCTTCCTGCTTGACAGTAACATCAGGCCGTGGTTTTGGAGGGATGAGTCATGGCATCTTATAGACTGTGAATCTTCTGCAGGTGTGCCACCAACTTTTCTACTTTCGATATTTATTTATTTGGCTATGCTGGATCTTGTGCTTACCTGGTGGCTCAGATGGTAAAGCATCTGCCTACAGTGCAGGAGACCAGGCTTCAGTCCCTGGGTCGGGAAGATCTCCTGGAGGAGAAAGTGGCAACCCACTCCTTGCCTGGAAAATCCCATGGATGGAGGAGCCTGGTAGGCTACAGTCCCTGCGGTCGCAAAGAGTCAGACACGACTGAGTGACTTCACTTTCACTTTCATGCCGGGTCTTAGTGGTGGCACTCAGGATCTAGTTCCCTGACCAGAGACTGAACCCAGGCCCTTTGCCCTGGGAGCTCAGAGTCTTAGATTTCCACTGGGCCACCAAGGAAATCCTCAACTATTCTATTTTTAAATAATTTTACTGAGCTCACATACCATATGACTCTCCCATTAAAGGAGACAGTTTAATGGATTTTGGTATATTCACAGTTGCACAGCCATCACCACAGTCAATTTGAGAGTTTTGTCTTGGTCTGAGAGTCTTTATACCTTTAAGCCATCACCTTCAGAGGTGCCCTGCTCCCTAAGCAATCACTAATGTACTTTATGTCTCCACAGATTTGCCAGTTCTGGACATTTTAGATGAGTGGACTACATAACATGGTTTTTTGTGACTGGCTTCTTTCATTTGGTTCCATGCTTCATCAAATTGTGTTTCAGTACTGCGTTCCTTTCGGGGGACCAAATAATGCTCCATTGTAACAACAGACCACGTTTTGTTTATCATTCATCCACTCAAGGGCGTCTGGGTTGTTTTCCATCTTTGCCTATTGGAAATAGTGCTTCCATGAACAGTCATGTGCAGCCTTCTGTTGAAACACTTGTCTCCAATTCTTTGGATACATGTACTCCTAGGAGTGGACTCACTAGGTCATTGCCACCGACTTTTGATCGATATTTAAAATTAAGTTTGTCCACGTGACAGATTTGTTCCTCACATGTCAAGTGTCTCCTGTCCTTCTCTATCAAACGCCTCCCCCGCCAACAACGACTTCTCTTGGCACAAGCACGTGGAGTTGGTTGCATACGTTTTGCTAAAGATTGTATAGTCAGAGCAAGGAAGGGGCCGCCGTGAACATCCCATGTGCTTGATGAACCAAAGTCCCCATTTGGCCTCCCTGCTTTCGTTGTCTCTCCTCTCTTGGTTCCTCCAACCTTTCCTCAATCCATCTCAGTTTTCTTCCCTCACAGTGCTCCTTTCATATGCATGTGAGCTCACGCTCAGCTCCTTCAAGCCCGCTGACCCCATGAACTTGTTAATGTTTTCTGTGAGCAGAGAAAAGGCCATGGAAGGCCTTACAGCAGGGAGGCTGAGCCTGAACTCAGTAAACAAGATCCTTCAGTCACTGGGGTCCATCCTCCCCCTAGAAAACAATGAGAGACAATATAATACTTCCCAACATATTAGAACTGCCAATAGATTCTATCCCAGGGATTGCTTCTCTTCATCCTATCTAGAGTTCAGCTTTCTGCAAGGTCCAAGGGTTATAAAGACAAACATTTCCAAGCAGTGACTCTTAAGGTGAGTGGACCAAGCCCTCAATGCTTGAGCACTTTTTAATTTTCTGCTTTTAAAATTAGGAGATTGCTAGTATATATATTTATGCATATATACATATACATACATACACACAGTGGAATATTGTTGTTTAGTTGCTAAGTCGTGTCTGACTCTTTTGCCACCCTATGAACTGTAGCCCACCAGGCTCCTCTGTCCGTGGGATTTCCCAGGTGAGAATACTGCAGTGGGTTGCCATTTCCTTCTCCAGAGGATTTTTGAAGACCAGGGATCAAACCCGCATCTCCTGCATTGGCAGGTGGATTCTTTACCACTGAGCGACCAGGGAAGCCCAGGGTGGAACATTACTCAGCCATAACATAGAGCGGAAATAATGCCATTTGTAGCAAAGTGGATGGTCCTAGAGATTTTCATGCTGAATAAAGCGTCAGACAGATAAATACCATATGATATCACTTTTATGTGGAATCTAAAATATGACACAAATGGACTTATTTACAAAAGAGAAACAAACTCAGACATAGAGAACAGATGTGGTTACCAAAGGGAAAAGCGGCAGGGGGAGGGATAAATTAGGAGTTGGGGAATAACATACACACTGCTATTTATAAAGTAGATTACCAACAAGGACCTACGGTGCAGCACAGGGAACTTTACTTAGTTTCTGTAATAACCTATAAGGGGAAAGAATCTGAAAAAGAAGAGATAGTGTATATGTATTACTGAATCACTTTGCTGTACACTAAAACTAACACAACATTGTAAATCAACTATAATTTTGAAAATTAAATAAAAAGTAAAACTAGGGGTGTCCATTTTTAAAAAACCAGATATCAGGAATATACAGGACTCTGTCTGCTGAGTGCAGGCAGGGGCATTGATGGTGATGTAGGTGATGGACAGGTGAACAGCATGGCAAGCAGTGATGTGGCTTAGGTCCGTCAAGACTGCCACTGAATTCTGCCTTTCAACCATGTAACACCAACTCAAGGAAGCCGACACTCACTCCCCAGAGAGCCAGCCCAGGGGGTGATTCATTCATTCAGTGCATATTTGTTGAGCATCTATTGTGTGTCAGGCATTATTCTAAGTTCTGGGGAAACAGCCAGGAAGAAAACAGATAAATATCTCTGCCCTTGAAGAGTGGACATCCAAGACGGGGAAACAGATAATATACAAGGCAGGGAAATAAAACACATGGTTTAGTAAATGGTGAGAAAGGTAAATTGATGCTTTTGAACTGTGGTGCTGGAGAAGACCTGAGAGTCCCTTGGACTGCAGGAAGATCAAACCAGTCTATCCTAAAGGAAATCACTAAATATTCACTGGAAGGACTGATGCTGAAACTCCAATACTTTGGCCACTTGATGTGAAGAACTGACTCTTTAGAAAAGACCATGATGCTGGGAAAGATTGAAGGCAGGAGGAGAAGGGGACGACAGAGGATGAGATGGTTGGATGGCATCACCAACTCAATGGACATGAGTTTGAGCAAGCTCCGGGAGTTGATGATGGACAGGGAAGCCTGGTGTGCTGCAGTCCATGGGATTGAAGAGTCAGACACGACTGAGCGACTGAACTGAACTGAGAAGGGTGATGGCCAAGCAGGGGAAAGGAGGCTGGTGGTGGAGGCAGGGGAAGGGTTGTGACTGTAGATAAAGCGGCCGGGGCAGACCTCTCTGAGGAGGTGGTGTTTGAGTAAAGCCCTGAAGGAAGGGAGGAGACAAGCTGTGCAATTGTCTGGGACAAGAACTTTCCAGGAAGAACGAAAGAAGAGCAAGTGCACAGGCCCTGTGCCTGAATCCTCCCAAGGAGAACGGGAAGGCTGCTGAGGCCGGAGTGGGAGAATGGTAGGAGGCAAGGTCACAGAGATGGGCCGAGGACAGGAGATTGTCTCGGTCTTAAGGGACCCTGCAAGGACTTTGGATTTTGTTCTGAGATGGGACAGAGTTGAGCATTCAGGGCAGAAGAATGACATGATCGGAGTTCAGTTTCAACAGGATCATGTTGGCTGTTTTCAGGACAAACAGGGAGACTCAATGGTTAGGAGACTTTGACAAAAGCCGAGGTGAGCAGAGAGAGCGTCAATGGCCTGGATGGATCAGGTTGAGGGTGAGAAGCCGCTGGATTCATGACGTAGCTGAGGCAGGGACGACCCAGATTGCGGACAGGTGAGAGAGGGATGACACAACAGGAGAAGCCTGTGGAGCGTTCATGTATCACAGGAGATGAGATGACCAGGTCCAGGTAAAGTCGCAGAGTAGGCATTTGGTTGGAGACTCAGATTGGGAGTGTGTCAACTGGATGAGATCCCCAAGTGAGTGTAGAAGAAAAGAAAGGAAGTCCTGGGCCTGAGGCCAGGAGCAAGTGGTGAAATCGGCATAGAAGACAACAACATCAAGTCAGTTGCCACTGGGGTTAGAAGTTGTTCCCCACCTCGTCATCTTTTACAGGGAAGAAAGTTGGGTGGAAAAGTTCTGCTGACATTTTAATGTGACTGAAACGCAGCATTTTCTCTCGTAACTGCTATAGGGCCAAACTATAGTTTAAACTTTCAATTAAAATTTTTTTTGCGTAAGAGAGATAGTTACACGGTTCAGATTCAACAAGCGGAGTGAAAAGGCCTCCTCTTCCCATTCCGCTTGGCCGCTTGACTTCTTACCTAGAGTCAACCAGTTTCCCAATTTCTTTTTTTTTTTTTTTTAATTTGGCTGTGCTGGGTCTTATTTACAGCACACAGGATTGTTTTAGCTGTGGCTTGTGGTTTTTTTAGTGTGGCATGTGGGATCTAGTTCCCTGAGCAGGGATCGAACCCGGTCTCCCTGCATTGGGAGTGCAGAGTCTTAGCCACTGGACCACCGGGAGATCCCCCGCATTTTCTTGTACATTCTTCCTGAGAGCATCATAGCATATACAGGTATTGGTGTGGCTGTGTGGACACCCACTTCCCTGTTTGCCTGCTTTTACACAAACAGTATCATAGGCCTATGGTTCTTTGTTGACTGTATCTTGAAGACTGTCCCATGTTAGTACATAAAGAACATCCTCATCCCTTTCTGTTTCTGTAGCAGTTCATTTTCTTCATTTGTCTAACTCAGCCTCCAGTGAAGAACTTTTACATTGATTCCAGTCTTTTGCTACAATTCATAACCTTGCATGCTTGGAATTCTGCACCCCTGTGAACATAAATCTTTTGCATAAATTCATGGATGTGGAATTGTTAGGTCAAAGGGCTTGAATATTTGGATTTGTAATAGAAGTTGCCAAAGGTGGTATGAAGTTAAGCTCCTATAAGCAATAGATGGGTGTCTGTTTTGACACATTTTCCAACAGTCTGTAACTAAATTATTCCATCTTTCCCAATTGCAGAGTTTTTAAAAATGGAGTTTTAGTTTGCATTACTCTTATTACAGGTAAGATTGCCTGTGGCTGTCAACACAGCACCCAGAAATGTCACTCAGCAGAATTATAGGAGCAAAGTCTGTATTTGGTGCCCTTTTCTTTGCTCGCCCTCTTCCAACAGCCCAGACTGTTCTGGGCCTCTTAGCCCAGGAGGAAATACATTAAGAAACTTATTCCCTCAAGGGTTTCAGTGACTGGAAGTGGGATTGTCCCTGAAATGATTTATTTTCAGAACAGAAAAGGAGGAGCCACACTTATCAAAAAAGGATATCTGGTCCATGATGGTATTTGAGGCTCTGGGCTATTCATTCATTCATTTCAGCCTCTATGTTGGAGAGCCGGACATGTATCGGGGCTGGATTTTGAAGACATGAGAACATTAGGATCGCCACGCTCAAGGAAGCGTATATCCTACCAGTGGCCTGGCCAACAAAGGAAACAAAGGAGGATTTCAGGGAGTCATGAATCCTGCAAAGACAATAAAATCGGATGCTGTAACAGTGATGGAAGAGAAGGAGGTTAGAGAAGGCCTCTGGGGAGGTGACATCTGAGGCCTGAAGGAGGAATTCTCTAGGCAGAGAGCACAGGTTGAACAGAGAACATTCAAGGAGTAGGTGTAGGCCTTGTGGGCTGGTGGAGAGCAGAAGAAGGGAGAGAAATACCAGCTGGAGGTAGAGAGGTGAGCCCCTGCGGCCACAGCGGAATGTCTTGGCTTACAGTTTAAAGAGTAAGGAGACTTTTTAGCAACAGTGGGCTGGTAAACATGCAGCAGTCCCTTGGGCATGTAGACAGGTTTCAGTGGTGGAAATACCCCGTCATGACCAAGTTCAAGTTACTGAAGTGAGGTCCCTGAAGCTGGGGCTGGGAAGGGGTGTGCACAAAAGACTGGGTGAAATGCTAGCTCTTTGCATCTCAGGATTCATTTTATTGAAAGTGTTCTGCTTTTTACACATTAAAGGGTATTTCCTTTCTTGTCAGTTATTTTTTTTAATGTGGACCATTTTTCAAGTCTTTAATTTGTTACGCTATCGCTTTGTTTTTGGTTGTTTGGTCATGAGGTATGTGGGATCTTAGCCTGTCATCTGGGGTCCAACCCGCACCCCTGCACTGGAAGTCGTGACCAGTGGACCACCAGGGAAGTCCCGAAGGGCATTTTCTAAAACAAAACATTTCAAGCTGGAAAGGGGGGGCTCCAGCACACCACCGGATTAAGCTGGAGAGTGAGATGCTTTGATTCATGTCAAGATCCTTCCGGCCATCGTGTGGCTTTTTGCAGTCCTTGAAATCACACGCGCCTCCACCACTGTCACGACAGGGCCAAGCCTGTCGCTTGCTTGCGCTTCTTTCTTACATCCACCTTCTGCTGCTGCTAAGGTGTGTACTGTAGCCTTAGGTCTTTCTTATTTACACTTAGAAAATTAAGTATTTCCAGCTGTTTGTAAGTGTACACACTTCTGAAATTACAGATTTCAAAGACAATGACAATTTTTGTTAATGCTGCACGCATATTGTTTGTTGTTTATCCCCTAGTGTAAAGCTATTCATACATTCACTTTATTCTACTGATAAGAAAAGTATTGAATATTCCTTATGAAGATTTATAAGGGGATTTTGGGCCTGTTGTAGTCATAGCCTAATAATTATACATTAGGAGATATTATTTGCCATAAACACTGAGTTTAGATTCTTTTCAAAACAGTTTTCTTAAGTATAGTTAACTTATGATGCTGTGTTAGTTTCTGCTATACAGACAAAGAAAATCAGTTATACATATACATATATCCACTCATTTTTAGATTCTTTTCCCTTAAGTCATTATAGAGTACTGGGTTTCCTGTGTGGATTCTTTTTTTAATCAATTTTTCAAGTTGACATATAGTTGATTTAAAATGTTGGGTTAATTTCTGCTGTACAGCAAGGTGATTCTGTTTCACATAGGTATATATCATTTTTAATATTTTCTATTATTATTTGTTGGGGAATATTAACTATAGTTCTCCATGCTATACAATAGGACCTTGTTGTTTATCCATTCTGTATAGAAAAGCGAGTCTTAGGTCTTAATTTTATTTCAACAGTACATTTCATCTTTATTTTAGAGGCTGATTCACTCCATTCCAGGGCCAAAAGCTACATCTCTTTAACTGTTGTGTGGAGAAAGTCCAGAGCAGAAGAGAAAGCTCTTTCTGGCTTTCAGGGTTGATTTCCCTCCTGCCATACGCACAGATGTGTACTCTGTGTGCCCCGACGTGAGATGCCCCCCCTTCCCTGCTCCTGGAGCCGTCAGATGCTCCTCTGAATAGTAGCCGACTGTCTCAGTGCATGGAATATCACGCATGGGGACAGAGAGACTCATTTCTCTTTCATTTCCATGTCTAATTTCAGGACGGAATGAAAAGCATAAACAATTTTATGATGTCTCGCCATCCTTAAAATTCTGAAATTACTTTGATCTTTGTTGGTCAGCAAAGAAATTAATTTTCACTTGAAGAAACATCATTTTTAATGCCTCTCCTCCTTGGCCTGGCCTCATCCCACGGTCCAATTACCGAGGTAACTATCACCAGCAAGGAGACCCTGGGGGCTGTAGATCAGAAATTGTTTACCAGACTTGCAGGCATCGATTTATTCAAGCTACCTGACACAGCTGATCATATTTTATTCTCCCAAATCTTCTCTCTCAAATTGATTTTTCAGAAAGTTTTTAATATAGGTTTATTCACCTGGCTAACCCATTTATCTTCAGTTCCACCTGTAAAGTCAGGGAAATCTCTGGGGTGATCTGTGAAAGGAAAGAGACATACTCTCTGCACTTCACTCTCCACCTCCCAGCTTTTCTGACCCTTCCCTGCACAGACACTGCACACACATTGCACACACACACGTGCACACACACTCTGGCCCATGCACCACCACGTATACAACTGATGAGACAGTAAACCTCAGTTTGCCTCCCTTGGTCTCCAAAATCGAAGGATTGCTCTATTTTATCTTTAAAGTCCTTTCTCACTTGAGATCTTTAACAGCACCAAGTTGAGAGCTGGAAGGTGCGAGGGAATTGCAATCAAACTCCTCTGTTCACGTTGTGGGAGAGGGGACCCGTGTCCCAGCTGAGCGTGACGATCACGGCAGGAAAGTGATGGGGAATGGACTTCTTGATCACTGCTCCACCAACACCACTTCCCTGCAGCCTCGGGTTTTTCTGTGTCTCAGGAGCAAAAAGACTCAAAGTTGTGGCAACAAAGACTTTTTCTGGCATGGTTATTCTGTTGCTAAGTCCTGTCTGACTCTTTGCAACCCCGTAAACTGCAGCACACCAGGGTCCCCTGTCCTGCACTATCTCCCGGAGCTAGCTCACACTTATGTCCATAGAGTCAGTGATGCCATCCAACCATCTCATCCTCTGTCGCCTCTTTCTCTTGCCTTCAACCTTTTCCCAGCATCAGGGTCTTTTCCAATGAGTCAGCTCTTCGCACCAGGTGGCCAAAGTATTGGAGCTTCAGCTTCAGCATCAGTCCTTCCAATGAATATTCAGGATTGATTTCCTTTAGGATTGACTGGTTTGATCTCCTTGCTGTCCAAGGGACTTTCTAGAGTCTTGACACTCAGGCGGTTGACTACGGGTTGTCAGATGTCCTCCTGTCGTCGGAGCAATGGGTTGGGTGGAAAGACACAAATAAGAAGCACTGTTTTGACTCATGAGCGTGTAGGTGGCTGTGTGTGCTCTCATGAAGGGCTGATCGTGGGAGAAGCTTAAGCTTGGCTCCAACTCTGCCAGGCTCCTGCATGGGTGAGTGTGCCAGGAAACACCTCTGAGCCTGAAGACCCCACCCTTCAGTATTTAGGCTGCAGAGTTACTAACTTTTGACACAGCAGCAGCCCAGCCTGAGTTATGCAGAAATCGTGCCTGATCAATGTACTGAGAGTTCTCTGGAGCTGGAATGTGTGTGATCCATCCAGATCCTATTTCAGATGGGGCTGCCCCTTTGACAGACAGCCCTGCCCCTTCCTCCACCGTTGGGAGGACTTCATGGGTGTGTGGTTAGCAGAAGGGAGGGGAGGAGCAGAAGTATTTGCTGTCACTGGAGAATCCTCAGTGTCCCCGTGACTGTCAAACCAACAAAGGGCATATCATGACCACTTTTTTGTGCTGAGACCCATCTTTTCCTTGCCCTCTTTTCATGACATGCTGTCAGCTGTCCCCCCTATAAGCAGAAATAAGGGTAGATACCTGCCCCACCAAAGGAGTACCCTGGCAGGCAGCGGAGGCCTCCCTGAGGCACCACTAAATTGTGCCCAGGCACCACTGTGCTCCCATTCACCCCTCCCAAGCTCTTACTCGGAGAGAACTTTCGTTGAGATTCTCCCTGAGTTCAGGACGAGGTGGCAGAACTGCAGGAAAATGAATAGAAATGCACAGAAGGCCACAGCTGATGGACAGACCCTCTCTTTCTTGAGAGGGCTTCACTCTCATTCTCTCATTTTTGTAAGTTGTATTGTAGATACTGACAATGGAACCTTGCCCATGGGCTTGCTGTGCTCAATAAAAATAGAATGTGAGGGGCTTCCCTGGTGATTCCGTGATTAAGACTCCGTGTTCCCAATGCAGGGGGCCTGGGTTCCAACCAAATTCACACACACACACACACACACACACACACACACACACACACACACACACACACACACATTACATGGACGTTCCTGATGGCTCAGTGGTTAAAGAATCCGCCTGCAATGCAGGAGACCTGGGTTCGATCTCTGGGTCAGGAAGATCCCATGAAGGAGAGCGTGGCAACCCACTCCAGTACTCTTGCATGGAGAATCTCATGGACTGAGGAGCCTGGCAGACTATAGTCTGTAGGGTTGCAAAGAGTCTGACACAACTGAAGTAACTGAGCATGCATGCATTCATACATTATATAGAGAGAATATATTACATATACATCATATATTTGTTATATACATTATATAATTATATAATAAATACATAAAATATTATAATATTTATATACAAACATATATATTATAATGTGTGTGTATGTAGCTGAGAGAGCAGAATTACAGAACAATGACCTAATAGGGGTGGCCACCATAGTTCTACAGACTAATTTGCCAGAGACTCCTTCATATACTGAAGGTGAGACTCTTAAAGCTAAGAGTGAGGGCTTTCAAGAAGATTATATGGGGTGGTTCCAAAAGGAGGGACTCCTTTTTCTGCCTGGGAACCTCCAATGGAAGTTGGTTAACTCCTTACATGCCACCACTCATTTAGGGGAAAAGGCCCTCCAAAGATTACTAGAAAGGTCCTTCAGAGGAACAGGCCTCCAAATAACTATAAGGCAAGTGGCTCCTCTTGTCCCACTTGCCAATTAAACAACCCCCAAGGAGCTTGAAGACCCCAGCTGGTCCAGCCCGTCCAACGACATGGGGCCTACCCAGGAGAGGACTGGCAGATGGACTTCACCCAGATGCCAGTTTCTCAAGGGTATAAATACCTATTAGTCATGATAGATACATTCACAGGATGGATTGAAGGCTTTCCCACCCGGACTGAGAAGGCTGAGGAGGTGGTAAAAAAACTGCTCCATGAAATCATTCCAAGATTTGGTCTACCCAGGTCTTTACAAAGTGACAATGGGACATCATTTACTTCTAAGGTCACCCAAGAGGTCTCTAAAGCATTGGGCGTTCCTTATTATCCCCATTGTGTCTGGAGGCCTCAGTCTTCAGGAAAAGTAGAAAGAGCTAACCAATTCTTAAAATCACCAATAAAAAAGATAACCCAGGAGATAGCTCTCCTCTGACCCCGCATTGCCCCTAAGGAACAGCTTGGTCTTAGTCCTTACGAGATGCTATATGGGAGACCTTCTGTTTATGTCAATGACCTCTTCCTAGATCCAGAGACTCAGACCCGCCAGTCTTATACCATGGCCACTGGGCAATTCCAACAGGATATACGCTTGTGGGGTATGAACCAGGACCCAGAAGATTCTAAGGAGTCACCACTATATGCTCCAGGGACCCAAGTCCTAATTAAAGTCTGGAAAGATGGGTCCCCAAAGGCTCAACTCCAGCCCACATGGAAAGGCCCCTACCCTGTAATACTTTCTACCCCCACAGCAGTCAAGGTACCAGGACATGACTCCTGGATTCACTACTCACGAGTCAAGCTGTGGAAGAAAACAGAAGAGGACACTCAGTACACCTGTGAGCCCCTGGGAGCTCTCAGATACCTACTCAGGACTACAAATGAGTGCCATTCTAATGAACACCCCCAAAATCTGGTTTCTGGGGATAAGATTTCTCAGGATAACTCTAAAGAGCCAACACACTTGGCAGGGATTGTACTCCAAAACAGACAGAAGATAGATACTCTGATCCCTGAACAGGGAGGGACCTGAGCCATCCTGGCAATGGGAATTTGGAGTTGGCTAATGCAATTCATGAGGCTGCAAAGAATCAGACACAACTGAGCGACTGAACTGAACTCAACTGAACTGAATGCCCCTACTAGTCATCGGAGAAGGCAATGGCACCCACTCCAGTACTCTTGCCCAGAAAATCCCATGGACGGAGGAGCCTAGTGGGCTGCAGTCCATGGGGTCGCGAAGAGTCGGACATGACTGAGCAACTTCACTTTCACTTTTCACTTTCATGCGTTGGAGAAGGAAATGGCAACCCACTCCAGTGTTCTTGCCTGGAGAATCCCAGGGACAGGGGAGCCTGGTGGGCTACCATCTATGGGGTCACACAGAGTCAGACACGACTGAAGCGACTTAGCGGCATATATATATATATATATATATATATATATATATATATATATATATATATATATATATATATATAAAATGTGATCCTTCTCCTGGGTAAAGAAGACAGAAGTCAGGATGCCTTCAGGAGCCACTCGGTCAAACCAAGAGGGCTGCGAGAGAGGGTTTTTCCAAGTCAAAGAGACGCCTCTCTCTCCCCTCCTAGGTTTCTCGCCTGTGCACGATTCCCATCTCAAACTGTTGCGATTGCAGCCGTCTGCCACTGCAGCCGTCTGCCACTGGCGCCTCTTGTGCCCCTGACAGAGCGCAGCTCGGGCCGTGCAAGGAAGGGCCTGTGCGTGGCCGCTTTCTCTCGCATTTGTGAGGTCTCTCTGACCAGACTGCAAGCTTCCTGAAGTCAAATGCTACCTCTACTGTTTATCTATCCCTCCCACAAAAGACATGTTTTCTAACTCTTTCTCTCCTTGGTGCCACCACCTGAGTGCAGTCTGATGGCTGGTACATTGCCCAGAATTCTTCATAGAAATATGCTCATCTAGCCCAGAGGGGCAATATTTAGCTGCTCTGTAGGAGTTGCAAGCATTGGAGCCCAGAGTCTTAGCCACTGGGCCACCAGGGAAGTCCTCTGAGATGTTTTAGAAGCAACGTGGCAGGCAGATGGCCTGGCCACGGCACCAGAAGTTTTAGCTCTATTAACTCAGACCTGGCTTGATTCACATATTGACGTTCTCTGCTGGGCTATCTGCCTTGTGCCCGCAGCTCAGAGAATTCTGTTAACGTGTTGTTGGCAAAGGCAGGTCACAGAATCAATGGAGATGGTTGTGGGGGCCAAGATGTTGGGGCCCATTTTCACCCACAGAAAGGTTGTGACCATCAAGAGTTTTGATCTCAGTTTCTCGTTTCCTCTTTTCTTAGCATCGGTGGTTGGTGCTAAGTGGTGATCTTTGTCCCTCCCCACCCCTCTCAGCCACAGACAACTGACAAGGCGTGGAGGCCTGGCCTCTTCTAGAACCACCAGATTCTCCTGCAGGAATCTCTCAACTGAGAGACCTGAAGAACTGAGTCTTTTTTAAATGGATTTTTATTGGAGTGGTTTTACCATGTTGTATTAGTTTCTGCCGTACTGCAGGGAGAATCCGCTATACGTACACGTATGTCCCGTCTTTTGGAGTTCCTCCCATTTAGGTCACCACAGAGCGCTGAGTAGAGTGCCCTGTGCACCGCAGTAGCTTCTCCTAGTAGTTATCTATTGTGTACATAGTATCAACAGTATGTAAATGTCAGTCCTGCCTCCCCTCCCCGTCTTGGTATCCATACATTTGTTGTCTGTGTTTCTATTTCTCTTTGCAAGTAAAATCATCTATACCATTTTTATGGATTCCACATATATGCATTAACATACGATATTTGGTCTTCTCTTTCTGACTTACTTCACCCTGTATGACAGTCTCTGGATCCATCCAAATCTCTACAAATGACCCAATTTCATTCCATTATATGGCTGAGTAATATTCCAGTGTGTGTGTGTGTGTGTGTGCATATATATACACAGTATCTTCTTTATCCGTCCCTCTGCTGATGGAAGCTTAGGTTGCTTCCACGTCCTGGCTATTGCGAATAGTGCTGCACTGAACATTTGGGTGCGTGTGTCGTTTTGAACTATGGTTTTCTCTGGGTTTATGCCCAGTAGTGGGATCACTGGGTCATATGGTAAAAGAACTGAGTCTTGCTGAAGGTAGTGTCCAGGGCTGACGTTCTCGCATCCTTACCAATGGGAGTTTCCTCTACCCAGGACTTCTCCCAGACATCTAAAACCTCAGGGCGGGGCCTCTCTGGACTAATTTGTATCATGTGACCAATCCTTGAATCGGTGGAGTAGTGGGAAGTTGGAAGGAATGGAGTATTCTGATTGGTCAGTCCTGGTCCACTTGGAGCTGGGGTTGCGGGGATGGGGTCAGTCCCATCGGAATCCGTTCAGTCCCACCTGAACAAAGAACAAATTAGGGAGGATGACTTCTCAAGGGAAATTAGGGGTGGAGGAAGTCTGGAGAAGGAGGAGCAGAGCTTGGTGAGAGGCGGAAAATGAAAATAGATTCAATTTCTGCTTTTTCTCACTGACTGCGGCCTCATTCTCCAAGCCTCAGCTACCTTATCTGTGAGGTAGGGGCAGGGCAAGGTCCCATCTCACCGGATTATCCCAAGGATTAAAGAGCTAAGATTTACAGAGTGCTTACCACACCGACCCAGAGTAAAAGCTTGCTAAATAGCAGCAACAATAATTACAGCTGCTATCACCACACATCTGCTACCACTATTACAGGGATCTTTACAGCCCCTTCTGGTTTATGGGGTTTTCTGATTTTAACTGTGGTCAGTGGGTCATCATAGGAGATGGCCAATTCTGCCAACCCACCCTGCAGGCCACTGGATAAAGCATCATTAGAAGCACCTTGGTACCATCAGCTCCTGAGAAGCTCCAATGTGGCCCATCCACATGTTGGTACAGGGGTGGGGAAACCTTCCTCACAGGCCAGCTTTCCCTGGGGCCAGCAGACCCCTCCAGGAGTGAGAGATACCCAGTGGACACTCATCTTTATATGGGAAGGAGAAAAAGAAGGATGCAGCTATTTCAGGCCTTCCGAAGATATTCATTCAGTCAACAAATATTTACATGCCGTATTAGTTTGCTCACACTGCCATAATAAAATACGATTGACTGGGTAGCATAAACAGCAGAAATTTACTTTCTCATAGTCTGAAGGCTAGAAGCCCAAGATCAAGATGCTGGCAGGGTTAGTTTCTCCTGAGGCCTCCCTTTTACTGTTTCTTCACACAGTCATCCGTCTAAGAGTCTGAGTTCAAGACATCTCCTTGTGTATCCAAATTTATTCCTCTTACCAAGACGCCAGTCAGATTAGGGCCCATGCTAACTTACCTCATTGAAACCCTATCTCAAAATATAACTACATCTGAGGTACAAGGGGTAAGGGCTTCAGCATAAAAAGTTCGGAAGGATACAATTCGACCCATCATTTGCCTGCTGTGTGCCACACTTTTTTTTTTTTTTTTAGGTAAAAGGGCTGTCAGTTCACTTCAGTCGCTCAGTCGTGTCCGACTCTTTGCGATCCCATGAATTGCAGAACGCCAGGCCTCCCTGTCCATCACCATCTCCCGGAGTTCACTCAAACTCACGTCCATCGAGTCCGTGATGCCATCCAGCCATCTCATCCTCTGTCGTCCCCTTCTCCTCCTGCCCCCAATCCCTCCCAGCATCAGAGTCTTTTCCAGTGAGTCAACTCTTTGCATGAGGTGGCCGAAGTATTGGAGTTTCAGCTTCAACATCAGTCCTTCAATGAACACCCAGGACTGATCTCCTTTAAGATGGACTGGTTGGATCTCCTTGCAGTCCAAGGGACTCTCAAGAGTCTTCTCCAACACCACAGTTCAAAAGCATCAATTCTTCGGCGCTCAGCCTTCTTCACAGTCCAACTCTCACATCCATACATGACCACTGGAAAAACCATGCCCTTGACTAGACGGACCTTTGTTGGCAAAGTAATGTCTCTGCTTTTTAATATGCTATCTAGGTTGGTCATATCTTTAGAAGTGACCAAAAGAGACAAAAAATAAAAATCCCTGCCTTTACATGGGTCAGAGATGGAGGTGGGAGAGAGAGACCATAAACAAACATGTGAATATTTAGTATGCTTGGTGATAAATGCCACGGGGTAAAATAGAGCAGCTATAGAGGGTAGGGAGGAGTCAGATGTTAAATATGGTGGTCAAGAAAGACCTCACTGGTAAAGGGTGCTTGAGCAGAAAATGGAAAAGATTGGTGAACATAGATGCACAAGTCCTCAACAAAATACGAGCAAACTGTACTCAAGAGCACAGTGAAAGGATCGCACACCCTGACCAAGTGGGATTTATTGCTGGGATGTAAGGATGGCGCCACATATGCAAATTGATACCACAGTGTGATCATGCCACATTAACAAAATAAGGGATAAAAGTCACATGATCATCCCAATAAATGCAGAAAAGCCATTTGACAAAATTCAACACCCTTTTATGATTGAAAAAAAAAAAAAAACAGCCTCTCAACAGATCAGGTATA
Source organism: Capricornis sumatraensis (assembly GCF_032405125.1). Taxonomy (NCBI): domain Eukaryota; kingdom Metazoa; phylum Chordata; class Mammalia; order Artiodactyla; family Bovidae; genus Capricornis; species Capricornis sumatraensis. The sequence goes on along the minus strand of NC_091088.1, from coordinate 27,635,921 downwards.
GAAGGAATTTACCTCACCTCAACAAAATAAGGCCATGTATGAAAAACTCACAGCTAACATCATACCTGGTGGTGGAAAACTGAAAGATCTCCTTTTTAGATTGGGAGCAAGGCAGGCATGCCCACTTGCCACTTCAATTCAATGCAGCACTAGAAATCCTAGCCAGAATAATTAGGCAAAAGAAAGGAAAACTGAAAAAAAAAAAAGGAAAGCTAAAGAAAGACATCCAAATTGGAAAGGAAGTAAAATCACATCTCTTTTGTAGACGGCATGATCTTATAGGTAGAATATGCTAGGCATCCCATTGGAAAACTGTTAGAAATAATAAGTGAATTCAGTAAAATTGTAGGATATAAAACCAACATACAAAAATCAATTGTATTCTAGAAAACAACAGTCAGAGAAGGAGCTGGACACAGGTGAGTCAGTAGCAATGGCTAGATTACTTGGAGTCTCTTAGGCCTTTAGTCGACCTGAGACGGGAAACCACGGGAGGTTTGAGCAGAGAGTGATGTGGCCTGACTTGAGATTGAATGTGCTCACTGCACCTGTCATGTTGAGGACAGACTGAGAGGAGACGGGGGAAGCCAGAGCCCAGTAGGGAGGCTGGTGCCCTCATTCAGATGAGAGATGTCATCCAGATCATGGTGGCTTGGACCACATCGCAGTGGAGTGGAGTCAGCAGTGGAGGCATATGAATGGCTTAGGGATTATCTGTTCAGTGGCATAATTCTTTGCCCCCCTTCCTCTCTGTCTGTGTGACCTTGCATTTTGCCGCTGGGTGATATTTCTGGTCAGCAAGCAACAGCAAGACACCCTCTAATAGAAAGACACCACAGCCAAGGAGCTGGGGCTGTGTTAAGTCACTGTGACTCTTCCAGGAGGGAAGAGCTAGGGGCGCACCCCTACGGTGGGTGTAGACAGGGCCTCCTACTGCCCCTCATGCTGGGATTTAAGACAGAAAGACCCCAGCAGACCCAGATACAGGCTGTGAAGAGGTGGATGGATGGCGGTTTCTAACCTTCCTGGAAGCTGGGATTGCCCCAGCTGACCCCAGTGGGCTCAGCACCTGGGTTATTCTGCTTTATGGAAGGAGCCTGCCCATACCAGCAGACCAGGGCAACCAGTACAGCCTCCATTTATCAGTGATTAAGATAAATATTTGTCCTGAGAAGCCAGATCTCGTGACCCTCAGGTGCTGGCCTAACTCTTGAGTGACTGGGATCACTGGGAATGCTGTATCGCCCAGGGACACCTCTGCTCCCGAGTTTCTACCTAAACACAAACCTGATGCCCAGTTGATTACCCTCGTCCTTTGTCACGTGGGCATATTTGGGCTGGCCTTTTCCTCAGCAGTGTTGCAGCCCTTGAACCGTGCAAGTATAGAGCCCTGGAGAGGGGGTGCGGCAGTCACCTGCTCATCCCAGCCCCCGATTTCTCCTAATTCCTTCCCCCCATCTTTCATTCTCCAGACCACCTCCCCTGTAGGATAGAATCGGTCAGCATGCTCTGGGTCAGTGCCAGAAACGCCACTGTGAGCATGTCATCTCTAATTTCGGGCTTTGGGTCCCAGACTGTGCAGAAGGATTCAGCTTTCTGTAGTCGTTCACTATTTAGGGAATAAAGATTCCAGCTTCTGGTTTTGATGGGGGTGAGAGGAAGGTAGTTGTACAGGGATAAAGTCAAGCCCGGGAATACCAATGGGGAGTTGCTGGTGGGCAAAAGCATGACCTTTCTTCGGTGGGGCAGCCCTGGGGAATGGCTTCTGGAATAATACTCACAGCGTGTTATTGAAGGCATCTTTGGTGAAAGTTTCAGTAAAAATCTCTCTCTTGAATCCGTTTCTTATCTCTGGGGATTTGATGGAGATGTTGCGACTATTAAGCAACTTTGTTTAAGGGAAACATAACTCTTTTAGCTGTGATTTTTTTCAAGAATACAGACGTAGGCACTGGGTTTCAAAGCAAGGGCCTATATAAAATGAACACATAGTGTTCTCTAAAACAAACATCCTCCGGTAAATGAATTCCTGCTCTGCTGCATGCATTCTTCCCATTGGCCACCAGAGGGCACTCAACCCTTCACCAGGAGATGCTAAAGTCGACCCCCTTTGGATAATTTACTCACCCACCACCTTCCCCGGCTTGAAGCTGTATTTGCCGAAGCAAGGCAAGGTTTGCCAGCTACTGTCAACTGAAAAGGAAGGGCATATAAACGGTGTCAGGAGAAACTGCTGCCTGTTACTAGAGAAAATACAAATATATTTATATGAACCCACTAGGATATCCAGTAGCAGTCTCTGCGGTCACCTTTGTTTAGAGTCACATTGCCACAGAAAGCAACGGTGCACCGGGCTTTACTGTTCCTTCAAGCAGTCTTCATTTTCCCTACTCTGCACATTAAGGAATGTTTGGTACCTTGACACATCGAAAAGAGAGAAAAAAGTGAGTGTCCTTAAGGTTTACAGTGTATCAGTTAGCAGGAACCTAAGGCCAGGCTTGGCTACAGGTGGAAAGTAGCAAATGTTCAAATGTGAATTGAATAAGCATAAGCTTTAAGAGGGCCCCCTTCTCCTCACTAACACTTGCTAGCACCGCAATCACCATGTTCCACCTGATGTCTTCTGAGCCACGTTCACTTTCTTTTTTCAACTGGACTCAACTTAGCTGGTGGACTTCTCAGGTGGCTCAGTGGTAAAGAATCCACCTGGCAGTGCAGGAGATACAGTAGGCGTGGGTTCAGTCCGTGGGTCGGGAAGATCCCCTGAAGAAGGAAGTGGCAACCTGCTCCAGTATCCTTGCCTGGAAAATCCCATGGACAGAAGAGCCTGGTGGGCTGCAGTCTGTGGGTTAGCAAAGAGTCAGACACGACTTATCGAATAAACCACCACCATCACAACTAAGCTGGCGTTAAGTACCGCAAGTACTTAATGCAAGTGGCACATAACAAGTGTGATTTATGGCCTCATTGATATTTGTGAGGACAGAAGTCATTGACAGGAAGTCAGCCTTAAGAGTGAGAAGTAGCAATGGCCAAAATATCCAACGCCTGTTACTGCTGCTGCTGCTGCTAAGTCGCTTCAATCGTGTGACTCTGTGTGACCCCATAGACGGAAGCCCACCAGGCTCCCCCGTCCCTGGGATTCTCCAGGCAAGAACACTGGAGTGGGTTGCCATTTCCTTCTCCAATGCATGAAAGTGAAAAGTGAAAGTGAAGTCGCTCAGTCGTGTCCAACTCTTAGCAACCCCGTGGACTGCAGCCTACCAGGGTCCTCCGCCCATGGGATTTTCCAGGCAAGAGTACTGGAGTGGGGTGCCATTGCCTTCTCCAAATGCCTGTTACTGGAGAAAAGTAAAAGTTTCCAAAATGGAAACTTCAAATTTTACTATTTACACTGCCAGAGAGTTAATACAAGCAACTTGTATTAACACAGCCAATATTTCTGTTTTTAATTATTCACACATAATCATTAGGTGCCATTCTGCTAAATCATTAGTTCAAGGAGTCAAAATAAACTCCTCCCCCACAAAGTACTCCTGCCAGAAATGCTAAATCTAATCAGGTGTTCGGCCCTTACTGCATTCAAGAAATACAGAGATAGGACTTCGCTGGCGGTCCAGTGGTTAAGAATCCACCTGTCAATGCAGGGGACACAGGTTCAGTCCCTGATCCGGGAAGATCCCATATGCCGTGGAGCAGCTGAGCCTGTGCCCAACTGCTGAGTCCATGTACTGCAACCACTGAAAGCCGAGTGCCTAGAGCCTGTGATCCACAAGAGAGGTCACTGCAATGACAAGCCCACACACCTCAGTGAAGAGTAGCTCCCACTCACTGCAACTAGAGACAGCCCACATGCAGCAAGGAAGACCAGCACAGCCAAAAATAATGAATAAATCAGTCAGGGGCAGAGGATCGAGGTGAATAAAATCACAAGAAACTCATCCTGGTCTGTTTCAGAGGTCCGAGTTATGGGGGCGGGAAGAAGAATCTTTCTGTAATAGCGATTAAAGAGACGGAACAACCAAGCACAGTGAAAAAATCTTGATTGGATCGTGGCTTCAGAATATGATAACAATGAAAGCATTTTTATGATATGTGACAATAGGACAATTTAAATAGGTATGGGCATGCAATGCGGGTAGGAATTTAGAGCATTTTCTCAAGTGTGTCTGTGGCCCTGTAGGCAGGGGAATGCCCTAGACCTTAGGAGATACATACTGAGGTACCTAGCAGTGAAGTTCACGATGACCTCAGCTTATTTTTTTTAACTGAAATGTAATTGATTTAAAATATGAAAGTTTCACATGTACAACATAGTGATTTAGTATTTTTATAGACTGAGCTTGTGCTTAGTCGCTCAGTCGTGTCCAACTCTTTGCGACCCCATGGACTGTAGCCCGCCAGACTTCTCTGCCCATGGGGATTCTCCAGGCAAGAATACTGGAGTGGGTTGCCATGCCCTCCTCCAGGGGTCTTCCCAACCCAGGTCTCCTGCACTGCAGGCGGATTCTTTACCATCTGAGCCACCAGTGAAGCCCCCCCTTTCTTTCCATTTAAACTTATTACAAAATAGTGGCTGTATATCCTTATGCTGTATAATATGCCCTTTTTGCTTATTTTTTTATAAAGTAGCTTGTATCTCTTTACCCCCTACCCTTTCTTGCCCCTCCCCCTTTCCTCTCCCCACTAGTAACCACTAGTTTGGTTTCTATATCTGTGAGTCTGTTTCTGTTTTGTTAGATTTATTCATTTATTTCATTTTTTAATTTCCACATATAAATGATATCATACAGTATTTTTCTTTCTCAATGGGACATATTTCACTAAACATAATACCCTCTAGGTCCATCCACATTGTTGTAAATGGCCGAATTTCATTCTTTTTTAAAGGATGAGCAATATTCCACTGGATGGGTGTATAGATAGATAGATAGATAGATAGATAGATAGATAGATAGATTCCATTGTATATACACACACCCCCCACATCTTCTTTATCCATTCATCTGTTGATGGGCACATGGTTGCTTCCACATCTTGGCTGTTCTAAATGATGCTGCTACGAACACTGACCTACATATATCTTTTTAAATAGGTGTTTTCATTTTCTTCAGATATAATACCCAGGAGTGGAATCTGTGGATCACATGGTAGCTATATTTTTATTTTCTTGAGGACTTGCCACTACTTTCCATAGTGGACTATGGCTCCATTTGGTCCACATCTTTGCCAACATCTGTCATTTGTAGACTTTTTGAAGACTGCCATTCTGACGGGTGTGAGGTGATGCCTCATGGTGGTTTTGATTTGCATTTCTCTCATGATTAGCTACAGCAAGCATATTTTCATTTGCCTGTTGGCCATCTGTATATCTTCTTTGGGAAAATGTCTATTCAGGTATTCTGTCCATTTTTAAAAATCAGGTTGTTTGTTTTGATATAGAGTTTTATGAGCAGTTTTATCCATCTCAGCTACAAACATTTTTTCCCATTGAGTAGGTTGCCTTTTGTTGATCATTTCCTTTAATGAGCAACAGTTCTCAAATTCAACAAATTTAGGTCCCATTTGTTTATAGTTTGCTTTTGCTTCTTTTGCCGTAGAGACAGATCCAAAAAATATCGCTACAATCTGTGTCAAAGGATATTCTGCCTATATTCTCTTCCAGGAGTCTTATGGTTTCAGGTTTTACCCTTAGGTCTTTAATCCACTTCGAGTCTTTTTGTGTATACGGTGTGAGAAAGTGTTCTATTATCAGACGTTTACATGCAGCTGTCCTGTTTTCCCAGGACCACACATTGAAGAGATTGTCTTTACTCCAGTGTATATATTCATGCCTCCTTTGTCACAGACTAACTGACCATTTTATACTGTTCATCGGGTTCTCATGGCAAGAATTGATCATTAGTGTGTGCATTTATTTATGGCTCTCTATTCTGTTCCATTGATCTCTGCATCTGTTTTTGTTTTTTTTTTTTGGTGCTGGTACCATGGTGTTTTGACTACTGTAACTTCATTGTATAGTCTGAAGTCGGGGAGCATGATACAACCAACTTTCTTCTTTTTTCTCAAATTTGCTTTGGCAGTCCAGGGTTTTCTGAGGTTCTATAAAGAAGCCACTCTGGGTCCAAGCCACCTTTGTCCCTCACAATGGAGCTCTCTCCTTGGCCTCTGCAGCCCTCCCCCTTCTGTGGAACTGTGCTGCAGAGCGGGCAGGGCCTGTGTGGACGCTCAGCTTAGGCTGAGCTGAATGCCAGGGTGAGTGCAAGAAACCTGCTAGCACCCTAGGCAGTGTCAGTCCGCCCTCTCTGCCCTGTTTTGGGAGCAAGCAAGCTTGTATGCAGTCCTCACAGGTGGAGGCCAGGCTTCCCACAGCCTACCTGTTAGCCCTACCAGCCTTCCAGCCAGCCAAATGGACTCATCTTCCTGGAGTCAGACCCACTCCCCCAGGGCTGGTGTGGCCAATATGTGGCTCAAACTGCTTCCTCCCCAGGGAGGATCTCAGCCCATGTAATCCCCCTCCTCTTCTGAGTCCTCTCCCAGGGGCATTTTTTACAGCCTTGATTGAACAAATCTTTCTGCAAATTTCCGGTTTTCAGTGAGAATCTCTCCACATGTAGATGTATTTGATGTATTTGTGGGGGGAGGTGAGTTCCCCATCTGCCATCTTGGTCTTCCTCTGCAACTTATTTTTAAATGATTTGGGAGGAAAAAATTAGACAGTAAAAGGCAATACAGCAGAACTCTTACACCATTAATACGTTGTTGAACCTGGGTGGTGAGTTTAAGGACAGTCCTTTTACTCTACTTTTCTGTATGACTGAAAATTTTCATAATAGAAAGTTGGGACATAGAAATGAGAGTGACACATCATTTACTTTGGGTGCAGACTCCCAAAATCATTGGGACTTCTTGGTTTTCACAGGTCTCTATTTACCTATTGTAAGAAAGAAAGGCGTCTGTGTCAGGAACAGTACTTTGCCCACAGCAGACCCTGAATTATCAATATTTGTTAATGGATGAATATTGCTTTCTCTTTTCGTTTTTTCCTTTTCTGAAATCTACCACGCTGGCTAAAACTAACCTTGAGCCTTTATCATCTCTCCAAATGCTTTGAAACTGCAGAGTGAGGTGATTTTGCATACAATGCCAATCAGAGAACAGGAGTTCTTGTGGCTGGTGGACTAGCCAGGAGCACGCTGAGAGAGTGGGTGGTTATTTGCAGCGTCATGCCACGTTCAAAGCACTTTCTGGTTTATAAAAGAAAATCAGTTCTCTTCTGGGCCTCTCTGAACTGCAGTGTTGTATATTGATTGCTTTTCCTTAAGGTGTAAACACTCAGAGTAGTATTTACTCTGTTATTTACTGACATAGTAGTCTGTCAGCTACTCGGATTTAGATTTGAAATATTGTATTCTGTAAAATTCATCTATCTATTTTATCTATCCAATAATCCAACCATCCGCTCACTAATTTATTCATGAGTCAGGAGTTTTAGTAACTAGGTCAGGGAAGAAAATGGGATGCAACCCAAAACTAGAAGCACATTTGTGATGTTATAAGCGAAATTGTCATGATCAGTGAGGATGTAGAAAGGATAAAAGCCACCCCATCCTCTATAGCAGTTTCTCAAATTTAAATCATTGTTAAAAATTCATGATTTCTGCCATATCTGAGGATCATCAACTAGTAATACTTAATATCCTCCCTTCAACCTACTCACTTTAAAAAAGAGATTACTGTGGTCTCAGCCTACACATTCCTATCCATAAAGTCTTGGCAGTGATGTGTTGTTGCATTTTTCTCTGATGTATTAAAATAAATGCACAGTTATATAATCAGCTCATGTATCTTTAACAATAATCATGTAAACGGTGATATACATACCATCTTATATAGGAATCTGCCTTTCAGAAAAGGATTTAGGAGGTAAATGGAGTGAGCTTAAAATACTGGTTCATGTTTATGAAACACACATTTCAACTAACCATCATTTGGCCCTTTCCTTCTGTTCAGGCCTTCCTTCAGTAGTAGATCAGAGATTTAAACTGGCTTTGTACAGTTAATTTCCCAGAGACCAAAAGAAAAACAGACTCAGTGAATATTTTGCTTGTTAGAACATGAGCAGGAGTCTTGACTACTCATAGAGATCACATGTCTATGGAGGTCCCGGTGCAAGAATTCTTTTTAAATAATTTAAAATTCTTTAAACGTGTTTTAAATTTATTATTTATTTATTGGCTATGTGGCATGCAGGATCCTAGTTCCCCAACCAGGGACCAAACTCATGCCCCCTGCATTGGGAGCATGGAGTCTTAACCACTGGGCCACCAGGCAAGTTCCAAGAATTCATCTTTTGACACAAATATCAGATATGCTCCAAAAGTTTAGACTAATGAATAAAATATGAAGTGATTAAAAATGTTTTACAAGTAAGGTTTAGGGTCAGTAGCTTTTTAATTTTTTTCTTAGTATTTATATTTTAGTCTTGAAGAAATGGTACCTCAAGGCTACCTTTTCATTTCCCTTTAAATAAATCATCCTTATTTTCATAATCAGCTCCTTTCTTGGTGCAGATCTCGGGGCATGCAGGTTGGTCGGTATTTTAAATATACTGTAGTTGCTTCTAAAGGAAATCAGTCCTTAATATACATTGGAAGGACTGATGCTGAAGCTGAAACTCCAATACTTTGGCCACTTGATGTGAAGAACTGACTCACTGGAAAATATCCTGATGCTGGAAAAGACTGAAGGCAGGAGAAGGGGATGACAGAGGATGAGAGGGTTGGATGGCATCACTGACTGGATGGACATGAGTTTGTGCAAGCTCTGGGAGTTTGGTGATGGACAGGAAAGCCTGGCGTGCTAAAATCCATGGGGTCGCAAAGAGTTGGACACAGCTGAGCGACTGAACTGAACTGAGTTGCTTCTGCCCTTCATTTGTCAAGGATCTGTTTCATACCCACCACACGCAGGCATTGCTCTGGATGCTCGGGAGGCCAGGAACAATGAAACAGACATGGTGCCTGCTTCACGGAGCTTACTGTATAGTATATAGATAGATACTAACAAGTCATCTCCAACATAGACAGAAAATTGCCCTCAGGAAGTGGTGTTTGAGCAGAGACATGTGTTGTTGTTTAGCCACTGTGTCCCGACTCTGAGAAAAGGACGGTGCAGGCAAAGGGAACACCCAAGCGCCCTCTTGTGGTGGGGCAGACTGGGAGAGCATCACACGTCCAAGGAATTAAAAGAATGTGAGTGGCTGGAGTCTGGGGCCTATGGGGCTGGACGGATCGGCCCTGCCATGCAAGGTCCACAGTGACTATATTGCCCCAAGAACAGGAAACCACTGAAGGGCAAGACTCCTCAACAAAAATCAAGGCTCTGTTAGCCATGAAGAAGGGGGAAATAGTTAACAATACAGGCAAGAGAACGTAAAGAAACACCTCCAAACATCTCCCTATTGCTCCACCCCTGCAAACAGCATGGCTTTTACTGTTTCTCCTCTTAGTGAAAGTCCTCACCATTCATCCGGTAGCTCAGGTCAAAATCTAGGCTTCATCCATGACACACCCGTCTTCATTCCCGTATCTAATCCATGGGCGAGTCCTGTCCATCTACCTCTTGACTATCTGAACTCATTCATTCCTCCATCTTCACCGTCAAATTCATGCAGCTGTGTCTTGCTGAACTACTGCAACGTTTTCCCATGTGTTCTTGTGAACCACGCCCCCCCCCCCCCACCTCCCCCGGTCTGTTCTCCCGGCAAAGCTGTTGTTGTTCAGTGACTCAGTCATGTTGGATTCTGTGACCCCTTGGGCTATAGCCCGCCAGGCTCCTCTATCCATGGGATTTTCCAGGCAAGAATACTAGAGTGGGGTGCCATTTCCTTCTCCATGGGCCTTTTCAAAATACAAACCAATCATGTCACTCCTCTGCCTAAAGGCCGGGGATCCAGGGTAAATCTTGCTGAGGCCCTAGCCAATCATGGCAGACTCATTCCACTTGACCTTGATTGGTTTCGTTGTGGGCAGAGACCAGCGCGTGACTTGTTTCTGGTCACTGAAAGGAGAGCATTGCTTCTGAGGAGCTTCTGGGAAAGGTATCTTTGCTCAGTGAAAGAGACCCCTGGAAGAAACAGATGTTCTCTGTTTTGTTAGCCATTGTCACAACCTGGGTGTGTCTAAGGAACCATTCCAGGCACTGGAAGGAAAGCAGTGCCTGAAGTCCAGACTGCCACCACTGGACCCTGCCCTCCCATATGAGGCAAATCTCCTTGCTATGCAAGTCGATTTGAGTTGGATTTTCTGGCATGTGCAACTGTAAGGATTCGGATACGTGTCTGAGGCATCCAGTGCCAAATGGATGCTGAAGCTCAGTGGAGAGGTCTGAGCTGGAGAAATATATGTGAGTCCTTGGTGAAGCTTAGGGAAAAGATGTCAAGAAGGGTAGAAGGTAGGAGCAGAAAAAAGTTTAGGAAAGAATGATGAGACTGCCAAGAAGTTGAGGAGGGACTGGGTCAGAGAGGTGCCAAGGGAGATCACCTGTGGCCAGGAGAAAGGACTTCCTGCTTATCGTCCTCTTTATATTGACTGGGACTAATAGTAAGGGCATTACAACATTCCCCAGTGTACTTTAACTGGACAAACAGAAGTGGTTCAGGAATGTTCACTAGAGGAGGAAGTTGGATTTCAGAACCAACCCTTGGGATTAGGAGCGTTTGGCTGTCTGCCATTTAACAAGAAGGTCATTTTACCAGAATGTGAAAGGCCACCAAAAATTGAACAAAACAGCCAGATGAGAGAACATTTCTCCTCTTCTGAGTATAAGATCCCGAGTTACGTGGGGATTGGAAAAGCACCCCAAGAAGAGGCACCATTATAAGAAAAGCCTCGGAAGTGTGAAAACCAAGGGCAACCGCCACAGAATGAGGCTGGAGAGAAACGTGGGAAGTGAGATGGGAATATGGGAATGAGGCCAGCACGGGGTGTGCCTTGTGAATGAGGCTGCGTTTAGACTTTATTCAGTCTGAAACGACTCCCGTGAAAGGAGATAGATGAAAGGAGTTAGATGTGGTGAAGATGTTCCAGGTCACCTTTGTTAGGTAAAAAAATTAAAATTTAAAAATCAGAGGACCGGGAGCTTCGTTACCGTGCAAGAGGTTCCCAAACTTCAAGGCGTACCTGAATCGCCAGAGGAACTTACAACAAATGTAAATTCCTGGTACTCATCGCCCCTTGGATTCGGATTTTATAGGTCAGGTCCGATAGGTACACTTTTAAAAAGCCCTTCTGGCAGCTAGGCTACTGCCAAGGGGTGACTTGGGAGTTTAGTCCCATTTTCTGTACCTATGCGCTCCTCCATTCTTTGACACAGAAAACGGGCATTTCTCAAGGATACACCAAGCGTTCTCCTAAGTTCTCCCAACCTGACAGCCGCCCCAGCCCCTCCCACTGCGGGCCGGCCAGACCCGAGTGGGCCCGACGTGGCGGTCTCCGGCCTGTCGGCGCAGCCGGAGCCTGAGGGACGAGCGAGGGCGGGCACCGGGGCGGTCGGGCGGCGGCCGGAACCGCCCCCAGGCTCCTTGTTCGGGACCCCGGCTCCGCGACCCTATCCAGCCCCGACTCAGGCTTGGGAAACCCGCAGTCACAGCCTTCCGGACTAGCAGCGGCGGCCACGCACAGGCCCGTGGGCGGGTCTCCATGGTGACTGGCAGACACTGTGACCAATTATGTCCGGGCACTTGTTTCCGCCCTAAAAACAACCCCCCTCCCCCAAAGGGACCGATACTTCCGTGACTGACATTTCTCTCCGGGCGCTGTTACGTAAGGGGAGGGTCAAGCGCGGCTCCACCCGAGCCGAGCAGATTTGATTGGCAGGACCTAGAGCCACCGCCCCAACGCCTCCGGAAGAACGTTTTTGATCGACAAGTATAGGAACCACTCGCGCCGCGAGGCTGGGCGGAAGCATCCGGGCCCTGGGGCTGGGGCTGAGGGGCGGAGCCGGAGGCTGAGAACAGGGCCGGGCGGGGCGGAGAGTAGGCAGGGGTTGGGCTGGCGCTGCGGCCAGAGATGCTGTGGGACTGCGACGGCGCTCGGCCGCTGGGAGCACTGCATTGAAAACACCGAGGTGAGGTGCGCTGCCAGGCTGTGGTAGGTGCGCGAGGGCCGTGGAGTCCTCAGACCCGGGCCGCCAGCGTCCTCAGGCCCGGCATTTGTGTGCTCTGCCAGGGGTTCTAAACTGTAGCGACGGCGGCTGCGCTGGGACACGGGGGCGGGGCCGGGCACCTGTCCGCGTTTGCAGGCACCTGCTGCACCGGCCGCCGCCGACCCCGGGGCCTGGCACTGGGGGCTGACCGGGAGCCGGGCCTGGTCGGCCTGAGGAGGGGAGGCGGGCCGTACCGGCTCGCCCCGTCCGGGGCCTTCCCTCGTTGCCCGGCTCCGTCCCTGCTTCCAGCTTGAGGGTAGCGTCCGAGGACCGCAGTCCCCTCACCCGAGGGTCTCGCGGGCCCGGGGCCGGCCTCGAGCTATCAGCGAGGTCAGGGTTTGGCTCCTGCCTTACATCATCCCGAGACAGGTTTGTCCAGATTCCCTACGTGCGCGGAGATGGGTTTACGCCCCGGGCGAGGGTGCCCGTCCCAGCTGTCCCCAGAGATCCGGGACCGAGGCAGTTTTCATCTTTTCCCTGGGTCGTCCTCTGCCACCTCTTAACGTGTGATTTAAGTCTGATCGGGATGATGTGCCTGTTTAGGCATAGAATGTAGCACCGCCCTTCTCAAGTTTTGGCTGAGTACACGTGCAGATAATTCGTATAGGGCTAAGCTACGACTTCTCAGCTGTATGATATTAAGAGACAGTCCTTTGTGGTTTGGACGACCAGATCAGCAGAAATGTTTAAATTGTTTCGGAATGACTAGGACCTGTCCTGTGTTTTCTTCCATCCATGTCACATCTGTTGGAAAAATGCTGTACCTGCTCAGTAGACATCTATTAAATGATGTAGTTACTCCTGAAAAGCGTGCTGCAGTTTCTCTAGGTGATTATGTCGTTGCTGGAAACAAAGGCAGCAGTAGACAATACCTCCTTCTTAAAGACAGGAGGAACCTGGGGGTAAGTTTGATTAATATTTGATTCTTAAAGGCAAAGTCATAGAATTACTAGGTATTAGACTTGGAAGAGACCTTACAGGTGAGTAATCCACTCCAGTCAATTGACGTGGTGGTGAGCGCTGTGTCCCAGGGGAACAGGGTTCCCCTGTCAAATTAGGCCTGACCTAGATGGCGGGTGGGTGCTGCCCGTTACTCTGGACCTGAAAACCATGTTTTCATTTGCACCAAACAGGAACATTTACCCCCACTACAGTTTTGGTGCCCTGCCATTTTGGCTTGTATAATAGTCACCAGGTTTGCAGAGAGCTCTCAGCAATAAGTTGCTACTTACTGGGTTTAAGTCATTAGGTAAGTGGAAGAACCAGAACCCACATTCTTTCTGATTTAATTATTGGGTGGCACTGTATCTTGGAAAGCAGAACAGCAGTAATGGGCACTGGCAGGATAAGAGACCCACCTGTGTATGAAAGAAAACAAATTTTTGCTGAACGGGGGACATTTGGCACATCCTACTCTAATGACTTGCTTATAAATTTGGTAAAATACTGTTTAAACTCTGACCCTTTTCACCTTCAGCCTTTTGATTGGTGCAAGTAGGAACTGAGCAGAGCTCTGTTTTAAACATGATGGAGTCTGGGGGGAATGTCACCAGAGCAGACAAGCTGCTGTCCTTTCAGCTCCACTTGCTGCTTCTCCCTTGTATTGTTAGGAAATGACCCACTGGCTTTGTGACCTTTAAGACAGGGTTTCTTATCCACTTCATGAAGCTTTGGTGGAAGATGTTTGTTTGTGAAAGGTCTCTTTGGCTCCCTTCTGTTTCTTTTGTACATATTGCTTGGCAATTCCTTAAATGCATAATGCTGCTGTTTGCACACTTGAATCAGTTGAAAAGATCGGGTTTTTCTGTGTGTGTATGTGGATGGTCCCAACAGGATCCAGTTTTCTTTCTGTGTCTCTCATGCTTTGCTTTTGGTTGCCAGTTTTACTGGAGAGAATCATTCTGTATTTAAGACACTTGTTTAAGACACGCTTAAATCAACTCCCCTGGATCTTCAATTCCCATAACCCTGAGAACTGGATAGACCTTTTGTGTCTGTGGGTACAGTGCATTCTGAACCTGGCTTTCCCAGCAGTCAAATGCCTAGATATTCTGCTAGTAGCAACTGTTTAGTCCATATCTTCTGCACTGCTGGCACCAGAGCTGAACTGTGTCACTGAATATTCTGAATCCTGGCCAAAGACTCAGTACACAGATTCCTGTCGGCATTTAAAGATGGGAAAGAAATTGGAGTCAGAAGAGGGAGGGGGTGTAGAAGGAAACTGTTTCTGAAGACTTTCTTCCCTAGGTTTTTATAACTGCATATTATATAACATTCTATTGTATTTCTGTTTAGAGGTTCAGATTTAGCTCTTTACTATTTCAGAAGTCTTAACTGTTGGTATAAGTATGTTTCTCTGTTTTCCCATCTCATTTTAAGGTGAAGTGAATTCTGAGGCTAGAAGAATTTGATGACACAGACCGCTGAATTTCTTTGTTTGGAGCACACGTTATGAACCCTTTCTGGAGCATGTCTACAAGCTCTGTACGCAAAGTAGGTATAATTGATGAACTTAGGGAGGAAACCCATTTGTGTCAAAACAGAGGCCAGAATAATCCATATTAAGGTTGCCTATCGTCTTAGCAGAATTAACTTTGGTTTTTTTAGTTTAGGTTTTACTTTTGAGAAATAACTATTTCATTGATTAAAGTCAGCTTCTGAGACCAAGATCACATCTCAGAAACCGTTCTGGTAATCAAAATCCTGTTATTTTGAGTTAGGTTATATTCACACATGATCAAATTTGTGACACATATTGTAGGTAGTTTTTCTACAGACTTCAAGATTTCATGGTTAGAAAAGTTTTGGGAAAGGCCAGTCCAGTGTGGTCAAGTCAGACTTGAGAGCACTGGTTTAATTTATCTAACTAAAATATCTTGTAAAATAAAATATGTTTTAGGGAAGCTTAAAATATGCAAACAAAAAGAAAATGTTACCCATAAGTCCATGTCTAAGAATACCCTTGGTAATCTTTTTTTTTCTGTACCTGATACTGTATACATTTTTAATACAGGTGATGATACAGCCTTTGATGGTCTTGGAGCCAAGGAAATACCTGTGGGGTGGTAGTTTAGTCTCTGAATCATTTAGACCTTTGTCTTTGACTAAGAATGACAGTTTATGCTAATAATAGTCTAAATGTGAAAACATACCAGTTAGGGACCAGATCAAAATCAGACCCATGCGAGTGAGAGAAGAGGCTCATCCTTTGTTTCTAACCAAAGTGCTGACATCAGGGAGTGACTAATTTCAGTCATTACACTATTTGTTTTGAGATGCTTAGCACCCAACTTCCTACATCTGCGTGCCAGGGCACCTTTCTAATCTGGTCTAATTGTGTAGTAACCCCTTGCCCTCTTTCTGGGGCCTTGAAGAGAAACTCTTTCTTTCTCTGTGTCATGTAAATCCTGTAAATGTTGGCTTTGTTGTCTATAGGATACAGCTGATGAATGGGTTTTTCTAATGGTTTAGTCTTGCATCAGCTTGATTCTGCTGTCTATAATAGCTTGCCCACTCAACAGACCTCCAGGTCATCTCAATCACGGTGCTAGAAGGTCCCTGTAAGAGTCATTCCAGCTTTTCAGTCAAGGACTAAAGGGCGTCACACGTAGCCTTGTGATTTAAGAATCATCCTAACAAATGTTCTCACCACTTCGTCTTGAATAGCGGTCTGATGGTGAAGAGAAGACATTAACAGGGGATGTGAAAACCAGTCCTCCACGCACTGCTCCAAAGAAACAGCTGCCTTCTATTCCCAAAAATGCTTTGCCCATAACTAAGCCTACATCTCCTGCCCCAGCAACACAGTCAACAAATGGCACACATGCTTCCTACGGACCTTTCTACCTGGAATACTCCCTTCTTGCAGAATTGTAAGTTCTGAAACTATCCGGCTAAATTTTGAATGACCCTTAAAGGTGAAGAATGAAATTTATTCTGATGGACTCAGTAAACAGCAGCCATTTTAATCTTGACAGTTAAACCCATCCCCCTTCAGTATGAGCCTTAACGTATATAGGATGGAATCTATTGCTGGCATGTAATCTTTCTTCACCAAGGCCTCAGTGGTATTATATAAATATCTGCTTCTAAAAGTAACAGTTCTTACCGAGAGCTTGGGTAAGTAAGATTCAAAGACAAATATGTGCTTTAATTTCCATGTCTGTTTTGAAAAGCAAGAGGAGGGAGAAACTGACATTATTAAGCATCTGGGAACTTAATTTTGGTCTACCTTTATATGAGGTGGGGAATTCACCCCCTGAAGAGGTTTTTGTAGGGGGCAGGACGGTGGGAGGGTGGCGATCTATTCTTTCTTGGGTCAGACGCAGCTGGAGGCTGGTGCTCCATCCTGGCGATCACCCTTAAGAGGCCTCCTAACAGACTGAGAGGCTAGTCCCAGGAGGCAGAGGTCAGGAAGCCCGACCTTAGGAGTCAACAATTGAAGGAACAGGAACCTCTAACTTGGAGAAAACTTAGAAAGTACTTATTAAAGCTGTCTTCATATATTTGAGGCCCATCAATTAGAAAGAGGATTTGAGGTATTCTGTAGGACCCCCAAAGGCAGAAGTAGGCAGTTGGGAAGTTTTAAAAGATCTGGGCTCCATGTAAGAACTTGATTAGTCACAGAAGTCACAAATTGGACTGAGGTTGTACCTATCTATAGATTGTGAGGAGATGGGCACCTCTGCATAGTCTGGTAGTGATGAAACAGTGCTTGGCCCATCAGAGGAGCTCAAGCAGTGAATGAGTGCAGATGGCATTTAATTGGTCATTTGTTAAATGGGCAGCAAGTTTGGAGAATTAATTCTGAATTTCAGTCATTTAAGAATGCCTTTGCCCATGAATCTGTTTTAAAAGCATCCTCCAGTGCCCCCTTTCTTTACTAATGTTGTAATGGTCAGAGGGTCTGAGGCCCAGTGTGAATGGCTGAGCATGAGCTGGTAACTTTATAATGGACACCTGTGTTTGAGGCAAGGCAGTGAGTTGGACAGGCTTCTATTGTGGTGGTAAATCTGCTGTATTAGGCCACAAAATCTGCCTTTCTGGCAAACCTCGGTAGGAGATATATCTGCCATCCACACTGCTGTTGATGCGCTGAATTTTAGTGATTTAAAAATGGAATAACTACTTTAAAATGATTGAAAAATAAGTGTGGTAGCAAATAGGTAATAAAATGTCAACTGAGATCTAATAAGTTTCTTCTCAGTAAAACTGAGGATTGGCAGGTTAATGTGCTTTAAGGCCCTCAGTTCTCGAGGTCTGGTCACAGCATTACTTGTGCAGGCTCCTGGCTCAGCAGCAGGGAACAGAGCAGAACGACCAGGTCCCAGAAGAGCCAGTGCAGCCTGTCTTCCCTTGTTTCAGCTCCCGCTGGCTCCCACGCCAAGGCCTGCAGAGTTCAAGGGCCTGAGTTGGGGGTGAACTCAGGAGCAGAGTACAGTCAGACGCTGCCCATTCACACTTTAAATGACCCCCAAGTGAGGGAAATTCCATGGAATTTTAATGTCTTAATTACCTAAAACTACCTTCAAAGAGCTTTTGAATGTGTGTGGGTAAGATCTATTGTCTGTGGTCACAAAAGCAATACTTACAAATGACTCTCACTGACCTAAAACTTGATGTCCAGCATTAACTATGCAGGTTGGCTTCCAAGATGGTGTTTTAGGGAAGCTGATTTCTAGGGGGAAAACTTGACTGTGAATCCCTGCTTGGCTTTCATTTCTAAATCTGGGGCCCTATTTTGGCTGTGCTACTCTGCACGCATATGTTATGAAGCCAGTAGACAGACAGCAGTTAGGGCCAGGTGGGAGACTGTGATGCCTCCATCTATGTGGTCAGGGCATCGGCTTCCCTTTGAGAACTGTTCCTTCTTTAAAAAATGAATGTGGGTGGTTTGGTATCTATGTGTCTTTTGCATCCCTACAGTCTCACTATTCTGCTGCTTCTGTTTTAGTACCTTGGTTGTGAAGCAGAAGTTACCAGGTGTCTATGTGCAGCCGTCTTATCGATCTGCATTAAGTAAGAAGCATTCGCTCTTTTTATAGCATGTTTGATTCCGCTGACGCAAACTTAGCCCTTAACTGTTTCTGTTTTGTCCTGCAGTGTGGTTTGGCGTAATATTCATACGGCATGGACTTTATCAAGATGGCGTATTTAAGTTTACAGTTTACATCCCTGATAACTACCCAGATGGTGACTGTCCAGTAAGTTGGGGATACACTCTGGCTTCATTGCTTGGTCAGTGAGGAGGGCTTAACGGGGCTTTCAAAATGTCTTGGTTCTTTTCTGGACCTAATTAATAAGTTTTATGATTTCAGTTTCCCAGAATGTTCTGTCTACTGTGTAGTCCTTGGAGGGGATTTTTTTTTTTTTGGCTTTGTTCCATCTTTTGCCATGCTGGCTTCTGCCTTCAGCTTTGCTTGTTTCTCTGTCCAGGGTGTGCCTGTGAGGCTGGATGCTGTGGTACAGCATCTGCCACGTGAGTGGCGTTTGTTATGCTGTGGTGGAAGAGAGC
Organism: Capricornis sumatraensis; assembly: GCF_032405125.1. NCBI lineage: Eukaryota > Metazoa > Chordata > Mammalia > Artiodactyla > Bovidae > Capricornis > Capricornis sumatraensis. The sequence goes on along the minus strand of NC_091088.1, from coordinate 27,617,200 downwards.
AACTTTCCCTTTGCTTCATTGCAAAATTTACTTTTACAGGAAAATGGTGAAAGTACTTAAGTGTCCCTCTCAAGGCAGCTTTCTGACTTTAAGCAACAAGACTGCCTTGTCCTGAAGCTCCTTTCACAACTTCTGTGTGTGGGTTTCACAAGCTCCACTGCTTCCATTAAAGGCAGTGTCTTTCTCTCACTGTAGCGTTTGGTGTTTGATATTCCTGTCTTTCACCCGCTAGTGGATCCCACCTCAGGTGAACTGGATGTGAAGAGAGCGTTTGCAAAATGGAGGTTAGTAAATAGAGAGTTTCGTGTGGTGATGTAAGCCAGCAAGGGGAAGCCTTAGTCACCCCGCTGTGTTTCCCTTTAGGCGGAACCATAATCACATTTGGCAAGTACTGATGTACGCAAGGCGAGTCTTCTACAAGATTGATACAGCAAGCCCCCTAAACCCAGAGGCTGCAGTACTGTATGTTACTCTGCTTTGTCACTTGAGATACATTTGAAAAGTCAGCGAAGGAGGTCATGTTGGTAACCTTTTGATTTAAACTTTTGACACAGGTACGAGAAAGATATTCAGCTTTTTAAAAGTAAAGTGGTTGACAGCGTTAAGGTGTGCACTGCTCGCTTGTTTGACCAACCTAAAATAGAAGACCCCTATGCAATTAGGTGAGTGGTACATTATCCAGATAAGCCGCACTTGGCAATACTGGGCTTGTTTTTCAGGTGGTCTTAAAATGGGGATTTAAAAGGAAAGTGAGTCATCTGCTAGCCTACAACATTTCTAACCTGATTTCTGCTTCACATGGATGACTATGCCAGGAGCAAGCTATTGAGTGACTTTGGTTTCTCAAAGATCCTGGTAATGTGCTCACTCAAGTGTCAGGACTTTTCCTTCCAATTGGAGCCCCTCTTAAATGGTCATTACCCCATCAACCTACAGATTTGGTGAAAGGAGGGAAACTGATCAGTGTGAGCGAACAGTCTGAATCATGGGTTCCCCGAGCACTGTTAGTGTGTGTTGGGGAAGTGTCTGCAAGAGTGTTGAGAGCTGAAGTGACTTAGCTCTTGGGCAGCGTGGGTGTTGCTGGGAGAGAGGAACGTAGTGTAGTGTTCAAGAGCTTGGGCTCTGCAGTTAGACTGGGTGACATTTGCACTTAATTGGCTTTGGTGACCCTGAGCAGTGACTTAGTTTTACCGTGCCTTGCTTTCTTCATCTGTAATAGGATATCAGGGGCGGTTGCAAGGCTTACATGAGCTAACCCAGGAAAAGTGCTCTCTAAGGGGTAATTATATGAGAAAATCATTTAGGTAATGTCTGAAACTTACATACTGACAACTGATTAAGACTGTTCCTTGTTAAGTTCTGTTTGGGGAACGGGCTTAAAAATGGTCATTAAATTTAGTGAGCCGTTCTTTAGTGTTTCTCTCTTCCTTAAGCTTTTCTCCATGGAATCCTTCTGTCCATGATGAAGCCAGAGAGAAGATGCTGACTCAGAAAGTAAGTAGATGGCCATTTTAGAAATAGGTTAACTTGCTGTTTCCTTTCTAAAGTGTCTTCACTGGTGACCATTGAGTGTATACAGTGACTTTTGGGGAGACAGATTGGTGCAGTGCTGAAATCTCCTTATCGGTCTGTTTTTTATTGTGCCTAGAAGAAGCCTGAAGAACAGCACAATAAAAGTGTTCATGTTGCTGGCCTGTCATGGGTAAAGCCTGGCTCAGTACAACCTTTCAGTAAAGAAGAGAAAACAGTAGCGACCTAAGAGCTGGTGAATCGGTGCACCACGCACTTTCCTGCTGGACTTCGGCTCCTAAAGCTGGCCAATGGCAAAGGACTGCCTGCAGAGTAAAACGTTGTGAACAGTGGCTGACATCAGTGTTGTCCGTGTATGCTTAGGTTCTAACAGCAAGTTCTGGAAACCTCTCTTTATGTAATGCATTACTTCTGTCAGAAGTGTCTTTAAGGTGGTTATCTAGTTCAGTACTCCAAATTATTGGGGACTTTGAAGCTTACGTATTTTTTTGAATATAATGCTAAAGGTAAGTTGCGTTCATTTAAACTGATGAAGTTAAGCAAAGTTCAACACTATAGTGATTTCTTAATTGGCGGTTTTGGTTGTACATACATTAGGGTGCAGAGATGAAAGGATAGAGAGAGCAGTTTCCATAGCTTATTAGCACTTTTGAGTGGAGGAGCAGTTGAATGAATGAACCTCAGTCTTCAGCTTACTGTGTTACTGATATACAAACTGCTGTCACTGAGGGACATACTAGGTGAGTGAGGAAACCAGAACACTTGTTCTTAGGTGTTTTGTTTTGTTTTTTCAGCAAATTACTGTATTTTTCTGGCAGGAGGGAGAAAAAGTGTTAAAACGGTTTCTAATGAAGTCAGAGATTTAAATGATGAATGACTAGTGTATTCTGTAGAGACAATAAATCAATGAATGATTGTTCTTTGTCATTTATGCAGGAAACTAAATACCCTTTTCTCAGTATAACTAAACAAAGATTAATTTATAAATGCTTTATTGAAAAATACACTTATTTTCATATAAAATTACAGTAGCAGTATCTTGAGAGGTTTTATAAATATTTTTGCAGAACACTATTCTAATTGAACAGTGTAAGTTCCATATTTCTTTCAGAGCAATATGAAGTTACCTAGTAACTCTGTTTATACTGATTCAATTTACAATTGAACTTTCTCCCTAATAAGATTATTCATTCAACTTTAAAACTGCTGGAACAATAGTGATTAATAAAGGTATATATAGATACTTCAGTAGCTGTTAAATTAACATTTTCTAATCTGTATAAATGGTACTGTGTACTAATAAAAACCTAAAATTCTCCAATCTATTTTTTTAAACTTCCAGGAACACACCCAAAGATATTTAAAAATACCACCTTAATAAAGACACATATCTTTTTGGATAACTACCTCCTAAAGGAAGAGGTCATAATTTTTCATAATAATCCCCTTAATTCAACTTGATTTAAAATCTTTACTTAGCCAGCTGATCCCTATCAACAAAAATGGAGAATTTAAAACACTTGCCCAAAAGGTAGCTACTGGGGCTTTAACAATTTTAAAAAAGTACAAAAGCATCAAAGAAGATATTAAGCCTAGAAGTTTTGTACTTAATAAAGTTCACATTGTAGAAAGTGCCATCGCAAATATACAGCAAAATCTGGGTTACAAAATCATGCTTTTTACAGCCCTAAAGTGCCACTTCTTATACAAGTTCACTCACACATTGCACACTAATCAAAGACTTGTCACACTGCACCGCACCTACTGGGGTAGGGAAGAATTACACAAAGGAGACGGGAGACTTGGACTGGTTACCTGGGACCTCCAAATCTGGGCGCTTTCCCAATTTGTTACCTTTTAGGAATGCAGAAATCTCACACTCTTACCAAGTGTTTCGGGATGAAATGCCAAGTTTCGCTTTTCATGAGGGCCAGGGCTGACCACAAAACAGGAATGAACTGAAATATGGTTCCTCTGCTGGAACACGTTAACAGAGACCTCTTCTACACACGAGTACGCTTCATTCTCTGCAGTACTTGTAATACTTGGAATAGCTTTACCAAAGAGTTAAAAAATCCAACTGTGTTGGATTCTAGGCAGCCTTGATGGCAAGCACTGCAAGGTAGGAAAAAAGGCAGCTGGGGTAAGTAAAAATATCCTAAGGATACTGGAAGGATTCAGGAAAAGAGCCCCATAATCTAGCATACATTAAATGCTGCTGCTAAACAGAGTTTGTGAAAAGACAGTTTCAATACAACGGACTAACCTCAGTGGGAACCTCGGTCATTAGCTACATCTTGGAGACGACGTAATAAGGCAGAGTGATTTTCTGGGCAGATTCTTTTTGCAGGTGATTCACTTCCATCTTCCAAAAGGATCCCTCTCTTTTTGGTTGGAGTTTCTCCTGTCCGTATCATACTGTTAATTTCTCTCAGTCTCTGGTGGCGGAGGTAAAAATAGATATAAAAAGCGTTAAAATTCTAATACACACAGTTCAGTGTAACATCAAAGAACCTCAAATGAGTTAAGTAGTTTACTTTGAAGAGTTTGAACATCTTTATAAGGGAAAGAACTAGCAAATTTTACACCCTTCTGGTTTCACTTCTCAGCTAGCTGAGATGATGACTGACTGGGATAGAGGCAGAGTATTTCTATGTTTTAACAAGTTACATAGCATCACATTGCTATGCCATATTTAATCAACTTCATACATTTCCATTTTTGTTTTTAAAAAAAGTAACATGACTTTACATAGTATTATGTCCCCTTTTCCCCCAGTCTAGTGTTACTCATTTTTTTAGCAGCCATGAAGTTTCATAGGAGAAGTCTAAATTCTAAAATGCATTATACATCTTCCTCTGAGGAAAGGCAAATTATTTTCTGCATTCTTTGGTTCACGCGAGGAACCTGGAGTGAGAAGAATATTGGCAGGGTGCTAGAAAGACTGGTTCTATGTACAGGTGCCTTCAGCACTGAGTTTCCCCAGAGTCCCAGAGGTTGGCTGTTACATTATTTTCGGATAAATTTTTTTTTCACATGCCACTGATTTCATTGTCCATGCTTCCTAGTAGAAAGCATACTGAGCAGATTTTAAATGCATTTGTTTTAGGACATTTCAAACATGGGAATGGAAAAGGATATATAGTGAACCTTCACCTGACCATCACCCTACTTCAGCAATGTTGGCCAGTCTTATTTTATCCATACCTTCATTCACTTCTCATCTCTCAGATGTTTTAAAGCAAATCCTAGATACTTATTTCTTATTCTTAAATAATAAAGGCTTTTCTGAGGCTTAAAACCACCACGGTTTTCTATAATCAGTATATGCATCTTTCCCAAATTTTAACCATTTTAAGCAAGTTTTCCTCTTTCTCGTCTACTCTCTTGCCTTCCGAAAAGTCTGCTCTGCACTTTCTATCTCTAGTCTCCCACTTACTGGAATGTTCTTACATTGTTAACTGTACACTAATTGTATAAGTGGTATTTGTATACATGTATATACAACATATTTTGTATCGTGCAAGTATTAATTGTGTGCCTTACTATATACATAACATTAATATAGATTAATAACACATTAATACATATAATTTATATACAATACAGTATTTTATACACCTAATTTATATAATAGGTCCATGACAGTTTAAAAATGAATACTTATTCCCGCCCCCCGATTCATACAGAATATACCACCTTGTCCTCACCCAATTCCTAAGGACACTTACTGTTACCATTCATTCACTGAACAGATCAGGCTGTGTAGCTTTCTGCTCTTTTGTCTAGGAAGGCACGCATTAGAAATATAATAATGTTCATTAAGTGGGGTTTCAAAAAAACTAAAATGGTATATTATGTACTGTTCAGTCCACATTATGTCTTACACCTTCTCATATCAGTATATACGGATCACATATCTAACTGCTACATAGTATTCTGTGGTAATCTGCATCATAGTTTAATCCAGTGTTAACAATTCCTGAGTTTTAACTGGGGTATTTAGACCATTTATATTTACTTGCTCTTTGTTTGCTGTCTTCTTCCTTTTTTGGCCTTCTTTTGAATTGAATAGTCCTATTCCAATTTATTTTTTCTGTGTAACTTTTTAATCCGTTTGGAACCTAATTTGGTATGGGATGAAAATCTACTAATAGGGAAACAGAGCAATGCTCTCCCCGCCATCTGTCATCCATCTCTCCATGGTATTGACATTGTGTTTTTTAGGAATCTGCATGTGTTTTTCCTGTGCCATTTGTTATCTATGTGTGTTTTCTGAACAGTCTTTATAGGTATCACTTAAGGACCTTTAAGATCTAGCTGCCTCCTTAAGAGTAAGTAACATATGATTCCCAGAACTCTAGCCTTACTGCCTCAAGGACTTGTTTCCCTTTCTTGTCCACTTTATCCTGGATGCCCTTCCTTCCACACCTCAGCAACCTCCTAATTTTTCATCTGTTAAGGCTTGACTCAAGCTTCCCTACCCACTGCAGACTGAGGCAGATGCTACCACTTAAATCGGTGCTAATGTGCGTATTGTTATAAAATGCCCGTTTCTCCCCTTAGACTAAGAATTCAAAGGACAGAGACAGTTCCTGTCCCAGAGACAGGCACTGAGTAATCCGTCAAGGGATCTGGATTTTCTTTCCCTAACAGAAATTTGGAATTTTAAAGTTTTACAAATGGGACAAAAAATATATAATTCCAGATTTATAGCAGAATGTTCAGATGCGCAAATAGGAAAAAAGGAATGAAAATCCAAACCCCTTTCCCTGTTTCCAACTTGAAAGTCCTCCCCCAAACCCTTGTTTCCTGCTGCTCTGGGACCACTGGTTGCTCTTCCTTCGCGGATCCAATCACTCGTGTGCGTGCTGAAGGTTTCCCAGCAACCCTTAGAATCCTAAGTGTGGGGCTGGTAAAGCCCAAGCTCTACATTAGGCTCACCTTTGAAGGACTGTTGCTGAAGTAGTAGAAAATCTTTTCTCGAGGAGAAAGCATCCCTTCATTTTTATGCGGGGAAATGTAGACAGGATGGTTCTGAGACAACTGTATTCGGCGAGGAGAGCCTGTTCTTACAAATGGATAGGGAGAGAGTGGAGGAGCATCCATCTGTTTAAAAAAAAAATTCTAAGGTAAACAAAATTCCTAACCAGTTACTTTTTTGGGAAAATGGTCATTCTTGCTGAATCAGTGAAGAGGTATAACAAACTAAGTGCTTTATGAATGGTAGATAGTGACGTATTCGGGGCAAAAATTAAACCTAAAGAAAACCATACGTTAGGAATCGGTTAAGTGCTTGCTTTGTGCCACTGTTTTAACCATTTTTAATATATTAGGTCATTTAATCCTCACAACAACACTATAAGCAAAGGACTATTTCTATTCCCATTTTATATAAAGGAAACAATAGGCACAGAGAAAGTTAAATAATTTGCAAGGTCACCAGAGCTGGCAAGTTTGGGGTAATTTCAACTTATGCAGTCCGTCTCATATGACTGTACTTTGCAGGGAGTCCAGTCTTAGTCATGTTTAACACTTCACAACAGTAGAAGTTATGTTCATTAAGCAAATTATTTCTGTTAAAGACTTTCTCAGTTTTATTTTACTTAACAAAATAATTATTTGTCAAGCTAGTTTACACAGAATTAGCTCAAAAACGTGACTTCTCATTCCTCACAAGTTAAAAAAAAGTATGAAATAATCCTCCTCAGACTTACTGCATTTGCCTGTGAGTACTTCATGGCAAACGTTTTAATCTGTTTGATATAGATGTTGTTGTAGAACTGGATGAGGTCTCCCCTCTCTTCCTCCTCTACGTCACTGTTGGCCCCCGTGAGGCGAGTCGGGGTAGGAGGGGCGCTGCTCGGCTGTGGGACTGGCAAGGTGCTGCTGGACCTCATGACAGGACTGGAGTCTCTGCTGGCTGTACCAGGTAGAACAGAAGGTGTTAAACAGGGAGACTGCTGGTGCAGTTTGCTTTTAAAAAGAAACTTCAGGAAGAGGAGGGTGAACAGCTACCCGTTCTCCTTGTTAAACGGCAGCAAATGGGCCCTCTACACTGAGGAGCAAAGCACAGACAAGGTATTTAGTACTAACTCTGTGTGTGTGCATGTTCAGTTGTGTCTGACTCTTTGTGAATCCATTGGATGTAGCCCACCAGGCTCCTCTGTTCATGGTTTATCCCAGCAAGAATACTTGAGCAGGTTGCCATGCTCCAGGGGGTCTTCTCACCCCAAGGGTCGAACCGACATCTCCTGCTTTCCTTCATTGGCAGGTGGATTCTTTACCACTCAGCTACCTGGGAAGCCCCACTAACTACTATCATGCTATTAATGTAGCAAGGGCTTGATTAATTGACACCAAGTATTCATTAATTGTAGCAAGTATTCATTAATTGACACCAGTTTTCTAGGACCGAGCCCTGCATTAAGTGGTATAAACCAGCAATTAAGGATGGTATTTCCATAGCATGGTTTCTGTTGACATGCCACATTTTTCTGGAACTCAGGTCAACAAATGCCTGTCTTCCCTAACCTTTTCTAGTACCCCTAAAGAAAAATGTTTATGCACAGTGTGTCTCAAAACCATGGAATAAAGGACAACTTTGCTACTAAATTTAGAATTGTTTACTGTTCCAACAAATCTTTTCCCAATAAACTGTTTTCACAGCTTCTACAACAGTAATTTTAGTAATTCTTTAGTCCTAGACCTAAAAAAAGAGGAGCTCCTAATTTAGTTGTATACATTCATAAAGATCCCACTTACTTCTGTCCTTGTTTAGTTCTGTCGGAGAATTCTGATGGCTTCTGCTGTCACTGCTGCCAGAATTTCTTCTTCTCCTTTTCCCTTTTATCAAAACACTTCTATACACCTTTAAACAGAGCAGGAGAAGGCAGCAGAACAATATCTACTGAGCACATCCTAGACTATACAGCTTTCATGTCATTTAATCCTCACAGTTCCCTACAGTAATAGCTGTCCTACTCAGGGGAGGTTTGTAAATGCAGCCAAGGCTATGTATCAGGGCCTGTCAGGCTTCAACTTCCAAGTGCTGCCTACAATACTACAGAGCAGCAATAATACCTAATTATAAAATCAAGTCATTCTAAGTCAGATACAAAGATCTTACTGACCTATTTCTTCGAGACAACTATATAGCATTAAAGGTAAAATGGGTTTTAAAATTTCACTTAATGCTATTTTGGTTAAATGTGTAGCACTGTGTGTCCTAAACCAGACTGAATTCAAGGTGACATAGAATCCAAACAGCAGCTTCCTAATTTACATCTTGTAATTATCTGAATTAAAAAGGAATCAAATATTTTACATCATTAACTTTGGGGGAAAAGAGAACTTAAACTAATCAAGATGTGTGGCTGTCAATAATTAAATAAGATTAAAATAGAATCCTATTTTTTATCCTGGAGAAGAGGCTACAGAATCACTTGTAGCCTCTTGTAGTTAATTTTTTTATATGCTTCAAAAACACTTTCATCTTTATTTTCAGCCCTGAGGGAAAATGTAGTTACCTGGCTCCGGGCCTGTGGCTGAGTCCTATAGCAACGCATAATATTCTGGAAGGACTTGTCTTCTTTTGTGACCTGGCAAAGAATAAGGGTACACTGAGAGTGAATTTGACTTCTAGCCTAATATAGTAGGAGATGATTCCTGAACCTGCTCCCCAGTGACACTGGTGAAAATCGCATTAAAAAACCACCATTTAAAGTCTCTGGAAATGTCTCTAAAAAGCATACAACAAATGAAGAACTATATATTCAAGTAAATCTACTAATTCAGTAACAACAGAGGGAATATGTGGTATCTGAATCAAGACCTAGAATAAACCATAGTGACAGAAAATTCATTAGACGAATGAAAAACTAGATTTGAACTGGCAAAGGAAAAGTTTAATAAACCTGAGATGGAATCGCTCACAGAACAGAGGATAGAATGAAGAAAAATTAAAAGTGCTTCAGAGAAATGGGGCATACCCTTAAGCTCATCAAGGTCACATAATGGGAGTACCAGAAGGAGTGAAGCAGGAAGAAATGTTCAAAGGCTGAAACCTTCCAAATTTATTTAAAAAACATTAGTCTCAGTTCAGTTGCTCAGTCGTGTCTGACTCTTTGTGACCCCATGGACTGCAGCTCGCCAGGCCTCCCTGTCCATCACCAACTTCTGGAGTTTATTCACACTCATGTCCGTTGAGTCAGTGATGCCATCCAACCATCTCATCTTCTGTCATCCCCTTCTCCCACCTTCATTCTTTTCCAGCATCAGGGTCTTTTCAAATGAGTCAGTTCTTCACATCAGGTGGCCAAAGTTTTGTGAGTATCAGCTTCAGCATCAGTCCTTCCATTGAATATTCAGGACTGATCTCCTTTAGGATGGACTGGTTGGATCTTGTAGTCCAAGGGACTCTCAAAAGTCTCCTCCAACACCACAGTTCAAACGCATCAATTCTTTGGCACTCAGCTTTCTTTATAGTCCAACTCTCCGTACATGACTACTGGAAAAACCATAGCCTTGACCAGACAGACCTTTGTTGGCAAAGTAATGTCTCGGCTTTTTAATACGCTGTCTAGGTTAGTCATAACTTTACTTCCAAGGAGTAAGCACCTTTTAATTTCATGGCTGCAGTCACTATCTGCAGTGATTTTGGAGCCCCAAAAAACAAAGTCTGCCACTGTTTCCATTGTTTCCCCATCCATTTGCCATGAAGTGCTGGGACCAGTTGCCATGATCTTAGTTTTCTGAAGGTTGAGCTTTAAGCCAACTTTTTCACTCTCCTCTTTCACTTTCATCAAGAGGCTCTTTAGTTCTTCTTTACTTTCTGCCAGAAGGGTGGTGTCATCTGCATATCAGGTTATTGATATTTCTCCCAGCAATCTTTTTCTTTTTTCTCCCAGCAATCTTGATTCAGCTTGTGTGTCATCCAGCCCAGCGTTTCTCATGATGTACTCTGCATATAAGTTAAATAAGCAGGGTGACCATATACAGCCTTGACGTACTCCTGTCCCTATTTGGAACCAGTCTGCTGTTCCATGTCCAGTTCTGTTTCTTCCTGACCTGCATACAGATTTCTCAGGAGGCAGGTCAGGTGGTCTGGTATTCCCATCTCTTTCAGAATCTTCCACAGTTTGTGGTGATCCACACAGTCAAAGGCTTTGGCATAGTCAATAAAGCAGAAATAGATGTTTTTCTGGAACTCTCTTGCTTTTTTGATGATCAAACAGATGTTGGAATTTGATCTCTGGTTCCTCAGCCTTTACTAAAACCAGCTTGAACATCTGGAAGCTCATGGTTCACATACTGTTGAAGTCTGGCTTGGAGACTTTTGACCATTACTTTGCTAGTGTGTGAGATGAGTGCAATTGTGCGGTAGTTTGAGCATTCTTTGGCCTTGCCTTTCTTTGGGATTGGAATGAAAACTGACCTTTTCCAGTCCTGTGGCCACTGCTGAGTTTCCCAAATTTGCTGGCATATTGAGTGCAGCACTTTCACAACATCATCTTTTAGGATTTGAAATAGCTCTACTGGAATTCCATCACTTCCACTAGCTTTGTTCGTAGTGATGCTTCCTAAGGCCCACTTGACTTCGCATTCCAGAATTTCTGGCTCTAGGTGAGTGATCATACCAAGATCTTTCTTGTACAGTTCTGTGTATTCGTGCCACCTCTTCTTAATATCTTCTGCTTCTGTTAGGTCCATACCATTTCTGTCCTTTATTGAGCCTATCTTGGCATGAAATGTTCCCTTGGTATCTCTCATTTTCTTGAAGAGATCTCTAGTCTTTCCCATTCTATTGTTTTCCTCTATTTCTTTGCTCTGATCATTGATAAGGCTTTCTTATCTTTCCTTGCATTCTTTGGAACTCTGAATTCAAATGGGTATATCTTTCCTTTTCTCCTTTGCTTTTTGCTTCTCTTCTTTTCACAGCTATTTGTAAGGCCTCCTCAGACAGCTGTTTTGCTTTTTTGCATTTCTTTTTCTTGAGGATGGTCTTCATCCCTGTCTCCTGTACAATGTCACAAACCTCCATCCATATTTCATCAGGCACTGTCTATCATATCTAATTCCTTGAATCTATTTGTCACTTCCACCGTATCTCTGGTAAAGGATTTGATTTAGGTCATACCCTGAATGTTCTAGTGGTTTTTCCTACCTTCTTCAATTTAAGTCTGAAATATATCCACAAATTTTAACAAATTCCAAGTAGGACAAATGCAAAGAAACCCAGACACTTAGTAAAAAGAGTTGAAAGCCAAAGAAAGGGAGACTCTTGAAAGCATCAAGAGAAAAGCAACCTTTTGCTTACTAGGAAACTCTAATAAAGTAACAGATAACTTCTCATTAGAAACTATGGAAGCTATGAAACAGTGTACAAAGTAAAATCTAAGAATCCAGTATGTAACAAAATTATCTTTTGTAAATGAAAGTGAGCTGAATACAGTCTCAGCTAAACATAAAGACAGAAAACTTGCTGCCAGCAGAACCATCTTACGTGAAAATACTAAAGCAAGTTCTTCAAACTAAAAGTAAGTGACCTCACACAGTAATTCAGCTACACATGAAAAAACAAAGAGCAATGTAAAAATAATTATGTAACTGGAAAGAATACAGAATGTGTATTTCTTCTTAACTGATTTTTTTAATTGTATAAAACAAAATATATACGTGAAGAAATGTGATGTTATATCTCAGTAAAGATGGGACCAAAAAAAAGGCAGAGCAAAAATAAAAATATAGAAAACCCTAAAGAAACCACTAGTAAAAAAAGTTTAAAACTCAATACTGAAATTAAAATGCCATATTAGAAAGTATTTACTGCATGCCCATGAACATGGAAGCAGTCAAGGAGAGGATCTAAAAGACATGAGGCAAAAAACAAAAAGGAGAATGTCAGACATAAATCCAGTTAGAACAATGTTAAATGTGAATGTATTAACACAGTCAAAGGGAGAAATTGTCACATTAGATTAAAAAAAGAGATCCAACTATATACTCCATATACAAAAAGCACTTTAGGTTAAAGCAAACAGATTTAAAAGAAATGGATGGAAAGAAGACATATCATCCAGCAGCAACTCAAGAAAGCTGAGTGGCTATACAAAGATCACACTATAAAATGGACTTTAAAACAGAAAAGTTACTCGAGATAAAGAGGGACATTTCATGATTATGAGGGGACAATCCATTAGAAAGATCTAACAATTAAAAATATACAGATACCTAATAACAGAGCACTAAAATACATGAAGTAAAAACTGACAAATTAATAGGGAAATAGACAATTCAATAATATTCAGAGAGTTCAATATCCCACTGGCAATAATGGATTGATCAACTAGACAGATCAACAAAGAAATAGCCTTTATTAAGAAAAAAAAAAAAAAAAAACTAAAAAACCTTACATCTATAGATGTGACACCCAACAACAGAATATATATTCTTCCCAAGTGCACACTGAGCATTGTCCAGGATAGACCACAAGCTAGGCTACAAAACTTTGATAAATTTAAAAGGATACAAAGTGTATTTTGGAACCACAGTGGATTGAAACTAGAAATTAACAGAAATTTGAGAAACTCACAAATACATGGAAATTAAACAACACACCTAGATAACCAGTAAGTCAAAAGACATTAGAGAATGCTTTGAGATGAGTGAAATAAAGACACAACATACCCTCATTTATGAGATACAGCTAAAGCAGTGCTTAGAGGGAAATCTATAGCTCTTAATGCCCATAGTAAGAAAAAAGAAAGATTAAATTACCTATCCATCCATCTTAAGACACTTAAAAAAAAAGCAAACACAGCCTAGGGAATCCCTGGTAGTTCAGTGGTTGGTACTTGGCACTTTCACTGCCAAATGCCTTGGTTCAATCCCTGATCAGAGAACTAAGATCCCACAGGCCGTGTGGCAGAGCCAGGAAAACAAAAAGAACAAAAATAAGCCTCAAGAAAGCTTGAGAAAAAAAAAAGAGCAAAAGCAGGCAGAAAGAAGGGAATAACTTAGAGCATATAATAATAAGCCAGAAAGTGGTTCTTTGACAAAACCAACAAAATTTTCAGCTAGACTGACCAAAATTTTTAAAGAAGAGTGTCAAATTACTACTGACAAAGAATAAAAAGGACTAAAAGGAATATTATAAACAATGGTGCCAACAAATTAGAAAGCCTGGAGAAAACAAATTCCTTAGAAAAGATACACACTACCAAAACCGATTCTAGAAGGAATAGACAATCTGAATAGACTCATACCAGGGAAAAAAGAATCATTCAGCAATAAACTACCCACAAAGAAAAGCATAGGCCTGAAATGTCCACTAATCAGAAGGTAAAATATGGCTAAGATAACAATACTCCTTTACTAATCTACAGATTCAACATAATCTCTATCTGAACCCCACCTGACTTCTTTATAACAAGAAGAATAGACAAGTTGATTCTAAAATTCATCAAGAATGTCAAGCAATTTAGACTAGCCAAACCTTGAAGAAAAAAGTTACCGAATTTAAAACTTGGACCATTTGTTTTAAAATGCATAATGTTATGTGAGTTTCACCTTAATAAATTATTTTTAAAAACAAAGATAATGAGTGTTAATGAGAATGTGGAGAAATAAGGACCTTCATATACTATCTGTGGAACTATAAAATGGTGCAGTGACTTCAGAAAACAGTCTGGCAGTTCCTCAAGCAGTTAAAAATGGAGTTTACCACATGACCCAGCAATATGCTCCAAGGTATATACAGAAGAGAAATGAAAAAGTGTCCCTGCAGAAACTTGTATACACATGTTCATTAGCAGCATTATTTATAATAGCCCTAAAGTAAAAATAATCTAAATGTCCATCAACTGATGAATGGATAAACAAAATATCATATATTCATACAATGGAATATCATATTCTAAAATTGACTGTGGTACTTGTCACACATATCTATGAATATACTAAAATCCACTGCGCTGTATATTTTAAATGGGTGAATTATTCAGTATGTGAATTTTACCTTAGTAAAGCTGTTAAAAGTGTTCTAAAAGTAAGCAAGTAGCATCTTTTTCCTTTTATATTCCTGATGGTACTCACCTTTGCCATCACATAAATGGCACACATTAACAACTGGTCCAGATGTCTGTCCATCATAAGTTCAGGACACTGAATTATGGAGAATTCAAAGCAGGTCCAGATTTTTTTCCTCAGTTCATCTGAAATATCCAATTTAGCACAAAGATCCCGAAGGCGGACACCTGCTAAGTGATAAACCTAGTAGATAAACAAAAATGTTATATCTCAAACTTTATCTAACCCTTGTATTTCCCGAGTTGTAGACCTGGTGAAGGCATGTGAAAAATTACCTTCCTAAAGAAAAGCGATAAAGAGCTGGTCTTCCTGGGTCTGACACTGCTGCTGGTTAAAGGCAGGCCTTGTTTCGGCTGTGGTCCGCCAGGGGAAATCTGTTGAATGGCCACCTGACCAGGGACTTGCAAGGTTGTTCCTGTCACCTGTTGCGAGCTTAAGCTTCCAGCCAGGGCCTGAGCACTGAGGGGCTGGATGGAGCTGGTCACAGCTTGCGCTTGCCCCCCAACATTGACTTGGACTGGGAAGAACGTTATTCCTCCATTCTCATTGGCAATACCTAAAGTTTGTTTCAAAAAAAAAGCACAAAGAAAATGTTGATAATACCAGATTCTCCAGGCAGAGGTTTCCCGTTTTTCCCCTCCCAACCCCTTTCACAGTCTGCGCTTGTCTCGTATCATCATTCCAGCCAAATCTCAAGTAATAAATGCCAGAGAAAGAACTCAATGTCCAATTCTGCCTTCCTTACCTTGTACAGGAATGGTCACTGTTTGTCCATTGTTGGCTGTGACGGTGGCTGTTGCCATGGTGACCAAGGTCTGTCCAGGAACTGGTGTGACAGATACAGCCTCCCCAGATACATTCTGCATGGGGACAGCATTGACTAGAGGCTGCGGGGGAATGCGTCCAGGGGTCCCTCCATCCGTGGGGCTGTCATTCTCCACAAACAGTCGCCTTCTGGTAGAACTGGCTGTTGGGGAGCTGTACCTATCATACAGTGTGGTTGGAGATGATATGCCTAGGGTCAGAAAAAAGAAAAGATCGAACCATTTAACTCAAGGAGACAGATCTGACTTCCATCTAAGATATTATGCTCATAACTAAGTGTTTGAAATACATTATAACTGAAAAACAAAAATTATAGGAATCACATCATAGCTAAATTCAATGGATGAAAATTCAACTGAGTACTATTAAGAGCAAAATTTAAAGGAAGGATTTTTCTCTATTTGTCTCACACTGTTGCTTTTTTCACTATATCTTCTGTTAAATCAAACTAGACTTTTCCCTCCACTACCATGAGGTCTTGATTTAGGGGCATTTTGAATAACTATTTTTCTACCGTATTCAGTTTCTACCTAACACTCAGATAACACGATTTCACTGTAAAGCTACTACTTGATATGAAGACTTGATAGACTTGAAATTACTGTGGTAATATTTGGGGCATTTACTCTCCATTTTATGCATTTTCATCATGGTCATTTTTTACACATAGAAAGTTACTAAAATATAATAATGTTATTCAGTAAAAATGGACATACATGTTTTAGATTCAGTTAAGCTGAGTTTACTATTCTTTAAACAACCTTACTGAGATATGATTCACATATATTTCACCCACTTAGATTGTACAATTCAGTGGTTTGGGGTATATTACATCACTGTTTTTTTTTAAGTTGTGATAAAATACATATAATTTGGCATTAAGTATACAATCTAGTGGTATCACATTCACAGAGGGTTTTGCTGATAGCTCAGCTTGTAAAACACCTGACTGCAATGCAGGAGACCCCCGTTCAAGTCCTGGGTTGGGAAGATTCACTGGAGAAGGGATAGGCTACCAACTCCAGGATTCTTGGACTTCCCTAGTGGCTCAGCTGGTAGAAAATCTGTCTGTAATGCAAGAGACCTCGGTTTGATCCCTGGGTTGGGAAGATCCCCTGGAGAAGGGAACAGCTGCCCACTCTAGTATTCTGACCTGGAAAATCACATGGACTGTATAGTCTATGGGGTCGCAAAGAGTTGGATATGACTAAGTGACTTTCACTTACTGTGCAGACCACCACTACCACCACCATCTTTCCCCAAAACTTTTTCAACATCCCAAACAGAAACTCTGTTAACCACTGTAGCTTCATGTGTTGTTAAGTTTGAATCCACAGCAATCTGAATTTTTGAGAATCATCCCTTTCTCTTTTCCATGTCTAGCTGTAAAAACTGCACGAGTGGGTTTTAAGTATTAAAATATATGTAGGGAGGTCATAAAAGGATTGATAGTATTTCTGACAGACTGTGGCTTAACATTTCAATTTCTTGATGATACAAAAGCAAACAAATTTACTAGATTTACATTTGGAACAAAGCTGCAGATTTAAGAAGAATACATTAATTATGATCATTATCTCTGGATAAACAAAAAAAGTTCTATATGTATAGCACAGGGAACTATATTCAATATCCTGTGCTAAACTATAATAGAAAAGAATATGAAAAAAATATATATATATGTATAACTGAGTCACTTTGCTAGATAGCAGAAATTAACACAATATTATAAATCAACTATAGTTCAATACAGTTTTTTTAGTGTTTCAAATTATGATCATTATCTTGTAAAATATTAAAAGACCTCATGAATATGGAAAAGTACAAAAAATGAAATTTAAAGTGGATAACAAGCAGAAAAAGTTAAGCCATAATGCCTCCTCTTTCAAAAATGAGGAAATTTTCATACAGATCATTCATATCCATTGACAATGCACTGACATAGAGAGATTTCTGATTTTAAACTGATCTTCTATAGCCAGTGCTTATCAATTACATTAAAAAGTTGATCTAGAAATAATATCTTTCTAATGGCATCTAAGGATTTAGAACTCTCTGGATTTACAGAATTGCTTTTAAAAAAGTAGTTTTATCTGAAGTATGTGTTGCACTTGGCAACCGTTATAAAGAGCTGTCTAAACTGTAACCAGGTGAATAGCAAAACTTCCCTTTGCTGCAACTCAGGGCCAGCAATGCTGTTATGTTAACTAGGGTAGGTGGCATTGCTCAACTGGCAAGAGTCAAAGCTAAACATGCCCGGGAATTCCCTGTGATCTGTGGTTGGGACTTGGGAGATTTCACCAATCCTTGGTTCAGTCCTTGGTCAGGGAACTACAATCCCACAAGCAGCAAGGCATGGTCAAAAACTGAAAAACCTGAACACACTCAGGCCATTCAGTCCTCTCAACTCACTGGCTCATCTATATCTAATTACATCATAGACTCCATCTTTAAGAAACCTTTTTCTGTTTCTTCTGAATTTAAAAGTGATAGATATTCATCTTAAAAATTTTATAGAGATCACCTGGAATTCTATTACCCAACACTAATCATTTATGGTTTGGTTTTTCCATTTCAGCCCTTTTGTGTGTTTATAGGAAAAAATATACTTAAAAAATAGGAATCACATTAATATATAGCATTCTATCTATTTTAAAAGATACTTATCATACATTTTCCTGTGCTCTTTAACTGATCCACGTGACACTATAATGCATCGATTATTTTCTTCTATATATATCCTAATAACTTCACTTGTAGTTTTGGATGGAATTTAAATCCCCAAAATACTTCCCCTAGTATTTTAAACTTACTTCTTCCGAGTCCTCCAGTATCAGCACGAACTTCACTCACCCTTCTGGGAGTCAGAGGGGAGCCAGCAATACAAATTTCATCTGCTCTTTCCAGGTTCTGAGGTGGCATGACCTATTAAGAAATACCATTATTCAAAAAAGTTTTTTTTTTTTTTAAAAAAAACACCAAAAAATAATAATCTAAGGCAAAAGGAAATTATCTTGGCTCATCAGTTTTTCCGCCTAAATAAAATCACCTATCTTTTTCACTTTCATACTGAGTTTAAAAAAAATTCTGAGACTTTCTTGGTGGTGCAGTGGATAGGAATCTGCCTGCCAATATAGGGGACATGAGTTCGATCCCTGGTCCAGGAAGATCCCACTTGCCCCCGAGCAATTACTGAAGCCTGTGCACCCTGGAGCCCATGCTCTGCAACAAGAGAAGTCACCCAACGAGAAGCCTGCACACTGCAACTAGAGAGCAGCCCCTACTTGCAGCAACCAGAGAAAGCCCAAAGTGCAGCAATGAAGACCCAGCACAGCCAAAAAAAATAATAAGTAAATCTTTAAAAAAAATTCTGGCGGGTTTAGAAAATTCAAACCTAATAACTGGATACTAAATACAAATTAACCTTCATTACTCATTGGAGAATTAGACAATCAACCATTTTAAAGTATAGAAACTTGATTAGGAAATCAAGAGAGAACACTGAATTCTTACTCTGTCACTAAAACCTTGGGGCAGTCACTAATCATTTGACTCTTGTTTCCTCGTAGATACAGAGGTGACTGTACCGAATTACACCCAGCTGTTACCCTCCCACACTTATGAGCAAGATGCTAAGTTTAACTGTGGTCAGTGAAAGAGAATTATGATAGGACAGATGGTAGGCTTTTTGTCACAGAAAGATGTTAAGATCTTTTCACAAACCTCTTCGCATGTGGGAACTCTGTTTTCATTGTCTCTAATCCTGTCCCAGAGCGGAGACTCTGGTTTCCAAGCTAAATGATCCAAGATTTGTTCTTCAATCTGATTAAGGTGTTTTACCACCTCTCTACAAAGGCCATCTTCTGCTCTAATGAATACTTCTATCACCTGAAATGTTTCAAAATGTCTTGGTTTGTTTAGTAATAACTTTTAACCAGAAAATTATTCAAGTGGAAAAGCAAAATGGGCAAATATATTTCAATATTTTTTACATATTTATAGAAACAGAAGTCAATTAATGAAAAATTAAGGTTAAAGAATACTATTTTGAAACAGCTGCTCCTCATTTCATTACCTTATTTAAATTGCAGGTATGAGCCATCTAAAATCTTTTGTACAGGAATACATTTCAAAAATCTTTAAATTAAAAAACATGCTCTATCTACTGAGATTAAGATACATGACTCAAAATGTGATATTTAAAAACTGAAAAGTCTATGCCACTATAAAAATTAGTTTTGACTAGTGTATGAGAAGGCAATGGCACCCCACTCCAGTACTCTTGCCTGGAAAATTCCATGGACAGAGGAGCCTGGTAGGCTCCAGTCCATGGGGTCGCTAAGAGTCGGGCACGACTGAGCGACTTCACTTTCACTTTCCACTTTCATGCATTGGAGAAGGAAATGGCAACCCACTCCAGTGTTCTTATCTGGAGAATCCCAGGGACAGAGGAGCCTGGTAGGCTCCAGTCCATGGGGTCGCTAAGAGTCGGGCACGACTGAGCGACTTCACTTTCACTTTCCACTTTCATGCATTGGAGAAGGAAATGGCAACTCACTCCAGTGTTCTTATCTGGAGAATCCCAGGGACAGAGGAGCCTGGTAGGCTCCAGTCCATGGGGTCACTAAGAGTTGGGCACGACTGAGCGACTTCACTTTCACTTTTCACTTTCATGCATTGGAGAAGGAAATGGCAACCCACTCCAGTGTTCTTGTCTGGAGAATCCCAGGGACAGAGGAGCCTAGTGGGCTGCCGTCTATGGGGTTGCACAGAGTCGCACATGACTGAAGCAAATTAGCAGCAGCAGTGTATGAGAATTAAGATAAGTTTATATACTAAATCAATATCAAGTGGGAAACCAAATCAGTGCTGTAACTGTGTGCCCCTATATAACATGTGAAAAGTTCTTTTCTGAAAGACACTTTCATTTAATTTTCATAAAATTAAAAAGAAGGTTGCTATCATGATTAGCTAGTGATAATTTGCTACTTTTTATAAACTTTCTTACCTTATAAAAAGAAAGTATTCTAAAAGACTATCAGATAAATGGAGGAATCCTATGAAACTTTTATACAAAATAGGTCTATACATATTAAAAGAATTTATATAGTTCTTAAGACTCTCCTTTTTCTTCTCTGCTCCCCATTTAGAGTGGAAATTATTAAATATGTAATTTAAAACAGAAGAAATGTACTTCCATATTAAAATGGATTAGATGACTAACAACAAGATGTTACTCTCTTCTACAATTTCCTCATCAATATCAGATTTTCAAAAATACCTTGTAAAAATGATAAAGTGGCACATCGAATATTTCAGTAATAAATGGAAAATTCCCAGGAGGCTTATAAGAAAAAGTGACGACCTCAAGGCAGCACGCCAAGAGTGATCTGTGGAATGCATCTTGTTCCAGAATGCCCTATAAAAAAACAAAGCTTCAACATCTAGGAACATTGTTATACTCTTCTGTATGTCTCAAAATTAAAAAAAGAAAAACTGTTCTAAAACAGCCTTTTAAATTTCACCAACCATATACTATTTTTATTGAAGTTCAGTTGATTTACAATGTTACATTAGTTTCAGGTGCACAGTGTAATAATTCAGTATTTTTGCAGATTATACTCTAGAAATAAGTTAATATAAGACAATGGCTACAATTTACTGTGCTATACAGAATATCCTTGTTGCTTATCTATTTCCTTCTCCAGGGATATAGCAGTTAGTACAGTTAATCCCATAGTCCTAATTTATCCTTTCCTACTTCCCTCTCCCCTTTGGTAACCACAAGTTTGTTTTCTGTATCAGTGAGTCTGTTTCTCTTTTGCATATTTTTAAGATTACATATGTAAGTGACATTATTTCACTTAGTATTCTCTAGGTCCGTCCACACATGCAAATGGCAGAATTTCATTCTGTTTTATCATTAACATTCCATTGTATACACAGCCATATTTTTATACAGAATAAAAGCACTGTAGATAGCTATAGAGAGTCAGAACCATTATTTGTCAATTTTACAGTTTTCATTAAAATGTTATTTAAAGTTAATTTATTTTTAAATTATCTTTATTGAGGTCATTAAAAGCAAGCATTACTTCCACAATCTAGAAAAATTACCTTAGTCAAAGATCAGTGGTTGAATATTTACATTAAATTCCTATATAGTCAATACTCAATTTATTCTATACAAGGCTTGAATTAAAACTCCATGTTATTTAAAAATCTCAGTTAAGGCTAAGTCTGAATGTGTTAACCTTGACTAAGGCGTCTTATTACCCACAGAGTCTCTAAGTGATAACACACAGCCTGCTGCGATGAGAAACACTAAGTGGGCAACCGGAGATGAGAGGCTCAGAACACAAGTTTCCTTAGATGACAATCTTATTCCCTCAAAGTTATATATTATTTTTTCAATAATGGCTGTTTTCTTGGTGGGTTGGGCTGAAAGGGAACTACATTTTATTGTGCTGCTCAGTACATTGGTTATTTACTCACAGATAAATCCATGTCTCCCAGTCTTTTTTGTTCCTGCTCAATAACAGATTCTAATACTTTATAGTAAAGCATCTCAGCAAAACGAAAATGTTTGCTGGCAATATCTGAATAAAAAAAAAAAAGTCACATGCAAAGAACATAAGTATTGTGGAAAATGAGGGTCTATCCCATCCCCTACCCACAGAATACAATTTAAAAACCAACCCCAACACTTCATATATATGTATGTATTTCCCAGAGCTACTATTTCAACCGTCCCTAAGATTCCTTAACATTTTCTTCATGGTAACACTGAAATTTTTCTAAAATTGGAAATAAAATTTGTACATAAAAACTGTAATAGCACTCCATCAAGATCACACTTTTTTCTTTTTTTAAATTCCGAATAGAGTAGCTCTACGCCAAGAGGTATGTAACTGGCTTGCTACTGCACTATTTGGTACTTATACTTCATGACATCAAACAACTCCAAAAACAAGCCTGGGCAGGTAACAGCTATGATGAATCACTATAGTTCTATACGTAATATCCAGTCTACAAATGAAAATTAAAGATTTTTTTAAGTGCCAGAAGTCCAACATAATAAAGATTATCAATCTAAAATTTCTCTCTTATTGAGAGATGCTAAAGCTGAAGCTCCAGTACTTTGGCCACTTCATTCGAAGAGTTGACTCACTGGAAAAGACTCTGATGCTGGGAGGGATTGGGGGCAGGAGAAGGGGATGACAGAGGATGAGATGGCTGGATGGCATCACTGACTCGATGGACGTGAGTCTGAGTGAACTCCGGGAGATGGTGATGGACAGGGAGGCTTGGCGTGCTGTGATTCATGGGGTCGCAAAGAGTCGGACACGACTGAGCGACTGAACTGAACTAAACTGAACTGAGAGTAGCCCAGAAATAGGTTGACAGAAAAGTTGGATATCCGTATTGTGGGCCTCAGACTAGAGTCAATTTCTGACTCGGTTTCCAAGAAAGAAATCCACATATTAATAGTTAAATTTCAAAAATGAGAACAATATGGGTAATATTAAGCCTTACCTTTAGCACAATTACTGCCATCCTCCTCTGACTGGAAATGCTGAGAATATATCTCATACATTTCTTTCAATCTGTTGGCAATAGCCTGGGTTGGATCTCTGGAACATGACCTAAAAAAAGAAGAAATTATGTAAGGGTCTTGCCAAGTCACAAAGTGATAAACTGTTTACAACTCTGGAATTTCAGAGTAATTTTAACCTGTAAATATCAAATACTTTGAGCAGAAACTATACACATCCCAATTAATCCAGGCAATCCCATACTTCCTTATCAAAGCTGTTAGTATTACCATTTGAATGAAAAATATTTATTCCATGGAGCAACTCTGACCAGTGCCCATTTGATGTACATGACTGGCCCCCACCTACTCTACATATCTGCAATCACTGTTGACAAACAAAATTGCCCTCAACTCTTTCCCCAGATAGCAGCACAACTCTTATTAAGGACTCCTGGAAGAAAACAGAATGAAGGGTTATATAATCTATACTACAACAAAGTCATATAAATCATTACTGGCATTCTACATTTTTTCCTCTAAAATGAAGTTTATTTCATTGATTTTTCTAGTTTTACTTGAAAGGCACTATATGTTCAATTCAGAAGCATAGTATAAATGATCACCATGTGGGCTTTTGTAATAACTGTTTTTATCTTGATCATAAACATATATACTCACTGTAGAAATGCAGCAAGTTTAGAAAATTACAAAGGAAATAAAAATCAATTATAGTCCTGATACTAATGGCTACTGAATATCATATGTAAGCAGAATTTTATTTATGAATACACACAGAGGTTACAACAACAGGAATCTTTGGCTCTACCTAGTATCTACTGGCAATATTTAGCCCCACTAATGGTATTCCAGTACTCAGGCCTGGAAAATCCCACGGACGGAGGAGCCTGGTGGGCTGCAGTCCATGGGGTCGCTCAGTCATGCCCGCCTGAGCGACTTCACTTTGACTTTTCACTTTCATGCACTGGAGAAGGAAATGGCAACCCACTCCAGTGTTCTTGCCTGGAGAATCCCGGGGACGAGGGAGCCTGGTGGGCTGCCGTCTATGGGGTCGCACGGAGTCGGAGACGACTGAGGCGACTTAGCAGCAGCAGCAGCAATGGTATTTAAGATTAAAGAAGCTGTTACACCTAGTTAGAGACTGCAAGGAGATCTGGAAGACACAGAGGTTGACAGCCTTCCAAGATGTATTTATAAAATGCTTCTGAATTCTAGGTAAACAAGATTCATCTGAGCAATATGACTTAGGAAGAGGTCATACAGAAAAAGCCTATTGGGTGTCAATCACAATTCAGTTTATGAATAAAGTAGACTTCATAAAAATGTACAGGAAAACTGGTCAGCCTTGATATTTAATATGTGTGGCTATGAGTGGGAAATTACTGTATGCTTATACAGGGCTTTCTTATACTATACTGCCAGAAATTAAATGGTCTCCCATAGGGTCTATGTCATTAAATCATAAATGTTCAGGAATAGAAGCAGTCTTGAAGGTAATTTTGTCAAATAAATTTGCTAAAAATTATGCACAGGTAATGAAATTCAGTCTATTGTGTTTTCCACTAAAGTTCCCTGATACTCTTACTAGTATCAGACAGATCAAAGGAATTAAAGGCAGCTGACTGCCTTTCCAGGCTAAGGGTGTTTTATAGAACTTAGAAAAGTTACGGTGGTTTTACATTGGCTGTGAATCTAACTGGCTATCTTTTCAAATGTGACCCACCCTTCAGAAATTTGCTCAGATTCAGTCCTTATTCTGAAGTTCTTTGACAGATGCCCATCTTTACTGATCCCTCTTTCCTTGAAATCTTAAGGTAGAATAACTGATAATAGATAGGTTAGTGTCTTATTCTACAGTATCTAGTGTTATTAGTTACTGTCTCCTGAACTCTGCTTAAGAGAATCTGAGAGCTATGGACTGAACTTTTGCAGCTGCTCCATTCCCACTCCCACCTCAATGTCATGTATTGAAATCTAATCCCCAAGGGTAATGTACAGAGGTGGGGAATTTGGGAGGTGATTAGGTCATGAGGGGGGCGGTCCTCATGAATGGGATTAGAGCCCCTATAAAGAAAACCCAAACGAGCTCCCTTCTTCCTTCTGCTACATGAGGACACAGCAAAAGCACAGCTGTCTACGAACCAGGAAGCAGTCCTCACCAGACGCTGACTGTTTGCATCTTGAGCCTGGACTTCCAGCCTTTAGAACTGTTAGAAATTAACTTCTGTTGTTTCTAAGCCACCAATACTCAGCCTACCGTATTCTGTATAGCGGCCCAAATGGACTAAGATACTGAGAAAAAAGCACCATTTTCTGTTCATACCTTTTCTGTCCTCTAAGGACTAACAACAGAACTGAGCATAACATGGATATAGAATTATCAATGGGTGAATTAAGGCACAAATGGCAAAACATAAAAATAAAACACTGGAAGACAGTCAACAACCAAGTCTTAGAAGGCAAGAAGAGCTCAGACTAACCTGAGGGTCTGTTCCAGCTTCTCACTCGGTGCATTCCTGAGGCCGGTGAGCATGGTGTGAAGGCGACTCAAGCTGTGTGTAGCTGTAGAAACTGGAGTCACACAAGGGCTGCTGTCCTTAATGTACCTCACACCGGTAAGTGGTGTGGAGACTCTAAGTGCTTTAGACTAAAGGGGGGAAAGGAACAGTATTTCAGGTCAAAGAGACTGTCAGTCACTTCATAAATGGGAATTCAAGCCAATCAGACTTTATCTTTACATTACTGGTAAATATTAGTGATTCAAATGTCACCACTTTCTTGGAATTTAAATATAACACCACTAAGAGACATCACTATCCATGTGAAATTGTGTTAAAGGACAATCTATACTTTAGCCAACTAAGCAGTTTATCTCTTAAAAAATATTTATGGGAATTCCCCAGCAGTCCTGTGGTTAGGGCTCTGAACTTTCACTGCCAAGGGCAGAGGTTCAATGCCTGGTTGGGAACTAAGATCCCACAAGCCTCACCATGTGGCACAGATTAAAAAAAAAAAGTTAATGTTTAAAATAAGGCATAGTTCCCTATTATTCCTCCTTCAAAACTTAACTTGAAAGCAAAAAGAAGCATGAAAATATTAAGGCTATCTCTGACAAACATAATTTCATAACTCCTATCTACTGTTATTTTTGTAATTATTCAAAGACTTACAAAGGAAAGCTGAGAATTAAATCTGGCCCAAATGAAATCCATGATTTCAAAAAAGCCCCTCTGAATAATCAAATCTTGCTTCACAGAGAGGATAAAGCAAGCCTCCCTAGATGCAGAGCACAGCCTGATGCAGAAGAGCCTTCTGCAGTCTTCTTGCCCCTCCTTTAGTTTCTAGAATCCATCATAGGCTTCCCCCTTAAAGCAGACAGACCTTCAGAGAAATAAGTTCAAGTGAAATTCTTAAACACAAAAATGAAAAAGATACAACTTGATGCCAAAGAATTTAAGTATGAATACACAGTCTAATAAAATATCTTTTTCTATATTTCCAACAAACTCTGAAAGGTTAAGATAGCTTAAGAATTTTTTAATACTCAAGACAGACTATGTTTCCCTATGTAGTAAATGTACTTATTCCAGAGATAGCTGTAAAAACACCCACCAAAAATTTTACCTGGCAACAGAACTGTTCAAGTTCCACAACATACAGAAAAACACAGAAATCCACTATACAGAAATAAATCTACATGCTTTCTCTGTGACTTAAGAGTAGAGGAAAGACTTCCACTCTGCTTCAAAGAAATTAATTCTATAACTTTTTTAGGTCAATAAGATGATCTAGGTTGATTAACTACATTCAGAAGATTTCTCTCAGTACTTAACAGCTGTTTTTTCTGGCTTCATTAGTTCTTAGTTGCTGCACTTGGGATCTTTGTTGCCATATGCAGGTTCTTTAGCTGCAGCACTGGGGTCAGACCTGGGCCCCCTGCATTGGGAGCACAGAGTCTTAACCCCCTGGGCCCCCAGGGGAGTCCCTGAGCAGCTCTCCTTGCAGCCACCGTCTTCCCTGTGTATGACCCGGAGCCTTTCTGGAAGGAGAAGTGACAGCAGCCAGCAGCATCTCACCACCGTGCCTACAGGCAGCAGTGCTTCCACAAAGGAAACGAGGTAAGACGACCACAAACAACTTCCTGCCCACAGTCCTCAAGGTCGGCACGGGGCTTCTTGGTAGCCCCGTTTAAATTCTTAGCTTAAAACTTCCTGTGCATTCTGATCAAGAAGAGTCTTTAACTCCTTAGACCTCTTTTATTGCCCGGCAACTCATACTACTAGGTAACCTCTCCTAATTCCATAACTTTAAAAGCCATCTGTATCCTAATGACTCTAGGTATAGGTGTGTGTGAAGTCCTTTCATATGGGCTTCACAGGTGGCGCTAGAGGTAAAGAACCCAATACAGGAGACAGAAGAGATGCTGGTTTGATCCTTGGATCGGGAAGATCCCCTGGAGGAGGGCATGGCAACTCACTCCAGTCTTCTTGCCTGGACAGAGGAGCCTGGCAAGCTCCAGTCCGTGGGGTTGCAGAGTCAGACACGACTGAGCGCACATACACGGGTACTTGTATGTATGGCCTTTACGTTTGCTGTGAACGCTAGTCTTACATCTCTCTCTTTAATAAGGATTTATTCATCTTTTTTTTTTTTTGGCCGCACTGGGTCACTGTTGCTGTGTGCAGGCTTTCTCTAGTTGCAGCAAGTGGGGGCTGCTCTTTGTTGTGATGCTCAGGCTTCTCATTCTGGTGGCTTCTCTTGTTGCGAGCACAGGCTCTAGGCATGCTGGCTCAGTAGTGGCAGCTCATGGGCTTAGTTGCTTAGTTCACAGCATGTGGAATCTTCCCAGGCCAGGGACTGAATCTGTGTCCCCTACATTGGCAGGTGGATTCTTAACCACTGGACCACCAGGGAAGCCCTAGTCTTGTGTATCTCTTAACTGCCTACTCAGCTCCTCTACTAGAATGTCTAAGAGACATCTCACATTGAACATGCTCATAACTGTGACTCTTGATTTTCACCCCCCTAGACTTGGTCTTTCTCCCCTCAGTAACTGTCGATAGTAAATAACTGTAATGCCTACAAGCACTGAACACAACACTCGTCACAGACCTCATAAAGCTTAGACTGTAATGCAAGGAGATAATAAACAATCCATCTATCCTTCCTTCCCCTCTTCCTCCTTCTGTCTTTATCTATCATCTTCAGATAAACAATTCTTCCTACCTACCTACCAACCATCAGACAGTGATTAATACTAACACTAATCACAGAGTAAGTGGGAAAGGAAGTCTTGAGGTATGGGAGGATGCTGGTGGTTGTTATTTTGTATAGTAGTCGGGTTATTAGAGATCTGGAGGAAGTGAACAAGTGAACCACATGAGTATCTTGAAGAACAGCTTGCTCTGAGTTGGAAGTAGGCCTGGCATATCTGAAGAGGGAAAAAGGAGGTTAATGTGACATGAGTGGAAATGGTGAGGAAGAAGGTGGTGAGAGATGAATTCAGAGAGGGAGTAGGGCTAGATCACTGATGACCTTCCAGACATCTGCAAGGACATTAGCTTTTATACCATGCACCCAACTGGAGTCCTCACTGTTTTCTTTCTTGCACACCCTAGATCCAAGCCATTCTGTGGATGCTGTCTCCATAACAGAGCCCAAATACAACCATTTCTCTGATTCAAGACACCATGAATTATCACCAGAATCACTGCAATAGCCTCTTAATTCCTTACTCCCACCCCTGCCCCATCCCACCTCTTCACAAGCCCTTTTAAAAATGTAAACCAGATTCCATCAGTCACTGCTCTCTACAACACCTTCCTATCGGCTTTCCTCTCAAGCAGAGCAAAAGTGAACACCTTCCCATGGCTTTCACAGTCCTCTACGGTTGGCCTGTCCCCTTGGTCCACCCCGCTTCAGTTCTCACTCATCCAGTTTCTACCACACTGGTGTTCTCACTCACTGTTCCTCTGAAAAGCCAACCATGTCTGTACCTCACGGCTTTGTGCTTGCTGTTGTCTTGGTTTCAAATACATTCCCCAGCTGTTTCCATAACTTGCTTCCTCACCTTCTTCAGGTCCGCGTTAATACTACCTCCTTAGAGACGCCTTTTCCAACCACTCTATCTACACCCAGGAGCCCAAGGCCCACCCATTCTCTCTTCTCCTCAATACTTTGTTCTACTACTCTGTTTTAGTTTTCTTCATTTATCATCATCTGATACACTATATATTTACTTGTTTGGTTATCTCTTATCCATCTCCCCACATCCGAATATTAAACAGGATATTCATAGCTGTTTTGTTCACTGGTGTAGTCCCAGTGTCTAGGATACAACCCAGTATATAGAATATCTTGAGAATATTTGCTGAATGAAAAAAGCAAACCAGCCTTGAGTCTGGTCTTACAGGTGAGTTACCCCTTGGAGTTAGCCACACTGCCTCTGGAAGTACCTGTCAGAAGTTGCTTATTTTGTATGAACACCACACAACAGGAGGGAAACTCTCAGTCTCCATCATCCTGCCTGAAATAACACATGATCCTGAAACTCAGTTTGAGAGAGTTTTCTTAAAGACTACAGATTCTCAGTTTCCCTAGTGTCTTAGATGAAGGTACTAATTCAGGTCAATCAACATTTTCAAAATGCCTACTATGTTCAGTATGTAACAGCTGTATATCCCTGGCCCATCTTTTCAAAACCAACAACCAGCATGAGGCATTTCTTGACATTTATATTAAATTCTTTTTCGCAGATCTAACCAAAACTTGTGAAAATCAATGTCAACAAAGTTAAA
This sequence comes from Capricornis sumatraensis, assembly GCF_032405125.1. Lineage (NCBI taxonomy): Eukaryota > Metazoa > Chordata > Mammalia > Artiodactyla > Bovidae > Capricornis > Capricornis sumatraensis. Next base: position 27,587,404 of record NC_091088.1, on the reverse strand, counting down.
ATAATAAAGACAGAGATAACCTTTTCAACTGCAATAGGTAGGATGTGAATTTTCTTTTTCGTGCTGGAAGCCAGCAAAGCGCGCATGCACACTCAACTGCCAGAATAAAGCAGGCCCTCGGCGCGCCTGCTCTCGCGCTGCCACTCCGGCCTGGCTCGGCTCACCTTGTCAAAGTGCTGCTGCAGGATGTTCTTCATCTGCACCCTCTCAGCAGGCTCTGTTCCTGAGCCAGTGTTCAGGCACCTTGAGAGAGTCCCAATCTCCTCTTCAGCATCCTCGCCCAGGAAAATCCGCTCATCCAGATTCCCAGCAGATAAAACATACTCCTCATAGGCTTTACTGATGGCTTTACTAGAGGGGGAAAAACAGGCAAAAGGCACCCTCGCAGAGCTGCCATTTGAAGCTGTGTGCGGCTGCCTGTTCCATTGTTTTCATTTACTAAAAATTCTAATAGTCTGTGAAAGTTAAATTTAGTGGGATCACCAAGATAAAAACTGAGGCGTATAGAAATGCAGGAGTGCTCCACTACACTCATGCCTTGTACAGGAAGTGTACTTTGCTGACAGTATTCCAGGGTGGGTGCCCTGTATCAAGCTGCCAGCCGACTTCTCTCTCCCGGCTGCTCCAGGCACCTGTGAAGACCTCAGTGCTTCCACAGCACCATTCGCCACCTGGGTAGTTCCAAAAGGATTTCTCTGAAAAATCATGATCCCAAAATTTAACTATCAGAGCTTTAAAGAACAGCCGCACAATTTTCAACTACTTCAAAACATGTGCTTCAAGTAAGAGTTGATAGGATTTTTTACTGCATCCCTATATTCTTCCACAAAACATATTCTAAATTTCCAGGATACAAACAATAAAAACATTAAACTCTGATGTTTCCTGAGCACATAAAGTATGAAAACACTTTTTATAACAGAAGTACTCACAAACTCTCTCCAAAATTCCCAGGTTCTAAAAAACCAGTAAGATTTTCTTCTTTTCCCTTAAGGAGCTATGATGAAAAGAAAAGATCCTTAAGTCATATTAAATCAAGTCTTTACCCAGAAAATATTTTCAAATCATTTCTTTATACTTACAAACCTTTTTTTCATAAAGCTTCCTAATATAAGGTTTCCAGAAATGTTCCTTTATTCCTTTTGCTTCCAAAACTAAGCCGTCATGTAAGGAACACAGTTTCTCAATAACACAAGGTGGGTCGGAGGAAGGTTTAGAATCCTTAGCGTGAAAATCTTCAGATAGACCTATGATGGGTAAAAGCACAGAACAGAGATATCAGGTAGCATTCAACAAGCCTAACTGTAATAAATTAAGATATAAATAACACAGAGTCTAATCAGCACATGAGTTGTTAGCACATGCGTGTATAGGAAATAGTGTAAGGTGCTAATTTAACTGTTTAAATACACTTCAAAAATAGCAAATAGAAGTAAAGCTTTTATTATGACTCAAAAGATTTCAGTTATTCAGTTATCTGGAGAGAGTTAAAAAAGAAAAACTAAAAAAATATTTTTTATACTACTATAATAACTACAAAACAGAAAAATTAAATTTTGCAAAAAAAAGTGTTACATTCAAATAAAAAAGTCAAATAGAAAAGTTATTGTTCAAAGCACATACTCTTTATATACTTTGAGTTAATTACATTAGATGTTTTTATTATATTACTTTACAGCCCTTCTTGCCCTAGACTCAATGCAAGGCAAAAAAACCCCCACAAATAATAAATAAAAGAAGAGGGGAAAAATGAAGGGAAGCAGCAATATAGAAACACAAAAGGGAGTTAGGAAGAAAATGAATGAAAGAACAGAATACAGAGAACACTAGACTTACCAAACCACAAGCAACTGAATTAACTCCACTAACTTTAAAAATCTACCTTGTGAGTCAGACAAGGTGAAATTCTAATCATAACCACTTCAAAACTGACAATCACTCAGAATCCTGCTGCTGCTGCTGCTAAGTCGCTTCAGTCGTGTCCAACTCTGTGCGACCCCATAGACAGCAGCCCACCAGGCTCCTCCGTCCCTGGGATTCTCCAGGCAAGAACACTGGAGTGGGTTGCCATTTCCTTCTCCAACTCAGAATCCTACCAAGGTATTATTCAAGCAGCAAGAGCATTACATACTAGTTCAATAAGTACCTTTTAAATATTTGCTTTATAAATCATAATTTGGCCTCTTACTGTATATCATTCATAGAAATTCTACACCTTAAAGCCTGCTAAATGCATTACCAAAATAATGATCCTTTCCACACACCTTTCAGAGTTGAAAATGCATTTTAATATTTTAGAACCATAGGTATTCCTCTTTTGTAGAAAATACTTGAATGAATAAATCTTTCAACAAATCTTCTTTGACCTCCTCCTGTGTGTCAGGCATAAAACTTGCCATCGCACAAAACCACTGTCAGCTCAAATGTCATCATTGCTACTCCAGATTTCTAAATTCCTTCTTCTCATTGAGTATATATTTCAGAAACTACTAAAGTTGTCATCTAACACTTTTAAAACGTTGTGATATTTGTGATTTCTCTTTCTAGAAATATTTTTACAGAGAGCTCAACTCCTAGTTCTAAGTACTCTGGGATAACTATGGTGATGAAGCGTGGGAAAGCATTTATGTTCTCTGATGCTAGGAAACCTGTACTATGTATACAACCCCTAAGAGTAAACATAGTGTAGACATGTGAGTCATCTGAGTCCCTGATTTACAAACTTACCTTTAAAATTAGGGTTCACAAGTTCTTTACGATTGGAACATTGAAGGGCATTTCCATAAACTAAGTCCAAAGCACACAGCAGAAGATGATAAGAATTAACCAAATCATCACTAATCATGGGAAAATTACCTATAGGATTATAAAGAATTAGAGAGTCAAATTTGCATCAACTTTACAATATTATAAAAATAATCTCTTCCTTTAATTAAAATGACACTATACAACAACATGCAAGGCTGACTCAAGAGCTACAGAAAGTGTTTTGGCAAATTTACATTTTGAAATATTACTAATTGTTTAATAAATTTCTAAGAGTTTAAGAAAAACCAAAACTTCCCTAAAAATGTCATTCACTTAACAGTTGTTAAATAAGCATTTATTAAATGCCTGTCCAAACTTACTTTCACTGGTTTTTCTTTTGAAAACCCTGAATACAACTTCATAAATTATCTCAAGCTGTAAGAAACTGTTGTATATGAAAATACTTTTCTGTCAAGAAAATTGGTATAAATATTTATTTGGGAAAAGCTCAAAAATTATTAATATAATTATTTTTTAGCATATATGTACTTTAAAAAGCCCAGAAACTATAATCAGACTCCTAACAGTAATAGTTCAATGCTTTTTGATGTAGTAATACAAGCTCATACAAACTAATGCAACAGGATCACAATAAAAGATATTTCAGTTCTAGAGCAAATATCCTGGGAATAACTGTTGATGCTTGGTAACAGAGAAAAAACTAAACCAAAACCTAAACCCATAGAAACATATAACTTTTGTAGTTCTAGTTTATCTCTAACATTGAAAACAGGTTTTTACAGCAGTTAAAAGAGTTATTCTTAGAAATTAAAACATAGTTCTAGATATTTTGTATCTTTAAGCATATCCCTCCTTCCATTAAACGCTGCTTATATATGCTTCATAGTGACTTTACATTCTCATAGTAACAGATGAATTCAATCTAAATAGCTAACATACATCTGAAGAATTATTTCTAAACTTCGACGTTTTCACACTAAATACAAACACACACTCATACTACTTTGTTTCAGGCTTTTTTCCTTCTTTCCTCTAAACAAAGTTACCACTTACCTCAGCATATCAGGATAAGCAATTCATTTTTTTTAATAGGTGAAACATTTCAACAAATCAATTTAAATGAATTAAAGAGAAAAAAATATTTTTCTGTTGCCAAAAACACAAATGATAATTAATAGGTTAAATTCTGCATTGATATAACCAAACTAACTTGCTTGGTTTGACTATAAAGATGCTTAATATTAAAATATACTCAATTCCTCAAATGTAAAACAGGAAGTGGTACCTACCAGTTTCAAATTAAAAAGCCCATCACACTGACAAGCCTAAACTTGTCGCTGGTGTGTACTTGCCACAGAAGGAAAAAACCTGCAGCAGTAACTTCTTACAAGAAACTTAAATGCCCCTAAAGATCAGAATCTAAATTCCAGGACTCTCCTAACATGACAGAGTCTATCTTTCCAATCCTGACTTTGGAAATAAACCCCACTTTGTGAAATATTTTATCTTTCAGTCAACAAAGATAATCTGACTAAAGACTTGGAATATCATGTAAAACAGGAAGTGGTGCCTAACGGTCTTCAGGCCACAAAGCCCTTCATGACAACAAGCCCAAACTTGTCACTGGTATGTACTTGCCTTTAAAGTCAACAAAGATAACAGGCAAATGTTGGCTTATTTATCAGGAATGAGATCATCTGGGATGCCCACTGTTGCACACAAAGTCATGAAAAAGATGCCCATAAAAGAATACACCTCCCCCCCCAAATAATGAAATCAAGAACTGAAGAAAACCAACTACTCTACTCCTCTGGAAAAGACTGTAGTGAAGCATAAATGATCACAGCACTGGACTGTGAGTAGACAAAGGCTCTTCAGACCAAATAATTACAGACAGAATTAATAACAGTAAGATAAAATTAAAAACTCAGATAACTGTAGAGACAAAAATATGCCACCCCAGTTGGTCAACTGAGACCAAAACCTACTTGAGGGCAATCCACTTCTTTTATATATATATACTGGTATATAGAAGTAATTTATATACCAGTACTAAATACTTACCTCCATAAAACAGATAAAAATCCTCTAAGTCAGATATACCTGCCCATAACCTACTGCCCAGATTAATATCATATATAACACCAGCCACAGTAAGCCAAGGGGCAGCGAATGTTCAAACCATCATGAAACAGTTTATGTGCTATTAAGATGTTCTGCATTTCATGCCACTGATCACACCACCTTCATCCGCACTAAAGAAACATGCAGTGTGATGGAAAGTGAAAATCACCAAGAGCTTACTTCTGACAAAGAAAAATTTTTCTTTTCAATCAAGCATGCAGCTTGGGGAAGGGGGGATAAGTTGTAACCTATAACAATCAGACCAATCACAGTGACCCCAACAGAGTGACACATCCCTGCTGGAGGGCCCACACCCCCAGCATGAAACCAAGAGCTACAAGATGTGGATTCACATCCTAGCTTTTCTTCCAGCAGCTGGTCCCTGGGCCTCAGTGACCTACTCTTTAACATTAATACATTGGGCAAGTTGACCTAATAGTGAGAATCTCTCCTACTGAAGAAACCTTTCAGCTCTATAATTCTTTGATTTTAACTTTGCATTTTATTAGGCTATCTTAATGGCAAAGGCATTCTACACAGTCTACAGAAAAAGCTAAGGAACCGTACTTTCTTTTCTTCCTTAAATTACTAAGAAGCATTTTTACATAGAAACACAGAGAGGACAATGATAGTCATAAAAATGTATTTCACTGAACGCAGACCTTGGGCAGATTAAGTGAGAATAGAGGGTAGTGAAAATAAGTTGTATCTAAAGGCATTTGATCAAGCATGTTTATCTGAACAAGGCATAAAAAGTAATCTAAATTACTTTGAGAATGATTAGTCCCACTCCATTATGTAAGGCATGTCTTGTGCAAAACACAAGTCCAAGCCAAAAGCACAGACACACTAACGTGTTTTCAGCCCATAATTTAGAGATAATATGCTTTGGAGAAGGTGTTGTGTGAGAACAAAACTAAAGGATATTCCATTTAATGCACCATATTTGGTACACTGCAAAGAAATCCAATGCTGCAGAGCAACTAGGCCGGTATACCGCAACTACTGAAGCCGGAGCGCCCTAGAGCCTGTGCTCCGCAAGAGAAACCACTGTGGTGAGAAGCCTGCGCACCACAACGAGAGAGCAGTCCCTGCTCGCCACAGCTGGAGAAAGCTCGTGCACAGCCACAGAGATCCCGCACAGCCAAAAATAAATAAATCAATAATTTTTTTAAAAAACAGAGGGAGGAAGGGAGAAAATATCAGAGGAAAGAAAAGAAAGAAAAGAAATTCAAAAGCTTTATAAAATGGCAATACTTAAAAAAAAGAAGGTGGGATTCAAATCCTCGAGAAATTTTTCAGTGAGCATCTTTTCCTGATACACATTTTAGGTTGACAGTAGTAGTACCTGAACTTTTAGGTAAGCTAATATTAAAATAAATATTACTCTTTCCTTACCTTTTGCATATATAAAAAGCACCCAACAAAAATGGAAAACTTCAGACACGGTACAGGGCTGTCGCCTTGAGGGGGAGAAAAAAGTCATGAGATAACAGAAGAATCAGAAAAAGACATGACACATGACTGTAAACTAGGTGAGAAACAAAACCCACATTTGGAGGGAGTGACAGCAGATTCATTTCTCACGGAAAACGTGCAAGAAGTTCTGCTCCAATCGAACACAGGTAAGGAAATAGCTGGGAGCAAGGGAAAGCTCGCTCAGAAGAAAAATTCTGAAGAACTGTAGAAGCTTTTCCAGGTCAACATAGCTAAGGCAGAAAATAAAACGAGTTCTATTTTTTAACGAGTTTGTTAAAGCAGGGCAATGTTTAATCCTTACCATCAACTGGTGAATAAAGCCCTATAATATGATAACCAAGGAGAAGGATCTTGTAGCGAATGAGGAGACTGAGACACATGGAGAGCAAGTGTACAGAGTTAACAATAGTGTGGGAACTAAACCCTGTCTTCAGCTTCTTCTCCTCAAAGCACCTTGTTAGAATAAGGGTACAAACAAAATAAGAATGAAATGAACAAAATCACAGTAGCTCTTTAGATGACATCAGCAAGGCTAATGTTGCTTTAAGACCCATGTATACGGTCAGATTTGCTTCCCAGGTGGTGCTAGTGGTAAAGAATCTGACAGCAAATGCAGGAGATATTAGAGCTGTGAGTTTGATCCCTGGGTAAGGAAGATCCCCTAGAGAAGGGAATGGCAGCCCACCCCAGTATTCTTGCCTGGAGAATCCCATGGGCAGAGGAGCCTGGCGGGCTACATAGTGTCAGACACGACTGCAGCAGCTTGGCACACACTCATGCAGTCAGACAGTCCACCAATTTTTTTTCCTCTATCACAGCTGGTGAACTGTAAACCCTCACTCTCTAAAGACATTCCAGATTATATTAAGTCACAAAAAGACTTTTCTGGGGGAGCATGCTGCATGACATGCAGGATCTTACCCCAATCAGGGATCAAACCTGTGCCCCCTGCAGTGGAAGCACAGTCTTAACCCCTGGACCACCAGGGAAGGCCCACGAGAGGACTTTTCAGTGGAAATTCTGGGCTTCCTATAATTCCTTATATTTCTATCATTAAGAGTACCTGTTATAGGTACTGTTGTAGGAAAGGAGAGGGAGAAAAAAATAAGAGTACCTGTTGTATTTGCTAAGTCATCTGCTAAAGGGAGTTTTAGACCTGTTTTAAACTGGCTTTTCTACCAAAACCTCTGCCAATGTTTAGATCAGATATGTGTTGGCTCCATATCCCAATACCCTTATTCTTACAAGGTGTTTTGAGGAGAAGAAGCTGAAGACTGGAGTTTAGTTCCCACAGTCATTAACTCAGTACCCTTGCTCTCCATGTGTCTTAGTTTCCTAATCCGCTAAAAGATACTTCTCCTTGGGTAGCATACTGTAGGGCTTCATTCACCAGCTGATGGCAAGGGTTATACGCCATGGCCCCGCTTTAAAAAGCAGCCTTCCAACCACAGACATGACAAACTATGTAGTTTTGATGCTTACCAAGATAAAAGTCAAACTTTTAGGCTTAACCCTCAGGCCATTCTAACTTTCAGCTATAAGTCCTAGGGATGTAATGTACAACATAAATATAATTAACACTGCTGTAGGTTCATATATGCAAGTTGTTAAGAGAATAAATCTTACAGGGTTCTGATCAGAAGGAATGTTTTTTTTCTATTTAATTTTGTATTGCTATGTGAGATGCAGAATGTTCACTAAACGTATTGTGGTCATCATTTCATAAGTCACCTCATTATATTGCACTCCTTAAATTTTATAGTGCTGTATGTCAATTATATCTCAATAACACTGGAAGGGAGAAAAAAAATTAAGCCACTCCCAAAACTGGCTCTGTAACTTGAAAACCCTGGAACAACCAACCAACTTAGCGAAACTTCCTCTTTGCTGCTGTGGTATTTTCATTCTTCATCCTCTGCATAGAAGAACATCTCTCCAAATTCACCAAAATGGGTACCAAATGATGGTTACCAAAATCCTACCCATCCTTTCGGGCATGTTTCTAGTTCTTCTATGGAACACTACCTAACTGGCTTATACAGAGTGGATTATTTTCGCCTCAGAAGTCCTACATTTCTATTATCTTTTGCATTTATACATGCCTCTCCCTTATAATACTTACTGTAAGTTCTCAAAAGACAGTAACTGTGGGTTTGGGTTTTGGCCTGTTTGTTTTTGTTTTTAATAATTGTGTCCTACATAATACCTAACAAAGTAGTTCATATGGTAAACTCTCAATAAATATTCAATGACAAATTTTCAAAGAACAGTTTATAAGAAGAACATGGGCTATCAGGCAGACTCTTTAAGTTTCAGTAAGAGCTCCACACTTACTGTGTGACACTGGCCAGATCACTTAGCCTTTGAAAGGCTTGGTTCCCCTACCTGTAACAACAGTATCAACCTCATGGAGCTGAAGCAGTGATTAACTCAAGTAATACATGCTTAATTGAAGTCTTAGCAGAGTCCCTACACCATAATAAATGCTCAGTAAATGGTATGAATTATTATTACTATGATTATGGTTAGAGTTTTCTTAATTAGAATTAAGTAATATATACACCTAATATAATATGTATGTGCTCAGTCACTCAGTTGTGGCCCACTCTTTGCAACCCCAAGGACTGTACCGCCAGGCTCCTCTGTCCATGGAATTTTCCGGCAAGAATACTGGAGTGGATTGCCATTTCCTTCTCCAATATAGTATATATAGAAATATAATATATATACATACATAATTAAGAAAATTCTATAATATATATTATAGAATTACATTGTCAACAAAGGTCCATCTAGTCAAGGCTATGGTTTTTCTAGTAGTCATGTGTGGATGTGAGAGTTGGACTATAAAGCTGAGTACCGAAGAACTGATGCTTTTGAACTGCGGTGTTAGAGGAGACTTTTGAGAGTCCCTTGGACTGCAAGGGGATCCAACCAGTCCATCTTAAAGGAAATCAGTCCTGGGTGTTCATTGAAAGGACTGATGTTGAAGCTGCAACTCCAATATTTTGGCCACCTGATGCGAAGAGCTGCTTCATTTGAAAAGACCCTGACTCTGGGAAAGGTTGAAGGAGGGAGGAGAAGGGGATGACAGGGGATGAGATGGTTGGATGGCATCACCAACTCAATGGACATTGAGTTTGGGTGAACTCCGGGAGTTGGTGATGGACAGGGAGGCCTGGCGTGCTGGGGTCACAAAGAGTTGGACACGACTGAGCGACTGAACTGAACTGATAATATATATGTGTAATAATATATATCAAAGCAAATACAATCTGAAACCATTTTCTGCAACACTTTAAGAAGATACTTTATATTTTTCTATAAATGATCATATCAGCTCATTCAGACTCAGAAAGAAGCTTCTATCCAAACTTTAGAATACTTCATTATAAACAGATAATTCCCCAAAACTGCAAGCAAACCAGACTGGCTGCTTCCATAGCAGTGGGGTCAACTATATAAAAATGTACATTGTTTTATTTTTTAAAGATGCTCACTTACTATAATCATCCATCAGAATTTGGGAACATTTTTATATATTGAAAGAGAAGCAAACTTTATTCATTCAATTATAATAACTCCCTTTCCCCTACTTTTCTTGTCAACATCTTTCTAGTTCTGTTTCCACTTCTACTTTATGAAACAACTTTCCTGAGAAAAGTAGAGAATTTGTATCCCATAACTGCTCTTTTCTGCCAGGAAAGATGGAAGATATTGAGCCAGAGTACGTTTTCAGACTTTGCAGACACAGTCAAAAGCGCAATTTCATGACAGTTTCAATTCAACTATTCTCCCCAAACCAAATTTCTCTACTTTTCACTGGTTGTAAACATCCAAATACAAGGAGAAGCCTTTTCAGGGGAATTTACTCAGTTGGACATAAAAGTCAAATAAAGAGTTTATATGTATTATAACATGTAGAAAATAATAGAAAAAGTCAATACAGTCAATATGAGAAAGTTGAGTAATCAAATTCTATACCCAAGGTGGCTAACTGGTGAGAGCACCGGCAGTCGCGCTGTTGCATTGTCGGTTGCGTAAAGGAAAAGGTTATATGAACAAAGATTCCACACATTTTGCAACATGAAAGAAGCTAAACTCTTCAGAGCTAACATGAAATGAAAAGCAAGAAATGATGATGAGAAAGAAGATTACTTATGAAATCACATTGGTTTCTTAGGACTAGCAAAAGAAACTGAGGGATGAAGACCAAGGCATCAAAACTGTAGCACTGACAGAAGAGTGTGTATCCCTGCTTAACAAATATAAAACCATACCGCTGTTTTCGTCCTCTTTGTAGACGCGGCTGCTCCTCTTGAGGATATTTAAAAATGTCCTGAAAGATGGGTTCATATTTCTTAAAAATTACAGCAGAAACAGTGAAGTTTCTTTCTAATCTCTCAGTACGTTCTCTGAAATGTGGAGGGAGATTGGCCATGTCTTCCCATTTCTTCATCTTGTTAAAAAATTCAATTAAGCTGATAGTAAAAATTAAAAGTGACATTTTTATAATTAATGCAAATATAGGAAAATAAAAGTACATCAACATCAACTCACTATTACTTTTAGACAGTGATATAAAATCACAACTCATGACTCTGACTAGCTTAGTCTCACAGGTTGGTTTATTTCTCTCATCTTCCAAATCTTTCCTAATCCAAAACTTTCCTAATCTCTTTTTCTGAGATTAAAGTTTTTTTTTAAATTATGAGGTACACATCCACACTATAAAATAAGTAAGTAACCAGAGAACAAAACCAACATTCATGTACCAACTGATTCAAAAGAGATTAATGTAGCACATAAATTTTGACATGTTTGCTTCAGATTCTATAGAAACAGCCAAAGTTCTCATTTGTACTCTTCCCCAATCCTATTTCTCACTCTTCTTCCCCAAAGATAACCATCATTCTACAGTCTGAGTCCTTCTCATCCAAGTTTTTATACTTACTATGTGGTTATATATGTACCCACTAACAGTATCTTTTGTATGTCTGATTTTAAAATTTTATATAAATAGTATACTGTAAGTAGCATTCTATAACTTACTTTTCCATTCAATAATGGCTTTTTATTTGTTTTTTTGGCCTTGTCCTGCAACATGTGGGATCCTAGTTCCGTATCAAACTCACACCCCCTGCAGTGAGAGTATGAAGTCTTAATCACTGAATCAGATAATTCCCCATTCAATATTGTTTATGAGATTAATGTTGATATGGATAGATTGAATTTTTTCAATGTAATTGCTAAAAATATTCCTCCATATGAACTACTAGGTTTTGCATTTATTCCCCAACCAACGGAAACTGAGCCTTCTAATTTTTCTCTGTAACAAAAAATGCTATAAGGAACACATTTGTATACATGTATACTGAAATTTCTTTAAGAATTATCCCCAAGAAATAGAATTGCTGAGTCAGAGAAAATGCATCTTCAACGTTACTGGCTGCTGCCAAATTTCCCACTAGAGTGACTGTGCCAATTTATACTCTAATGTACATTAGCAATAAAGAGTTACTATTTCCCTGCATAATGGTATTGTGCGTGCATGCTAAGTTGCTCCAGTCGACTGTGTTCGACTCTGTGCGACCCTGTGGACTATAGCCTGTCAGGCTCCTCTGTCCATGAGATTCTCCAGGCAAGAATACTGGAGTGGGTTGCCATGCCCTTCCCCAGGGGATCTTCCTGACCCAGGGATCAAACCCACGTCTCTTACCTCTCCTGCATTGGCAGGCAGGTACTTTACCCCTAGTGCCACGTGGGAAGCCCAAATAATGGTATTATGAGACTTTAAATTTCCCCAATCTGATTAGAATGAAATAATATCTAATTTTTACTTTGAGCTTCTTTGATTACTAGTGAGATTGAATTATTTGTTACATCTATTAGCTACTTGAGTTTAGGCTTTTGTGAAATCATATACTTTTCCCACTTTTTAGTAGCTATCTGTCAATTATTAAGTGTGTTCAGCTCAGTTCAGTTCAGTCGCTCAGTCGTGTCCGACTCTTTGCGACCCCATGAATCGCAGCACGCCAGGCCTCCCTGTCCATCACCAACTCCCGGAGTTCACTCAAACTCACATCCATTGAGTCGGTGATGCCATCCAGCCATCTCATCCTCTGTCGTCCCCTTCTCCTCCTGTCCCCAATCCCTCCCAGCATCAGAATCTTTTCCAGTGAGTCGACTCTTCGCATGAGGTGGCCAAAGTACTGGAGTTTCAGCTTTAGCATCATTCCTTCCAAAGAAATCCCAGGGATGATCTCCTTCAGAATGGACTGGTTGGATCTCCTTGCAGTCCAAGGGACTCTCAAGAGTCTTCTCCAACACCACAGTTCAAAAGCATCAATTCTTCGGCGCTCAGCTTTCTTCACAGTCCAATTCTCACATCCATACATGACCAGTGGAAAAACCATAGCCTTGACTAGATGGACCTTAGTTGGCAAAGTAATGTCTCTGCTTTTCAATATGCTATCTAGGTTGGTCATAACTTTCCTTCCAAGGAGTAAGCGTCTTTTAATTTCATAGCTGCAATCACCATCTACTGTGATTTTGGAGCCCCAAAAAACAGACTGCCACTGTTTCCACTGTTTCCCCATCTATTTGCCATGAAGTGCTGTGACCAGATGCCATGATCTTTGTTTTCTGAATGTTGAGCTTTAAGTTAACTTTTTCACTCTCCACTTTCACTTTCATCAAGAGGCTTTTTTGTTAGTGGTTCTTTATTTAATTCTGGATATTGACCGTTGTTACATTACATTGTAAATATCTTCTCCCAAACTGCTCTTTGCTTTTAATTCATTTAGTCCATTATGGCAGAAAAGTAAATAACCTGTACCCATACGTTAAGAAGTTAAAAACTGAGTTTTTGAAGTGGAAATAAAACTGAGAAATTACTTGTGTTAAAGGTTAGGGGAAACAGTGGAAACAGTGTCAGACTTTATTTTGGGGGGCTCTAAAATCACTGCAGATGGTGACTGCAGCCATGAAATTTAAAGACGCTTACTCCTTGGAAGGAAAGTTATGACCAATCTAGACAGCATATTGAAAAGCAGAAACATTACTTTGCTGAATAAGGTCCGTCTAGTCAAGGCTATGGTTTTTCCACTGGTCATGTATGGATGTGAGAATTGGACTGTGAAGAAAGCTGAGCGCCGAAGAATTGATGCTTTTGAACTGTAGTGTTGGAGAAGACTCTTGAGAGTCCCTTGGACTGCAAGGAGATCCAACCAGTCCATTCTGAAGGAGATCAGCCCTGGGATTTCTTTGGAAGGAATGATGCTAAAGCTGAAACTCCAGTACCTTGGCCACCTCATGCGAAGAGTTGACTCAATGGAAAAGACTCTGATGCTGGGAGGGATTGGGGACAGGAGGAGAAGGGGACGACAGAGGATGAGATGGCTGGATGGCATCCCTGACTCGATGGATGTGAGTTTGAGTGAACTACGGGAGTTGGTGATGGACAGGGAGGCCTGGCGTGCTGCAATTCATGGGTCACAAAGAGTCAGACACGACTCAGTGACTGAACTGAACTGAGTCTGCTGCTTCTAAGTCGCTTCAGTCGTGTCCGACTCTGTGCGATCCCATAGACAGCAGCCCACCAGGCTCCCCCATCCCTGGGATTCTCCAGGCAAGAACACTGGAGTGGGTTGCCATTTCCTTCTCCAATGCATGAAAGTGAAAAGTAAAATTGAAGTCGCTCAGTCGTGTCCTACTCTTAGCGACCTCATGGACTGCAGCCTACCAGGCTCCTCCGTCCATGGGATTTTCCAGGCAAGAGTACTGGAGTGGGGTGCCATTGTCTAGTAAAGTATATATTCATTATTCCATAATTTGACCTTTACTTCTAAAGTTCCTTGTCTGTCATTTAACTAGATTACTCTGTCTCCACTTTGTTTCTTTGCAATGATTATACTTCACACCTACAGCCGAGGTATTCAGTTCTTTATCAATTGCCTCTTGTTCTTAGGCCTAAATATAACTCTGGGTGAAATTCAGGATTAATAAATAGACTACAGCTAAAAGATTACGTTTCTTGTTAATTATTTTAAAGTAAGTGATTTTTTTAAACCACTAGGTCCATTAAGTTTTGACAGTGGTATTTCCTCCAAAATGCCAAACATCCTTTTCCCACCAGCCTTTAATAAGCCATGAGAAAATTAACCCAGAGTGCTCAAATAATGAAACATAATCAATTCAATTACACAACAGATAGAAAAAGCAATGTCTTCCTCCTCCTTAAAATATTCTTTGGCCTTCTCTTTAACAGATTTTGTACTAGTGTTCCTTATCCTCCATACAGGAAACTGAGTCTTTACACATTACTTATAGAAGATACCAGTCCTGTGCGTGTAGTTGCAGGTTTAATACCATAAAATATTCACCTTTTCAATTTAGAGTATCTTCACTTAGAATTCTCCCAATAATTACAATAAATCATAACCTTTAATAGTAAACTCCTCATTTAAGTGTTAAATACATTAAAATTTAAATATTTTTCTCCAAAGAAATAAAATATAACGGGTACTAACTTAGATGTGGCAAAGGAAAACCATGACCTAACTTCTAAATTTAGCATTCCACAGGCACAAAAGCTCAGAAAGTGAAAAAGAGAATTTCTACTGTCACTATGTTTTTATATTAGCCGCACTTTAACAACTCTAACATAGTTACCTCTGCTCTGAACATCTCAGGATTCGAGTTAAAGATACATAGTTTCCTTCAACTGTCCCTTTGCTTACAGTTGGCACAGATTTTCTGCAAGCCACATATAAGGCACATGCTAACCAATGAAGATCATTTCCCTGTTAAAAAAAAAGAAAGAAAATTCAGTTTGAGCTAATGAACTATACATATTTCAGTTGAAAAATGATTGTGGGAAACTGCATTTTCAATGATGTTCCTGTCCCAAATGCCTTTGTGACACATTCTTCCAAGGAGAAGTATGAGTTTGCTCTTTCACTTTGAGCTGGCTCTACCAACAGCACAGATGAGAGTGATGCAACTTTCAAGATCATGAAAGGCAACAGGGGTTCCACGGGGTTCTCTCTCTCAGAACATACACCTTAAAGTCCCAACAAGGGCAGAAATACAAGAAATCAAAAGATAAAAGTCTATAACCAGTATTATATATTAAATAGCAAATGAATTTTATTTTCCACTATACACTTCCATGAGACTGATACCCCACATGATCTGACAGCATGGCTGACTACTAGTTCCACAAGGGCAGGGATTTTGATATTTTGTGCACTGTTCTATGCCCAGCACCTGGATAAGAGTGTCTGGCAAAGAACAGGTGATCAACAAGTATTTGGAAAATAAATAAATACTGATTAACTTATTGGGTAAACTAAGAATCTGAGATCAAAGTCTTTTTTAAAAAATTGAGCAATCATACACATTTTTAAAAATAACCAACCATGCAAAGGTGGGCTCGATAAAGGACAGAAATGGTATGGACCTAACAGAAGCAGAAGATATTAAGAAGAGGTGGCAAGAATACACAGAAGAACTGTACAAAAAAGATCTTCATGACCCAGATAATCACGATTGTGTGATCACTCACCTGAAGCCAGACATCCTGGAATGTGAAGTCAAGTGGGCCTTAGAAAGCATCACTACGAATAAAGCTAGTGGAGGTGATGGAATTCCAGTTGAGCTATTTAAGATCCTAAAAGATGATGCTGTGAAAGTGCTGCATTAAATATGCCAGCAAATTTGGAAAACTCAGCAGTGGCCACAGGACTGGAAAAGTTCAGTTTTCATTCCAATCCCAAAGAAAGGCAATGCAAAAGAATGCTCAAACTACCACACAATTGCACTCATCTCACACACTAGTAAAGCAATGCTCAAAATTCTCCAAGCCAGGTTTCAGCAATATGTGAACCATGAACTGCCAGATATTCAGGCTGGTTTTAGAAAAGGCAGAGCAACCAGAGATCTAATTGCCAACATCTGCTGGATCATGGAAAAAGCAAGAGAGTGCCAGAAAAACATCTATTTCTGCCTTATTGACTATGCCAAAGCCTTTGACTGTGTGGATCACAATAAACTGTGGCAAATTCTGAAAGACATGGGAATACCAGACCACCTGACCTGCTTCTTGAGAAACCTATATGCCGGTCAGGAAGCAACAGTTAGAACTGGACATGGAACAACAGACTGGTTCCAAATAGGAAAAGGAGTATGTCAAGGCTGTATATTGTCACCCTGCTTATTTAACTTATATGCAGAGTACATCATGAGAAACGCTGGCCTGGAAGAAACACAAGCTGGAATCAAGATTGCTGGGAGAAATATCAATAACCTGAGATATGCAGGTGACACCACCCTTATGGCAGAAAGTGAAGAGGAACTAAAAAGCCTCTTGATGAAAGTGAAAGTGGAGAGTGAAAAAGTTAACTTAAAGCTCAACATTCAGAAAACGAAGATCATGGCATCTGGTCCCATCACTTCATGGGAGATAGATGGGGAAACAGTAGAAACAGTGTCAGACTTTATTTTTTGGGCTCCAAAATCACAGCAGATGGTGACTGCAGCCATGAAGTTAAAAGATGCTTACTCCTTGGAGGGAAAGTTATGACCAACCTAGACAGCATATTCAAAAGCAGAGACATTACTTTGCCAACAAAGGTCCGTCTAGTCAAGGCTATGGTTTTTCCACTGGTCATGTATGGATGTGAGAACTGGACTGTGAAGAAAGCTGAGCGCCGAAGAATTGATGCTTTTGAACTGTGGTGCTGGAGAAGACTCTTGAGAGTCCCTTGGACTGCAAGGAGATCCAACCAGTCCATTCTGAAGGAGATCAGTCCTGGGTGTTCTTTGGAAGGAATGATGCTAAAGCTGAAACTCCAGTACTTTGGCCACCTCATGCAAAGAGTTGACTCATTGAGAAAAGACTCTGATGCTGGGAGGGATTGGGGGCAGGAGGGGAAGGGGACAACAGAGGATGAGATGGCTGGATGGCATCACTGACTCGATGGATGTGAGTCTGAGTGAACTCTGGAAGTTGGTGATGCACAGGGAGGCCTGGTGTGCTGCGATTCATGGGGTCGCAGAGTCGGACATGACTGAGCTACTGAAATGAACTGAACCATCTATTATTTGTAACTTGTTTATATAACCCCGGGCTTCATATGACTTAACCACTGTGAGTTAAACGTAAAAAGTGTAAAATTATGCTTTTTCTATTTAATTTACAAGGTTACCCTGAAGGTAAAATAAGAGCTTATTTGGAGGCACTTATGCCCATCACCAAAAATAGTCCTTCTCTTTTGTCACAGGAACCACTAGGAAATAAACAATAACATGAGTGAACTCCGGAGTTGGTGATGGACAGGGAGGCCTGGCATGCTGCGATCCATGGGGTCGCAAAGAGTCGGACAGACTGAGCGACTGAACTGAACTGAACTGACCTGACCTGACCTATTCAGTCATTTCACCTAAGCATGTGAAAGAGCTTTGTAAATTCTAAAGCACTATCCATGAATGCTTTATGCTCCAGAAATTCCACATTACCTTACTTAACCTTCAGAACAGCTGTGTAAAGTAGGTACACATATCTCAAGTTGACATATCACAAAACTGAGTTTGGAGTGGTTAAGTAAATTGCCCGAAGTCACCAAGGCCTGTCAGGTTCTAAAGCCAGTACATTTCTAGCTACCCTCCCCCACTCTAGATGTAACTAAATTAAAATTATATTAATGCAAGAATAAAAAATAATAAGAATAAACTTAGTGAGTGCCACACAGGCAAAAACACCGTATTACAGTTAAAACACCTGTTAGCCTTCCCATTCTGAGCCTATTTGCCCTACTCTTTCCACAAACTATTAAACAACTTAAGAAAATCATATGGCTCGCAGTTTAAATATCACTCCCATGGGGCAGTTAGACAGCAGATAAACAATACACACTTCCGTGTCACTTCCCATTGGCCCGTAAAGGGGAGGTGCCTACAGAGTTGAACCTCACTGGCTAGAATGGCCATTTTTCTTAATTGCAAGCCCCGTCCGAAGAAAGGGACAAAACATGTCTAGATGACAGCGACTCTTAAGAATCCTGCGCAGTGTCTGGGGTGACCAATAGGTCCTCAAGATCGCCGCAGTCCTGACTTCCTAGAGACAGATATGAGTCTATATCCAGGTAGGCAGAAAGCCCGTTTCATCCGCTCACGGGAAGATTCGTCTTTGTTTACAAATACACAAACACAGCCCGAAACGTAATGCATTTACTCAAATGGCAATGCCTGGACAAAGGCAATTAGGTACAGCTTGCAAAGAACTTGAGGAGAAGCCTGGAAACGCAGACGCTAAAATCGGGTTAATTTCAGTGCTAGCGCAGGCAGGCCCCCCCACCTCCATCCCTTTTGAGTACGGTCCTGACAACTGCACCTGTTCAGTCTGCCAACCAGATGGCTGTATTTTTGTAATCAGACCCCAGCACGACCTCAGCCTCGAGGTGCTAATTCAGGGCAAAGGCTGTTCCCCCTTCGGAACCGGAGAGGGAAGAGCACCGAGACAGAGTTCACTTTTAGGACCGCTAAGGGCTTTTCAAAAGCCAGGTTTCCAGGACGAAAGTGGGCAGAAAGGACTCCCTTCCCGCTCCAGGCTGGGGACCGGGAGAGCCGGGGCTGACCTGGGGAGCTCCCCCGCGGGGCGCCCGAGCCGGAGAGAGAAGGGCCCCCATCCCCCGCGGCGGGGCGGGACCGCTAGGCCCCGAAAACCGCTGGTCTCCTTTCCCCGGCGCACCTCCAGCGTGTAGCTCTCGCTCATGCTCCGGTAGCTCTCCCAGGCCTCGGCCCGCGCCGCCTCGTCCATGTTCAGGCGGCTGCACAGCTCGTCAAACCGCTGCTGGGTCTGAGGGGCCGGCGACCGGGCCGGCTGCGCGGCGTCCTCCGTCTCGCCATCGTCCTCCTCCTCCTCATCTGAGGCCGCCGCCGCCGGAGGGGGAGGCGGGGGCGGCGGCGACTGGTCGCCTCCCGACGGCATAGCGTACACCTGTGCGGCAGGTCCTCAGGTGAGCCGAGGGCCCGGGCCCGCAGCCATTCAAACCGCGAAGCGCCCGCCGGTCGGCCGCCCTCTCGGCGACTGCGCCGCCGCCAACGGCGCTGGGCCTCAAGCCGGCACCCGTAGTTCGGAGCACGGCCTGGTGGGAAATGTAGTCCAGGCCGGAGACCCACGGGGATCAAAAATCATATTAAAAAAAAGTCATCTCGCGTCCTCTCCCTCAGCCTGAGGTAAAACCGACTTCTCTGCATTTCAAGTACCTCTTCATCGGGAGACCCATTCAGCAGGATTGTACTGAAGAGAAAGTATCTAAGAAACGTTGACACGTGAAGGTTTAGTGTTCAAAGTGTCCTCAGAAATAATACTTAGCACCTGCGTGTCCTAATCTGAAAAACCAAGGTAATAGAAAGGGCCTGTCTGCCTAAATTCAAATTTTGGCATCACTCTTAGAAATTCTAGTTCTTTCCTATATTTATTTTTTGTCCGAGCTGCAGTGGTTGGTGATATCTTATTTCCCTGGGCAGGGATTCAACCATCGCCCCTTTCAATGGAAGCAGAGTCCTAACCAGTGGACCGCCAGGGAATTCTCCTTTTCTGTGTTTTAATTTTATGTGAGACTGTCAAATAATTAATTGATTTTTTTAAAGGAGTGATTAATTTTTCCCCCACAGGGTGAATTTACATTTACTCCTAAGTGACATATTTGTTCTGTTCTCAAAACTTCATTTTTCTTTGCTTTCTCTTTTCAAATCTATATGAGTCACTTTATTTCCAGTCCTCTTTGGTTTATAAAGGAGTATAGTATTAATAAGTAGGAGTATTATTTTGCAACAAAAGCCCATCTAGTCAAAGCTATTTGCAGTAGTCATGTATGGATTTGAGAGCTGGACCATAAAGAAAGCTGAGCGCCGAAGAATTGACGCTTTTGAACTGTGGTGTTGGAGAAGACTCTTGAGAGACTATTGGACTGCAAGGAGATCAAACCAGTCAATCCTAAAAAAAATCAACCCTGAATTTTCATTGGAAGGACTGATGTTGAAGATGAAGTTCCCATACTTTGGCTATCTGATGAGAAGGGCTGACTCATTGGAAAAGATCCTGATACTGGGAAAGACTGAAGGCAGGAGAAGAAGGGGACAACAGAAGATGAGATGGTTGGATGGCATCACTGACTCAATGGACATGAGTTTGAGTAAGCTCCAGGAGTTGGTGGTGGACAGGGAGGCCTGGTGTGCTGCAGTCCGTGGGGTCACAAAGAGTCAGACATGACTGAGCGAATGAACTGAACTGATAGTATAAAACGTTTTCCTGCTCCAGGAGCCCAAGGCACTGCTGTTTTGCTATAAGGTCACTTTTCTCTCTCTTCATTTGACCCGTTGAACACAGCCACCTTACTGCAAGGAAGCCCAGGTCGCTTAGGGTAGCCTATTATCAAAGATAGATTAAAGCCATAGACATCAGTGAAAATGATGAAAACATTTTATTCCATCACTCCTGACAGTAGGGGAAAGAGCCAGGCTCAGTCATGGTTTGTGTGGAGAGGACGAGGGGTTTAAAAGGAAAATGAAATAGTAGATGTGGGAGAAGAGAGAAGAGCTCAACCAAAACTGTTAAGAGGGTTAATGAGTATAAATATAATTAGGGCAGCTGGGCCTGCTAGCTGTCAATTTGTTGAAGGTAGAATCGTATCCTCTCACAAACACTGGGAACAGAGACTCTGTCCTTCCTGAGGATTACATTTCAAAGGAATGGCTTTCGGGTCTCTGAGAAAGACACTCTTGATTTGTAGATGATACAGTCAGCCCTCGGTAAACATAGGTTGTGCATTGGCGGATTCAGCCAACTGTGGATCAAAAAACATTTTTTAAAAAAATTCCCAGGAAGAGGGTGGGAGGGATGCTCAAGAGGGAGGAGATATACGTATACTTAGAGCTGATTCCGGAGAAGGCAATGGCACCCCACTCCAATACACTTGCCTGGAAAATCCCATGGACGGAGGAGCCTGGTGGGCTGCAGTCCATGGGGTCTCTAAGAGTCGGGCACAACTGAGCGACTTCACTTTCACTTTTCCTTTCATGCATTGGAGAAGGAAATGGCAACCCACTGCAGTGTTCTTGCCTGGAGAATCCCAGGGACGGGGGAGCCTGGTGAGCTGCCGTCTATGGGGTCGCACAGAGTCGGGCACAACTGAAGTGACTTAGCAGCAGAAGCAGCAGAGCTGATTTCATTTTGTATGGCAGAGACCAACACAATACTGTAAAGCAGTTATCCTTCAATTAAAAATAAAATTTAAAATATTTCCAGAAATTTCCAAAAAACAAAACCTGCATTTGCCACACACCCTAGCAACTATTTACACAGCATTTACATTGTATTTTAAACTAATTGCAAAGCACATATATTGAGTGGGGCTGCCCTGGTGGCTAAGATGGTAAAGAATCTGCCTGCAATGCAGGAGATCTGGGTTCGATCCCTGGGTTGGGGAAGATCCCCTGAAAAAGGGAATGGCAACCCACTCCAGTATTCTAGCCTGGAGATTCCATAAACAGAGGAAGCTGGCAGGCTACAATCCATGGACTTGCAATGAATCAGACACAACACAACTGAACTACTAACACTTTCAATTTCTTTACATTGTGTCAGGTATTGTAAGTGATCTAGAGATGATTTAAAGTTTACAAGAGGATGTACATAGCTTGTATGGAAATACTATGATATTTTATATGACTTCAATGCCAGCAGATATTGTATCTGTAGGGCTCCTGGAACCAATGCCCTGCAGATACCAGGGGATTTCTGTACATCTAAGAAAGGCAGAGGAAGGTGTCACAATTGTAAGCCCTGTTTAGTACATGCTGTAGGAAAGGGACAGTTGGGGCTTTTCATCAGATGTTAGAAGAACAGTCTTTAAATTCTGGCAGCACTGAGCTTTCTCAGGCAGGCATTTTAATAGGGACTGGAGTCATCCTGAGACAGTCTTATGTTGCTAGAAGCCATGAAGAGTTTGGGCATCTGTTAGAGCAAGGGTTTGGACAGGAGTTCTGCTGTTTTCCCTTTGCCCATAGGACCTGAGTCCCCTGGTCCTTAGCCTCAGCCATGCTGAATGAGCCCGTTGGAAGCAGATCCTTCAGCCTCTGGTCAAGGTGTCCTGGCTAGTGCTATATGGAGCAGAGATGAACCCTGCCAAACAGCAGATCTGTGGACAAAAATAATAATTATTATTTGATTATTATTGTTTCAAATCATGAATTTTTTGGGTGGCTTGTTATACAGCAACAAACAACCAAATATCTGTTAAGTGTAAGACATATGTCTATCAATTAGAATCAAAGAAAAGATATCACTTAATAACGAACTTTTTTCTTGGTTAATTTTTATGCCACCACTACTCTGACTAATAGATTAAAACTTTTAACTTTGAAAAGCTAAAATTAGTTAATAATTAACATTAACATCCCTTCCAGAAAAAAAGAACTAGGCACTTAAGTCAGAGGCATTTTTGATGATGGCGATTAACTGACTTGAACATTAGACTTCTAGACTAGGGTTACAAAACTTTTATTTCCCATACTTCTTTCTCCTCCTTTTGAACTGTGGTGTTGGAGAAGACTCTTGAGAGTCCTTTAGACTGCATGGAGATCCAACCAGTCCATCCTAAATGAGATCAGTCCTGGGTGTTCATTGGAAGGTCTGATGTTGAAGCTGAAAGAAACTCCAATATTTTGGCCACCTGATGTGAAGAGCTGACTCATTTGAAAAGACCCTGATGCTGGGAAAGATTGAGGGCAGGAGAAGAAGGGGACAACAGAGGATGAGATGGTTGGATGGCGTCACCAATTCAATGGACATGAGTTTGGGTAGGCTCCAGGAGTTGGTGTTGGACAGGGAGGCCTGGCATGCTGCAGTTCATGGGGTCACAAATAGTCGGACCCGACTGAGCGACTGAGCTGAACTGAATTGAAGCTCTTCACATCAGTTGGCCAAAGTATTGGAGCTTCAGCTTCAGCATTAGTTCTTCCAATGAATATTCAGGGTTGATTTCCTTTAGGATTGACTGATTTGATCTCCTTGCAGTCCAAGAGACTCTCAAGAATCGAGTTCTCCAGCACCACAATTTGAAAGCATCAATTCTTCAGTACTCTGCCTTCTTTATAGTCCACCTCTCAAATTCATACATGACTACTAGAAAACCATAGCTTTGACTTGTTGGAACAGTGACGTCTCTGCTTTTTAATACATTGTCTAAGTTTGTCATAGATTTTCTTCCAAGGAGCAAGTGTCTTTTAATTTCATGGCTGCAATCACAGTCCATGGTGATTTTGGAGCCCAAGAAAATAAACACTGACACTGTTCCCATTTTTTCCCTCTCTATTTACCATGAAGTGATGGGACCAGAGGCCATGATCTTAGTTTTCTGAATATTGAATTTTAAGCCGGCTTTCCACTCTCCTCTTTCACCGTCATCAAGAGGCCCTTTAGTTCTTCACTTTCTGCCATAAGAGTGGTATCATCTGCATATCTGAGGTTGTTGATATTTCTCCTGGCAGTCTTGATTCCAGCTTGTGCTTTATCCAGCCTGGCATTTTGCATGATATACTCTGCATATAAGATAAATAAGCAGGGTGACAATATACAGCCTTGACGTGCTCCTTCCCTGATTTAGAAACAGTCCATTGTTCCATGTCTGGTTGTAACTGTTGCTTCTTGACTTGCATACACATTTCTCAGGAGGCAGATCAGGTGTTCCCATCTCTTGAAGAATTTTCCATAGTTTGTTGTGATCCACACAGTCAAAGGTTTTGGCATAGTCATAAAGCAGAAGTAGATATTTTTCTGGAACTCTCTTGCTTTTCCTGTGATTCAGTGGATGTTGGCAATACGATCTCTGGTTCCTCTGCCTTTTGTAAATCCAGTTTGAACATCTGGAAGTTCTCTGTTCACATAATGTTGAAGCCTGGTGTGGAGAATTTTGAACATTGTTAGCATGTGAGATGAGTGCAATTGTGCGGTTTGAACATTCTTTGGCCTTGCCTTTCTTTGGGATTGGAATGAAAACTGACCTTTTCCAGTCCCAAGGCCACTGCTGAGTTTTCCAAATTTGCTGGCTCTTGAGAGTCCCTTGGACGGCAAGGAGATCCAACCAATCCATTCTGAAGGAGATCAGCCCTGGGATTTCTTTGGAAGGAATGATGCTAAAGCTGAAACTCCAGTACTTTGGACACCTCATGCAAAGAGTTGACTCATTGGAAAAGACTCTGATGCTGGGAGGGATTGGGAGCAGGAGGAGAAGGGGACAACCGAGGATGAGATGGCTGGATGGCATCACTGACTCGATGGACGTGAGTTTGAATGAACTCCAGGAGTTGGTGATGCACAGGGAGGCCTGGCGTGCTGCGATTCCTGGGGTCGCAAAGAGTCGGACACGTCTGAGTGACTGAACTGAACTGAATGCATCACTTTAACAGCATCATCTTTTAGTACTTGAAATAGCTCAGCTAGAATTCCATCACCTCCACTAGCTTTGTTCTTAAGCTAGTTTGTTGTGTTTCCTAAGGCCCACTTGACTTTGGACTCTAGGATGTCTGGCTCTAGGGGAGTGATCACACCAACATGGTTATCTGGATCATGAAGATCTTTTTTGTATCGTCCTTCTGTATATTCTTGCTACCTTCTCTTAATATTTTCTGCTTCTGTTAGGACCATACCATTTCTGTCCTTTATTGTGCCCATCTTTGTATGAAATGTTCCCTTGGTATCTCTAAGTTTCTTGAAGAGATCTTTAGCCTTTCCCATTCTATTGTTATCCTCTGTTTCTTTGCATTGATCACTGAGGAGGTGAGGTGAGGTGGGCTCAGTCGTGTCCAACTCTTTGCAACCCCGTGGACTGTAGCCTACCAGGCTCCTCCGTCCATGGGATTCTCCAGGCGAGAATAAGGCTATCTTATCTCCCCTTGCTATTCTTTGGAACTCTGCATTCAGATGGGTATATCTTTCCTTTTCTCCTTTGCCTTTAGCTTCCCTTCTTTTCCCAGCTATTTGTAAGACCTCCTCAGACAACCATTTTGCCTTTTTGCATTTCGTTTTCTTCAAATGATGTTCTCTGCATTTAAATTAAATAAGCAGGGTAACAGTATGCAGCATTGATGTACTCCTTTCCCAGTTTGGAACTGGTCCATTTTTCCATGTCCAGTTCTAACTGTTGTTTCTTGATCTGCATACAAGCTTCTCAGGAGACAGGTAAGGTGGTCTGGTATTCCCATCTCTTTAAGAATTTTCCACAGCTTGTTGTGATCCACACAGTCAAAGGATTTAGCATAGTCAATGAAGCACACTTTTAAAAAAATTCTCTTGCTTTTTCCATGATCCAGCGAATGTTGGCAATTTGATCTCTGGTTCCTCTGCCTTTTCTAAATACAGCTTGTACATCTGGAGTTTTCAGTTCACGTACTGCTGAAGCCTAGCTTGAAGGATTTTGAGAATTACATTGCTAATATGTGAAATCAGTGCAATTGTACAGTAGTTTGAACATTCTGGGATTGCCTTTCTATGGAATTGAAATGAATACTGACTTTTTTCAGGCTTTTGGCCACTGCTAAGTTTTCCAAATTTGCAAGCCACATAGACAGGCAAAAAAAAAAAAAATTCTCTTAAAAAATAAGCTACCCAATTTTTAAAATGAGCAGAACTGAATAGACATTTTCCCAAAAAGAATGGCCCATACAAATGGCCAAGAGGCACATGAAAAGATACTCAACGTCACTCATCATCAGGAAAATGCAAATCAAAACCACAATAAGATATCACCCTATACCTATCAGAATGCTGCTGCTGCTGCTAAGTCACTTCAGTCGTGTCCGACTCTGTGCGACCCCATAGACGACAGCCCACCAGGCTCCCCCGTCCCTGGGATTCTCCAGGCAAGAACACTGGAGTGGGTTGCCATTTCCTTCTCCAATGCATGAAAGGAAAAGTGAAAGTAAAGTCGCTCAGTTGTGCCCGACTCTTACAGACCCCATGGACTGCAGCCCACCAGGCTCCTCCGTTCATGGATTTTCCAGGAAGGAGTACTAGAGTGGTGTGCCATTGCCTTCTCTGACCTATCAGAATAGATATTATCAAAAAGGCTATAAATAACAAGTGTTGGCAAGGATGTGGAGGAAAAAAAAAACCTAGTACACTGTTTATGGGAATGTATATTGAGAAGCCACTATGGAAAATAATATGGAAGTTCCTCAAAATAAAGAAAAAAAAACTACCAGATGATCCAGCAATTCCACTTCTTGGTATTTATTGGAAGAAAATGAAATCACTAGCTCAGAAAGATATCTGCACCTCTGTATTCATAGGAGCATTATTTACAGCATCCAAGACATGGAAGTAACCTAAGTGTTCATTGACTGAATGGATAAAGATAGTTGTATATAGTGGAATATTATTCAGCCATAAGAAGAAGGAAATCCTGCTATTTGTGACAAGCATAGGCTCATGAGGGTATTATACTAAATGAAATAAGTCAGACAGAGAAAGACAAATACCATATGGTATCTGATATGTGAAATCTAAAATAAAGGAAAAACCAAAAGAAAACTCACAGATACAGAGAAGAGGTTGGTGGTTAGCAGAGGTGGGCAGGAGTGGGTAGGTGACATGGGTGATCATGGACAAAAGGTACAATCTTCCAGTTATAAATAGATAAGTTATGCGGATGTAAAGTACAGCATGGTGACTGCAGTTAAAATACCACATTGTATGTGTGAAGAAGAAATCTTAAAAGAAAGTAAACCTTAAAATTTCACATCACAAGGAAAAAAGTTGTACTTTTGTGTAGTTATAGATGTTAATAAACTTGTGATAATCATATATGTATATATATGCATACATACATCAAATCACTATGTTATATACCTAAGACTAATACAATGTTATATGTCAATTTTATCTCAATTTTTAAAAGAATTAAAAAAAAGAAATCAATCTTGGTTATTCCAGAGATTTGGTTCTTCAGTTCAGTTCAGTCACTCGGTCATGTCCGACTCTTCACGACCCCATGAATTGCAGCACGCCAGGCCTCCCTGTGCATCACCAACTCCCGGAGTTCACTCAGACTCACATCCATCGAGTCAGTGATGCCACCCAGCCATCTCATCCTCTGTCGTCCCCTTCTCCTCCTGCCCCCAATCCCTCCCAGCATCAGAGTCTTTTCCAATGAGTCAACTCTTCGCATGAGGTGGCCAAAGTACTGTAGTTTCAGCTTTAGCATCATTCCTTCCAAAGAAATCCCAGGGCTGATCTCCTTCAGAATGGACTGGTTGGATCTCCTTGCAGTCCAAGGGACTCTCAAGAGTCTTCTCCAACACCACAGTTCAAAAGCATCAATTCTTCGGCGCTCAGCCTTCTTCACAGTCCAACTCTCACATCCATACATGACCACAGGAAAAACCATAGCCTTGACTAGACAGACCTTATTCAGCAAAGTAATGTCTCTGCTTTTGAATATGCTGTCTAGGTTGGTCATAACTTTTCTTCCAAGGAGTAAGCATCTTTTAATTTCATGGCTGTAGTCACCATCTGCAATGATTTTGGAGCCCCAAAAAATAAAGTCTGACACTGTTTCCACTATTTCCCCATCTATTTCCCATGAAGTGATGGGACCAGATGCCATGATCTTCGTTTTCTGAATGTTGAGCTTTAAGCCAACTTTTTCACTCTCCTCTTTCACTTTCATCAAGAGGCTTTTTAGTTCCTCTTCACTTTCTGCCTTAAGGGTGGTGTCATCTGCATATCTGAGGTTATTGATATTTCTCCCGGCAATCTTGATTCCAGCTTGTGTTTCTTCCAGGCCAGCGTTTCTCATGATGTACTCTGCATATAAGTTAAATAAGCAGGGTGACAATATACAGCCTTGACATACTCCTTTTCCTATTTGGAACCAGTCTGTTGTTCCATGTCCATTTCTAACTGTTGCTTCCTGACCTGCATACAGATTTCTCAAGAGGCAGGTCAGGTGATCTGGTATTCCCATCTCTTTCAGAATCTTCCACAGTTTATTGTGATCCACACAAAGGCTTTGGCATAGTCAATAAAGCAGAAATAGATGTTTTTCTGGCACTCTCTTGCTTTTTCCATGATCCAGCAGATGTTGGCCATTTGATCTCTGGTTGCTCTGCCTTTTCTAAAACCAGCTTAACATCAGGAAGTTCACGGTTCACGTATTGCTGAAGCATGGCCTGGAGAATTTTGAGCATTACTTTACTAGTATGTGAGATGAGTGCAGTTGTGAGGTAGTTTGAGCATTCTTTGGCATTGCCTTTCTTTGGGATTTTGGGCTCTGATTATTCTTTCACTCGTTTATACATTCATTTACTTAGCCAGAGATTGTGCCATCCATCCACTCAAATATTCAACTGATGTTTAATGAGTGCCTATTATGTGTCAAGTACTTTGCCAAGCACTGAAGATATAGTAGTGAATGATAGATGCATGGTGTCTGCCCTCCAGAGTTTATGCTGACATGGGGAAAACAGACCTAGAACAAACAAATTGTCAAGTGTGAATATATTACAAAAAAAGAAAGTCAGGAAACTATAGGAGTGCATTCTGGAAGAGGTTTACCAGGCACAGGAGTAGGGCTGCCTGGGTGGGTGAAAGTGGACAAAGCCTTTCCCTTCTTCCCCTTCACTTCTGCAAGAAAAAAATCTAAAGGTTATAGCTAGTACAAAGGAAGGGTTCATTTCAGGCAGAGGAAAAAGCTTTAGGAAAGACTGTGCATCAGGAAAAAGCGTGATCCAAGAGTTGTAGGAATGAGAATGTGGTTGAAGTGTAAAAAGAAAGAGGAAAAGGCAGGAGGTATGGCTAGAGATGATGTCAAAGTCCTGGTTAAGATTTTGGACTTGATTCTAAAGGTGACTGGAAGGTTAAGGTTTTAGGGTAAGGAGAGCAGTAACACTCTGTTACCCAAACCTAGAAGAGTGTTCATCACTTAACAGGTATTCAACTAATATTTATTTAACTTAACACCTAGCTTGACATCAAGGCCTCTACTGAATTCTGTGAGGCCTAGGTCAAAATGAAATCAGTCATACCGATCAAACTGAATTCCTCAGTTTTCATTAAAGATGGAAACCTTTGTATAGCACAGGGAACTATATGCAATATTTTGTAGTAACCTACAAGGGAAAAGAATTTGAAAAATAATATATACATACTTAAATATATACACATATTTATAATATATGTGTATTATGTTTGTATGTATATATGTGTGTGTATATATATATATATATAGATAAATAAATATGTGTGTGTGTGTGTATGTGTTAGTTGTTTAGTCATGTCCGACTCTTTGTGACCCCATGGACTGTAACCCAGCAGGCTCCTCTGTCCATGGAATTCTCCAGGCAAGAATACTGGAGTGGGTTGACATTTGCTCCTCCAGGGGATCTTCCTGACCCAGGGTTCAAACCCAGAAGCAGGAAATGGCAATCTGCTCCAGTATTCTTGTCTGGAGAATCCATGGACAGAGGAGCCTGGTGGCCTTACAGTCCATGGGGCCACAAAAGAGTCAGAAGTGACTAAACAGCAACAGAAACATTATATAACTGAATCACTTTGTTATGCACCTGAAACTAACACAACTTTGTAAATCAACTATACTTGAATAAAAAAAGAAAAAAATTGCTAACCCTACCAGTCATTTCCCTCTCAAGTTAAACAATACTTTGGCCAGGATGAAATATCCTTCTCATGACCCCTCAGTCCTTTCACTGTGCACCCTGGAATGTCCAGCGTTTCCTCATGTCTCCCAGGTTCAAGGTCAGGAGCAAGGGCTGTGTCCCTTCTGCTGTCTCCTCTCTGCTGTCCCCTGGGCCCACTGGACCCTCACTCTCTCATCCTCAGGTCATGGAAGCCCACCCCCTATTGTCTCCGTTTTCTCCCCTCAGTAAGTGGCAACAACATTTTTCTGGTTGACTAGGTCAAGATACTTTGGAGTTATCCTTGATTCCTCTTTCTCTTACCTTCTCCATCTAATCCATCAGCTCCGTCTTCACCTTTTCAAAATCTAACCACCTCTCAGATCCTCCATTGCCCATTCTCTGCTCTGAGCATCCATCTTCTCTTACCAGCATCCTTGCAAAGTCCTTCCATCTGGCCTCTCTGTTTCTGTCTTGCCTTTTACCACAATTTCTTCTTCACATAGAAGCTGTAATGGTTAAATTTATGCATTAACGTGGCTGGGCCCCTGTGCCTAGGTATTTGGTCAAATACTGTTTAGGATGATTCTGTGAGGGTGTTTATAAATAAGATTTACATTTTAATCAGTGGACTTTGAGCAGATTGCTCTCCATAAGAAAATCACAATATAAAAATATACTTGCACCCCAGTGTTCATTGCAGCACTATTCATGGAAAGAACCTAATGTCCAATGATAGATAAAAGATGTGGTATACACTGACAATGGAATGTTACTCAGCCACAAAAAAGAGTGAAAATAATGCCATTTGCAGCAACATTAGATTGTCATACTGAGTGAAGTTAAAGACAAATATCATATGATATCGCTTATACGTGGAATCTAAAAAAAATGATACAAATAAACTTATATACAAAACAGAAATAGACCCATAGATATAGAAAACACACTTACGGTTACCAAAGGGGAAAGGTGGGGAGAGATGAATTAGAAGTTTGGGATTAACATATACACAATACCATACGTAAGATAATCAACAAGGACCCACTGTGCAGCACAGGGAACTATGTTCAGTATCTTGTAATGACCTATAAGGGAAAACAATCTTTTTCATATATATATGTGTGTACATATACATATATATGTATATATGTATGTGTATGTGTGTGTATATATATATGTATGTATGTGTCCAAATCACTTTGCTGTATACCTGAAACTAATACAACATTGTGAATCAACTATATTTCAATAAAATTTTTTTTTAAATAGGAAAAAACTAATTAAAAAAAAAAGACAGGGTGAGATCATCTTGGGAGTAAATGCATAGATGAGGAAAAACAAGGTTCCAGAATTCTTGCTTTTCCTCTTGATTCCCAGGGGATGCTCTTAGTTGAAGGAGCTGTTAGCCAGTTTGAGCCTCATGGATCAGCATGCAATAAATGTAGTTGAAGTGGTAGAGATTTCCACATCTCAGCAGGGGCTCCAGTAGGGAGACAAAGAGGGTATTTATTAAGCTTAAACATTTAAAGATTTCACATTGAGCTTGTACACTGTGCCTTCTGTCAGTTTTTAAAAGTAGCTTTATTAAGATACAATTCACATAGTATAAAATTCGCCCACTTAAAGTATACAGTGCAGTTGTTTTTAGTTTATTATATTCACGGTTATGCAACAAACCAAAATCTGTTGAGAACATTTCCATCATATCAAGGAGACATCCATCCCATACACATGAGCAGTTCAATGGCCCCAACCCTAGGCAACTACTAGTATACTTTCTCTCTCTATGACAGTGTTAGTCGCTCAGTCATGTCCAACTCTGAGACCCCATGGACTGTAGCCCACCAGGCTCCTCTGTCCATAGAATTCTCCAGGAAAGAATACTGGAGTGGGCTGCCATTTCCTGCTCCAGGGGATCTTCCTGATCCAGAATCGAACCCAGGTCTCCCACATTGCAGGTAGATTCTTTTACCATCTGAGCCACCAAGGAAGCCTTATCTATCTGACCTATAGACTATATCTCGATCTCTATAGATTTGCCTGTTCTAGACATTTCACATAAATAGAATCATACACTATGTGGTCTTTGTGACAGTTTCTATCACTTAGCATAATGTTTTCAAGGTTTATCCATGTTGCAGCATGTATCAGTACTTCATGCTTTTTATTGTTGAGTAATATTTTGTTTTATGGGTATCAGTTCAGTTCAATTCACTCAGTCGTGTCCGACTCTGTGACCCCATGGACTGCAGTACGCCAGGCCTCCCTGTCCATCACCAACTTCCAAGTTTACTCAAACTCATGTCCCTTGAGTTGGTGATGCCACCCAACCATCTCATCCTCTGTCGTTCCCTTCTCCTCTCACCTTCCATCTTTCTCAGCATCAGGGTCTTTTCCAATGAGTCAGTTCTTCCCATCAAGTGGCCAAAGTATTGGAGTTTCAGCTTCTGTACCAGTCCTTCCAATGAATATTCAGGACTGATTTCCTTTAGGATGGACTGGTTGGATCTCCTTGCAGTCCAAAGGACTCTCAAAAGTCTTCTCCAACACCACAGTTCAAAAGCATCAATTCTTCAGCACTCAGCTTTCTTTATAGTCCAAATTTCACATCCATACATGACTACTGGAAGAACCATAGCTTTGACTAGTCGGACCTTTGTTGGCAAAGTAATGTCTCTGCTTTTTAATATGCTATCTAGGTTGGTCACAACTTTACTTCCAAGGAGCAAGCATCTTTTAATTTCATGGCTGCAGTCACCATCTGCAGTGATTTTGGAGTCCAGAAAAATATAGTCTGTCACTGTTTCCATTGATTCCCCATCTTTTTGCCATGAAGTGATGGGACCAGATGCCATGATCTTCGTTTTCTGAATGTTGAGCTTTAAGCCAACTTTTTCACTCTCCTCTTTCACTTTCATCAAGAGGCTCTTTAGTTCTTTTTCACTTTTTGCCATAAGGGTGGTGTCATCTGCATATCTGAGGTTACTGAGATTTCTCCCAGCAATCTTGATTCCAGCTTGTGCTTCTTCCAGCCCAGCGTTTCTCATGATGTACTCTGCATATAAGTTAAATAAGCAGGGTGACAATATAGAGCCTTGATGTACTCCTTTTCTTGTTTGGAACCAGTCTGTTGTTCCCTATCCCATTCTAATTGTTTCTTCCTGAACTGCATATAGATTTCTCAGGAGGAAGGTCAGGTGGTCTGGTATTCCCATCTCTTGAAGATTTTCCACAGTTTGTTGTGATCCACACAGTCAAAGGATTTACCATAGTCAATAAAGCAGAAGTAGATGTTTTTCTGGAACTCTTCTGCTTTTTCAATGATTTAATGGATGTCGGCAGTTTGATCTCTGGTTCCTCCGACTTTTCTAAAACCAGCTTGAACATGTGGAAGTTCCCAGTTCATTTACTGTTGAAGACTGGCTTGGAGAATTTTGAGCATCACTTTGCTAGCGTGTAAGATGAGTGCAATTGTGCGGTAGTTTGAGCATGCTCTGGCCTTGCCTTTCTTTGGGATTGGAATGAAAACTGACCTTTTCCAGTTCCATGGCCACCGCTGAGTTTTCCAAATTTGCTGGCATATTGAGTGCAGCACTCTCACAGCATCATATTTTAGGATTTGAAATAGCTCTACTGGAATTCCATCACCTCCACTAGCTTTGTTCATAGTGATGCTTCCTAAAGCCCACTTGACTTTGGACTCCAGGATGTCTGGCTCTAGGTGAGTGATCACACCATTGTGGTTATCTGGGTCATGAAGATCTTTTTTGTATAGTTCTTTTGTTTATTCTTGCCACCTCTTCTTAAAATCTTCTCCTTCTGTTAGGTCCATACCATTTATTTCCTTTATTGTTCCCATCTTTGCATGAAATGTTCCGTTGGTATCTCTAATTTTCCTGAAGAGATCTCTAGTCTTTCCCATTCTATTGTTTTCCTCTATTTCTTTGCATTGATCACTGAGGAAGGCTTTCTTATCTCTGCTGTTCTTTGGAACTCTGTATTCAAATGGGTGTATCTTTCCTTTTCTCCTTTGCCTTTCGCTTCTCTTCTTTTCACAGCTATTTGTAAGGCCTCCTCAGACAACCATTATTTCTTTTTGCATCTTTATGTTGGGGATGGTCTTGATCCCTGCCTCCTGTACAATATC
The DNA here is from genome assembly GCF_032405125.1 of Capricornis sumatraensis. Classification (NCBI taxonomy): domain Eukaryota; kingdom Metazoa; phylum Chordata; class Mammalia; order Artiodactyla; family Bovidae; genus Capricornis; species Capricornis sumatraensis. Next base: position 27,553,182 of record NC_091088.1, on the reverse strand, counting down.
ACGAATGTCTATCCCTAGTTCTTCAGGAACTCAGTCTATCAGATCTAATCCCTTGAATCTATTTCTCACTTCCACTGTATAATTGTAAAGGATTTAAGTCATACCTGAAAGGTGTAGTGGTTTTCCCTACTTTCTTCAATTTAAGTCAGAATTTGGCAATAAGGAGTTCATGATCTGAGCCACAGTCAGCCCCCAGTCTTGTTTTTGCTGACTGTATAGAGCTTCCCCATCTTTGGCTGCAAAGAATATAATCAGTCTGATTTCGGTATTGACCATCTGGTGATGTCCATGTGTAGAGTCTTCTCTTGTGTTGCTGGAAGAGGGTGTTTGCTATTGCAGTGCTACTGCAGTGCGTTCTCTTGGCAAAACTCTACTAGGTTTTTCTCTGCTTCTTTCTGTACTCCAAGGCCAAATTTGCCTGTTACTCCAGGTATTTCTTGACTTCCTACGTTTGCATTTCAGTCCCCTATAATGAAAAGGACATCTGTGGATGTTAGTTCTAGAAGGTCTTGTAGGACTTCATAGAACCATTCAACTTCAGCTTCTTCAGCATTACTGGTCAGGGCATAGACTTGGATTACTGTGATATTGAATGGTTTGCTTTGGAAATGAACAGAGCTCATTTTGTCATTTTTGGTATATTTATGGGTATATCATGTTTTATTTACCCATTCATTAATTGATGGTCATTTGAGATTTTTATACTCTTGGGCTATTGCAGATAAAATGAATGTTTGTTTACAAGCTTTTGTGTGGACATGTTTTCATTTCTTTGAGTATACACCTAGGAATAGAATTGCTGTCATAAGGGAATACTGCAAGAAATCGCAAAGTTGTGTTGAAAAGTGGTTGCATCATTGTACATTCCTCCAGCAATATGTGAGTTCTAACTTCTCCACATCACTGCTAACCCAAGTTATTATCTGTTTTTTTGATTCTGGCCATTCCGAGGAGTATGGCATTATATCTCTTTTTGGTTTTGATTTACGTTTATCTGATGGCTAATAATGCTGAATATCTTTTTGTGTGCTTATTTGCTATTTTTTATATCTTCTTTGAAGAAATGTCTTAATCTTTTGCCCATTTCACAACTGTATTTTTGTCTCTATTACTGAATTGTAAGAGATCTTTACATATTCTGGTAGAAGTAGTTTATCAGATACATGATTTGCAATTTTCCCCCTGTTCTATGGGTTTTTTAACTTTCTTAAAGGTATCCTTTGAAGAACTAAAGACTTTAATTTTGATGAAGTCCAACTTTTATATAACTGAGTCATTTTGTTGTACACCTGAAATAAATACAAATTGTGAATCAACTATACTTCAATTAAAAAAAAGGAAAAAAACATACAAATGCTCCCAGTCATTTCTCTCTTGGGTTACTTTGGCCAATCTAGATGTCTTCCGTTGTTGTTTTCCTTTGCTTTGGATAGAATCTGCAGAACAATGTTGAATAATAGTAGTAAGAGCGGACATCCTAGTCTTGTCTTCACTTGGGAGAAAATATTCTTTAACCATTACGCACTGATGTTAGTTGTAGGTTTTTCATAAATGACCTTTATTGAGCACAGTGTAATCTAGCTTTTTTGTTAATCATGAAATGGTGTTGGACTTTGTAAAATGTCTTTTCTGCATCTATTGAGATACTCATGTTCCCCCCTCCCCCGCTTTCCCATTAACAGTGCATTGATTATTCTCATATTGTTGAACCATCCTTGCATTCTTGAGATAGAATCAGTTTGGTCGTTGTCTACAGTATCTTTCATGTACTGCTGGATTCAGTTTGCTAGCAACTTGTTAAGAATTTTGGCATCTGTATTCCTAAGGGATATTTATTTCCAGTTTTCTTACAATGCTTGTCTAACTTTGGTACTGAGATATATTCACCTATAAAACAAGTTGGGAATTGTTTTCTTTTCCATTTGAATATGTGATGAATAGTTATTTTAATTTTTTTTTTCATCCCTCAGTGAAGCTGCCAGTCTAGGGATTATGTTGTGGATAGTTTTTGTTTTTAATTAGTAATTCAGTCTCTTTATTATACTGTTATTATAGTTTCTATTTCTTGTTTCAGTTTCACTAGGTTGTGTTCTTGAAATTTATCCATTTCATCTAGGTTATCTAATTTATTGGCATATAATTATTCATAATATTCTCTTACAATCATTTTAATTTCTGTAATATTGGTACAAATGATGTTCTCTCGAGTCTAGTAATTTTTCTTTTTCCTTGTAATGCCACGTGGCTTGCAGTATCTGTTTCCCACCATGGATTGTACCAAGGCCTCCATCAGTGAAAGTGCAGAGTTCCAATCACTGGACCACCAAGAAATTCCCTGATTCTAGTAAGTTGAGTCTTGTCTTTTTTGGTTGATCAGTCTAGCTAAAAGTTTGTCAATTTTGTTGATCTTTTTAAAGAATTATGTTTTGGTTTCACTAATTTTCTCTATTTTGTATTCCAGTAGTTATGCTCTTGTCTTTATTTCCTTACTTCTTGTCTTGGGTTTAGTTTGAGCTTTTCCTAAAGTAGAAAGTTTGGTTGATTTGCGATTTTTTTAAAATGTAGATACTTAGAGCTATACATTTCCCTTCATGCACTGGTTTGTTTATATGATGTCTTGCTATATTACTTGTTTCCATTCATTTCAAAATATTTTATAACTTCCTCAGAGATTTCCTTGACTCATTATTGATGTTGTTAGTTTTCACATATTTGTAAATTTCCAAGCTTTGTTACTGATTTCTAACTTCATCCCACTGTGACTAGAGAACATACTTTGTATGACTTAATATTTTTAAATTTGAGAACTTTGGATTTGCTATGCGGTCTATCCTGGAGAATGGTCTTTGTGTACTCTAAGAACATGTATTCTGCTATTGCTGGGTGGTGTCCAATAGATGTTTCTTAGATCTAGTTGATTTATAATGTCCTTCAAATCAGTTTGTTGATCTTCTGCCTACTTGCTCTATCCATTATGGAAAGTGAGCTATTAGTCTCCTACTATCGTTGCTGCCTTGTACATTTTTCCTTTTAGTTTTGTTAGTTTTTCTTCATGTATTTTGTGGACCTGTTATTAGGTGCACATATGTCGATAATTGTTTTATTTTCCTGAGAGACCGACCCTTCAGTTATTGTAAAATGTTCTCCTTTATCTCTAGTAACATTTGTTTTTTTGTTTGTTCTCAAATCTATTACTCTTTTCCCAGTATAGACACTCTTAGGGCTACTTCATACATACCATTGATATTATCATGTTATCTATGATAGATATGATCTAAATCATTTATACCTGAGTAACTCACATATACATATAAATGCATGCATTACTTAGATTATGACCAATCCAACGCAGGCATGTCAAATCAGTGGAGAGATTATACACTACACACTGCTAGGACAGTGCTTCTTTTTGGAGAAATTTAGATTCCTTATTTTGGAGAAATTTAGATTCCTTACCAAAATAAACTCTAATAAGGGTCTATTTCTAATCTATTAAATTGACAAAGGTTTTAAAAAGTGGAATGAGAAAGCCCTTAAAAATATGAAACATTCTTTAATGTCATGGGAAGATATTAGTATGATATGGTAAATGAAAAAAGGTTACAAAATGGCATGTATAGTTTAACCTTACTCTTATTAAAATAATATATAACATGTATATCCAAATAATAACTCAAAGGTTAACAATTATGTCTGCATATTCAACATGAGATTTTTGTTTACTTTGTGCTTCTCTTCCTCTCTTCTTCCTCATGATTCTCTATAATAGTCTTATTTTTAACTAAGAAAAATGAAGAACAATTTAAAAATTTATTATGATATTAAGATGTGGTTATACACACACACAATTGAAATTTATTATGATATTAAGATGTGGTTATACACACACACAATTAAAATACTCAGCCATAGAAAAAAATGAAATTTTGACATTTTTGGCAACACAGACAGATTTGGAGGGTATTATGCTAAGTGAAATAAGTCAGACAAATACTGTGTGATATCACTTATATGTAGAATCTAAAATATGTGACAAGGATATATTATACAACATGGGGAATATAGCCAATATTTTATAATAACTATAAATGGAATATAACCTTTAAAAATTGTGAATCTCTATATTGCACACTATAATTTATATAATGGGCTTTCCTGGTGGCTCAGTGGTAAAGAACAAACTTGCCAATGCAGGAGACATGAGTTTGACCCCTGGGTTGGGAAGATCGCCTAGAGAAGGAAACGGCAACCTAATCCAGTATTCTTCCCTGGGAAATCCCATGGACAGAGGAGCCTTGTGGGGTATAGTCCACAGAGCTGCAAAAGAGTCAAACACGACTTACTGGCTGAACAACAACTGTTTACGTAATACTGTATATCAACCATACTTCAATTAAAAAATGTTATTTTTGCCTGTTAGCAATGGCTAAGATGATTTCAAATGCAATACACAGTATTAGTAAGAAATAAAATCATACATAAAATGTATGTTGCTAACGGTAGAATGACCTGTTAACTAATGTCATCACTGGCACTGGCAACACAAATGAAAAACCTTAAAAACAGAAGTATTTCAATTCTAGGGTTTAAGCACATCATTAAAGGTGGATGCAAAAAATGAATATATAAACTCAACTGTCCATTTTTAGGTTTTTGGTTAGATAAATTCCATCTTTATAAGCAATATGTATTAAAAATCACATTGCAGCATACTTATTGACATACAGGCCTGTATATTAAAAGGCAAAACAGCAAACATTATGTCCTGTATAATACTGATTTAATAGGAAAATGTTTCCTAAAGCTACCGACAAACTACCACAAACTACATGGCTTCAAACAATAGAAATTTACTCCTACCAGAGTTTAGGCCAGAAGTACAAAATCAAGGTGTTGGCAAGGCTGGCTCCTCCCGGAGGCTCTGCAGGAGAATCCGCTTCACGCTTCTCTCCCAGCTCCTCGTGACGCTGGCAATGCTTGGTGCTCCGCGGCTGGTAGCTGCGTTGCGCTGATCTCTGCGTATTGTCTCATGGCCCCCTCCCTGTGCTCATGTCCTCTTCTCTTCTCTGAAGGACACCAGTCATTGGGTTTCGGGCCCTCCTTAATTTAGTATGACTGCATCTTAACTGATTTTATCCGCCAAGATCCTATTTCCAATTAAGGTCACATTCTGAAGTTCTGGGTTGACATGAATTTTTTAAAGACACTATTCAACCCACTATATGTATACATGCTATGCTATGCTAAGTCACTTCAGTCGTGTCCGACTCTGTGCGACCCCATAGACGGCAGCCCACCAGGCTCCCGTCCCTGGGATTCTCCAGGAAAGAACACTGGAGTGGGTTGCCATTTCCTTCTCCAATGCATGAAAGTGAAAAGTGAAAGTGAAGTTGTTCAGTCGTGTCTGACCCTCAGCGACCCCATCAACTGCAGCCTACCAGGGTCCTCTGTCCATGGGATTTTCCACGCGAGAGTACTGGAGTGGGGTACCACTGCTGTCTCTGATGTATATAATGTACATATAAATAAGACTGGATAGCTCCATGAACAGTATTTCAGGGTAGGTTGACGGATAATTTAAATAATTTTTTATTTTTCTGCATTTAAAAATAAATAGCTATGTTCTGGAGTTGCATTTATGTTAAGTTCTAAATTTACTGTGTGAGTTGAACATCACCTGTAGCCAAAAATTACTCTCCCTGCAACTCACTCTTTTTCTTCCTACAGCTCAAAATATATAGAAAAAATACATCATTTTGTATGCAATGTCTTGCAAAAACATCCAACATAGCCAATTCTTCTTCCAGCACTGAAAATATTACTGATCCTCTGGGTAAGCATTAGATGAAGCAGTTGACTTTTGTTTACCTTATTTTACAAAAATGAAAAAAAAAAAAAAGGTTTTCTAAGCATGACAGTATAATTCAATGTGGTCAAGTTAAATGAGTGAGTGATGAGACTCCACTGTTCCACTCTGACAGTTTGGGGGAAAACAAATTTCTTTTGTATTTACAAAAAGAAAAAAAACAGCCAAACACTACAAACAAGTGATAAATTAGAAAAGCCTCTAAGACCAAGGGAAAAATAGTTACTGATTTCCAAAATGGATTTCTTTAAGAGGTTAGGTGTATCTGTGAGCCTTTCTGGATTTTTAAAGGTCCAGGAGAAGAGAACTTAAGGAAATAGTAAGATTGTGGGTATAATTATAGCCTGCTTCTGTCTCGTAAAAATTCTTCCAATGTTCACTTTCCTTTTAAAGATTTATGACTAATGTTTCTTTCATAACTGGAATAAACTACATATAAAATAATAAAAGTATTGTCATGTACAGAGGCTGACATCATGGGTAGTCAAAGAATATGTTTAATAAAAAATAATTAAACTTCCATTTGCTCTATAGAACATCATAGAAAGTAATTTAATAAATTACAAATGACTTTTTAAGACGTTTGCTCAACTACAGAAAGCAAATTCAGACTACACAAAACACAACTGGTAAATATTGCAAATGTCCAAAAGAAAAATTGGACTAAGACTTGAATCATGAAACCTGAAACAGGGCTATAAATACAAGGCAATAACAGCTATAATTCTTTTAGTAACTACCAACACATACTTGGATATCCTTTCAACTGCAACTTTAGTATTATGTAATTCTACTGATTTCTTTCTTTCTTATAACCCTTAACTTTACATAACCATGTTTGCGTGTTTTTTTTTTTAAGCTGATAGCTGGACAACTTTTCCCCAATCAGTACTAGATAGAAATATCTTGAATCCCAAGAGAATGTTTAAAGTTAATATTAGCCTTAATGCTTTGAAAACTGCAACTGCCTTTATTACATAGAAAGAGAATCACTAAGATGTTAACCAAATTCATTTGATCTAATTAGGAAAATACTTTATCTCATAAATTTGATATAAATTAGATTTTACTGACAAGATCTAGGGTTTTTTATTTCCCTTTTAAACTGGAGACAGAAAGGAATGAAGATCATGTGGGCAGGACTAGAGGGAGAGAAGGGAAACATGGATGGTGCTGAAATACTCCACCGGCAACCTAAGTTAACTGTGTTTGAAAACTTTGGCTATCTCATAGGTGTATTCTAGTTAAACAAAAGTGCAATACTGCAAAGGGAAGATACTAAATATGTAATATATCATTTTCATGATGAAGAATTACTACCCACTTCTCCTGGAAGGGCATTATAGTGACTATTGCTAAGACATTGCATAAAGGACTATCAATTCAAAGTACTATTTTGGGAAAATACAAAAATCAATACAATCCCAATGGAACTGATAAAATTTTGTAAATACATGTAACACTGTCTCTCTAATAAGGGATTATTTTACATACAGAAACATAATTTACTGGTAAAGGTCTTGGAAGATCCAATATAATTGCTTAATTCCTGACACAGCAATAGAGTTGTAGCAAAACAAACTGAAAGTTAATTTTTCTGTGGGAGAGAAGTGGGGTAGTTTTCCCCCTAGCAAAGTTTGTCACTGACTTATTTATTTAAGTACCAGAACAATGCTTATCTCTCCTTAGGATGTAAATGGTATTTTATAACCAATTCGGCTCTGTTTTCAATGTATATGAAGGTGAACCTGGACCTCTACCTTGTCAGAATAATAGCAGCTTTAGCAGGAGAAACTGTATCATAAATCAAATATCAGACAAATTTTACATGGTAAAGGGTTCTAAGAAATTGATCAGAAACCTTAGGCTTCCTTTTTTTGTGGTTTACAGGAATAATGTATATATTTTTTGAGATTATTAAAAGTGCATTTTCAAAATGGGCAACTCAGTATATTTAATATAAACTGATAACCCAACACTGATTCTGGGCCAACATTTAGTCTGCTTATACCTAGAAATGCAAAATGAATTTAGACTATCTGCATATTACTTTACCTTATTATCTGTTAATTTTGGAATATTTCCATGACATAAAACACAAATAGAAATCTACACAAATAAAGCAAACAAACAATTTCTTTTACATGAAGTATGCTGTGTTGAAAAGTTCTTTTCAGTGGTATTTCATGATTTACCTTTTCTGAACCCTGGAAACAGACATTACTCATCTGAGACATAATTATTTCTAATAGGAGGCCAAACTTTGAAAAGTTAAAACTAAATGTGTCTAGAGGGTGTCAAAGTCACATGACACAG